>NC_062280.1:4841590-5478181 GCF_902655055.1 Lutra lutra
GCTTCCTTATGTTAGTGTCAGACAACACAGAGCTGTGTCAGGCATGTAGAAAACATTGGTAGTTCTTGAATGGAATTCTAAAAGCTATCCTACAATAAAATTTTTTAAATTTGAGTTAGAATTTACTTCTTATAAATTGTGTAGAGCAGGCATATTTTCTAATATTGAAGACACGTTTTAAAATATATACTCGAATATAGGGTCAGTGTTTCCTGTGTGTGTGTATGTGTGTGTGTTTAACCTTAAGAATAAGGAAGGGGGACACCAGAGTTTACTTTAGAGTCTATCCTCAGTGTTATTTAACGGTTGTCCAATGGTTTCTACAAACACATCTTAAATTCAGTGTCTACTTCTATGTCAGTGACCATTGAAAGGCTGTAGCATGAAAAATAAGCACATATTGGACTCTGAGAAGAAAAATGCTGCCACCTCTTTATGCACAGAGTTTTCTAAATGAAGCTCATTGCATAGATAATTTCCTACAACCACAGGGGTCCAGAGCTGGCTGGCAGGCTGGGAGAAAATTAACGAGGAACAGAGAGGCATTCGCAAAGAGGGAAGGAATGAGGTGTACTATTGCCTAATGTAAAAGGAGACAGACTAATGTCCACAGGAAGGGAGGCGATCAGAAGTTTACTCAGTCAGGACTAAATAATTGATCTGGAGAAAATACACCGGCAGTCAGTGAGAAATCCATACTTTAAGCTATATGGGGTGTTGTGTTGGTGACTGAGAAAGTGCCTATGGTTGTTTTGCTTGAATGATGCCCACTTTTCTAGGACTGTTAATGGTGGTTCAGTTTCAACTTAAAGCATTTCTATTGAGCTTTTGAATTATTAAGTAGGGGATAATTACAGGCCTATGATCAAGTTGTGAACTTACTGGTTAAGCTGGTGCTGGGAAACATCTCTGAGAAAGAAATGCAACACACAGGAAGGCCTTTCACTATAATACAGGATTTTTTTCCAAAAAAAAAAAGAAAAAAGAAAAAGAAAAAAAAAAGAAAAAACATGCTTGGGACGCCTGTTTAGCTCACTTGGCTAAACCTCCAACTCTTGACTTTGGCTTAAGTCATAATCTCAAGGTGGTGAGACTGAGTCCTGAGACAGGCTCTGTGCTCCACGGGGAGTCTGCTGGAAATTCTCTCTCTCTCCCTCTTCCTCAGCACCTCACCCCAGTGTTCTCTCTCTTTAACAAATTAAAAAAAGAAAGAAAGAAAGAAAAACAAGCATGCTGGATGAGGAGGATATAGGAAACAACACAGTTCAATTCCAAGTAGTTGGTGAATCTCTCAGCCATCAGTTATAAAGGGTAGAAAAGTTTTTCTGTGTGATGAAAAGCAAAATTTCTGCTTCAGCATATTATCATGGTATAAAATTCAGTTCTTGAATTTTCTATAGGAAAAGATCTGAAGATGTGCCACAGTAATAGAAAATCTGTCTGGAAGCAATACTTTGATTTCTGGCATATGTCTTTTTAAATTGGGAGATTTAGAAATGCATAAACAGATTTCCCAGTACTTCCTTCCTTTCTAGGTGTGGTACTAGTCTAAAATGAAGCAGGATATGGGATGGGTGCTGGCTTGAGGGGGTGTGATAAACAGTAGTGGGTACAGAGTCTGAGCGCAGGGCTTGGATGCCGCTCGGCTGTTTTTGTAGATTTGTACAAAGAGAGAAATACATATTCGACTGAACTATTTAACCAACACATTTATTTCTAAACTGGAGAGTTGAATTGTTGCTTGGTTATTCATACATTCTTGGAGGAAACATGATGAAAATACAATGCGTTTATCGCTCAAATGCTGGTAAGAAATTGGTAAAGAAATAAATGCATGTAATTTGCGAACGTCTGCCCTCCACTCCATTTCCCTAAGCTCCTGCAAGGCTCTCACTTTTGCTCGGTTCCGTTATCATAAATCTGAAACAGTAAATATCCTTCCTTTCTTGATCACCTTAGCCAACAGGTATTGCACAGTAGGAAACAGACCACTGTGAGGACACGAGTCACTTTGCTGCCGGAACCTCCCCGGAGGTGCTGTCTGGGGGACAGTGTGCTTTGTTCGTCTGGGCATCAGAGAAGGACGGACAGGTGAACTGTGAAGACGAAGGTGAAGAAAGAACCCTACTGGCTCAGAGTGGGCACTTTGCTGGGTAATAGATGACTGTGTGTCAACGGGCATTAATATTTGATGTGCATCACCGTATTATCCTTTATGTGTACCTTCACAGTATGATGAAGGAGCAGGTCGCTCTAGACAAGGGTTTATATGGCCAAGTGCAGTGGCTTTAACTTGGTGAAATTAGCACACATCCTGTTCTTACAACATCAAAAGGGATACTTCTGTTTATCCTGAATAAACAGGCAGAGGCTGGGTCCAGCCTTTTTTAAAAAACACTGTATTATCTTGAGTGCATAAACAAGACTGACAAATAGTTTTTCTTAAATGGCACACTGATGTGTTTTGTATCCTGCTCCGTGGAAACAAAGACTTAGCTTCTGTCGTTATAAAAGACCCTTGAAACAGATCTGGAAGTGAAAGCTTTTGCATTATGGGATAAACCAATGAAGAAAACCGAAGAAAATGCTTAGATCTACAAAGGCTTCTGCTCATTTTTATTTTCTTTTTCTGAAAACTGAATACAAGCTCTTGGAAGCATTATTTGCTCGCACAATGCCTGACCACATGTGCAAACCATTAAAAGGGCGTAGTTCCCCTGCCATTTTGATGTAGTCCAAAATAAAAATGTAAATGCTAATGGAACGGTTTCTCCAGATATGCTCCAGCTGTCCTTTCTATCGTCAATTCTCTTCTCAAATACAATGACTCATGACAATAACCCAAGTCAGACATTTTAGAGGTCAGAAAGAATCCGTGCGTGAAAGGAGGACAGTCCACGATGAGGGGGTAAAAAAAGAAACCAGTATATGTGGTTTGTGGAAAGATAAGAATCTGGAATCACAAAGGCAGTCAGTCATAAGATCTTGCAACATTTGAGGAATACATTAAGGTCAATTTCTCTTATTGATCGTTTTTCACAAAGGCCACTCACCGGAATATCAATCAGCTTCCACATCATTTATTCATTCACCCATGCACTCATTCCATACGCACGTTTCCAGAGCTCGCTCTGGGTCGCACGTCACACACGACAGAGGCGTGCCAGGAAGCATATCGGGGAGGAGACCTGTCCTTGAGGAGACCGCCATGTAGTGCAACATTGAAGGTGATAAGCACAGGAGCGACTGTAGACTACAAAGGGGGAAGAAGCAAGTCAAAAGAGGGAAATGGAATGAATGCTATAGGGAGCGTCTGACAGGCCCCTAATGACCCCACCACCTGGTTCTCATTTCCTTGTGTAATCCCCACCCTTTGAGTGTGGGGTTGGACTGAGTAACTCTTCTTGGCCCAAGTGATGGGCAGGGCTGGTTTCATGGGTATATGACCTGTCCATACAGGGCCCTGCACTTGTTGTCATCGACTTGAAATTTTGTCTTTGAACTCCATACGTGAAATTCAGTGACACGGCAGAGCTTACCCATGAGCAGAAGGGTGAGACTCAGTGTGTGTGTGCTTGTCTCCTTTTCGTAGCCATCCTACTGCCATATAACAGGATGGAGATGCTCTAGGAGCACAGGGGAGCCTTGGTTCATGGGAGTTCAGGGAGCCTCAAAGCAAGTACAAAGTCAGCAGTGTACTTCTACGATTGAGTAAATGGGACACTGACAGCCCGACATGACGTCCTTTCTGTTCAAACAAGAACTGGCTTAGAGCACGGGAAGAAGGCGGCAGCATCTGAAGAAGCATGAACGACCAAGGAACGGGATCACATGGGTTTTCTTCATGTCACTTCCCTCCGTTAACTGACCACTTGCACCAGACGTGATGACTTAGCAGGAAAAAGAAAGGATGTCCTTTTTGATGTCTTTGTCCTTTTAGTCCTTCTTACTTATGAGTAAAGCAAAGGCAGAGAAGGTTGGTAGAATGTGTGAGCATTAAGACATACAATAAAGACAGCGGAGTTAGTCTTGTGCAGCTGTCTCCACTGTTCTGGTAAGAATGACATATATGTGCACATGTGAGGTACAAAGTGTGACTGTGTGATTCTAGCGGCTTTATAAACAATGTAAAATCTCTTATAAAGCCTTTAAGTTTGGCTTTTGTACAATGTAAAAATTAACAGTAAAATATATACTAATAATTTAAAATTTTAATCTTTTTCTGTTCAGAATGACATAGCAAATGAAAATCACTATGACAACGCAAGAAAGAGACTAGCAGGAGAAAGGAAGAATGCCTTTGATAGAACTTTCCTCTGCTTTTTGAACAGGGACGTCACATTTTCCTTCTGCATCGGGCCCCGCAAAGGACAAGCGTGGTGATGGCGTGTCACTTCTAAATTTCGGTTATTGAAATATTTTGGCCTTAGTGATGGAAGAAATGGCATTGCAGGGAGAGGAGGCTATGCAACCTAGGCGGGGGCAACACTGCTCAAATATTTTAATCACAAGACCCTGATAGTCTTAAAAATATACTGAAGGTCTCAAAGAACTTTTATTTATACAAATTACAGGTAGTGATATTTACCACAATAGAAACTAAAGCTGAAGCATTTAAAATGTGTATTTATTAATTCACTTAAACAGAATAATATACTTCTTGCATATTGACATAAATAACATTTTAATAAAATGATATATTTTCTAAGGGTAACTTTAGTGAGAAGACTGGAAGTGTGTACACTTTTGGAAATCCCTTGATGTTTAACTTAATAGAAGAAAGCTAGATTCTAATTGAATCTGTTGAATGACACACATTAAGTATCCTGTAGAAAGCTCCACTCTGCATTTATGTGAAAATGAGAATGAAAAAGGCATGTAATATCTTAGTCCCTGGACCACACACTGAGAACAACTGGTCTAAGGCACAGAGACAGGAGAGAGCAGAGTACGGATTGATTAAAGCATGCTGTAAAAGGAGAAACAAAATCTCAGGAAGAAGGATCTCAGAAGGCTCGAGTATCATACTCCATATTTTCTTCAGTAGAGGGTTTGGCAGAAATTCTTTGCTGTTAATCCAAAATCGACTCCTGCTCTCCTTCCTTGTTAAAGAATTCTTGATCCTATTCAGATATCAGAAGCTTGTGTTGGGGAGGGGGCATACTGACTGGTCTTCTCCGTTTCCCGTGATCATGAGAAACCCAAATAAGTAACACAAGAGGTCATGAGAAGAAGCTCGCCATCGCAGGTGGTGATCGATGGCCCTGTGTCCAGGTTTCTTTCAGACAAAGGCTGGCTCCTTTCTGCCCTTGGATGCTGGGCGACAGGGATATGGTGCATGAGCTTGCCGTCACCATCCTGTTTCACAATGGGAAGGCCCGGGAACCTGAGGGGGCTGACCCAGAGCCTGGATCTTGTTAAGCCAATGAACTGTTGAAGATCGAAACTGTGAACTGACAAGTCCATTGATGTCTATGAAAATTGAACCGATCCCCATAGACTGGATTTGAGGCAACAGGTAGACGGCTATTAAAACAGTCCAAGTAGAGGTAATGTGGGTCTGAAACATACTGGTACCAAGAGAATAGAAGAGAACAGAACGGATGTGACAGGCCCGTGGCAGTAGAATCTGCAGGACTTGCCAGCTCAGTAGATGGACATCAGTGTGTATGGACAAGGCGGTGGCAAGGAAGCATCAACAATGACACAGTTAATTGATCACTTGAGGGCTTAGAAAAACGTTGGTGCCAGAAACACGGCAGATGTAATAGGTTCGGTGGGGGAGACAATGGATTAAATTTGGACATGTGGAGTGAAGGAGATACCTAAAATACTGAGCACAGAGTTGGCGCTCAATAAATGTGTGTCATCCTAGAGGACTGAATTGATCTGGTAACTGTAGGGTTTGTTTCCTTATATGCTTCGTCCTTTTATTAAAACGTTGCCTTCTAACGAAAGCCTTCCTTGAGCACTATCTAAAATTATAATATCCACTCCCCACTTCCTTAACATGTGTTCAATATGGATTAGTAAGTTCCCTGTTACTTTCAAGCTCTTTTTTTTAACCTGTGCACTTATCTCTAATAAACTACTTATGTTTACTTATTTATCATGTTTTCCTAAAAGAAAGTAAGCTCAATACTGAAACACTTTTTATTTGTTTGGTCACTTCTATAACTCCAGCACCTAGATCAATGGCTGACATACAGTGGGTAATAAATATGTATTAAATGAATAAATGAACGCCCAGACCATCGGAGTCAGAGCTGCAAAATATTTGTCTATCATATGCTTAAAGGTAGCAATTGAAGCCTCAGGACAAGATGAATGTATTGGATGCTGAACTCACAAAGATAATATCAGATATTTACTGAGTACGAAGGATTGCCCTAGATGTTCTATACGGCTTCGCATCTAACACTCACAAACATCCCATGTGTAGACAGCTCTCCCACTTTACAGATAGAGATACTGGGGTTCAGAAAGTTTGGGTAACTCAACTAACATCATAGAACTTGTGAGGGAACTCAGCCTTTACGTAGAAGACCAGAATAAGCTATTGCAGAGAACATTTGACAAAAATTTCACCTCTAACAGATTTTAAATTGAGTTCAGCCGCGTATGCAGTTTTCCAAGAAAAGGATCTAGAGTTGTTCCTGCTTTCTGGCTTTGTAAAAAGTGGAAGTGACCCCTTCGCAAATTTCGTGAAAAGTAACTCCTACCTTTAAAATCAGAAGATCGTTCAGATAACTATACACACTTGCACACATCTCTCCTAAAGTCTGAATGAAGCAATGGTAAAGACTGATCAAATAAAAAATTAACATTTAGAAATAAAATTAATGGTCTGTGGAGGGGGCAGAGCACTGCCCCCGTTGGTTTCCCCTGGAACTGCAGTGAGGTGACCTGGCGCACCTTTGAGAATGTATACTATCAGCCGTGTCGGAGGGATTACACTTTTCTTACAGTCATGTGTTGGCCGTAAGTTAAAGTTATGTGACTTAGAAGGTCAGTCCTGACATCCTTTCCCTTAATGCCTCAGAGGTGTTCTTCACAAAGAGAATGACTACATGCTTATTTCATCTGAAACAGACTCCGCGTAAGGATGGATTTCCTCCTTCATGAAAAAACAGGCTAGTCGTGGAGGTAAGGACTCTGTGCTTCGCAACATGTTTTTACATTTTGTTCATGGACGGGAGATGGAAAAACAAGATGAAAATGATTCTTTTATGGAGCATTCAATTAAAAAACGTCATGACTTCACCATTAGCTTGTATAAGTCCTAGAAATGAGTTTTAAATGAGAATATGTTACTATGTTGAGGAAAAGATGGAGGTGTATAACCTTGGGCAGATCATTTAACTTCTCTCTGCTTTACATTTACAGGCAATAATACAGAGACAGGATTATATGATCTCCAAGGTCCCATCCAGCCGGATTTAATGCACGATGGTCATTTGAGAGCCGATTCAGTGCGGCAGTGAGGAGCCTGGGCTCTGGACCCAGATTGCCTCCACGGAGATCCTGCTTCATCCACTTCCCAGCCGTAACGCATTACAGAGATTACAGAGGGTTTGTCGTGGCCCTGTAAGCCTCAGTTTCCTCGCTGACGAAGTGAGGATAGCAATCCTCATAGGATCTTTTTGCACATTAAACATAATCATCTTCGTAAATTATTTAGAACTGGATTTAATACAAAATCAATAAACAATAGTGTGAACAATTGCTATTTTCTTTATATTGTAAATTCAACTCTTTCTTTCCTCGCCAATAACCACAAAAAATAACTTCCTTAAGAATTCGAGATGGTGTGATTTTTCATGGTTTAAACTCTTAAATCTATTTAATATCTATACTATTTTTTGAAGTATGACAAATAATTCAAGGCATTCACTTCATTTATTCGATCCCAAATAATCGGTGCAGTTGCTTTCATTTCCTCCTTATCCTCCACCCCAGTAGAAAAAGTGCTAGGATTCAAGGCCTATTTAAAAGGCTGCTTTGGAGACTTATAAATTTCTGAGATAAGGTAGGAAACCATCATAGAAGTCACCAGTAATGAGAGAATGACTAATATTTCCCCAAATCACAGTCTGAACAATCAGGTATTATTATACAGGTAAAGAGATTTTATACAGGTAAAAAAAATACAGGTAAAGTATTATTATACAGGTAAAAAAACATATCTCAAAAGAGAAACACTTTTGAGATATATGTTTATGAATAAAAAATTCAAACAGAGCTCGAGTTAATGAATAATACTCTTTTTTAAAAAATGAATAATATTATTATTTATAACACCTTTATATAATAAATGTTCCAATTTGCTTTACATGGATGAAAACACTGAGAGGCAGGAAAGTTAAGGAGATGGCCTAAGGCCACCAGAAGTAAGTGGGAACACCAAAATTTAAGGTCAGTCTGACTTCAGCATCTGAGCTCTCAGACTGATTTTAGCACAAAAGTCCTCTGTTCGTTCAGCCTTCTGCCCTCTGTTCGTTTTATACAGTCTAGGGTCTCTCAAGACACTGATCTGTCTCTATCTATCTATCTATCTATCATCTATCTATCATCTATCATCTATCTATCATCTGTCACTGATCTGTCTCTATCTATCTATCTATCTATCATCTATCATCTATCATCTATCTATCATCTGTCACCTATCTATCATCTATCTATCATCTGTCTATCTATCTATATGGTATATGTCTATCCATAGAATCGCCCATCTATCCATCCATCAAAGCTTGCTTTTATCTATTAAAATATGACCAGCTGGATTTGAATTCTTGGCTCGTGGCCAATGAATATCGTTTTCTCAGATACAGTTTAAGTATAATTCCTCAAATTTAAAATTAGGTCACTACAAATAGTCAAAGATTGAGCTAAAAAAAGATTCGTTTCCCCCCCTTCCTTCTTCTTCATTCCTGCGTGGGAAAAAAAAACATGGGTATGTTGCACATTATAGGAAGAAACATGAGTTTATCTCTCTTTTTTTGTTTGTTTGTTTGTTTTCTTTTCCATTTACAAGTCTCTATTTGTTGGACTCACATGGAAAATTAATTTCTGCTTTATTCTTGTAAGCCTGGTTTTATCTCTCTAAATATATCCTTCTTATCAGAAGCCAAGCAAGCATTTTGCTCTCCCTGTTTATAGACGGTTGTCCTATTTTATGCTTCTGATTCTGCTTTCATCTCCAGTGCTTTTTCCTCCTTGTTCATAGGTACTACGGAGCTGGAGATCTGGAAGCACCATTAACTGTTCTATCAGCTTCCTTATCTTTGGCAAGCCAACCTAATTCATGCTAGGTCTGGAGAGGAGGCAAGGAGGGTGACACAGCTGGCCAGCTGGAGGGCTTCACCAGTCCCCTAAAGGAGGTGGTCTCGCTGCATCTCACTGGGTGGGCACAGATGGGCACGTGGATATATCTACAGTTAAGTTTTCAGGGCTGCCCTCCGGAAGGCCTTTGGGGATAAGCATGTTGGAAGCTGGGCTAATGTTTTGATCCATTTGGGCTGCTATAATAAAAATACTATAAACCTGGTAAGCTGATAAAAACCAAATTAATTTCTCACAGTTCTTGAGAAGCCCAAGATCAAGGCACCAGTGTCTAGTGGTGCCCACTTCCTCAAGGATAGCTGTCTTTTTGCTATAACCTTGCAAGGCAGAAGGGGTGTGCTAGCATTCTGAGTTCTTTTTTAAAAGGACACTAATCTCCGTCATCAAGTCTCCACTCTCATGACCTGATCACCGACCAGAGGCCCCCGTCCTATTACCATCACTTTGGAGGTTAGGCTTCACCATATGACTTTGGAGGGAAACAAATGTTCAGACCACAGCAGTATATCATTTGCCAATTTTGAGTCTCCGTCTTCTTTAATGACCCTTAATTTCTCCACTGTTTCCTATCTCAAGGGTGAATTTCACTCCACATCTATGTTTTCTCACGGATGTCAAGTTTATCAGTCAGGATAAAATGTTATGTCGTAGTAATAAACATCCTACCTCAACACCTCGGTGGCTTAAAGCAACAAAGATCTATTTCTTGTCCGTGTCATGTTTCACCCAAGGGCCCAGGATGATAAGGTGGTCGCCTGCTTGAACACTGCCAGTCACTGTGACAGAAGAAGGCAGGACTTGCAGAACTTTGCACTGGTAATCAAATACGCAGTCACGGGTCAAGGTGTTGAACTAAACACGTGACTTATCCTCACCTCGAGAGAGCCAGAAAGTACAACCCTGTAACACAGTCCTGTTTTCCCTACCCTGGATCTGGAAATTAAGAAATATTTAGTGAGCAACGGGGTGGTAATTTTATCTTTTAATGAAGCAAATGGAAGACAACGGCTCCTAGGTTTTTTTCTTCTTTGGCCTAGTTCTAATTTCTTGTCTCTTAATTAACATATGCTGATATCTTTCCATTTTCTTTTACGTAGTTAGTCCTTTTTCTCTAAACTCACATTATTTTTTGTAAACATTTTGTGTGTTTTTACCTGACGGTCTAATATTCTGCTAGTCCAGTGTCTGTGTTCATTGCTCGTTCCCAAATTCTCCTCCTTTATCAGATGACTCTGAATTCCTGCAGCTCTTCCTGTTTGCACCACACAACTTAACCGTTAGTCATTTGCCTACGGGGCATGCCACGTGCTTCTGCCTCTTTCCAGCTGAATCAGAAGATGCCTTTTTCTCATCACCTTCCTCATGCTCCAGATCAACTCTACCCCCGATCCCTGTTCCCATTATTCTTCCCCAGGGCTCAGCATCAAAAATCTTAATTTCTCTTTAACTCCTTTTCTACTGTCTTGCTTCTCATGCTTGTACCATCACCAGACTCTCCACATGCACCCACTGAGCTCATGAAGATCACATGACATAGTGAAAGTGAAAAGCACATCCCAGGCTCCAAACACCAGGGGATATTTCTCTTCTAACTGGTTTTTTTCCCCCCCCTTCACTTATTTATTCATCATTCACGTACTCATGCTTACTCAGGTCCTAAATGCTTTCTTGGAACATGCTTATTACTGAGGGAGCCACAAATTACGTACAAGTCTCTGCTCTCTGGGAGGTTCCTTCTCAGTTATGGAAATCACGTAACCGCACTCCCAGATAACCAAGGACTGAAAAGACGGAAACGAGGGAACGTGCTGTAGGACATGGGAGAAGGGGGCAATGACTCTGTTCTGGATGGCCTGGTAGAGTTGAGGAGGGAGAGGCAGTGCAGGAGCCTGAATCACATCACTTCCAGATTAACACATCTGACGGTGTCTCCGTATACTTAGATAAAATCAACACTTGTCACCAAGACTGCTAAAAGCTTCATGATCAGGCCCCTTTTCAGCTTCATCTAAGACCTTCTTTTTAATTTTCTGGCTCTGGCTGCACTAACAACCAGTGCCTTCAGCACACCAAGCTCACCTGCACTTTTGTGCCTGTGGACAAGTTCTCATTGCTCAGAATTCCGCTTCTACAGATTTTTGTGGGCTGGATCTTGCCCCTATTTGACTTCAGCGGCAATCTCAGAGAGGCAGTCTTAAGTAGTATCTCCTTTTCCCGGGGCCCTGATTTTCAGAACATTGATTATCTGGAAGTATCTTGCTTGTTTACTCTTCTATTTCTTTATCACTCGTTCCCCCTACCACCATCTCTTCTCTTAGCATGTCTGTGCCGCCATCTTGGATGAGAACCTCCCCCAAATGTAAGCTCTTTATGGGCTGGAACTTTGTTTGTGTCATACACAGTATCGTCAGGGCTCAGCCAGAGGATGACCCATCATACATGCTAAATAAATATCTACTGTCATTGTACAGCTTTCCTGATTCCAATCTTTCTCTTTTAGGACCATTATGAAACTTTATTTCTGGGCTCTTTCTCCTTAATGCTACTTTTACTATGTAGCAAATATTCTGGCCAGAGGGATATACATGGAAGTGAGAAATGCCATTTCCAAGACTGGCTGATCAAAATTCCCATGTGTGATCTTTTCTTCTCTTTTGCTTTCCACTAAATGAAGAAATAGAACTGCAATGATTTACGGAAGAGAAGGTCCATGATATGGAAAGAGATATAGTTCCAAAAAGACCATGTGAAGACTCTCTGATTAAGAACACTTGCTTGAACTGTGAAAAAAGGAAGAATGTGTGTGTGTGTGTGTGTGTGTGTGTGTGTGTTATACTTCTAAGAATTTGACACTTATCTGTTATAACATTTAGTGTTGTTAGGTAGAAGCTAGCCTTGAGCAGTGGAAAGAATGCCCCAAGGTAGAGCCCCAAGTCCTTGAGGGGACTGAGAGGGACAGGAGCCGGAGGCAGGGACCGTGATAAAGAAGCTACACATTAAAAGCCCAGGGATACAACGTCCTGATCTTGTGTCTTCCAAGACCCTGGAGTCTTAGAGTCTTGGTCTTCACAGGTCAAGAGCCACAGGTACAGAGCTTGGGCTCTCCTCTTTCACCTCTGCCCCAGGGAACCACTAGATTCATTATAATGCACTTGCATTGCCAGAGCACCCCCACCGAATGAAGAAAGGCTGCCATGAGCATTCTGGTACAAACCCTGTAGGGCCCAAAATTCCCCCTCCGAACCTGTGGGAGGAGTTTCCAAATGTTTAGAAGCATCCCTCATTAGAGAGCCCTCACTTTACGTCACTGCTCCTCCCAGCCCAGAGAGACCCAATAATATCTAAACCAAAACCACCTAGGGCTGATTCCACTTTGTGGAAGCTGACCACTCCCCCACCTCGGGAGTGTACCTTCTGCTTTAATAACCTGCTTTGTGCTTGCTACTTTCCTTCTGGCCATCTCTATTTCAACGTGATCCCCATGTAAACCTTCTTGCAAGGATGGAGACTTCCATTGATACGATGCAGACTCTCCAACCAGCAACAGCACCACCTTAAGTAATACTCTTGACAACTAAGTCTTCTATCATTTGGCTACGGGCATTTTCCCAGCCTTCCGTTACTGCACACGATCTCAGTCATAAGCTATTCTTCCCTCTGAAAGGACAGTTTCCTTAACTACCTTAATCCTACCTTGACATCTACCCTCTAGGATTACACAATAAAAAGGGCACACAGCTTGGAATTATGTTAAAAAAATCAGAGGTTGAACTCAAGAACGGCCCCTACCTAGAAACATGTATTTGCATGTTATGGATCTCCCCAAAACTTGGTTTCCTCCTTTCTATAAGGGCAGGAAAATCACAGCCTACCTTCCCACACATCTGTGGAGTATTAAATATGATGACCCACTTGGCTTCCATAGAGGATGCACCGGACTTCTAGCCTAATTAAACACATGTTTCTTTCTGTTTCCCCCAGAAAATATAAAACTCCTCTGAGTCTTGCAAGTTCTCCACCGTGCCCCCAGTTTTCTGGGGCATAAAGTTTACAAAATAGATCAGTGTGGCCTCTGAGTTCAAATTTTGACTTTGAACCTTAACAGCTAAGTAAATTTAGATGAGTTACTTAACACCTTTGTGCTTCATTTTCATCATATTTAAAACTGGAATGCTAACTTTTAGTTTTATGAAGATTACGTCTCTTAATAAACACAAAGACCTCAGGTGAGCGCAGGGAACAAAGTAAGTGCTCACTAATGCTTAGTTATTATTTTCAAGAAAAGTATAATCAGTTAAAATTAAACTGCATATTTCAATCAAATATATTATTTTATTTCTTTGTCATAATTGACAATCCAACATTATACCTCCATGTTTTACAGTACTACATTTACGGGGCACCTGGGTGGCTCAGTCAGTTGAGTGCTGGATTCTCGGTTTCACTCAGGTCATGATGTCAGTGTCCAGGGATCAAGCCCCACATTGGGTTCTGCACTCAGTAGGGAATCTGCTTGAAGTTCTCTTCCTCTGCCCCTCCCCCCACTCTCTCATAAATAAATAAATCTTAAAAATAAAGTATTATGTTTATGTAGGTATCTATGTTTGTTATAGAAATATATCACTATTTTTTGCTAATCTGAAGCTAACGTTTTATTTATTATTTTTGCATTCCCCCAATACAACACATCTTTCGATAGGGACTGCTTATAGACACTGCAGCTAGTTGTGGTCTAGCATTACTTTTATCATCCTGGATAGCAAATTTTGACTGTAGAAAGCTCATTTTAGAATGAGCTCAGAGAACAGAGTAAACTACTATGTCAAAGACTTTGAAAAGACTGCAATGAATAAAAAAAGAGCTGTGGTAGACAACCTCTAGAAGATCATCTGTCCCAAGTGCATCATCCTGATTTCTTATGTCTCATTCATAACTTAGTGATGAAGGGGTGAATGGATCCACTCCTGATTAATTTTACTTGGCATTGACTGGGCGCCTGGAAAAGTCAGATTTCCTTTTCCTTCATTTCTTCTCTTTTCTTTCGTTCTTTCTTTCTTTCTTTTCTTACTAAAATAAGCATTTAGATTTTCAATAATATTGATTACTTAATTGAGTGTTGCATGTAATTTTACAGTTTGTTCCATCACTGTTAGATAGTACACATCCTGTTTGTAGAGGAATGTGTCTGGAACAGACCGATGTTGGATGCTGAGGATGGCGAGCTGATTTGTTGTTTAGATGAAGCAACACATACAATATATTACTATTTGGAAGCAAACCACTGAAGACTAGCAACAGTTTTGACCCAATTTAAAACACCTTTGGGAGGACAGTTTCTCTGTAAATAATGCTTATACCTCAGAAAGCTATTTATTATGAATGCTCTGGATACAGGCAATGAAATGTTCTCAGTACACATACCATCCAGTCTCTTGGAGTTAACCAAGAAAAATGTCTAATGTAGACTTAGGAGGGACTGAGGTTTTGGTAAATTTTTTAGATCAAAAATGGACAGTACTCTCAATTCTATGTCTTGAGAAGTGCATAAATTTTAAAAGGATAATTAGAATACGGGCCACAGAAATCATGTTCAAATCTAAATATATTTTTCATTGATTCGATTAGCATTCCCCACAATCTCCAAACTCAGCCTTAATGTTAACTAAAATTTTTAGGAGGGAGGCTCTGTTGATGAGTAAAACATGATTTGATTTTCATCAAGAACATATACACACACGTGTATGCACACATACATAAACACAGATGTGGGGGGAATATACCTTTTACAGTGGTTATTTTGGAATGTGGGATGATGGGATGATATCCTAATGGAGCTTTTATATTTCTAGTTTTTTTTTTTTTTCAAATTCTTTGTGTACCACTTTTATAATTAGAAAAAAAAATCTGTTTTAATGTAACCTTCAAGAAGATACATTAGATTGAGAAATAAAAGGCTTGACATGATATGTTTAAGTGCCAAATAGAAAGACAGAGAAGGGCGGTGCCACTAGGACAGGAATAAAAACCCACTGGCATATGGGCCATTTTAGTTGCCCTTTAATTTAGTGATTTTTTTCCCTCTTTCTCTGCATATCACAATTTCTATTCTTACAGTAAGAACATGCATTTGTAAGAAACTCTCTTTTGCTACTTAGAAAGGGGCATGTAGCCCATCAGCTATTCTCAGAGATACCAAGGACAACTCTACTGGGCAGACGGCTTACTGGACAGGCCCTTGTTCTGAGGGGCTCCTCGGTGCTCTCTGCCCTTTGGAATGAAGCTGACAGTGGCGCACCAGCTCTAGAGGAGGGAGGGCTGTGAAGTGGCTCTTCTCTAACAGTTGTGTTACTTGCCTCCTGTCTGGAAAGAACAGATCTGAAACCTATTGGTGGTTACTGTATAAATAATGTTCCCCTGGTCCATAATCAGGCTTGTTGCTGTCATGTCAACACCAGCTACCTGAGGTTGAAGCAGCTCAAAATAACCAGGTTTTGGTGACAATAAGTCTGTTCTTAGCCATCTTATGCCTAATAACCTCATCTAGTTGGATAAGGATAATCTCCACAGATAATTCAATGCTTCCATGAAAACAACAACAACAACAAAACCAGCCATAAAAGGAAAAGCACACAGCTTCTAAGGAAATAAAGTAGATAAACCTAGTGAAAAAGGAAATACACTGAAGCCATCGTACAAATATGGTTTCATCACTTAAGTCTCGGTTTTCATACTCTATTTCAAGAAAAAAATGTGAAATTCAGTATATGTGTGTGTATACACAAAATGTGCGCTACACACACACACACACACACACACACACAAATTTATGCCACTAAATATCTGAGAAGACAGTGAGGGGCGGTGCTCGGAGTCAGTCTGATGTGGTTCTAATCTCAGCACCTCCACCTGCGGTTGGGTTTCGGGCAAACCACTTCGCTTCACTACTGTGTCTCAGTTGCTTTTCTTGTGAAATGGGAATTATTTGTGTATCTAACCTCACAAGATTATGAGAAGGATTAAAGAGCTCCACGAATGGAAACACTCCAGGGGTTCCTGCAACATGAGAAACACGCTTTTGAAGGTTCGGATGTTTTGAGAACTAGGACACTCGTGGTTTTATTTCTGAGACTGGGGTGTTACACTGGGGTACGGGAACCGGAGCAGGTGCTCTCGGATTCTGAGGAGCAGGAATCTTTGACCTGTAGAACATACTCGAAACTCAGCCTCAGGGGCGCTTGGGGGGCTCGTGGTTAAGTGTCTGCCTTCGGCTCAGGTTATGACCGCCGGGTCCTGGAATCAGTCCTGTGTCGGGTTTCCCTGCTCAGCGGGGAGTCTGCTTCTCTCTCTTCCCCTCTGCCCCGTCCCCGCTGCTTGTTCTCCCTTTCTCAAATAAATAAGTAAAATCTTAAAAAAAAGAAAAGAAAAATCAAGAGGGAGTTGAGAGTGAGCATTTGGTGAGGGAGCTCCAGAAGTCAGGCAACACCCCGTTAGGAGATTCAAACAAGTCAAAAGAGAAACAAGTAACAAAAACTGTTAAGTTAGTGGTAGAAACACAGTATGTACTTGGGAATTTTGTTTCCTTTGTTCTGTCTTCACAGCATTTCATTATTTTTATATAAAATGTAAGTTCCATGATTTATATTGCATGAGCTAAATAAAAAGTATAAAAACATACGTGAACTTGAGACTACGTTACTGTCGTACTGTGTTTCTGGGCAGTCCTCCCCAGACTACGGTTGTTATCTGTCATACCCTAATTAAGTTTCGTTAATCCCTGTGTGATAGCCCAGTTGTGGTATAGCTACTGAGAAAAATTCAAAAGGCTTCAGAATTTAGGTGATAATCCAATCCCTTTTCAAGGAACCCAACATCACAGAAGACCTGAGGTAAGCCTTCGTTTTAAAGACCATGGTTTGTTTTCAAATTTCAATTTTATTTTTTAAGTTTTACTTTTCACAACACGTAATGTTCCATTTTTGGAGGGTGGGTTAGTTGTTTACTTGTCGTTTGTTTTTTGAGGCTGATTTTTGTGCATTTGAAATGCACTGTTTTTCATTTGTCTTTCGAAGTGACCCTTAAAGTGTTCAGATTCTGTTTGTGGGTTTGTCTACTTACTGGTGGCCACTATAGAAGGAAGTTTGGGTCACAGATAAGGTGTTGTCTGCACAGATCTTCGTAGAGACGATGTACCAAATGCTAGTCTTAACTCTAATTGCATTCTGAATCTTATTTCATTGTGTGGAATTTAAAAAAAAATGCAAGTTTTTTTTCCCCTTGATTCAGTAGGATAAGTAGAGGAATACATAAAAGAAGGAAACAAAATAAAACTTTTACAGTTGGTTATGGATTAGCTAAAAATATCAGCATTTTCCCTTGAAGTGGTGGGAATGGAAATATATGTGTTACCCCAAATCAAGAGCTGCATATTTCCGTGTCTGGAAAAATTTTCTGGGCAAATGGATGCATAAAAGAGAAAGGAGATTTGTCTTATAAATAAATAAAATCTTTAAAAAAGTAAAAGGGGTGCCTGGGTGGCTCACTTAGGTAAACATCTGCTTCGGCTCAGGTCACGATACCAGGGTCCTGGGATTGAGCCCCACATAGGGTTCCCTGCTCCTCTCCCTCTGCCTGCCTCTCCCCCTGCTTGTGCTCTCTCTCTCTCTCTCTCTGGCAAATAAATAAAATCTTTTGAAAATAATAAAAATAAAAATTAAAAAAAAAAAAAGATTTGTTTTTACTCTTCAGTTCTCCACCCACCTTTACAAAAAGAAAATGCCATGGCAGTTTGCAGAGGTGACCGCATTGTTACCGTGGTGGAGAAGACGCAGTTTAAGGGAGGCGATCTCCCAGCTCTAGGAATCTCAAATTAAAAAGGTTTTCTCATGAAGCCGTCTTTACATACAACAAAAACCTTGGATTTTTCAAGAACAGACCTATGTTTCTCATTGTGTGAGTGTTTTTATTCTCTCCATCAGTAAACACCTGTTAGAAGTCAGTCCTAATTAAGTAAGCACATTTATAGTTCTGGGGCCAGAGAGCAAAGGATTTCCACGAAAGGCATTTACCCTCAGGGAAGACTGAATGGACTCTGGGATCACTAAGATTTTGTGACTAATCAGCGTCCTCTTCTGTAAAGATCCCATATAGGATCCTAACCAATCTTCTTTTTACTTAGTAGAAAACAACTGGAAAGTTTCCAATTGAACACAGTCCTTTTGTTCAATTGTTGACTGGTAGTAGTTTTAAAAGAAATCATTTTCTGTGTTCTCCTCAGAGGTGTCTTAATTTTCCCTATCAAGCTTGTAATCCAAAAGCTACTAAAGTCAGCAGGACCTGATGCCTAATTTGCTTCAATGTATGGTGGAGTCTAGCACCGGCGATCACCACGGCCATTGTCCTGCTTCAAATATTCATGATTCTCCGCAGTCCAAAATGCATTAAGAGTGGGAACGACGCCAGCCACAGTCTTCCTAGTGACAAGGAGGCTTCTCAGATCAAAGACGCAAGATGTTAAAGACTTCAAACTAAACCGTCTTTGTATGAGACGCTCACAAAAGGAATGCCAAAGCCCACACCCTGTCTCAGTGACAGAATGTCCGTGAAATAAAGAAAAACATGGATGCTCATTCAGTTTTTCTGAACTCATTTTACTGCAGCTACTTTGTGTATTTTTTTTCCCCTTTCGTCCTGTTGCAGCCTAACTCAAGGATGTGCTGCAGTGAAACTGGAAAACGTGATTAATGCTTTCAAAGATAAAATGAACGGCTACTGAGGAATTAATAGCATTTTAGCCAATACAATTTTGCTAACGGAGCCTGACGAGCATGTAGAGAATGATACAAAAGCAAAGTTAAAGTGGGAATAGGAGCTATCAAGCTCACATGTGAAACAAATACACATAATTTGAATCGTCCCTTTATATCATTTGTCACGAGCCACATCTGCTTTTACACCTGTGCGCCCTTCCTCGCTCTATCCTGACACCCTGGAAATGTTAGGCATGCAGCCAATTTCCTACCCAGTCATTCCTGTGATCAGACCCAGCTATCAGCTTGCTTTTTTCTTATATTAAATCAAGTATCAACCCCGGGGCTCTGAACTATTTCTGACTGACAGGACCAACAGAAAGTTCTAGGCTAATTACTTCTTAGGAGTAGCTCCCAGTGCAAAGAGAGTTACCATTGACCTACTTTGGACTCACTGAAATAATTTATCAGGTAAGATAATTAAGGGAATAAAGAGCTGTTTCTAAAACTAACCAAGTATCAGAAGTATTTGTTGAAATCATGAGTTGGTATTCCCAGTGCTCTCCAATGGGGCTTTATTACTCTGCCATGAGTCAATTTTATTATGTGCGACTTATTTATAAGCCATTCTTTTCCCTTATAAATTATATTTGGCAGGATATATTTGAGAGTCTCTTTGATGTATAAACGTATTAGTTTTGAATTTTTTTAGTCTAGATATCAAGAGACGCAATCTTTTAAGTCCTTCTTTCCCTCCCCTCTTAACCCCTTCCTATAACTAAGCTTTCACATCTCTTTGCACAGGTGTCCCTTTTGCTGGAAGCCTGTCCTAAGTAAAGGGAAGCCTCCACACGAGGGTGGGTATATCTGCGTTGCGAGCCACCTCCCACGTGGACTGTTAATTCTTTCTTTTGGAAGCTTAATTCTTTCCTACACTTAGGTCAACAACCGTAACTGAAGAATCTGCTGAAACAATGGTGTTTCTTCGGTATTGAGAAAACCTGACAATCTTCTGATTTCTGTAGCCCTGATGTTCTCCACAAGAGAAAAAGGCAAGGGAAGAACCTTGAAATGAAATCAGAGACTATAAGTGAGGGGCTTATACGAGCTTCTAAGCCATCTGTTCTCTCAAAGGTATTCAAACGCAATGTGTTTGAGATCATGGTTTGTCAACGGCATCCTCTAATCATTATTCTTTCTCCTTTTCCTCCATTTTCATCTATCTATCTAATCTATCATGTATCTACCTATCTTTTCCATGGCCAGTGTGACTTGTATAACTCAAAAACTCATCCAGCTATGAAAAGAAGGATCAACTGATTATGATTGTATCGATCAGCTGGTTCTTGATTCTAACAAAGATTTAACTTCATCTAGAAAGTACATAAGCATTTTGGAAAAACTAGACTTAATTTTTGTACTGAAATACAAAATGTTAATTTCTTTGACCAGGGTTGAAGAAAGATCAGGAATTAATTTTTCATCTCTGTTCCAATATTGCAGATACAACAGTAACATAATAGGAGCATTCCTTGTCTTGCTATTGATTCATGATACAAGATCGGGGGAATTTGTATGCGTAAAATTGTGAGTTAGTTAGTATCAAAGGAAAAAAATTAAATTGAAGACTGAGTTGTCCTCTTTGTTGCCACATAGCATACGCAGGGTTTTCTGTCTGGGAGAGGACCTGATGATGGTTTCATCCCAAATCAACAACACATCCAGGCTCCCCTGCTTCGGTTGACTAGTACTGGAGTCAGATCACTCCCCAACTGCTTCCTATCGCACTTTATGGTCTCTTCCGTTCCATGCCTATTTAATTTCATTTATCGCTTTATTCTTGTGTCCTTCAGCTGTTCCCGTCTGCCCTTCATGCTCATAACTAACGCAACGTGTTAACATACGAAGGTATTTATGTAAATGAAAATCAATACACTGCCGTTTTCAGCACCATTCCTTCTTGCTTACATCGGACATTTTAAGTACATTTTATTTAAATGCTAACAACTTTTCATTCTTGCCTGGGAAGTATAATGATCTTCTTGGCTCCCTGCCCCCTGCATCCCTCTAATCTTCACAGCTATAGCCACTTACCCCCATCTGGAGGTTCAGCTTTATTCCGCATTTTGGAACTAATCTTGTCTCCAGGCTGGGGGCGTACAAGATGTCCTAGCCAGAAGCTAACTGATTCAGCATCCAGTCAGCCTTGCTGCTGGTTTCATTCTGACCTTGTAATTTATTTCTGCGATGTAGACACTTGTCCCAGCCCCTTGTAACCAAGCTTGGCTTTCTACTCCAGTTTCCGCCAGTGGGTATCTATCTAGTCTTGTCTGTATCTGCCGCTGTTTTCCTGATTGATAATGAGTTCCTTGATCATTGGAGTTCTGCTTTGCCTTCTCCTTGTTCCCTTTGTAGTTGAGTTTCTTTCTCTGAAGACTGGGACTTACGACCTACTGTTGAATCTTTCTGATGCCACCAGCCTTTTCCAGATCTCCTCATTCCACCCGCCCTCATACCATAGATCGGAACTTTTGCTAGAATACCAGCAGTGACACTGCCTGCCTGGACATTTTCCCATTGCCTGATGCAGGCATCCACCCTGTCACCGGCTCTAACCCTGCAGGTCTTGAGTCACTGTATCTAAGCTGCCCGCAGTTGGCTGTCTTATTGTTCCAGACGTGGCAGGAGAAATAAGATTTTGACTGCATCTTCGGTTGAGTTGTTAATGCTAACCCCTTCCAGTTACTTTCACCTCATATCTTCACTCCAGCCCTTCACTTAAACACCTCAAAACTCAGTTTCCTCTTTGCAAAGGGAAATAATGGTGGAATCTACCCCTGGGGTAATTTTGAAGGTAACTAAGGAGAAAAAGTACACAGATGGACCTTCTGGGTATGATCAGGGCAGGACCAATACACATGGATGTCCTAGAGGACTCCCACATGTTGGGACTCATGCACAATAATGAATTCCATTCATCGTTATTTGTTCAGCATATCTTTTCAGAAGAAGCTGAGTGTTGCTCAGATGAAGAGAGAAGCTGATCCCGAGAGAAGCCCAGAAGTCATTGTTGGCTTTACGGCCTTCCCGACTCAGCTATGGGTGCACACGCACATACCCTTAAATACAGTCTCTGCAGCTACCCAGGTCTGCCCTATTAGAGAGCAGATTAACAACTACCCTTTGTTTATCAACCACGGTTCTTGAGGGATGTTCTGAGAAACATGATCTCTCTTTCCATCTCTTCACATTCATAGTACTGGGGGGTCTAAGCGGTTTCTTAAATGTATCTTTTCGAGTAGAGAGAGCTCTTAGCAGCTGCCTGGCTAGTCCAGCTCTTAATTCAGCTTCAGAAACTCCTTGCTGTCATCACAGGCCTCGTTTCCCCCCCTTCGGAACTGGATAAGAAGACGACGCTGAAAATGTCTGTTAGGAAATGGTTGATGGGAGTAAAAAGAAAGGACTCATTGTTATAATTCGTTTAAAGAATGGAAAGAACACGTTACCAGACGTCCTCGGCGTCTTCATCACATTCCGCACCAAACTGGCAAATATCACAGGTTGATGTCTCCTTCTGACTGGTTTCTCCTGAGCCTTCGTGAACTGGAGAATAAGAGACAGTAAACAAGAAGAATTCGGATGAGTGGCTTAATACCAACACTCTAAGACTGTTCTATAGCAAAGCTGCCACTTTTCCAATAGACCTGCTTGTTTTCTGGGGCTTCAACGAATGCCTTAGTTACCTCCTTTCTTGACTAAATTTAAGGAAAACACTAGCAATAATATGCCACCCGTCGGTTTGTAGGAAACACTTCAGCTTTTGACAAGCAAAGGGAAACGACAAACAAGAGGGTTTACTGGATTCATCAAAAAAGCGTGGCTAATAAGTAGGCCATATGAAAGAGTTATTAATTAAAAGGGATTTAGATTGTTACTTGCCTAGAGGAAATATCTAGTGTTTATTTTATAAGGAATACTTAGCTTCTTCTCTTTCCTAAATTACAGATTTTTTTTCATTCAAAGGTTTTTATACATAATTAAAAATACTTAGATAGGCAGCCTTGACATTAGATATGTCTTCTTTTTTCCTCAAGATGTTTCATACTTAGAAGGAAAATATATGGATTATAAGTTTAGATATGTCTTCTTTTTTCCTCAAGATGTTTCATACTTAGAAGGAAAATATATGGATTATAAGTTTTTAGCAAACTGCTTCCAGTTGGTTTACACAGTAATTTCTTGAATTTTGTATAAATATTGTACAGAGCCCATTATAGTGATTTCCTCTAGGAGGGTTATGAAGATATATTTCATTTTAAAAGTACATATTCTCACTGATGATTATATTTTGATATTGATCCTTTTTCTTCTATAAATTACAAACATAGAAATGTGCAATATATAACTTAATTATAAAGATAACTTTTCAAGATCAGGACACAATAGTGTAAGTTGGACTCAAATATTTTGCGGACTCCAAGGAATGAAAATCTGAGCATTACCATTAACCCAATTAAAAAATATGTAGTTGAAAGGAGAAATAGTTTTGGTTATAAATGAAAAATTGCAACAACCTAACTACTATAATAAATAATTATATTCTGTGGACATACAGTATACTTCAAAATGGATGTTTAAATCAAGAGAATCTTTAAAAAGACCTATTTCTGCTAAAGGTTAGGTATTTTCAATAGAAAAAGAACATAAGCTGTTAAGTATGGCATCAGCTCCAGTCTTTATGGGTCCTAATCAGATAACATCTTCAACAAAGACACATATATTAACATGCATCCTGAAACAAACAAATCCAATCCAACTTATTTTGTTTTAATATATTTTCCTCATTTTTCCTTTGTCTATTAGCAAGAGAGTTTTTAATATCTACAAGAGCAGAGGTCTTTATTCCTTGATTTTCTTTGATTCACTTCTGTGCTGGGTAAGTGATTTAATTTACAAAAACAAAAACAAAACAAAACAAAAAAACAAAAAACCAGGAGGACATCTAAGGAAGTTCTCTGTTTTAGTTTTTCCAGGGTAGAAACATTTATTTTTTATAAAACAACATTTTCCCCCCCTGTACTTGATGGTTTGCACTTATATGTCAAAAAATTATGAATTAAGCAGATCAACTTCAACTGCAAAAGTATGGATTGTATAGTTTTAAATTTGGGAACCTTCAGAAAAGGTATTCCTCCCCAGAAAGAAGGAACTTCCGACTTTGATAGAATGGACTGCACTTATCATCCACGCTATTACTTTAATACAGGCAGGCCCATTAGAGTGGACCATGGGGATAAGAAGGGAGCTGCGGCCTCTCCTCAGGAGGGACTCAACAGCTGCGGTCTCTTTATTACTTTCTTATTATTAATGCAACTCAGAAGCTGCTAATGGGAGAGCCTTTTAGTGTTAGCAAGATTAGCAGCTTCCAGACTGAAACTTCCCACCACTCAGGAAACATACTAACGCAACTGGAAGGTCCTTAATGAGCAGTTATAGTCGCTTAGGGGCGACCCCATTTTCTTTTGCAGTAGAGGTCCTTGGTTGGGGACCTACTGGAAGTAACCCTAGGGAATGAGTTGTGCGAACTCAGCGCAACTAATAATATTTCTCCTGGAAGTCATATCACGTTTCAATGAACGGACGGTTGTCAGTAGAATCAAGATGTTTGCAAACTCTCCCATATGGATGAAGCGGCAAATTCAGAAGTAGTAGTAGCAATGCCTCCATCAATAAATACTCCGGGAATAAGATGATTTTTTATGACATCATCCACAATGAAAACTAAAGTAAAATCTTTCCATGTTACCTGAGGCACGAGCTTGCACCTTTGTAATAAATCAGTACATCGTTTTCATTTAACCGAGTTGACCAGTGATTCTTAATGGGGCTCAGGAGCTCTGGTAAATTTGGTTTGTTCATTTACTTTAGTTTTTAGCGTAACTGCCCTGGGATATCCTTGGAGATACTGAATTGTAACCTTGATGTTTGGATATGTATATTCTAAAAAGAAGGACCATCCCTGTGTCACAATCTCAGCCCTAAATGATACCAAGAAGGGTCTGTCCCAAACATTCTCTCCACGCATTGTTTGGCACAGGTTACCGTGCATGGGGAGCACCTGGAGGTCAGATTAAAATGCAGATTCTTTTTTAAAAAAAGATTATTTATTTATTTGACCGACAGAGATCACAAGCAGGCAGAGAGGCAGGCAGAGAGAGGAGGAAGCAGGCTCCCTGCTGAGTAGACAGCCCGATGCAGGGCTCCATCCCAGGATCCTGGGATCATGACCTGAGCCGAAGGCAGAGGCTTTAACCCACTGAGCCACCCAGGTGCCCCTAAATACAGATTCTGATTCAGCAGGTGTGAGGTGCGGCCTGAGGTTATACTTTTCTCATAAGCCCTCACCTACTGTCGCTGCAGGTCCACAGACCACATTCTGGGTAGCAAGGATAGCACCGTTTTTTTTCAAACCACAATTCACAATTTTATTAGTGGGTAATGAAATGGAGTTAGTGGGTCACTTACTACAGTTTTTGTAAACATGAAACAGAATATACTAGAAGAGAAAACACGGAGTGCATCTCATTTAGGTTTTATTTTATAACACTGTTTTAGTTACCCATATGTACAGCTACACAGAGCTGCAATATAAATTTCATTTCTTACTAAAGGTCACAGTCATAAAAGCTTGAAAACGACTGGTTTAGCACACGGAAGATGCTCGGTAAATGAGTATTGAGTCGGACCGCTTCTTCGTCTTGATCTTTCCACGTTATCAGAAACGAGGAGGGTCACTGCTTACCATTGTGCTCATCCACTGATTGCGCAGGGATAAAATCCATGCGTCCTAAAGTATTATTTCAACTATGCATTTACATTTTAATCCTTTTATTTTGGGAAGTAAAATAATTATTTCCCGTTATTCTATAGAAACTTAGATTTTAGCAAGTAACCGAGGGAAATTCGAGAGGGTAAAGAAGGCAGAGCTGCTGAAAGCGTGTTTTATCAAATGTGCTGCCCTTAGTTAGAACTGATTTCATCGTTTAAAACTCTGGATTGGGGGATTATTAAGAGGTTATCAAATTACCTCTCCCTCAACTTCCCTTGCCCAGTGGTTTTATCTGGAGGTTACCCAAGTTCCTTTATCACCGCCTGGTTCTGGCCCTTTCTATGGGTCTTCACACCAGATGTGCCAGGGGACCCCCATTCTCTTCCTGTCCTACTAGAGTGCCTCCTGGGCCTCTTATAATATCCTAATCCATGTTATGATGTTTGTGAAAACACAGTGAAATACAGTGTTCAGTTATTCAATGCCATTTATTTTGTTAGAAATTGCAGTAGGATTTATATTCATTGAAATGTTCAGGTGTTAAGTGTATCTTTCAGTCTATTCTGAAGGATGCCTATCAAGACAAGGAACAAGTCTACTGTCCCAGGAGATTCCTTTGTACCCTACCGCTGCTCTGTCCCGATGTACAGACAGATCAGTGATCTGATTTCACCCCAGATTTGTTTGAACTATTTCAGAATATCACATCAATGGACTCCTACAATATTTCATGATGGTGCCCACCTTTTCCACTCAGCATCAGAGCTTTTGAGATTAATTCAGGTGATTATGTGGATCAGGAGTTTCTCCATACTCCTTGGCATTGAAAGGAATGACTATATCAGATTATTTATCCATTTTCTTGTTGAAAGCGGGTTGCTTTTAGTTACTAGCTGGAAACAATAATTGTGTATTTATTAATAAAGCTGCCATAAGTATTCCTGTGAAAGACTTTTTGTGCATATTAGTTTTTATATCTTTTGGACAAATATCTAGCAGTGGTATAACTGGGTTTCAAGGTAAAAATTATTCTTGTTTCTCTTTTAATTCTCAAGTTTCAGGAATTTTTAATATATTTTCGGTATCAATTTCTGTCAGGTGTGAAAACTGTCCAATGACGTGAAGTAGAGGTTGAGCTTCTGTCTCTGTTTTTCCCCTACGGATGTAAGTTTTCTTTCATGACCTATGACTGTAGTGAAGTATGTTGATTGATTTTCTTACGGTAAGCCAATCTCCCATTCTTGTGATAAGTCCAACTTAATCATGGTGTATAATCCTTTTATGTAATGCTGGATTTCATTTGACCATATTTTGTCCAATTTTTAAAAATCTGTGTTCGTAAGATATACCGGCTCTAATTTTCTTTCCTTATATCGTCCTTGTTTGGTCTTACTATCAGGCTTAAAACTGTCTCATGATATGAGCTGGAAATGTTTCCACTTCCTCTGTTTTATGAATGAGTATGGGTATGATAGTATTGTTATTTGATTTCTTTATACAAAGCTATTTAAATTTTCTATTTTATCGATTTCTGCTCTTATGTTTATAATTTCCTTCGTGCCATATACTTGGGGTTTAATTTATTATTTTTCTAGTTTCTTAAAATGTAAGCTTGATTTTATACTTTTCTTATTTCCTAAAATAGTCATTTAAATCTATAAATTTCCATCTGAAGACTGTTATAGCTGTATCCCACAAATATGGATATGTTTTCATGTATTTATGTTCAGAATATATATTGTAATATCTTTTGAGTTTTTTCTCTGACCCATGGATTATTTTATTTTTTTTTAGATTTTATTTATTTATTTGACAGATCACAAGTAGGCAGAGAGGCAGGCAGAGAGAGAGGAGGAAGCAGGCTCCCCGCTGAGTAGAGAGCCTCATGTGGGGCTCAATCCCGGGACCCTGGGATCATGACCTGAGCCGAAGGCAGAGGCTTTAACCCACTGAGCCACCCAGGTGCCCCCCATGGATTATTCCGTAAGTAGGTTTTTAACTTCCAACTATTTGAGAGTTTTTCAAGTTATATTATTTTTATTCATGTTTAATAATTCAATCCTGGATAAAGAACATATTCTGTTTAATTTAAACCCTTTGAAATTTATTGTAACTTGTTTTATGGCTAGAACCTGGTCTATATTTTTGAATATTCCATATACATCTTAGAAGTTGTAACCTCTTTTGAGTAGTAAGTTTCTATAAATGTTAATGAGCTTAAGTTGATGGTTAGTATTGTTCAAATCATCCATAATTGTAATGAGCTTTTTTAAAATTATTCTATCTTTTCCGGAGAAAGGAGTTTTAAAAATCTCTCTCAATGATTGTAAAATTGTTTCTGGTTCTCCTTTGCTTTGTTCTTTGGTTCTGTCCTGTATTTAGAAGCTTTGATATTAGCTACATAAACATTAGTCTTATGTCTTCTTAAAGAAGTGACCTTTTTTTCATTATGAAATGCCCCTTTTAATCTCTGGTAACACTGTTCATCTTGAAGTCAACTTTGTTCTGATATTTACATAGCCATACCAGCTTTTGTTTGCTCATTGTTTCTATACCCAACACGTTTGTTTCATGTTTAAAGGGCGTTTCTTGAAAACAATACAGAGATCGATCTTGATTTTTTTCTATTCAGTCTGAATATGTTGGCATTTAATCAGGGTGCTTAGTCCATTCATTTTATTTATTTATTTTTTTTAAAGATTTTATTTATTTATTTTACAGAGAGAGATCACAAGTAGGCAGAGAGGCAGGCAGAGAGAGAGGAGGAAGCAGGCTCCCGGCCGAGCAGAGAGCCCGATGTGGGACTCGATCCCAGGACCCTGAGATCATGACCTGAGCCGAAGGCAGAGGCTTTAACCCACTGAGCCACCCAGGCGCCCAGTCCATTCATTTTAATGCACTTATTGATGTGTTTGGGTCTAAGTCTATCATTCTGGTGCTTGATTCATATTTGGCCAATCCTTTTGGGTTTCTCTGTTCTCTTTTC
Organism: Lutra lutra; assembly: GCF_902655055.1. Taxonomy (NCBI): domain Eukaryota; kingdom Metazoa; phylum Chordata; class Mammalia; order Carnivora; family Mustelidae; genus Lutra; species Lutra lutra. The sequence goes on from NC_062280.1 coordinate 4,870,494, forward strand.
TTTTTGTTTCATTTGGGAGAGTAAAAGATTCTATTTTATTCATTTAATCTTATCTCTTAATTTTGGGGGGGGTTATTTTGGTGTTTCTTTAAGAATTAAAATGTGCATCTTCATTTTATTGCTTCACAAACAATTCAAGAACGTTATGACAATATAGTTTTAATTACTATAGTTCACACTTTGCATTTTTATTGTCATGTATCCTATGATGTAAAATTTGCATTCCTTTTTAAAATTAGTTTTACTTTACTGAGCTGCTTTACTCATTTTTGTTAATTTCCAAGGCAAAAACCAGATATTTTAGTACTAATGAAGACTCATGCCTGTCATTGTTAAGTGATTGACTTCTGATGTGTGTTTCCTCTATTGGCATATGAAACTTATAGTAGATTGTTTTATTTTTTTCCCATTGTTTTTCTACCCTTTCTGATAAAAGGACCATATGTTCCTTTCTATAGCCATATTTCCATTGAATTCCATGATACCACAGTTGGTCTTGCGACTTGCTTTTGCCATTGAAATGTGAATGGAAATGAGAAGCTATATAAAAGCCATCATGTGGATTTCTACTTTCTTGCTCTTTCCCTTTGCATTAAAAAAAGACATATTCCAGAATAGGAGTGGTTCCTTTAACCGATCCCAGAATGAAGTGATATTTAGAGCAGAGCCACAGTTGAGAGAAAGCCATGAGAGCAAGAATTATGCCATTGATGCTCTAAGCCTCTGAGATTTTCAAGTCATTTGCAACTATAGCTTACCCAGTGGAAGATGAATAATAAGATGCCAATTAAAGCTATTAATAAATTCTAAGGAAATGTATTTTGACATAATTTTCCACACCTCAGGTTTTGGTTACATTACCCATCTACACAACCCTAGATCTACTTTTAATTTTCTCCAAATCTGCCTTCAAATTTTTTGCTATTTATTTTCTATACCAACATATATTCTGCAATTGTTAAGGCATTTTTCTTTTTTGTATTTTCATTTTTTCACAACATAGCAGGATGTATCCATTCTATACAGGTTTCCCATTTTCTTCAGCATTAGCTCTCTAGTATATCTCTTTGACAGATATATAAGGTATCCCACTTAAATTAAGCATGGTATAAACATTAAACACAGTATAAACATGTATGAATAGAAACCTACTTGGGCATCATCTGAAATAAAACAAGCATCCCTAAAACATCAGATCGTATCAACAAAAAGAATGAGACTTCTAAGCTTAAATATGACCCATATATATTGGTTCTAAACTTATTTAAATTACTCTAAAACTGAAAAAAATTACACATTTTTATACAGACCTTAATCTGATTTTTTTCAAAATCTAGAAGACATTTTTTCCCAATTTTATAGTTAATGTCAATCTAGTATTCAGTTTTCTTTCCCTAAGTAGGTAAGATGACAAAATAATTCTTGGCAGACTTAATTTTTTCCACTTTGTTAAAATAGAAAAAAGACTTACCACCAGTGATAACATTCAACGCATCTGTTGTAACTAAAATTACCTTGATTACCAAATTATAAACAGCAGTATTTTTAAATATAAATAGCATTTTTTCATTTTGAATAACTTCCATAATTTATTATTTCATTATCACAGAAAAGCTGAATTTTGGGTTTATGAAATTGAAGGACACATTCCACTTAAACAGTAGAAATAAATTTTTAAATCAAAACTCTCCATTCTATTCTCTAATTGGTACAACTTGTCGATTTTGCCTTTCGTATGCCAGTTTTACCTCCCATGTGCCTTTCCCACATGTAAGCTGAATTTAAATGATGGGGGTTACTGACAGTTCCTAGAGGCTCAGGCAATTCTAAGCAGTGATTTTTGAGCCGAAGTCATGTTCCCTTTTACATTTTCCAACATTTCCCTAGAAACCCCAATAGGGCTTTAAAGGCAAATGAGAATAAGAAATATTTCCCTTTTATTCATATTATAATGTGAGGATATTGTTATATGAATAATAATTACACCATTACATCATATTATTGAAGTGTTAAAGCAAGAGAAGTAGCATTTTGGTCGCTGTTTATAAAACTAACACAGATTAATTATGTGTATATATCAGTGCCACAATGCAGTAAGATATGTTCAGATTTTTAGGGAGAAAATCCATTATCTTTGCTTCATTTTAATTAAAAGAGGTAGAATTCCACTGATAATTTTTAATTTTTAAATGATTTAAATGCCAAAAACTAAAGGAAGGCTGAAATTACACTTACATATAATAATTTAAAATTCTAAAAACCACCCTTAAAATCTAAGAGCCGAGTTCATGACTGAGCAAATGTAATTTTATATTAAACACTCAAAAGAAGAGATCATTAAAGAAAATTTAATTTTTCATGACTAAACTAGTTTGGTAGAGCCTGACAAAGCTTTTTCAGAAATCACACATAATTTATCTTCTACACAACTAAAAATAATTTTAGAGTTTAGTACAATGCTACTATGTTGAGGCACAATTCTCTTTTGCCATCACTGAAGCCTGGCTGATTTCATTCAGTCCTATCTGAGCTAGAACAAAAGATACTCAGCTGATTAGAAAAAAAGAAGCCACAGATAAACAAAATGAAGAAAGAAGAAATGAGAGAAGGAAGGAAGGACGGGACCAAGAAAAGAAGAAAAAAAGGAAACATGCTTATTTAGTTTGATATCATGCATGTCAGAATTCACAGGAGCACGTTACTATGCCAGACTTCACGAAACTCTATCGTATCAATCATATGATAATTATAAACAAAAATACTTTTATTATTCTCTGCATGATTAATTTTAATCATTTTATGCAAATTCATGTAAATAATTTATTTTTTTTTCTTATTAAATGCCTAAAAGATGAGAAATTTATTTTTCATTGGTACATTGTGAACACTGGCTTGGGCTAAATGAGCTACTGTAGAGCTTGGTGAAGAGCAAATCCCCGTGAGAGGAGCACGAGGAAGATGAGGGGTCAGGAATTGGGAACAGCTAATGCAGGGGACCGCTTTGTACAGAGCTGCTGATGAGGACAACATAGAAAGAGGCTTCGTTAGATAAGGATGTATAGTCAAGAAGCGGACTTCTGTGGAAGGTTGGCGTTAAGGCGTCACTGTATGGTGACAGGAATAGTGGAGTGGAGAGGACAAGTGCACGCGGGAGAGAAAGAGCACAACCGGGGATGCGATATTCCCGAGAAGGGATGGGCCTGCATGCAGGCGTAGTGGTTGGTCTCAGCGGTGAGGACGTGTCTTCCACTCCAGGAGGGGTGGCTGGGTGTGTGGGTGCCGATGTACGGAGGTGACACTGGAAAGGGAAAGGGGAAACGGATCTCCTCTGGTTGTCTTTATCACCTCGACTGTATCTTAAGAGGAAGGCTGGCAGTTGACAGGATGCGGCAAGAAAGGAGACACAAAGTGCTGTAGGAGAGTGAAGCCAAATGAAGAACAAAGGCTAAGTCTGTCTTATACAGGTTTGTTGCTTTCCGGTGTCGTGCGTAACCCTTCCAATGAGCAAATCTGTGATGTGTAGAGACACGTCCTTAGTGACTTGCACATCCGTGGGTATTTTGATCACCATGTTTGGTGTCGATAACTTACAGGCATTCTGCGATGTTGACCGTTTCCCTTGAGTCACATAAAAACTAGCTTGGCCACAGAGTTAGCTCGAACCTGCTCCATGTCTGTTTTGGTAGAGGGGCGTCACAATCTGGGCACATCTTACGTGCCATGTTTATTTTCTAAATAGTTTCCCATTCTGTCACCGTGGAGCTACTTGGGACCTGCTTCATGCCTTGTCAGAACTTCTACCTACCTGACCTCTGTCCTTGCCAGCTCGCCTCTCTTAAATGGATCCCCACGTATCTCTTTGAGATGCAAATCTGATCACACTATTTAAAATCGACAATGACATGAAGTCATCTAAAGGCAGTTGCAGGGTGTACAAAACTCAGGCCAAGGGCTGAGAGAGCTGGATTCGTGTCGCCTAGATTCTTCGCCGCGCCCCCCCCAGACTGCTTATTCGTAAACTGAGAAGCCTGCCCCGCTCAGCTCCGAGGCCGTGGCGAAGAGAAATGGGAGGACGTGTGAAAGCGTTTTGCACCCTCTAACTTGCTCTGCCACCTTCGGCTGTTAACGCTAACAAGTGTTAAAGGTGAGTAAAATCATTATCTTATTCCAGGCAAGAAGGTTCTTTGAAGGACGTCTAAGACCAAACGTCACAAACATGAATTTTTGTCCCTTGTAAAAGTGGCTTTATAAGAATCCCAAACAAAATAGCCAACTAGGGAAACGAGACTGATGGGGGACTTACAGAGCAAGTCCTGCACCGGAATATCCGCATTGAGTTCCTTTATTAAGGACGAAAAGGATTGCAAAAGGTGCAGGTGAGAAGTGGATGGGAAGTCCCTGACAGATACGCTCAGAAATCGCCCAGAGCTCCAAGGCTTTTTGTTCTAGAGCACTGGATCTTAGAAGAAAGCATTAAAGTGATATTTTATTTCTTTTTTTATTGATGAAGAAAATAATTCAATAGTGCTTTATCTGTTTTTTTTTTTTTCCCCCTACTTGCCCGTGATGGGCTTTGGTTTTCACTAAAAGTCTGAAAACTGTATTCCATCTGGTTCTGACTTCCAAGTCCAAATGAGACTTAAAAATGAAATTTATAAAGATCAAGACTTATTTAAATAAATAACGTATTGATATAAATGGGCCAACAGAATAGAAGAGCAGCAGTAATAGTAAAGCCAATTCTAAGAGGCCACAGTATTTCACAAAGTTGGTAGTTAAAGCAAGAAAGCAATACTTTTTCTGAATTGCCCGTACTATTTTCCAGACTAGTTTGCTATCTAAGATCCAGTGTTTAATATTGGGGAATCACAAATACTAAAATAATAGGAAAATGTCAGGGCTGGAATCCAGTGTTTGCGATTAGTTTGTGATTACACTTGTTTTGAGGTCTACCTAGCAACTCGCCTTCACCCACCCTATTGCTCTATACCGAGAGACTGAGAGTTTCATTTCTACAATTTCCCTTCTGCCCACAGGCTCTGATTGGTGGAGGCTGGTTACTCTTGGGATTTCCTCTTCAGTTTACAGCTGTCTCCAGCTCTCGCTTCCAATCCATAGCGTAGTGCCTCCTCCAGAGCACTCTTGAAGACCTTTCTTGTGATGCCCCATTTTGGAATCGGCCCCCGGAAGCAGCCAGGTAAGGCAGACCCCCCTTTGTTTCATTCCCTCCCAGAAAAAGTGCTTTCCCATATTTAACTTCAAGTTGACATAAACAAAAGAAAACAAGAAAAAAATATATTCTCAAAAGTGTAAGGATAGAAAGGTCAGAATTATCCAATTTGAGGTGTGAAATAAGACATGAACGACTTCCACAAAATGGAAAAACACACACACACACACAAAACAAAACCCACAAAATGGTCTAAGAAAGCTAAATGCTGGAATAGGTTAGAAATTGACTTCAAGCTAATCAATATGTCTACTTACGGAACTATTAGCTCAGACTGAACCTGCCAAGTGGAAAGAATGAATAATTGTGGAAAGGACAACTAGGTTTTTAAAAAAATTGCATAGATTTTAGAAAAAAATTTTATTGCCATTAGATTGCCAAAGATATCCAGAGATAAATGGAAAATGATAAAATTTTTAAAATTAACAATGTTCTATTCAGGATTTCATAATGAGACCAATTTCTCAACTCTAGGTTTTTAAACTCAGACCACTTTCATTTTTAGTTTCATCAAGATTCATGGACCTTTTATTTTTGAACACCTTACACCTGCATTGTAAGATAATTGAATCTAAATTAGTTTCCTTGTTTTTGCAGATTTGGGGAAAAATCTTCTGTTCTAGGAAAATTTGCTGTTTGCCTAAACCATGAAGATTTAAGTTTAATAGGAACTATAGATTATTATTTCTGTTTGATTTTGTTTTAATAATTATAGTATTGAAAAACATGTATGCTAAAATTATCAGACATAGAGGTATGGATTTTAACCTTGGGAATAAATAAAAACATATTAGAACAGACCCGAGAAGAAAACACTTTTAAATTTATTTTTATTTTTTAATTTTTTAAAGATTTCATTTACTTATTTGACAGAGAGAGATACAGTGAGAGAGGGAACACAAGCAGAGGGTGTGGGAGAGGGAGAAGCAGGCCCCTGACTGAGCAGAGAGCTCGATGTGGTGCTCAATCCCAGGACCCTGGGATCATGACCTGAGCCAAAGGCAGACACTTAATGACTGAGCCACCCAGGCGCCCCTAAGAAAACATTTTTAAAAGGACAACTCATTTGTATTATGATATTGGGGGTTACACTGACAGAATTAATAACAAAATTTTGTTTTTAAATCCTATTTTTGTAGAGCTTTGCTGTTGTTCATTTAACTGAAGATTGTAGTTTCAGTTTAGAAGTCAATGAAATATTTCTAATGACTATGAAATATTGGCCAATAAGCAAGCTTGAATGATACATATTATATTTAAGGATATAAATCTTGATTGTGATACAACTCTGTTTGGTTTAAAGGTTTCCTATTACCTTTAGGATGAAAACCCAGTCCTTACTGCTGCATTACAGTCTTTGATGAATTCCCACCGACCCACCACTCTGTCTTCACATCTAGGCCCCTGGCCTGCTCCTCACGCTATAGCTGTACTTGTCACTTGGCTGGAGTTTACACATGCAGTTTCCACTCTCTAATGGCTGGTTCTGATTCTACCTTGAAGACTCAGCCGTAGTGCCACACTGTTCGGGAAAGGTGCCCTCACTTTCCTCCCTTGTTCTTTACCCCCAGGCTGGGTAAAGCTCATGGTTTCTGCCCCTAACACATTCTTCCTATTTACCACATTTTAGAAGAAGTGTTACTTTCCTGATTCTCCCAACAGACCTGTGAGATCTTCAAGGCCAAGTCTTATGCCTTGTTTGTTTTTATATCTACTCTTAACAGAGACTTGGGAGATGATAGGAAGCCGGGGCCAAAGGGGGGAGCTGCAGAATTTGGGGTCTTCATGTTGTAGCAGTTCCAGGTAATCACCAGGTGTGAGCCCATTTCCAGCTCAGATGAAGCTGAGGACTCTGAGGGACCATGGAGGCGATACTGAGAAGAAATACAAGACGGACTCGGCGGTAGTTACATGTCGTCCATAAAACGTTTGGGCACCAGGAGAGGTGACCTTTTCCCAGATGTCACCAAGCCCTGGAACTAGTTTGGCTAATGAATTGTTGAGTGGAAGTGATTGCTGGTGGAAGACCTTCCCACTATTGAAGAGTGCCTGGGAGAGGCAGGAACGGAGGCCAAATGAGGAGGCTATGGCACAAGATAGTAAAAAATTGTTAGATGTGGCACAGAATCTGGAGAGAGAACTGAAAAGATCTGCTGATGGATGAAGTGCAAGTATGAAGTCAACATTCAAGAGAGCGGCTCCATCTGTCCAGCTCCCCGGGTACCTGCAGTGGGCAGAGCCCTCACCCAGACCCCTACCCAGTCAAGTTGTAGTAGACAGGGAGTGAGCATGAAAAATAGACCTAGGTTCTTAGAAGCCCCTAAGTTTTAGGAGATGTTTGTTTCTACCTCATACCCTGGGTAAGCTAGCACAACTTGACTATGTCAGAAGACGACGCTAAGAAGCACGAATGCTAATCTGGTCCTTGTGTTGATTTCACCAATTCCCATTTATCTCACCGATAGTTACTCTGGAATAGACATTACAAAAGTGAGCAAAGCACTGATTCACTGAGGAAAACGGCAGAGATGTGGGGTTCAGTAGCTTATAACTTAAGTATGGGAAAGGGTGGGATCAGTCAGTAGCATGAGTTTTTAATAAGAAGCAGTTTATTGAGCGATAATGCCAGCTTTCCTTGATGATGGTTTGAAGATGAGCGTATGAAGCCAGAAATATATGGCCTCTTCTTAGCTTTTTATGGGAAGGTAGAGGTAAATGAGGTTTGGAGGGGTATTAGGCTGTCACTGAGGAGAATATACAAAGAAATTATTGAAACATTGAGGACAACTTAACCTTACTCTTTCACTCGAGCTAATATTGATCGTAGCTATCCAAAAAAGGCAAGAATATAGTAAGTTCTTGTATTCTTAAATAGGCCCTATTTTACTTTCACAGAGCAGACAGGAAACGTTTCCTCATAATTATTGGTATTTTAAAAACAGTGTTCACATGCATGCTTTTATGACTTAAAGCCCTTTGACATAAAGGTCAGATTGTGGCTGATTTGGGGTATCCCCAAATGGAAAACATTTTTCTTTCCTATCTCAAAACACATTCTGCTTCCTGCCCAAATTCATGCCCACAAAACATTCTGTACTGTTGCTTTCATTTTCCCCAACTCTGCTTAGATTTCTTCATGCATATTTGTATTTTTAGATCAGATAAAATGAATAGAAGTTTCTTTCCCTGAAAAATATGTAGTGTGATTCAAAGAAAATGTTAATTAAATGAAATACTTAAAGTCTTGTGAAATATTGATATGTAGCAACTAATTTTGTCTCTGTACTCAATTGCTTTTTCGTTGTGTGTCTGCAACACAGTCTTATGGAATTATGTAGATGTACAAGCACTGGTATTGAGACCATTTTTAAACGGAAGAGGAGGGAGACGGAGAAGGGATTTAAATCTACTACACACCATCTCTTCCAAAATACACCTAATTATGACGTAGTACTCAGGGACTTATCATATTTTTACTGTGCTATATTCATGTTTAAGAAAAACCACCTCCATAGAGAAATACTTTTCATCCACAAGAATCAAATACAGGCATCAGAACGAAGTAAACTCCCGTGTCAGAAACATGGGCTGTCTTTCCTGACAACAGTTTCATACCTCCTCTGCTCCCACACTGCCTGACAAGCAGGTCACAGAGAAAGGTTGCAAACCACACTCCTTTGCCTAAAAAGGGAGTTCAAAAAACATGCCCTCCAGCTTCAGTCTTTAGAGGGTCAGACGGTTGAGGCACTGATTTGTTTATGTTCAGATAGGCTGGCACAAAGGGATGGAAACATATTCAGGTGAAGAGTTTCTAAGTGGGAAAGATGTCTTTTAAAGACAGCTTCTGTTACCCATCAGCTATGACCGGCAGAGTCACAGGGCAAGGTGAGTGTACCAGAAACCAGGAAGTCTTCTTTGTGAAAACGGCTGCAGATTGAGAGAGATCTGTGGGTGGGATAGAACAGCCAAGAGTGTCACTTTTATAGTTTACGTTTTTAAAAGCAGGTTTCACATCAATTTTAATGAAACTGGGAAGGATTTCAACTTTTTTTTTTTTTTTTTAAGACAAACTACTTGGATTTTACTCTTATTAAAAAGCCCAAGACTATACAGGATAAGCAGGCACATTAGATTGGAAATAAAATTTCAGTAAAATTAAGAAGTCAGTTGTTGCATTTTTGGTGCATAGAAATGTACATTAAAAAAATGACCAGTTTGTTTAATGAATTTGTTAAATGATATAATATCCATATCTATGATTACTCCAGAGGTGAAATTAAGAACATTCCTCATTTGTTGGTTTGTCTCTAAGGAAAATACAGGAAAACACATGCTAATCAAAAAGATTAAAGATTGATATCCAGGATCTATAAAGAACTCCTCAAACTCAACACACACAAAACAGAAAATCATATCAAAAAATGGGCAGAAGATATGAACAGAGACACTTCTCCAATGAAGACATACAAATGGCTATCAGACACATGAAAAAAATGTTCATCATCACTAGCCATCAGGGAGATTCAAATTAAAACCACATTGAGATATCACCTTACACCAGTTAGAATGGCCAAAATTAGCAAGACAGGAAACAACATGTGTTGGAGAGGATGTGGAGAAAGGGGAACCCTCTTACACTGTTGGTGGGAATGCACGTTGGTGCAGCCACTTTGGAGAACAGTGTGGAGATTCCTCGAGAAATTAAAAATAGAACTTCCCTATGACCCTGCCATTGCACTACTGGGTATTTACCCCAAAGATACAGGTGTAGTGAAAAGAAGGGCCATCTGTACCCCAATGTTTATAGCAGCAATGGCCACGGTCGCCAAACTGTGGAAAGAACCAAGATGCCCTTCAATGGACGAATGGATAAGGAAGATGTGGTCCATATACACTATGGAGTATGATGCCTCCATCAGAAAGGATGAATACCCAACTTTTGTGGCAACATGGACAGGACTGGAAGAGATTATGCTGAGTGAAATAAGTCAAGCAGAGAGAGTCAATTATCATATGGTTTCACTTATTTGTGGAGCATAACAAATAGCACGGAGGACATGGGGAGTTAGGAGAAGGCAGTTGGGGGAAATTGGAAGGGGAGGTGAATAATGAGAGACTATGGACTCTGAAAAACAATCTGAAGGGTTTGAAGAGGTGGGGGGGTGGGAGGTTGGGGGAACCAGGTGGTGGGTATTGGAGAGGGCACGGATTGCATGGAACACTGGGTGTGGTACAAGAACAATGAATACTGTTATGCTGAAACAAATAAAAAAAATTTAAAAAAAAGATTAATGGACTTCTCAGTGTATAATACATTAACTGCCCCTTCAAATGTTTGGGAAACAAATAAGAATAAAATAAAAATAAAAGTGTTGTCTAACATATTCTTGGTAATTATTGTACTGTTTTCAGGTCCTCATCAGTATGAATTTGACTAAGCCTATGAATCTTTTCTGAATATTCCTATAGCTATCCAGATAGAAACATCATACATAAAAATGTTCTTTATCCCAGAACAGATGAAACTCCCAGTGGCAAAAGATTTACGTTGTCTCTGAAGGTTTCTTATCACCCAGCAACATAACTCTCTGAAGGTTCAGTGCCTGAAAGGGTGGTCTGAGATCACTCATCAAATAAATCAAGTTGTTGGCTGGCTAAGAGAGTACAAGCCTGCAGTAATCTCGTGTCTTTGCTTTCAGACATCAAATCTTTCTTCTAATAAGCCAGTAGAGAAGTTAACAATTACTTGACATATCCAACCCCAAATATCAAGTTGCTGCTACCGGTTCTGAGAAGGTGTGACTGACTTGGCAATGACTATATCTAGTGTTAACATTTTAAGCCACAAATTCCAAAACCTTGATATGCTGAAGGAAAGGCGGTGGTGAGAAGGCTGGAAATGTACTGAGTTTCATTTCTAAATAGCTTGAAGGAATCTTATTGAAACATAGAAAATCCACTCCAGTAGGGTGAGCTTAAAATATTCTATAAACATTTATTGAATGATGATAAAATTACATTTTATGTAACTTCCTGGTTAACAGTTGACTAAAAGCAGTCTTTTACATTACTATGGTAAAAAACGAGACTTTAACAAACTAGAAATCTGGGGCGCCTGGGTGGTTCAGTCTGTTGAGTGTCTGCCTTGAGCTCAGGTCGTGATCCCAGGGTCCTGGAATCGAGCCCCGCATCGGGCTCCCTGCTCAGCGGGGAGCCTCCTTCTCCTTCTCCCTCTGCCATTCCCCCTACTTGTGCTCTCTGGCTCTCTCTGTGTCAAATAAATGAATAAAATATTAAAAAAAAAAAAGCTAGAAGTCAGATGCTATAGGATCATATTGTTCCTGTAGCTGCTTAAATATATGTTAAATTAAAATGAAATAAAATTAAAAAATCCACTTTCTCAGCTGCACTTGCTCCATTTCAAGAAATCAACAGCAACATGTGGCTAGCGATGACCTGTGTCGGACAGGACAGATGTGGAACATTCCCGTCAACATGGCACGTTCTACCGGACGCTGCTCCACTAGAAACCTGCAGCTCAGAGGCAGCATATGACTGTACCCATGACTCAGTTGTCCCCATTCAGTACGCCTGTCTTAGAGCCTTATAACCTATATGATATAAGAGATGGAGTCACTGCCATTTTCATCTTCCCGTGAGCTGGACACAGTATCTTCTCATGATGCATATGTGTGTGGTATGACTACGTGTGTACTTTTGATGTATGTCCCTTGATGAATAAATACACATGATAGAGATTTTTTTAAAAAAGATTTTGTTTATTTATTCATGAGTGACAGAGGGAGAGAGAGAGAGGCAGAGGCAGAGGGAGAAGCAGGGTCCCCACTGAGCAGGGAGCCCAATGCGGGACTCGATCCCATGACCCTGGGATCATGACCTGAGCTCAATGCCGATGCTTAACTGATTGAGCCACCCAGGTGCCCCAACACAACAGAAATTCTTAATTAACAAACTCTTGTTTTCTTAATGTATCTCAAGTGCTCAAAACATAGCGCAGTATCACTGTGGCATCAAGCTCAGCATGTTAAAACTAGCACGTTGGAGTGAATGTGGTTTTAATGAGTATGTTCTCCCTCTGTCCAAGGCTCTGGCTACCAACTTGCAATTATATTTATAATTTGGGTTAGCGTGCCTACTGTATACACTGAGAATAATTATTGTGCCTGGAGTACAACACCAATATATACAGACTGCTTAGCATAGATCCTTGAAAAAAACATTTCCTTTTCATAGGGGCCTATTTCTTCCATATATAAACTTAGCCATGAGAGTTTAAGATTTTATTTTATTTATTTATTTATTTATTTATTCATTTATTTGACAGAGATCACAAGTAGGCAGAGAGGCAGGTAGAGAGAGTGGGGGAAGCAGGCTCCCCATGGAGCAGAGAGCCCAATGTGGGGCTCGATTCCAGGACCCTGAGATCATGACCTGAGCCGAAGGCAGAGGCTTTAACCCACCGAGCCACCCAGGCACCCCAGCCATGTGAGATTAAACCAAGACAACATGGGATTCTTGAGAAGTATATTATTTATAATAGAACAGGCTTGATTTTTGGAGGCTAAAACCTTCTTACGGAAGAATTATCTTCCCAACTGACATCAACAGGCTTTTCATTACCAGCAGTTTGAGGAGGGAGATTAAAGCAAAATGAAGGCGTATAGAGATTTAATTCTGTGTTCACATCTAGAAGCAGTGATAAGCTGGGGATCTGCTACTACCTTGATATTTTAGAGATAAATGGGTATCTGAATAAATAGAAGACTTTGGTTTCTGCAGCTGTCACTAACATATCTCACCCTAATGGCAAAATACTTATTTTAAACACTAGGAAACACACTGAGGAAACTAACCTCAGCTGGTGAGAAGATTTTCATTTGCTAACTTTTCTAAATTAATTCAGTGTGAGAAATACTAAGGATGTCATTTTATCCTTTATACTTTTCAGTTTGTATTCTGTACATAAGGAAGAAAGACACTACTTCTATGGTTCTCTGTGGGTAAGGACTGTTTTATTCTGCTCTGTACCCTAGTACTCACATATTACTTGACACATGGTAAGGCACTTAGAAAATATTTATGAGCAAAAGAAAGAATAAGTTTTGGCTGAGACAAGAAAAAAAGTTCATTTTTAAACAATATTTATAGGTATATATTTATAGTGATAACATTTCTTTACTCAAATATATGTATTTATTTATCACTTTCTTACATTTGAGAAAATGTCCTCCCACCCTCTTTTCCTTCCCTCTCTCCCCATTCCTTTCTCTTCCTCTTCTATTATCAATGGGAGCTTTAGATAATCAATCACATTCCTGTTTATGGAAGTCTGCACTACAAAAATATCTTCCTCAAATGTTAATTCACTTAAAAATACAATGACATTAAGAGATCAGGATAAAACTAGATAATGAATTTTTAATTCGGTGATATCACCCATTTCCCTAGCACATTCATTCATTCCACCAAGTTTTACCAAACACCACCTATCTGGTAATAATGGGGACAAAGCAATGAGCTAACTAAAGTTCCCATCATCATGGAAATTAGACGATTGTGAGGAAGTACTTTTAAACATTTTTGAACAGTTTAGGACTGCACATACTCTCTCTTAAAAATCAGTAAATTCATTTACTCATTTAGTCCAACTCATTTCCACCACCCCCTTATTAGGAAGTGAGAGCGCGAAACTGAACGGACCAATTTTGCAGAACTGAACATTGGTCTTGTGGAATCTGGGCTGTGGAGGGTCCCACCAGAGCATGAAGTGGCATGTGGGGAGCAGGGACGAGCCACTCAGCCTGAAAGTCCGCACAGAAAGGGCCTGGGTGTGGAATTAGGGTAGGAATGAGGATCAAACATAAGGCTCAATCTTGTGACCACATGCCGCCCCTTATAATTTTCCAAAATGGGCAATCCAAGATTCAGTTTGACCCTTTTCCTACTCTTTTTCTTTCTCAGAGAAATCTGTTTTCAGAAAATGATATCTAAATGATAATGTGTTATTGTGCTGATGAGTAGAGTTACGATGCTTGAGACAGACAGATACAAGCAAGAAAGGGAGCTAGATGGCAGATCAAAGGCATTTCTTGAACAGAAGGTGGAAAATAGCAGTTGGGAGTTTTAGCAAATGCACTTAAGAATCTAGAGAAGCTTCTCAGGCATTTATTAGAAGCTAATTCAAAGCCGTAGGGTTATGGAAGACTTTGTGAAAAGCACCTCTTAACTGACCAACTGTCAATTAGCAAAGGAAAAAATGCCTCAAGTACGCCATTATGATGATGATCAAATAAATGGGCTTTGATTACTATAATAACGGTAGAATAATTTATACAAAAATCCCTGGTTTTAGATATGAAAAGAATTCATAACTGGTCATCATCTGTAAAACCTACCATGGAAAACTACAAGTATAATTGCCCAGTGATGCCTATTTATTTTTTCTTTCTCAAACTTTTCAGGTGATCTATTATAATGAGAAATAATAATCATTAAGGTTTGATCATGCTAATCTAATTTTCTGGATGGCTTATTAACCTTCCAAGGATGTCTTTATTCTACTTCTTGATCATTAGATCAGGCAATAATTAGGGCAAGAATGAGGAATGCCAATTATATAATGATATGTGGGAAGATGCAGGAAGGTATCCTGGATATTTAGGCTTATGTTTCAAGTTTGGCTACATTCCTGTATACACACACACACACACACACACACAAACACACAAACACACATACACACCCCTTGCTGATTTCTTATAAGAAATTTAACAAAAACATATATATATACATATATATATGTATATATATATACATATATATTTAAGAATTTTATTTATTTGTTTGACATAGAGAGCACAAACAGGGGGAGAGGCAGGCAGGCAGAGGGCCAGGGAAAAGCAGGCTCCCTGCTGAGTGCAATACAGGGCTCCATCCCAGGACCCCGGAAGCATGACCTGAGCAGAAGGCTGACACTTAATCGATTGATCCACCCAGGCTCCCCGATAAAATGTATATATTAAAACATAATTCAAGTATATTTCCTAAACTGAATCTGCTCCCATGCGTGTGAGCTCCAGAAGATACAGCAGGAAGTGAGTCTATTAATTTCTCTCCTCTTCATTTGTACTGAACTGAAGTCCTTTGGGAACAGCAGTAAATTCCCAAAGTGACTAAACATAAACACTCCTGAACGGATGATCATTCCACAAGGATTGTTGGTTTTAGGACGACAATGGAATCACTGAGGAATGATGGGTGCTTATGTCATGGGTTCTAAGCTCAACTCTGGGTAAACTTCACACCAGTCATGTGCCTTGGTGAGGTCACTGAAACTCTCTGAGCCTTCGTTCCATCATCTGCAAAATGGGGATAATAGCTGTTGTAGGGATGTTACAACATTGGAGGCACCACACGTACAGACCCTATATACAGTGAGACTTTCAGTAACTGTAGGCGTTATTATCCTTTACCCTTCTGAATGGGGAGCTCTTTCTTTACTGAATTCATTTATTGAATTCATTCATTTATTGAATTTATTGGACAGAGATATTTAGTCTTTCATTCAAATTAATTCATTTCATTCAAATTAATTCCAGTTGTTGGATTCGGATAACAATGGAGAGTAAGAATTCTTAAAAACACCATTTTACCATGGGTGTTACAGGTATACTGCAGTAGTGCTTTTGATGTGAATCAGAAAAATTTGCAATTTTCACCTGCCAATTCTCCATATCTATATTATTATTTGTGGTGACTTCAGGCATAGGGTCTTCATTAGATCTCTCTATGTTTCAGCTGAATCTCACTTTATGCAAACTGACAATTACAATATATTCTATGTAATGCAGCTTATAAATAAAAATAAATCACAAACTTGACAACAGAGTGCACCCTATAATCTACTACATAAATTCTGGTTTAAAAGAGGAAAAATATAAACACTGCTCAAACCCAGAGCAGGTATGACACGACCTGCCATGACAGTGCTCTCTCATCCGTAGGGTTAGCAAGGTTTATCCAGTGACTGAACCCGTACCTCTTTGTATTCTATTTCTACGTGTGTGTGTGTGTGTGTGTGTGTGTGTGTGTGTGTGAGAATTACCAGCGTTCCCTAAATCCATTCTGCTTTTATTATACACCTTAGCAGCTAGGGAGTTTCCCGACTCAGTCCTCATTTTAAGGAGGAAGCTCCCCGTTAGCTGGAGCAAACATTTGCC
The DNA here is from genome assembly GCF_902655055.1 of Lutra lutra. NCBI lineage: Eukaryota > Metazoa > Chordata > Mammalia > Carnivora > Mustelidae > Lutra > Lutra lutra. The sequence continues at coordinate 4,886,964 of NC_062280.1, forward strand.
ATTAGTTGGGAATCTCCAGCTGCTAGTAAGTTCGTGATTCACCTCAGATTTTAAACCCAGGCCACTTTCCTCCTGTGCAGCAACAGCCAAAGGCCAAGTACAGTGGGGGCACTAGAGTCTGGCAACTCCTGCCCAGTATAAGCTTTTCCTAATGGGTAATATTTGCTCTGGATACAAACATAAGGTCGACCTAATTTTTGCCGGATTTACATCTTAGTCTGAGGTTTGCCCGCCCAATCCTGCTTCCCTTCTTTCCTGTCACAGGTATTAGATCTGCCTCAGTTTGAGGACTTTCCCAGCCCAATTCTGCTTCCTCTCTATATTATTTTTCACTTCTCCAATAAACTTTTTGCACTCCTAAATTTGACTTGGTGTCTACTTCCCAGAGGACCAAGTTGACACATATGGCACGAGAGGTTTAGTGGGGTATGTAGAAATCTACGTAGAGACTTCATTTGCCAGCCCGTCTTATGCCTAGATATGGCCATATGGCTAAATTCTTGGCAATGGAATATGGCTGAAAGTGATGTGTAGAACTACTGCTTTAATTCCTTAAGAGGAAATTGCTTGCCTTCTACTTTGTTGTTTTCCTTTTCCTGAAGTTGGTACATTGATGTGGCATTGACCAAACTTCTCATATGTGGGGCAGTTCCTTAAAGAAGGGGTTAGCAAACGGCAGCCCATGGGTCACAGCGGACCTGCTGACTCTTTTGTACAATCTGTAAGCTAAAAACGGTTTTCATATTTTTAAAGCATTGCTAAAGGAATAAAAAGCAGCATATGTGACAGAAACCATCTACGGTGCACCACGCTAAAATAGTTACTATCTGACCTTTTACAGAAAAAGATTGCTGACCCCTGGCTTAGAGAACGGCAGATCAGCAAGTCAGAAAAGACCTAGGTCTCTGAATGACCACGTGGAGCAAAGATGTCTGTCTGTCCTGCGGGCCTGGTCTGTAATGTGAGAGCAAAGAAAGTTCCTTGTCTTCTGAGCCACTGTATTGTTGTGTCTTGCTGTTGTGGTAATAGGTCCTAGGTGATATATGTACAAATAAATAAAAGGTTAAAGATTAAAATGATTTTCCCTTCCTCCCCAAATTTTATATAACTCAGCCATTTCTTCCTCTAACCTTTGACCAGTTTTTTTAAAAATTAACTTTTCAGTTGTTTATTAGTTTTTTTTTTCTTTAAAGATTTTATTTATTTATCTGACGGACAGAGATCACAAGTAGGCAGATAGGCAGGCAGAGAGAGGGGAGGAAGCAGGCTGCTCGAATAGCAGAGAGCCTGATGCGGGGCTCGATCCCAAGACCCCGGGATCATGACCCGAGCCGAAGGCAGAGGCTTTAACCCACTGCGCCACCCAAATGCCCCTGTTTATTAGTTTTTAAAAAACAAAAGATTTTTAATGCTTGTTACTTATATATCATGTTGTACAAATACCATCTAGGAAGAGAGAAAAGTATGTAAACTTGAGATAGCATAATAAGTATAAAGTCTATTTTAACTCTAATTCTAAACATCTTACCATTATTTCTAGACCTGGCCTCTACCTTACACAAAAACATGGTGATGGTGGTGATATAATTGAGGTTGGGGAACAAAGATAATTTTACAAATGGCTAAGCAATGATTGCACATGCTAGAGGGTAATTTATTATAAACAAGGGTCTATTAACTCACATCAATTAGACTAAATAATTTACCATCATATAGGCTTTTCTACAGTCAGTCATTCAGGAACTTACACAGGATACATTTTTTGTACACTTTTGTGAGCCAAGATTGAGGTAGAGAAAGTAAAATCATTTTGGTACTTCAGATACGCAGCAACTACACAAATTTTATATGTATCAATTTAAAAGGCCAGTTTTGCTGCATGTTGATTTTCTTTTCTGATAGCAACAAAGAAGTGAACTGTATAATCTCTTTGCCAAACCCTAAACATGTCCTCATTTAGGCTACTTTTTTATATACCAGAAATCTTACTGGCTTGCCAAATTCTTATTGGCTTCTCATTCCATAAAATGTTTTGCAAAATATTTAATCAAATAGGTGTCTTTTATAAGCAAATCTTTTTTTTTTTTTAAAGATTTTTTTTATTTATTTATCTGACAGAGAGAAATCACAAGTAGGCAGAGAGGCAGGCAGAGAGAGAGGAGGAAGCAGGCTCCCTGCTGAGCAGAGAGCCCGACGCGGGGCTCGATCCCAGGACCCTGAGATCATGACCTGAGCCGAAGGCAGCGGCTTAACCCACTGAGCCACCCAGGCGCCCCTAAGCAAATCTTTTTAAAAAGATAATTTTTATTTTACTTGTGCTGCCTAAATAAAAAATATTTTCAAAAAGTCAGCATTGCAGTGGTATTTTTAAAGATGATAAAGGAAAGCTGTTAAGAACAAACACATTTTGTTTTGAGAGACGATGAACAATGCAAAAAGGACTTCTTGTGATAGGTATTTTCAGATGCAATACTAGGACATAATTCAAAACATTTTAAGTACTGGAACAGTAAAGTGGAACTCTGTTCTTCTAGCAGCTTCCTGGTGTATAGCTTATTGGTTTACCACAAATCTGCAGAAAATGCAGTATACTTCATAATTTAGTCTTGCAGCTTTCTCTGAAATATATCTTTGCAAAGAACCTTGTCTACTCTAATACTAAGCCTATAAAGAGCATAAAAATATGTCTTGCTCCTAAGTAGTCTAAGGTTTTGTTTAATTAGCCAATTTCACTATAAAGAGGCACAAGATGGAAGTCATTTCTTCCTTGTCTTATTAATTTTAACTTAATCAAGATAGAACAATCAGCCTGATGATATGCCAATTTATTAAATTCACATACCTGAAATTTAATTTCTACTGAATTAACTGTGATAAAATATCAAGCTTTCTTTTCCAAAGAATCAGGAAGTCATAAGTATTACCAAAAAAATGCCAAGGGGGAGGGAAATGATTCGAAACTGATCTCAGTGGCAAAAAGGTCTCAGTGCTTTTGAATTAATTCAGTAATTATTTTGTTTGCCTACCATGGGCATGTTATATAGAGAAAATATAATGGAGGAAGTGTTAGTTTTCTATGTGGTCAGTAAAAACTATACTTTTTAATGCATAAAATTCAGTGATGAGGCTCATAGTCTTTGAAGTTGCTTTTTTTTTTCTTTCCTTTTTTTGAGGAGGGGGCCCTTATAGTTAATTCTGTGATGAACACCTTCATAAACACATCATTGTTTTATCTTGTGTTGAAACATGTGGGTAGGAGTGGAGATTTTTAATAAAAAAATTTGAAAATATTCTATATTTTTATACCCTTCTCCATAGCAATCACTTCTTGTCAGGTGTAATGCTCTTTCCTTCTAAGACCCCACGTGTTTTAGAATCTTAGAGCATTGTTCCAAACAGTCACTGTAGTTATACAGAAAGTCAGAGTTAGCATACTGAATATTACCTCTCATCTTTCTCCTATAAGTTTCTAAAACAATCATCCAAATTTCCATGTTACCAAAAACAAATACATTTAACAACATCATCAAAACTTTGCTAACATTTTATCACTTTTTATCATTTTTAATTTTATGTCACTTTTATCATAAAGCTATTGTATTTGCATCCCCTGTAGCACGTGTGATATGAACTTTCTTGCAAATGTATGTTTTCTAATTAGCTTTACTCTGAAATGAATTTTTATTAAAATTGTTTTGCCTGAGGCAGTGCATGGGTGGCTCAGTTGGTTGAGGGTCAGACTCTTAATTTCAGCTCAGGTCATGATCTCAGGCTCGTGAGATGGAGTCTTGTGTTGGGTTCTACACTGGACGTGGAGCCTGCTTAAGATTCTCCCTCTCCCTCTCCCTCTATCCCTCCTACCCCATTTTCTATCTCTAATAAAAAAAAACTGTTTTGCCTACTTATTGGGATTCTACAGATGAATGACCTTCCTTAATAGTTAAGATTTATATATCTTTTCTCCATCTGGTATTTATTTTGGTGCATATCCCCAAAAGGTTATCCCTAAAAACAAATTTTTATCAGTTTGAGTAACATGATTTATTTTTAACCATAAAATATGTTTTCAATTAAATAAAAAATAGAAGACAGTAAAAGATGTCAAAATACTAAACAGAACATTGCATTGTATCAGTTATGTTTCTTGCATTTGGAAACATGTCTACATAGCAAAATTTTTGGAGTTATAGGAGAAAAGATGTTACCATTCTGTTTGAAGTCAAAAAGTAGGAGGAAAACCACTCTACCTAACAGTTACTGCATGTAGTAATAGCTCATCATCTCTCAAAATGGATATCATAGCATTCCTCTTCACAATCAACACTTACCACCTCCCCCCACACAGACATAATAAAATACAAATCCAGTATTGTTTCTTGAATGCCCCAATTACATATTCAACTTGCAAACTTTGTTCACTCTTTATTCACATCTTAAATGTCCATCTCCATTCCTTCCTTTTTTAAAAAAATATTTTATTTATTATTTGAGAGAAAGCATGAGCAGAGGAAGGAGGAGGGAGAGGGGGAAGCAGACTCCCCACGGAGGAGAGAGCCTGATGCGGGACTGATCCCAGGACCCTGGGATCATGACCTGAGCAGAAGACAGATGCTTAACTGACTTAGCCACCCAGGTGATCCTGTCCATCTCCATTTATGAATGTGTATGATTTTTTTTTTGACTTTCAGCCCAACTCAAGCAATTGGAGAATTAGACTGTATTGCAGGAGAAGAGAGGGGTTAGGAAAGAGAACTAAATTTTATTTGGGGACTTTTGTATGCCAGATTCTGGTCCCAGGCATTTCAAAAATGCCCTTAATACTATCGTTACTAGAACCATTGTACCACTGAATTGCACCTGCCTACAGATAAACCCTGGAGTAGGTACTTACGCACACCTCCTAATTTAGTACCCCGAATAACCGTACAGGGTAGGCACAATCATGCCTACTTACACATGCGGAATCAGAGCAATGAAAAGTCCTGCTTAAAGGCACACAGCTAGGAGTGGTAGAGATGGGATTTACACTAGTCCCATTACAATCCTGAAGTCAGGCTCTTCTCACTGTCCTTCATTGTCTCCTGTGCCTCTGCTCTGATCTGAAAGGTTCACTTCTTGCTCTGACATTAGTTATTTCCTAACTAAACTCCTGTTTTATTTACCGTGTGTGCCGTTTCCTTGGCATTCCCTTCCTCGCATCATAGATGTGTGCTTGCTGTCTTCCATAGCCAAATCGCAAAATCCTAGATTGAGGAGGTGACATTTATTACCCAAACAGTGCCAATTCTGATGCCTTACACATAGTGGGTGGTTAATAAGTAATTCTTACTGAGGATAATTATTATTCTAAGCATCTGTAAAAGAAAATGGAACTTCTTTATATTTAAAAAATAAAAGAAGAGGGTGCCTGGGTGGCGCCCTTGAGGGTCAGACTCTTAATTTCAGCTCAGGTCATCTGCCTTTGGCTCAGGTCATGATCCCAGTGTCCTGGGATCAAGCCCCTCATCGGTGGTCCCTGCTCAGCGGGAGACCTGCTTCTCCCTCTCCCACTCCCCCTGCTGGTATTACCTCTCTCACTGTGTCTCTCTCTGACAAATAAATAAATATAATCTTTAAACAAACAAAAGAAGAGTGGATCCAGAGAATTATTTTACTGAAAGAGAAGAAAAAGACAAAAGTCACATTTTATAATTTCCCCACTTTTATTTCCACCTTCCTGCCCCTTGACTGTAATCTTAAACCCTTAGATGTTGAGTTTTTATTTCTTTTGATATTATTTTATACTGGAGCTGCATATGTGGTTACTCTATTATCATTTTGATTCTCTATTTAACTGGAAAATGAGATTCCACCAAAAACGGGAATTGATGCTATGTGTTTTTTGATGGCAGCAAGTATTTAAAAATGTGTGAGTGGGTGTCTAGCACAGGTTGATTTTTTTTTTAAATTTAGTTTTACATTAACGTTTGATCTGGAGGAGATTCATTAGGTTTTTGCCACCAAATTACAGAAACTTTTTAGTTTCCTTGCTTTACCTACTGCTAAAAAATGCAGTTGTAGCTATTCTTAACCTAATACTGCTTGGTTTTCCTTTTAATATTTTAAACTGAAAACTGGAATAAAAGTCCTTTTAAGACGAACCAGCCTCCAATAGAACTAAAGGTTTAACTTCTTTTCTTGTCTCCTCAGAAATGAAATCTGTATTCAGGATGTAATGCTTCTTCAGAAGTGCTTGGAGAATCAGAGAAAATGGCCCATTTTCATTTTAATGAATCATGCTGGAGAATAAATTTACATGATGTTAATACTGAGACCTGGAAGATGGTATGGTATAATGCTCATAATAAAGGATTTAGGAACCATGACAGTTCTGGGGTATGAATTCTGGTAAGCCACTCATGTGTGACTTTGGATAAGTTACTTGAGCTCACAGTTGCTCAGTAAATTGAGATGGAGTGTGAGGGAGAGGCAGCACATCACTGAAAACCAACTCCAAGAGGCCAAAAAATGAGATAAACAAGGCATCAGGGCTATATTTTCCTTATGCAGCCCAGGATTTTGCTCACATAAAACAGCGCGATGCAGTGAGGCATCACTCATTCTGGGTTCTTTAAATGGAAGTGACAGCAGGTTGAAAGGCTTTTCTTACAGAGGCTGAGGGACGTAATCCCATCTCAGACAGTCTATGAAGAGGTAAATTGGGAGGATGCAGACCTCGAAGCAGTATGTTTGGCTCTGTCTCTCCCTCTGCTGTGGAACCTTCAGCAGTATACATCTAATAATCATTTTGAGAAGAAATATGAAGGAAGAATCCACATATATGGAGATAGAGAGATGAACTCACAGAAGCAGGAAAAAAAAAAAGAAAACACTAAGGCGGTAATTTCAGGATTCAGGAAATTAGTGGGATCAGAAAAGTCAAGTGTGCAAAGGTACAAAGCCAGCTGCAAAGCCATTAGGAGAGACTTTTACCATTACCTCCCAGCACGGTCTCATCATGAAATTAACACTCCAGAGAGCTCTGCATTTTGAAGGATCTCCTCACCCGGGCGGGAGCCACTTCCCAAGTGTGAAGCAGAGACATTTTAAAATGGCTACTGTGGGCCTTGGTAGGCTGCTTCATGTGTGTGTCGGTTCCCTCACCAGAGAAAGGGACCCTACGGAACCCCACGGGCCACTGTAAACATTAAAGGCCTTAATGTATAACAAATGAAATGTTTACATCTTTAGCAGATACAAATCATTAGCACTATCAGAAAAGGAAATATTTAATAAGTAATTGGTTGTTGGATTCACGGACATTATCTCCACCAGTAAGAACACCGAAGCTTTTTAGTACATTCTGTTATCTGTGGGTGTTTTTTTTTTTTTCCCTTCATAATCATTATATGATATTGGTGAGCTGCCATGAAGACTGTATAAAAGTACATTTAGAGAGTGTTTTTCTTCCCTTCAAAAATCACACATGAGGAAAGGTAATTTTGATTATCCTGTAATTTACTCTCTCTCTTTTTTTTTAATAGACTTCTGACAAGGTTTCGCTTGAGTAAAAGTTTATGTAGACTATTTCAAATCGCAGATTATGGAAACTGCCTGCAATCTGGTTACCCATGAAATATTCCTACTACGGTTCTTTTTTTAGTAGTGCATGTTCTGTGCTATGTACCAGCCTGGTAACACTCCAAAAAAGGAAAAGGGCTGTTAGCTGATGAGATAAGATGTTCATAGTAATGACCAAGCTTTATGATCCTTCTCCATCATGGTAGGTGCCAAACTAATAGAGAATTACACAATTCTACCCAGGGACAAGGAACCTTATGTTCATATGTCTTTTTCCCTGTGGAATACACCCTCCATGGTGTTCGGCCTCTATGCAACCTCTGAAGACACTTGCCTTGAAATACTTTCATTTTGTTGACATACAGAGCTGCAATTTAGTACCTCGCTGTTACACATGGCAGAAAAAATATTAAAAGCCAATTTTCTCTTTTAATATGACATGTGTGATAAAAATTAGGCCTCATTTGCTAGATTAGACTTGAGAAGGAAAGACTTGGAATGTATATCATTAAATGTAGATCATTAAAAAAATTCAAACTGTACATAAAGCCCAGTCCGGGAGCTCATTGGTAGATATTTTTATACCCAGTTCTGGGCAAGAACACTAGGGGGAAAAAAAAAACCTAGTTCTTTAATCAATGAGGAGGACTTTGCCTGTTCATTGGGAAAAAACAAACAGTAATTCATTCATTTATTTCCTAACCACAAAATATTTAAACTCCAACCAACCATGATGACTCTAAGGAAATGCCTTGAAAGAAATCAGCCTATAATTCCATTCAATAAAGTGTCAGGGTTCTGGAAGTTGTTAGGTAGAAAGAAGACAGAATCCAGGTTGGAGAGAGGAGAAAAATCGAAGGAATGAACACTGGTCTCAGAGCGTGTGGACTGCACTTCTGCAGCATCCCGAGTCTCAGCACCAGCAGAGGGAAAAGTCACCTTAGGGGTAATAGTACAGCTGCAAGGCTAGGGTTTAGAGCCAGCCCATCCAATCTTTGTTTAATAAAACTGAGGCATTGTGCCAAATTGGTTAAATGTACCATGTCTGTGCTCACTCAAGCATGTTACCACAATGAAATTAAAAAAAGAAACCAAAAGGGAACTGATCCATTATAACTAGATGCAATGAAAGAGACTCCAGATGATATTACAAACTTTTCTGCTTCATGTCCAGTAATGTGATGCTGACAAATAATATTTCTGAGGAAGTTCTTTATATCATCCCTGATAGACTCAGATGCCCGTATTATGTCTGTTGACTTCCTCTGTGAACATCTTTATTACTAAAACCATATGTTTAAAAATTTTTTTCAAGATTTTGTTTATTTGTTTGACAGAGAAAGACACAGCGAGAAGGGAAAAGAAGCTGGGGGAGTGGGAGAGGGAGGAGCAGGCTTCCCGCAGAGCAGGGACCCTGATGCGGGGCTCGATCCCAGGACCCTGGGATCATGACCCGAGCCAAAGGCAGATGCTTAATGACTGAGCCACCCAGGTGCCCCTAAAACCATATTTTTAATGATTCGCTGTCTCTCTACATTGCATATTTCAATTCTATGTTTCAATACAAAAGACAGAATAGCTTGCTTATTAAACCAAAAATAAATTTATTTATAAAGAAGTTGTGCTGCAAGGCAATATTTAGTACAATTAGTTCCTGTTCTTCCATTTGATCCAAACGTTGATTTAGAAAAGTCAAACTCCTTCCAGGATGGTTCCAATCCCTATAGTGACCTGATCTGCTAGGGAACTGCAGTGTTTCAGTGTTGGACTTTTCTGTCTGTAGCTCAAAAGTGTAAAAAGAGTCTCTGTAGACAGGTTTTACAAGGCAATAGAAATGTTGGGACTTCAATACCTTCCACTGCACCCAGACATTTTCTATTAGTTCAAAACACATAATTTTTTTTAACACATTCCAAGGAGGCTGAATTGTGCCCATATTGAAGAAAGGACTGAGTCCATGAAAAGCCATGTAAGATTGAAGGAGTAGTGGAAGTGGAGAGACTCATACTTTTATCAACACTATTTGCAGGGTCTATCTGCCCACCAGCCATAGACATGAGAGGTTTAGTGTATTTCTGGCTGATGGAATCCTGACATTTTCTCAGACCACCACTGGCTACAGAATTTGTAAGGAGAGAGGGATCTCAACCCACCTGATTGGCTCAGTGAGAGACATTTGGGTTGAGACAAGTCAACCCTCCTAACATGACCAGTGGTGTCAACAGCAGCTGTTTTGAATGAAAAAACAGACATGCAGAATATAGCACAAAATCGAATCAATTATCCTGGTATTTTCTGAAATATTCCTGTATCCTTTGCTGTCTAGGCAAACCCCAGTACCCTGTTTACTTCTTATTCATATTTCATGCTTTCCTACCTTTCAGTATTTTAACTTATGCTATTCCTTTTGCCAAAATCTGGCTTATTTCTTCTCCCATCTCTGAATACCCAAAGTTTATTACACACATTTCAAATGTCATCTCCAAAATAGCTTTGTGCTTAGGCTTCCACCTATCCTTGTCCTCTTTTTCTTGAAGTGGGCCTTCCTCTTCTGAAATGTGGAGACTTAGCTCTTAACTTGGGCTGTCCATTATGTTCACCTTGGCTGTGAGGGTTGATTATAGGTATGTGGTTTCATAATTCTCAATGAACTCTTTGACGGTAGGATCAGCGTCTACATTACATCCGTATCCTTTAAACCACTTACCATAGCAGACACTCAATAGATTTTTGCTTAACAAACATGCATATTGAAACATCAAGACAAAAATGACTTTTTGGAATTGAATCAACTAATTGCTGCAATTTGTCGCTGAGTTCAGGATATCTAGACAAAACCTTAGCTCCCTGGACTCCAGCACAGTCTTTCCTAACCTCCTTTCCTCTCCTTTTTAAATCTCTCTGGGTTCAGGTAAGGCCTTTCTCCCCACCCCCACTCATCCTCTCTTCCTCCTGCTTGACCTAGTTACTTTGATACAAGAACTAGGTCAGCAGTCTGGGGACCAATCATCTCACCCTTTTTCTCCCAAAGGTGAAGATGACTGTACATTAGTCTCTAAGCGGCAAAGAATCTTGCTCTTGAAGTTCCTTGATAACTCCAAAGAGTGTGGGTCTAAGAGAAGAGACTCTTATCTCTCTTCCTGAGTCTTAAAGTCAACATTCACTTTGCAGGTTAAACTTTAGAGACCTCTTTGAAAATTCCCTTGCCTTCCTTCATATCCAGATAGCTCTGAACTTTTTTCCCAACAAAGCATCTGTACTGTGGCTCCACTTCTGGGTTCTCAGAGCTCCCACCCTAGGCTGCCTCCAGGCACCCACTCTGTACCTTGTGCTCCTCTCGGGTGCATGCTTAGACCGGGCTCGAGCTCAACTTCTTTTGCTTCCCGGCTGCAGGAACACTTTATGGAACTGTCCCAAGGTTTTATTTCCTTACTGATAAAATGGGAATGGTAACATCTACTTTACGAGAGGATTAAACAAGAGAAGACATGTAGATCAGGTGGCACAACGCCGAGAACATGGTCACGTTTAAGCTTAAGAAAATATCTCACCTGTTCCCTGCATAACCACATTCTTTTCTTCTTCCTTGCACTGATGTCCCTATGTTGTCTTCCTTTCTCCTTTTTCTTAACAAAATCCTATTCGTCTACCACCTAACTGTCTGACTGTCCTATATAATTCTACCCTTATCAGTATGCTTCTCTTTTCTGTAAGCATCTCTTATTTTCTGTAGCATGTAAAATAGAAATAGTATGTATGATCTTGTATTCCTTCATGTTGCCTTATACAAACTTGAGTGCAAGATCTTTAAGGACAGGGTCGTGTGTGTGGTCAAGGGTTCTACACGGACTAAGGCCAACGCCAGCACACAGACAGTAATTGAAAGACTGCCGACCACTGAAAGAATTACCGAAAGACAAAAATTGTGCATTCTTTAGTGGAACGACTCTGTGGTTCCCCAAGATTGTTTATTACTGTTCTGGCTTGCTAATTTTAAGCATGACAAAAATGCACTAGCCCATTCATAAAATTCCCTGGCATCGTGACATGTCTTTAATCTTCTGTAGTTAAATATCATCACAGCCAAATGCAATGATATAATAAAAAGCAATCTATTATCATAATAAGTTGCCAGAAGTACAATCAGTCAAAATGGCAGTTCTCTGACATCTCGCCATCCCCAGGCTCTCCTTCCACAATGCGTGACATAAGATGATTTACATGTTTTCTGTATAAAGGATAATCAAGGAAATCTGATAATTGACATAAAAACACCAGGAATAGCTTTAAAATGGTAACACCCAATTTGCCTATTACATCGAGGATGCAACTTAGATGTGGGCATCTGTCTCTTAATTTATTATAGTGTTATTCAATTCTGAAAATGTCTACCTCATCTAGTGTAGGTGCCACAGGTAGTTGAACAGCCGAACTAGTGTAAGAAATTGAATCGAACAGGTATGATGGCCCAGGAGTCTCATTAGTTATACACAGACTTTTTATAGGATAAGAAAGACTTCATTGCTCCGACAAGAAGTTATTCATCTACATTTTAAAACCGGCAAGACATTACCAATTTCATGGTTCTATTCCTGTCACTAAGCATGCCACGAACTCTAATGCTCTGTTAATGTGTTGGAATTCACACGTGGGAGATGGCGAACGCAGCACGGGAGCAGCATCTGTCTCACACACGCAAGCCGCATGCTCTCTTGCCTCCCGTCCTTCGGACATGTTGTCAACACCCAGCTCCCAAGACTCTGCTCTCAGTAGTACCACACCTGCTGCAAGGTTAGGGACTCTCTACAGCCAGCTCATGGTAGCACTTGCGGTAGACTCCCAGGTGCGTAGCTGCTTAATGCTTTGATGGTTGTTTAATGGCTCCTTTCAGACACCTACTCCTGAATGACAGAATTACAAATCCCAGCCAAAGCAAAAGTCACACAATAGCAGGAACGCCAGGAAAGCCACGGAGATTGTTAGGACAGTGGAGTAGTGACTGAGCAGTTATGCTCAACACCTTCCTCCTCTGCCCTACCCCCATCTCCACACTCCCACGGCACCTACTAAATTTGTAAATTCGTAAAAGAAAAAAAGGATAGAGTACTAGCACTCCAAAAGAGGGAAAATGACTTCCTTTGCTTATCTGCAATAGAATAAGTTTATTCATACATTTTCAATTAAACTCTTATTTTAATAGCTAAACACAATGAACAAACATTTGGAAGGTGGACTGTGTCTGTAACATTTGCTGGGAGAGTTTTCCGTGCTATAGTTGGCATTCTGGTTTTATTATGTGACTTTATGGGCAATGAGATTAGATTTTTTTTCAAATGCAATTTATCTGAAGGAAAATATTAATTTGGAGGTTATCATCACAGTGCTGAATTTCAATGTAAATCTCCAACTCATTAAAAACCATGAAGTGAATTGTGCACTTCATGTGCAAGTATTCAAAAACTGGGGGAAAAAAATAAAAAGATGGGTATAAAATTTCTAAGTTCCAGTGGTATCTGTGTCCCACTACTCTGCTCTCTCTCCAACAGGGGTGCACTGTGCCTTCTTCAGAATGATTCGTTGTGTATGATATTGTGACTATTTTCTCTTAAAGGTTTGTTTTAAAAACAAATGCATTAAACAAACAAACAAAAAAAAACATGTATTTCTTTCTTCGTCAGAAACTTAAATATCTGAAGTCTGGGTACTTGCACAGGATTTGGGCCCCTTCAATTCTGAGCTCTTCCTGTCTTATTAAAGCTCAGTTACAAAAATTAATATTCCTGGAATGTTGTCTAGTTGTTTATTGGTAATGGCAATTCCTGTTGTATTCTCTGTGATGCCGTCTCCTATTTCTGATTGAATCAGTGTAAAAAAAGTGTAATCACGATGAAGTTTGGCTTTACTACGCAGAAATTCTCCTTAATATCCATCATTTATTTTCAAATATGTGGGGTTCCAAGTATTTATTTTCTAAAATATAGTATTCTTTTTATATTACCATATGGTAGTTGACATTTATCAAATGTGTGGTATTTGAAAATAAATGATATTGATCTGGTTAAAAGAATTTGAGGACTTAATAAATGGCCACGTAAAGAATGTTCCATGTTTCAGAGAAGCCTTAAGTGTCCCCAAGAGCAAAGTTTTGGTCATTGACTGGGGATCACTGGGAAAGAGGTTTGTACAGAAAAGATACAATAATGGCCCCCCAAAGAAGTTCACATCCTATTCTCCAGAACCTACGAACTTACCATCTTACATAGCAAAAGGGTCTTTGTGGATGTGATTAAGGATTTTGAGATGGGAAGACCCTCTTGATCACCCAGGTGGGCCCAATGTAATCACAAGATTGCTTATGAGAGACAGTCGGCAGAACGAATGCGTAGAAGGCAATTCCGATAGCGAGAACAGAGTGGGGAGTTGATGCGACGCAGGGCCAGGAGCTGGGAAAGGTGGGCGGCCGCAGAAGTTGGGAAGGGCAAGGAGACAGAGCATCCGTAGAGCATCAGTAAGAAACGGCTTTTCTCATACTCTGCCCCTATCTGATCATGAAGATCTGTTAAGAGTAAAAATGTATTGCTTTTACGCCACGAAGTTGGGGATGCTTTGTTACAGCAGAAATAGAAACCTGATATAAATCCCAAAAACAAAGGGTTTACTTAGGAAAGCCTCTTTTGATATTTTCTCCCACTGCCCCCCCCCCTCTTTCTAAAATTTTATTTATTTATTCGGCAGAGAGAGAGAGATCACAAGTAAGCAGAGAGGCAGGCAGGGGGGTGGGGAGCGGGAAGCAGGCTCCCTGCTGAGCAGAGAGACGGATCTGGGGCTCCATCCCAGGACTTTGAGATCATGACCTGAGTCGAAGGCAGAGGCTCAATGCACTGAGCCACCCAGGCGCCCCCTGCACCCTTTCTTGAGCAGACACACGTTGCTGCTCCCTGCTGAGCTGTTCTTCCTTCCCCAGCCTTATTCACAGACCAGGGATCATTTTCAGGCAGCTGCCTTCCCTCTTCTCAGGGAGCTCACATTTTACCGGGAAGAAATAGATGCTACATAAACGGATGAGTAGGTACAGGATATAGTAGGTGGAAAGATAAAATCAAAACAAGGAGACGGAGGAAAGCCCTGTTTTAGTCCTGGTTACTTATTTTGCAGGGGTATTTGATCTGGTTTAATAACTTCTTTTCTAGAATCCATTTCAAATTCTGTTCCTATGTTATTATCGATTATCTGTCCATAGAGAAGCATTCATTTGATTCTCCTAAGACTCCTGCTTTTTCTTAAACAGCATCTCACTGACTTTTCGGATTTTGGAGGCTGGGTGTACCTCATCTGTACGAGCGAGCCATAATTCGACATGTAGAAAACAGGACAGTAAATCGTGTGGATATGAGTCCCACTGAATTTCAAGGGCTCAACTGAAACAGCCTTCAACCTTTGACTCTCTTCCTAGCAGGGCAAGGTGGGAGCCAAGAAGAGCCTGTGCCAGAAATCTCCAGTTAAAATTTGCCATTTTATCACATATTGACCTAAGCCCAACCAGATCTTATTGGTCCCTTACCCAGATCAACTGCAGTGACTTCAGAGTGGAAACCCCAGCAGGAAGCCTTTGAGATCGTATTTAAGCCCTGATAGCTATAAAGTTAGAAGGAATAAACAGAACAAACGAACAGAAAAATAAAGGAAAGAAGAAAAGAAAAAGACAAGGAAGGGAAGGGAAGTCCTGGGTTCTCATATAATACACAAGTATTTGTTTTTTGTGTATTTTGTTTTGTTTTGTCTTGTTTTCTAAGCCTCTGGATTGTTTTTAGACTCATGGTATTAGTAATAGGGCGTGGTAATTCTCTACATGGCACATCCCTGTGTCTCGAACTTTGGTTTTCTAGGCAGTTACTTTTGAATGTACTTACTATTAATTTGGCTTGAACCAAGCTTCTCCACCTTATTTTTTACAACATTTTGGAAAGGAGGAATGTTGATAGACTGTATTCTAGGTAATGTTTATGAGGTCTGCTGAGACTAAGAGGGTCAAGTAAAGTTGGGGCCCAGGACACAGATAAAAATTTCATATTATATGAATTCTATTATACTGCTTTTCATGTTATTTTGTTTGCTTTTGTTCTCATTTTAATGTATAATGAAGCCTCTCCACCCACCTGTGTTCCACTTAATGCAACAAAAGGCTAAGTTCCATAGACACTGACTCAAACACCTTTCAAGTGGTATTTGAACAACCACCATTTGAAAGAAAATTCTACCACATACCCAGGGGGAAAACATTCTTAATAATCTGTGTGTGTGTGTGTTGTGTGTGTGTGTGTGTTGTGTGTGTGTGTGTGGCACTAATATATACATCGCAATTTTTATGTTGCTTTTAAGCTCTTTCTGGCTGAAAAGGATGTGTCACTCTGATGGAAAGAAGAAACAATATTCAAACTTAAAAAGAGAAGTCTCTTCATAATATATATTAGCATATATTTGATTAGACATCATGTTCTAACATTTAGTCAGATTTTATGTATACTCAACTGAAGCCCTTCAGTCAGATTTTACTTATAGTCAACTGAAGCCCTTTAAATATATCCTATAATTTTAATATGTAATTAAGAAAGTATTTGGAAACATCCTTCCTCCCCTCTACTAACTGTTAAATTCATCCTCAAGAATTATTACACTTTCTATTTCTGTCTTGACTTGCAAAGGGCATGGTAATCAATAATAACTGTAAAATAATGTGGAACAATTAGTTTTTCTTGCATGCTCATAATTTGTGTTGACATCAGTTGGCATTAGTTAATGCATATATTGGAGAGGGGAAATTAAGGTGCCAATAACCAAGTTTCATATTCATTTTTATTAGTAACTTTTTTGCTTTAGATAAATAATTTTTTTTGAAAATACGTGTTCTAGCATCCCACTAGCAAGAGAAATGAATATACAACGTTTTCTCTTAAAACCCAATGACTTTCCAAACAATGACACTCTTAAAAAATGCGTCAACATATTCCTTCGAGTTTTACCAGATTAACTGGTATACCTGTTTCAAAACCGAGTCTACACTGCTTTTCATATCCTGAAAGCTCATGATAATTTACTTGGTAATTTACTTGGTTAAGGCAGTTTTCATGCTTATATTAAGCATAAGATTTGGTCACAAAAGTTGAATTTTAACATCAGATTTGAACTTTCCTCAAATGTACATGGTTCCTTATAATGAATAATGGTTTGCCAATTTAAATTATCTTCCTCATCATTGCCTTTGCTATGTCCTGGGCAGGTTTGCTATTGTTTTCTTAGTATCCCTTCATCTTGTGTGTGTGTGTGTGTGTATGTATGTATATATTTATATATATTTTATAAATGTGTGTATATATATCACATATGTAATAATAGTAATTATTATTTTTTTTTGCCATGTTGTTCTGATTCATCCATAGCCAACTTATATTTCACTGTAGATGGGAAAGTCCTCTAGAGCTTCTCTCCTCAGATTTTACAAAGGCAAAGAGCTTAAGAGGTAACTTGAATGAGGGGACAGAGCTGAAGACATAAAGAGGTTCATGTTTGAGCTTAACAGTATTTTACAGCTAAAATAATAAATGGCAGTACAACTGAATACACACATTACACTATTTAGACTCAGAATCTGCTGCTTTTTTTGCGACTGAGCCAAAACTCTAAATGATCAACTATAACTTTTAAATAACATCTTAAAGAGGAATATAATTCAATTCCTTTCAACACCATATTTAGTGAAAAATTTTATAAAAATAAATGAGGAAGTAAAAATTGATCCCCATGAAGGACAGAAATGGATAGAAATAGACCTTTCCAATTGGGTAGATGCTCTTGTCAGGATGCTCCCATGTATTACCTCATAGGTATGACACGGTAGAGAATTCTTAAGGAAATCCTTAAGGAAGGAACATCGTGGAATTTACATCATGGAAATAACAACATCATGGAATTTAGTAAGGCATAAATTCAGTTATCTTTCTTATCTTGAAAATAAATTCTGAAAATAAAATCACATGCTTTAAAATGGCAAAGTTCACAAACTATTCTAATTTTATTTTCAAAAGTGTTCACAGTAATACTAAAATTAAATTGTGGAACAACTCAATAAACCTGACACTTTTCTTGAAGAAAAAGAAATACAGAAAACATTTTTAAGAGCAAAAATAAAGAAATAATAATAACACAAATCCTTATGATATAAAGAATCTTGTCGATACAGAGAATCTTGTCACTAATTCACTTTGGGGGGAAAGACCAAAAGACTTTCCATAATGGTACTGGGATAAGCTAATGGCAAAGCTAGATATTATCAGAGTATTTAATTAGGGCTTCTAATTCAAGCTTAGTGCTTCCTGCACTCTGGGAATAAAAGTCTTCTATAACTTACTTTAAACACAAAATAAATAAACTGTCTAAATATTTAGAGGCCACAACCAACAAATGCAATGTCTGTAAGATAAATATGCTTCATAGTTTTTGACATAATCCATATTTTGAGGTTAAGTTATATTCATAGGTCATATGACTAACTTAAAAGCTGCTTTGGACATTCATCATGGCTTTGTCTTCTGTTCTCATCCTATAAACTGTGAAGAGGTTTTCATAAGGAGAAGAAGGTAATGAGAAAAAGGGCTGTTACGGTATTGGGAGACATTATCCCACAGAATATAGAAAACAGAATTTGGAAGGGTGTTCCACTGCTTTGAAAGAGGAAGCAGTTGACGTTACTTAACTTTCTCTTCTGCTTAGGCTGTGACCTGGTCATCCATTTACAATGAAATCAATGGAATATTAATTGGGCCTTATTCCAAGGACAGTTGGAATTTTTTATGTGAAGAGATTTGCAACTGAATTTGAAAATTTTATATACATAAATGTAGATGATGCATTAATATAAAGTAACAGAAATGGGACCCTCTTTATTAGACAGGTGATTCTTTTAATGGTTTAAGGAGTACGATTCCAAAGCTTGTTCATTGCCATTTAAAAATTAGATACACATTCTGCATAGAAGAGAATGTTTCTTGCATGACTGGTTTCTTTCAAATTAGTCTTCTAAGTTTATAAACTTAATTTCAGGCTACAAATGTTCTCATTATTTTGAAAATTATGAAAAGAAAATACATTTTAAAATTTGGATGTATCTCTAAGTTTGAGTCTTCTGAAAGTGTTCTGAAAACACAAAATATATTTTTGCATCACCTTTACTATTATTTTTTATTTACATATACAAACAATATTTAATAGGAATCAAATGATCAGATTTGTGTATACAGTACATTTTGCAGATGGAATAGTTACGAGCACATACATTTTTAAACAACTGAAGAAAATCATGTCGACTTCACCTGAGGTATTTACTGAGATGAAGTTTTAAAACTTTTCTTGTACATTTCTCCGTAATTGTTTATTACAAGCACACTCGCCACGCTGTGCACAGCATGCTTTGCAAAGAACAGCAAGTTAAGGACATTTCACAATAGAATTACGTGGATTTAGCTATAATTCCAGTTTATTCATTTCCTAATTCATGTACCATATCATCTTATCTACAGCCAAAGCTTATAAAGAACACATTTTTTTAACGTAGTCCCTTTTGATCTATGCTAACAGCAATATATTGTTAGCTTGGATAGCAATCACCTGTCAGTTTAGATAATAATTCACTCAAACATTTCAAATAGATTTAAAGATACAACAGATACCTTCAGTTGACCTACCATACACTCTTCCCTCTGAGCAATAAGCATTGGACCGCTCATTTTAAGTCTAACCAAAATGGAATAAATTTTCATTGCCGTTCTAAGCACTGCCTTTTGTTTTTGTGGTGGAGCAGAAGGAGTAAGACAATTACAGGTCTTCATGTCTCCATGGTACTTCCGTGTGCTCTTTGACCTCCATTATTAGTATCTTTTACGGTCCTCATATTTCTATATTTAATTGGGTTATGGAAACCTCTGACAAAATATATTCCCATTCACAGTTCCTGTTAGCCTAAAACTCTTTTAAAGAAGCGAAGAAGGTGCAAGGCTATGACTATATGTACACTACACGTGATCACCTTTAGACGTCATCCAAGTGGTAATAACACTCTGTTTAAACAACAGCTTAGAGGAAACGAGAGATGAAGAAAGGTCACAAGCACCTGTGCCTCAGTTAACCAAATACAAGAGTGAGATACATATAATTCCGTGCTTGCCATTCAATAGCCTATAATATCATTTAATAATCCTTGACGGTAGGAAGTGTTCCCCCAAATAATAGTATCTCACTTAATTTAACCACAATAGCAAGGTAAAGTAAGAGTGCTGATTCACACACCTGTACCCCTAAAACAAATCAAAACAAAATACTATGCAGCCATCAAAAAAAAAAAAAAAAAAAAAAGAAAAAGAAAAAAGAAATCCTGCCATTTGCAACGACATGGATGGAACTAGAGGGTATTACGCTGAGCGAAATAAGTCAATCAGAGAAAGACAATTACATATGATCTCTCTGATATGAGGAATTTGGAGGCGGGTGGGTCAGGGGGGGAGGGAAAAAAATGAAACAAGATGGGACCGGGGAGGGACACAAACCATAAGAGACTTTTAATCCCAGGAAACAAATTGAGGGATGCTGTGGGGTGGGGTGGGGGAGTAGGGACAGGGAGGCTGGATTATGGATACTGAGGAGGGTATATGCTATGGTGAGTGCTGCGAACTGTGTAAGACAGATGATTCACAGACCTGTACCTCTGAAGCAAATAATACATATATTAATTAAAAAAATAAAAATAAAAACAAACTGACTTTTTATCCAGTGAGTAGTATGAAATGTAAGGTCATATTCTACTGAGCAAAAACACTCTCAATCCAAATCTTATTTGAATGGACCCCTGATCTTCCTTTGTGAAAAAAATCTCTTTTTAAAAATTTTATTAATGTGTAATTTTAAAACTTTTTGGTCAATATAAAATTAGTGTTTTCAAAACAGTTTTCTTGCCATTCAGAATTAGAATAATTTGCTCCCAAAATGCTAAGGTCACAGTAGGTAAAGTGTTAAGAAATCAAGTCTTAAGGGAACAGAGTTTCCCTGTAGATGATTCCTGACTAGATTTGAGAGTTTGAAGGAAGGTGAGCCAAGGTTCTACCCTGTTTTTTCATATCAAGTATATATCAGGGCAGCTGGCTAGAGCAGAAGTAGTCAGGGCTCTTCTCTCTATTGGATGATAAAAGTCAAATTCGAAAAATAAGGACAAATTAGCTAAATTGACTTTTCAATAAAACTAATTCCTGAAGATTTTTTGCTTATGGGTAAATGGCCATCGTCCGCAGTCTAAAGGGCAGCAGAGTAAGACCTCTAAGAGCGGGTCTTCCGGCAGCTGATCATCAGAATTCAGTACGTGTATCTGAGTGAGGACTGCAAACTTTTTCTTAAAGTACTGAAAAAAACTGATAAAATACTAGTCCGTTTAGTTACTCAAAAGGAATTGACATGAATATTTCAGAGTATTTCAGTAATACAAACCAGGCATGAAATTGTGTTTAGAATTGGTTTTTAAAACCAGAGGTATTGTATTTTTGAAATTCCCAAGAATCTCAACTTTTCAAGACTACATTCGCACTTGGTTAATATTCTCAAAAAACAGCCAGTAGCAGTCCCAGGGCATAACCATCGGGAATAGAGGAACCACCAGGATGACCTCCATCCTTCTTTTCTCTCCCTTCCTCCATCCATTCCAGCTGATTCTACTTCAATCTGTAGAACAAATGGGATATTTTTCTTCTCTCTAGAAAGAAGAACTGGAAGAACTTGAGCAATGTTCATGGTTAAACTGCGTTCTGCAGTAGTCAACATGCCTGCTGTATGTTCAGTATCTGAGTGATACTGAGTTAGGTTTCACTCCTCGAAGGGAGGTCCATGAACTTATTCTTTGGCAAGCTTGGGACATTAGGGACTCTGACAGCTTTCAGGTCCAGGTTTTTAATCAAATCAAGTATTTTTTTAAAGGTTCATTTATTTATTTTAGTGAGAGAAGGAGGGAGGGAGCATGAGCAGGAGGGGTAGAAGGAGAGGGAGAGACTCTCAGGCAGACTCGGTTCTGAGCATGGAACCTAGTGTGGGGCTCAATCTGAGCATGGCCCTGAGATCACCACCTGAGCTGAAACTGGAAGTCCAACCTCAACCAACTGTGCCACCTGGGCGTCCCTCAAACCAAGTATGTTTGTGAGTACGTCTCTTGCTGCTATTGTGTTTCACTTGGATTGGTAATGTTCAGTTTGCCTAAACCCTTGAACTAGGACCAAAACGAGTTTCCTTATTCACAATTATGTAAGCATAACTTGAATTGTCCCAATTCTCTGATAGTTCCAGATGGCTCATATACAGAACCCCACAACTTAGAGAGATTGGCTTCAGTTTTTTAACAACTTTGTCAAATTAATTACTGGCAGCTTCAAAGGCTGTTTAAAAGAAAAAGGGTTTTCTACTCAATTTTCTCGGTTTGGCATGCAGAATGGCATCATATGCCTCAGACTATGCTGCTACCCAACAGATTCAGGCACTAAAAGCACATAGACATGTATGTTCATTTCAAGATTTATTTTCCCCAAATTCGTTAGGTCTCAACCCATGGCCTTCTTTTACATCTAAGGAATCTGTGTCACAAAACATTTAATGAATTGCTCAAAATCACATCAGCAAGTACAAGTCAAGCTTGGATAAGAAGCCAGGGTATCGTTTCCATGCCGATGCCTCCTTATACCACGTGGTTAACAGTGAATCCCTCTTTTTTACACCTTTGGAGTAACAGTATATTCTGGTTCCACAAAGCTTCTGAATAAAACTAGGTTAATTAATGGAAGAAATGTGGACACCTTTTAGTTTTTCAAAATGTTTTTATAAGCATTGCTCATATCCAAGTGTATTATAAATGTATATACCGTTCTAGATCAGAGACAAAAGTTTCTGACAGATGTTCACAGAGGAAATATTATCCTAATAATGGATTAAGTTTCTGCTCACATTTGTTCACATTTTTATTATCAAAGTTAGTAAATGCCTTAAGTAGCAAAAAAAAAAAAATTTTTTTTAAAGATTTATTTGTTTATTTGAGAGAGAGAGAGTGAGTGAGGGAGCTGGGGGGTGGGGTAGGCAGGGGAAAGGGAGAGAGAGAATCTCAAGCAGATTCCCTGCTGAGTGCAGAGCCCCGTGCAGGGTTCAGTCTCAAGACTGTGAAATCATGACCTAAGCCAAAATCAAGAAAGAGCTGGAGGTTTAACCACCTGAGCCACCCAGGTGCCCCAATAAATATTCACTTTTATAACTAATTTTGTATGCTTTCTTTTAAAATTGAACTCAAAATCTTATAGGCTTGATAGAGATTGCATTGAATCAGTAAATTCCTTTTGGTAGTATGGAAACTTTAACTATGTTAATTCTTCCAACCCATGAGCGCAGTATATCTTTCCATCTCAATTTCTTTTGTCAGTGTCTTACAGTTTTCAGAATACAGGTCTTTCACCTCCTTGGTTAAGATAATTTCTTTGTATTTTATTCTTTTTGATGTGATTGTGAATAGGATTTTTTTCTTAATTTCTCTTTCTGATAGTTTATTACTAGTTTATAGAAATACAACATACCTTTGTATATTAATTTTATATCCTGCAACTTTATGGAATTCACTTATTTTAATAGTTTTGGTAGAGATCATAGGATTTCTATGTATAGTATCATGTCATGTACAAATAGTGACAGCTTTTCTTCTTCCTTTCCAGTGCGAGTGCCTTTTATTTACTTATTTTTCTTATTAATTGCTCTGGCTAGAACTTCCAATACTGGGTTGAATAAAAGTGGCAAGACAGGGCAACTTTGTCTTATTCCTGATCCTAGAGAAAAGCTTTCAGCTTTTCACTGTTGGATATGATGTTAGCTATGTGTTTCTCATATATGGCCCTTATTATGCTGAGGTATCTTCCCTTCATATACATTTTGTTGAGAGTTTTAATCATAAATAGATATTAAATTTTGTTAAACGCTTTTTCTGCATCTAGTGAGATGATCATATGATCTTTACCCTTCGTTTTGTTAATGTGGTAGATCACAATGACTGACTTGCAGATGTTAGACCATCTTTGCATTTCTGGAATGAATCCCACTTGGTCATGGTATATGATCCTTTAATTAATTAATTAATTAACTAATTATTTTTATTTTATTTGCTTTATTTTTAATTTTTAAACTTATTTTTTATTATTTTTATTTTTTATTTTGGTGTATGACCATTTTATTGTATTAAGTTGAATTTGAATTTGTTTTACTAATATTTTGTTGAGGACAATTTCATGATGTATAAAAATATGGAAGCACTATCATGTATACCTGAAACTAACATAATATTGTATGTCAATTATAATTTAGCATAAAGAATTATAGGCTTGAGTCCTAGTTTAGGTAATATTACTTCACAGAAGAATCAAAAGGGAAGGGAGGTCATGCAGTTAGTAAATGGACAAGCTGGGATAGGAGCCCCTGTGTTCCGACTCAAATGCACAAGTGCTGAATCACTAGACTATACTGCATCCCAGGTAGTTCCTCGGGCTGTACAAGCTTCTGAGGATGCAGACTCTGTCTTCTTGATTGGAAATCTATTAACCGTGGTGGATGGCACTTTCTCCTCACTAAATATTAGTCCATCTAAAGAAAGCATCTGAAGAGGGAGCTCAGATCCACAAAAACAAGTATTATGCCAACGTTAGACAAAGCACATGCTGTGGAATTCCAAAGTTCTCTTCCTTATCAACATAACGGAGATAATGATTATTCCAAGTTGTTGGAGGAATAAATGAGATTCTTCACGTAAATCATATGGCAGGGTATGTGGTACATACAAAGACTCAATAAATGTGATTTAACTTAGCTTTGGGGCAACTAATATAAAAAATTAGAAGGAACTGAAATGTTAAGTAATAATATCATGTCAGGGAGATGTGTATAAAACAAGCACAAATTATTGAAGCTTATGTAGGAAGACACTATTATCACCTAAAAAGTAAGAACAAATAAAATTAGTCATTTGCTTCATTTAGCTTTTGGTCATTTTGCAATGGTTAGTCCAAGAATGAAAGTCCTGCTTTGAGCCTACTGTCATTACATAGGTCATGTATTCTTCTGTTAAAAGCCACTTAGTAGCATTCTATCTCACTCACAATAAATGGCAGAGTACACACGGTGGTGATGTATAAGGCTCCCAGAATGTGCCCTGGATCCAAACTCATTTTCCCTGTTTTTCTCCTTCACTCTGCCCCAGCTACACTAGTCTTGTAGTTCTTCAAACAGAACCTAGAATGCTTTGCCCCTCAGATATCTCCATGGCTCATTCTTCCTCACATCTTTAAGTTTTGTTTTAATATCTCTTTTCGGTAAGGTTTTTCTAACTATCCTATGGGAAACTGCAAACTTTAGTGTATTCCTAAACTGAAGATCATTTATTTTTTTTTTCTCTCTGAGCATTCTGTGGTGTGAAATATTGAAGCTGGGTCTCCTTGAGTTTTTCCCAAAATCCTAGGATGGATCACTTTGGGACCTAAGTAATGGGAATAGTGATATCCTGTTAATTTAAAATTAGAACTGGATGCCCAGAAGCTCAGAAACTGAGTTTTATTATTCTGTTAAACATGTTTATGGCCCTGTAACTCAATTTCTCATAGAATAGGTCTTCCTGGATATTATTTTTTCCTAAAATTCTGTTTTCTCATGATTATTCCTGACTCCAAGGGGTATCCTTTTACTGAACAAGAGTACACCAAGCTGGGTACAGTTGCTGCCTGTATTTCCTTTCCTTATGCCCATTTACTAGACTCAACTGAGCAATGAGTACCTTTATCAATGACATGATTATTAGATTTCCTCTCATTTGCTGTCATACATGTGCTTGGATCTTGGCCAATATATGGACCTTTTGGTTTTGGGTTCACCTTCGCACGTGTGTCCTTATATGGGTTTGTCCTTAGAACAATTGGTCTTTGTTTTATTTCCGTTTCAGAACTGTAGTAATCTTAGTTTCATGAGGGGTCAGATCTGACTTTTGTATCCTGTCTGGTTCTTTTGCCAAATATATTAACAAAACCCTAATTGTGACTCAGTATCTAATTCTTAATAGAAGCATTTAAGAAGGTAGTCTGGCCTTAAATTCTGCAAATAAGACAGCTGCTAGAGTGCTATATAGATCACAAATTATTGTATCTTGAGGGAGGCAGTCTGTCTGCTAGCATTTAGAGTTGGATTCCAGGGTTCTCTGGGTGAAAATCCAATCAATGGCGAGGTCACTGGTAGAAGGAGAATGAAAATGAAATTGTATGCCTTTGTTTTATGCAGAGCTGTTGTAACTCTGAGATGAGAGCATACTTGGTATGTTTGAAGAGCTGAGGAAGAAAGAAAAAGAGTGGGAGGAGACAAAATCAGAGAGATAACAGGGGTTAGACAATCACATTGTTGTGAAGTTCATTACATGACTTTTGAATTCTATCTGAATGAGATGGAAAGCCACTGGAAGTTTTGGGTAGAATTTATTTACAAAGTTTTATTTATAAAAGTTATTTTTTACTCTGACTGCTCGGAAAGAGGCTATAGGAAAGCAGCCATCAACTGAGACTGAGGCAGAGGGAAGGGCAGAATGATGGTGGCTGAGGTAGGGACGGTAACTGTAGGCATTGGGGAGAATATTGTATATGTTTTCTATGTAGCTTCTTTGTTTTAATTCCCCCTTTTATTTATTTATTTTTTTGGTAACTGAGATATTTATTTATTTATTTATTATTAACATACAATGTATTATTTGTTTCAGGGGTATAAGTCTGGGATCTATGTAGCTTCTAACAGGATTTCCTGATAGATAAGATGTGGATTTTGAGAGAAAAAAGAAGGTAAGCGTTCGGGGCTAAAATTTTTGGTATGAACAGTTGGAGAATGTCCTTCAACACAGAAACTGGGAGAATAAGGTGTGTCAAATTTGGGGAAGATTATCGGAATAATTACCAGTTATGTTAGTTTTCTTTGAGAGAACATAAACTTACTTATACGAGATTTTATTTTAGAGTCTGAAAATACAGGTCAGATATTTATAACCCTGCAAACTCATTATATTGTGTACTTTAGCTTAGTCTTCCAATTCATACTGCAATATATAAAAACCATTAAAATAGCAATAAAAAACACAAGTGGTTATTGGCAAACATTTTAATGCAAAAATCTGACAATTTTAAACCTCTTCTATTCATATTGTATTCATCTTGGATGATTTAACTGGATGAATTAAAGATAACATAAATTATTCAACTGTAAATGATTTAAAAGCAAATAGCACATTCATTTTATCATTTTTTTTTCTTAGAGCCTTTCATTAAAATTCAGCCATTCTGCAATTAATTGTCACAGTTTTCTGGCCAATACATTCATTTCCTATCACATTCAAAGAAAATTATTTGAATTTTAAAAATCTTATTCTACATGTAGTTTATTGAACATTTCAAGTCTTGACAGTTTAATTCTATATTTGTGTTATGAAAGGCAGTTCTTTTCTTTTTACCTGTCTTACTTCTTTAAGTTAGTTATAGGTGAAATTGTAACCCTGACTGTTACCTCCTGTTAACTTAAGACAAGAAAATATGTATGAATATCATGAAAAGATTTGACCTGCAAACTTTTCATTTATTGAAAAGGCTGTTTTTGGGTTTTACCACATGAATTATTACCAGAATGCTTTAAATATTCATAAGAAGTCTAATTGATGTTGTAATGTCGAGCAACACACTCTTCATTTGACCTATTCCAAAATGACACAATTTTTTTTTTTTACCAAATTATTTAAACGTTCGTGAGATAGAAGTTGATTATGTATGTATTTCATGAAGCGTTACGGAAGTGAACCTTAAGTTTAATACTATTTTTACATGTCCCTTTCTCCCTTAGGTAATATAATCCATTTTACAATAAGTATGATAAATATAATCATTTATTGGACATATCTACCAAGCACTGAACCTGTATTTTAGGCAGCTCTTTCCCAAATACTGTAGGTAAAAATAACAACAGCTACTATTTTGTAGAGATCTTCCAAGGTGCTGGCACTGGACAACACACCTTCTGCCATTACCCCACCAGCTTCCACAGTACCCTTCAAAGAAGACGCCCTTGTTATTTCTATTTTGTGGATACAGAAACGGGAGCGAAGAGTTATTAAGTGTGTGGTCCGACATCACACAATGTAAGTGGTAGGTAGCAGTTTTCCTGGGCAGTATAACTCCAGAACTGGAATACTGAATACTAAATACAATGGCATGCTTCTCTAATTCCAATGGCACTTCTGAACTTGCAATACTGAGTCACCATACGCTACCTGCCAGGACTGTGTTATGACCTAACTACAAAACTTGTTATTTTCAGATCTGTGGAAAATATAAAAGAGAACCTTCATTATCACATCCTTAATCTCGTTGCCTTTTCTTCAGGAGGAACTTCAGCTAATGTTTTCCACGCAGATAAGAATTATAATATGTCCCAATTTTGAGGAATACTTTAGAAAATGCAGTTTGAGTCTGAAGGAAGTTTAAGGAAGTCACTACGGGGCCCTTTAGAGGCCCTTTAGTATTTTAGAATACTCTTGGTACAGTAGAAACTGGCAAACAAGACAAAAAAAAAAGCTTGAAGAGCAAGTTATTAATGTGTACAAGTAGCTTTAACACTATATGTATATCCTGAGTAGGATAATTCTATTTGTAGGAATTTATCCCAAGTAATGAAGATGAGCATAAAGATTAAATCCCATGGATGAAGGTCAAAGTGATTGAGATACAGTGAAAAACTAGGATCTGACATTTCTAAGAACAGGAGTTATTTAAATAATAAAGCAACGTTAGACCTTCTTTAAACACGATGTTTGAGAAGCATATTTATTGATACAGAAATAAGGTCACAACAAACCATTATCAGGAAAACACAAACTATGGAAAAATATATATAAACTATGTTCCTCTTTGGGGTTTTAAAATGTATCTTGGTATTGGTAATGCAGGTAAAAATTATTTTATTTTTGTGGATTTTCTTGTTTTTCATTATTTTATACAATAAAAAGATAATGATAATAAAACCAAACAGTTATTGTAAGAAAGCCACCATTTCATGTCTTCCTTTCCTGAAACATTGTCAGTGCTCAGCTTGTATCATTTTCAAAAGAGGTCCATGATTTACGAATTTGTTAATTATCTTACTGAATGAAGAATAAATTATACCCTTTTGAAAATGACTTTTGAAAAAGAATCTATGCTTGAAATGTGAAATCCATTCGTTCAAAATAATAAACTCTATGTACTTCCTGTCTGCTTGACACTTTTTTAGTGCTTTGGGAGATTTCCAAGATGAAGAGTACACGGCCTCAGACCCTATGGAGCTCACAAACATTAAGAAGAAACAAAACACACAAAACCCAACCATTATTTTAGACGAAACATAAGGAGTATGTCAATAGTGATTAAAAGTCTTACACTACCAGGAAGATAGAAAATGTTTTCCAATTATGGAACCAAGGGAAGTAAAACAGAGATGATGGCGTTTGATCTTGATGTTGGATTTGGAAAGGATTGGACTTCTATGGAGGAAGTCAAGGAGTTCAGCATTTCCAGAGGGTGAGAGTTACATGAGAAATACTTGGGTGAGAATCAGAGTAAATAATATGTTTTGTTTTATATAGTGAATATTTGTTAAGGATAGTAAAATATAAGCCTGGAAGGGATGTTAAAGTCTAAATATTCTGGCAGAAAAAATAGCTAAGTTGTTTGGACTTTGTCATCTATTGAATAGGGAACTACTAAAAATTTTTGAATAAAGAAATGACATTACCTATGTTAAGTATAAATAATATTAAGATTAAATATACTTAGGATTAAGGGACTATTAAATCCTATACAGAGCAACTGAGCCATAGATTCTGAGTAGTTCAGCATTACATGAAATAAAGAATCTTGGTATCTTAATTGATCTGTACAAAAGTAAAAGAGAAAAATCTTCAGAAAAAATGTTTTATTTCAATTACAGTATGTGGAAAGTAATCTGATCTCTTACTAGAGATTTTTTTTTTAAAGATTCTTAAATTGACTTAAACAATACTCTAAATCATACCATGAATATCAGCGCAAATACTCATGCTAGCTACAATCATTTGTGGATAATTAAGATCCTCAATTAGGAAAAACACAGCTTTTCTAAAGCAGAACTGCCCAAAGGATATGATATTATGTGCTGATAAACAGTCTTTTTGTGGACCTGGAAAATGTGCATGCATTCAAAATATATTTATTCTATGTTCATAAGTTACTGAGATCTCTGTTAATTTCCCAAATAAAATAATTCAAGTGACTTCTCCACATACCTTTTTGTGAGTGCATATGCTACAGTAAACATTTCTGTATCTCAAGGAGAACAGCCTCATTGTATAAGTGGTGTTGGACAGTGAAGGAATCACAAGGTAACAAGTGAAAACAATAGATCATCTTGTTCATCTTCTGTTTGCCTTGTCAATATCTCTCGGGTTCCCTACCAAAGAAACCATGGGACCTCTTTTTTAGAAAATAATCAAAACAGATAATTTCTGTTTAATAATGTTATAATGACAATGTGTTATAAAATAATTTCACTTTGTTGTTGTTCTGGGATTGAGAAAATGAAAATAGTTCTCTAATAAAAGGGACCTATTATCTTAGTTAATTCAAGCAGGTCAACATTTAAATTGATTTTCCAGCAGGTTATTAACTGCTCATTTCACAAACAGGTCTCTAATCTGGCCAGCAAGCTCAAAATGGGTACTTCTGGTGAATCAGAGTTTGGATATGACAAATAAAATAAGTGGTTAAATCAAAACAACTTTTGGTGACCCTAACAACAATTTGAATTGCATACCATATTCATAAAGGTTGTTTGCATAATCTACTTCTAGGATGGACAGGACTTTATTTAAACATAAATCTTCTTGCAATAAAAATGAATGTTAGACAATTCCATAGCCTTCTCTAGACAAAAACAATTTCCCAGGTCATTGTTCTATGCCTTTTAACTTTCATTTTTAAATCCTTTAATAATCTTTATTAATCCATTACAACAAATTCTCTATAACAATCCTAAATTGTTAAGCATTAAACTACTACTATTTTTGAAAAAAGCATCAGGGAGGAGGCTATTGTACACTACGAGTGCAAATGTGCAAATGGTGCAGCTGTTGTGGGAAATAATTTGGCAATTCCTTGGAACGTTAAACCTAATTATCACATGCCTCAGTACTTTCACTCTTTGGTATACACCTGAAATAATTGAAAATAGGGACTCAAACAGACACTTGCATACCATGTTCATCACACATTAGCCTCAAAGGTCAAAAGGTGTAAACAATCCCATTGTTCATCAAATGAATAGATAAACACAATGTAGCATCTATGTACAGATAGAATAGTATTCAGCTATACTAGAGCAATGAAGCTCTGATATATGTTACAAGATGGATGAACCTTTGATAACACTACGACAAGTGAAATAAGCCAGACACAAAAGGACAAATATTACATGATTCCACTTACAAGAAATATCTAGAATATCTAGGCAAGTTCAGAGAGCACAAAGCAGATTAGAATTTTTCAGTGGGGAGTTATTGTTAATTGATAGTTTCTGTTTAGGGTGATGGGAATGTTTTTGAAATAGAAAATGGTGATGGCTGCACAATTTTGTGAATGTAATTAATGCCACTGATTGTACACCGAACAATGGCTAAAATAGCCAATTTTATGTTACACAAATGCATCAATGGAGGCTATGTGCAATAAATAATTAGTATGAGTCCCTGCACTATATTTTTATTTATGGATCCTAGAGTGCACTTTTAAAAAATCAATAGAACCATGGGGCACCTGGGTGGCTCAGTGGGTTAAAGCCTCTGCCTTCGGCTCAGGTCATGATCTCAGGGTCCTGGGATGGAGCCCCGCATCGGGCTCTCTGCTCAGCGGGAAGCCTGCTTCCTCCTCTCTCTCTCTCTGCCTGCCTCTCTGCCTGCTTGTGATCTCTCTCTGTCAAATAAATAAATAAAATCTTTAAAAAAAAAATCAATAGAACCATAGAGTTGGTTCATACATACTCTCCTGCAGGCTAATCCCACAAATCCCTCTCTGCTATGTGCACGAGTTGCTGGTTGCCCTTCTTACCAATCTTTCCATCTCCTCAAGGTATCTTTTCCCTCTATAGTGCATCTGTCCTCATTGCATTTAATTCTAACCACTTCCATTTGAACAGGACATGTTAAATTGTTAGCCAATAATAAGTGGTAATTATTGAAGATGCCTTTGGACTTAATGAACACTCTCCTTATGATCTCTATTACGGATGATGAAGAAGGGAAGGGGTAGACAGCTGCAAGACAGACTTTGAGTGCCAGGTCCAGACTACACAGTGTTACAGTGTACATGGTGAGGAGGGACGAGGGAGGGACAGATGTCACAATGACTATGAGGTTTCTGGCTTACAGATTTGAATTGAAATAGTAAATTCTCGAAAATTTACTTTGATCTGTGTCGTAGGTTTGCATGTATGTGTGGAGGAGGTAAATTTGGATTTGGATTTTTAAGTTGCAGGTGTTTTTAATGAAATTTGGTGGGGGGGGCACCTGGGTGGCTCTGTTGTTAAGCGTTTGCCTTTGGCTTAAGTCAGGATCCCATGGTCCTAGGATAGAGACCCACATCGGGCTCCCTGCTCAGTGAGGAATCTGCTTCTCCCTCCGCCTGCTGCTCCCCCTGCTTGTGCTCCCTTCCTCTGTCAAATAATTAAATAAAACCTTCTTAAAAAGAGAAATTTTGAGAGATATCTAATGACCATGTTGTGTGGGCAATTATGTTTGAAACTCAAAGAATTTTCTACTGGAGACATAAATAAAAAGCCATTAGCATATAGATCACAAAGTCATCAGTATAGATGATACAGCTTAGGGGGAAATTTTAGAATAAGATATGGAGGTGAAACCAAAAAAAAAAAAAAAAAAGAGAGGAAAGAACAGTTGAGAATCGCCAATCTTCCACTGAAGATCTTTAATATTTAACGCCTGGATGATGAGGATGAGCCAGCCAAAGAGGCAGAGAAGTCGCTACTGGAGCTGTAGAAGGAAACTTGGCCTGGAAACCCATGGAAACTGAAGGAACAGAGGGTTTTCAAATACTAAGAGGTCGGTGGAGTCACCTCCTTGTAAGCCCTCAAACTGAGACTGAAAAATGTGCTCTGTTTCATAACCCGTATATCACTGGTAACTCTACAGAGAGCTGTTTACGTGGCACGACGAGGTAGAAAGCCAAGTTGAAGTAGGTTGAACGTGACTAGGAAGGGAAGTGACTGAGTTAGAGAGTATCAACACTATTGAACAAGGAGAGAAAAAGGACTGGTACCTGGAGGTGGAAAGAGATATTGGTGGTTGTTTTTAACCCGTGTCCTTCATCTTTAGAATACAAATCTAACTATACCTTTTTTTTACAGACTTAATGATTTACTTGAGAGCGAGAGAGAGAGAACGCACGCAGGGAGAGGGAGAAGAGAGAGAATCAAGCAGACTCCCCGATGAGCATGGAGCCTGACGTGGGGTTCGTTCTAGACTCCGGGATCATGACCTGAGCCGAAAGCAAGATTCAGCTGCTTAACCAACTGAGCCACCCAGGGGCCCCCAAATTGATCTATGCTTATATTTTCTTTTCTGTCTAAACAACAAATCTCTCCTTCCTTTCAAGGCTAAACACTTGCCCAGCCCTTCTACCTTTTCCAGGACATATAGCATTTATTAAGTATTACTACAGGCTGATTTATTACAAACAAAACACTTTAAGATCTGTTGCAATTCTTCCACATGATTTTGTATTAATTTCTCATTCATGGAGAAATTATTCCTTTCTTCTTTTTTCTCTTTTGAGAACTTACTCCTTTTCTATCTAACACAGCTGAATCATTTTTTTTAAAGATGTTTTGTCTATTATTCCATTTACAAATGGCTTTTCTTGGGTGATAACTGTAAATACATATTTCAGAATTTCATGTGTTTCGGTTTCACTAATGCTAAAAGTTGTACAAAAGTACTTAAAATTAATGTTACCATCTATTAAAGGTATTTGTTGATTTCAAAATGTTTAGGTTCATGTACTGTTGAAAAAAATATCAGAACTACAGCAAATGTTAGAAAGATTATTTCAGTAGTATTCTTATTTCTACTAGTGATTGTTAATAATGAAAAGATTAATCATTGGGTAGTTTGAATAGACAAGTCCTCATCTTGCTCTTTTTCAGGTAAATTACAATGTTCTATAGAAAAGATGACTTTTTAAATACATTTTTAATGTCTTAGTTATCACATATCATATATTAACATGAAACAAGAAAACTAATTTATATGAATTAATACTAGTCTTATGGTTATGAACAGTAAATGGATGCACAGGTTATAAAACATTTTTTTTGCATATTTCTTCATTAAGAAATTTCTCTTCTCTTAATAGAAATGATATAAAACAAATATGACATTTAACCATTTAACATTAAGTTAATTCTAATAAGCTATTTAGATTGTTTTGAATACGTATGGTGGTAAACATAATTAACATCTTTAAGAATAGTAGAATAAAATGAAAGACATTTTTCAATATATAGTGAAGTTATAAAATTAATATAATACAAGTTCTGAAATAGTGATTTTAATTTGGGCAGTTGCTCAAAAGTAAGTGATGTGAAGAGTAGCTAACAGTCGCTGAGTACTTAGGTTTCACTAGATACTTTATCTCATTGTTTATCTACTTTGTTTAAGCTTCTTAATGAGGTATTATTATTACCCCTGTACGCTGACAGCAATGAAGCTTGGAGCAGTGGACATCACTGATAAGAAGCAGAGGAGACATCTGGACTCAGATCGGACTTCACAGCTTGGCTGTTATCTGCAATTGCTTTAGTATCATTCACAGGCAAAGCTGATAGAGGGTTTCTTCTTAGAATTACTCTTTTTCCTGAGAATAAAGAATTAGGAAAGTGTGTGTGTGTGTGTGTGTGTGTGTGTGTGTTATGTGTGTGTGTATTACAGCCCTTAATCGATGCTAAGTTTGGGGATATATTTCATTAAAAAGCAAAAAACACAAAATCAAATGTCAAACTAACAGCTCAAACTGTGGAGAACATGAATATAGTTCTTAGTCCAAAAGAGTTATATCAAGTTATGTGAAAATAAAATTCACATACGGTTACCTATTTTTATAGAAGATAATTTTACATTATCATGTGATACTTAATCTTGAATTTTGAAAATACATTTGGAGTAAATAAAATGAAAATTAAAAATATATTGATACGTATAAGCTTAATTTAATAATTATGTTTAATAAGGGACAGCACAAGCTTGCCTGATAGAAGTCTGAATGTTATTCCGTAAGCAAAGTGAAGGTAAACAGATGAATCAATTCAAAGCATATACAGTGAAGTTACTATATTTTACCAAAAGAATATTATAAGTTGCTATCGTTAGTTATTGGGTATAACCATAAAGGAAATAATTTAGTAATTTTTGTTGTTGATGTGAACGGTGTGAACAGACTGACCAAAGGGCTGCATTATTTTATTCAAAGTGTAACAACTAGCTAAGAAGGTGTTCCCTGAGAGCTGACAGACATCTGTAGGAGACTCATCTTTTAGAAATATTTTGATATAAGTTAACGTTATTGCCAGTACTGTGAAGTAAGAAATGAAGGTATCAGTTCTCAAATGAAGATCAGAATTCTAAAAAATGTTAAATTTCACTGCAGCATGCTATTTACGATTACTGATAAAAATCTGTAAAACTTTTAAGCAAGAGATCAAACATTTATTGTTTAATAATCATTCAGAACAATAACATTTTATTTATGTAGTTATTTTATTGAAAAAATAAGTATTTCTTTTTCTTACTTTGATCACTATCTAGCAGCTCCATTTTAGTAAGTGCTGCTATATATATTCCCAATAGATGGTTTGTGGTTAAGAAGAGTCATTCTTGGGGCACCTGGGTGGCTCAGTGTTAGGTGGTTGCTTTCGGCTAGGGTCAGGATCCCAGGGTCCTGGGATGGGGCCCCACAACAGGGCCCCCTGCTCAGTGGGAGGCCTGCTGTTCTCACTCCACCCCCCCCCACTTGTGTTCCCTCTCCAGCTGTGTCTCTGTTAAATAAATAAAATCTTAAAAAAAAAAAAAAAGTCATTCTTTTTCTTAGCTCTGATATTTGTGATTTTTTTAACCAACTATTTTTTATAACAAATGAGTCTTTAAAATGTAATTACCAATAAATGGGGGCTATCAGAGAACAGCTATAATCGAAGCTGACACAAAGATTATTTGTTTCAGAAATCTTACATAAGTGTGGCACTCTCTCCAAGTTATGGAAAGCTACATTTAAAGATATTTTCATGAACTATAGATGATGTGGAACATGTTTCCAAGAACTATAATCAACCCAATGAAAGCAGATTTAAAAATATCTAACATCAAATTGGTTATATACTTACATATAGTTGCCATAAGAAAAAGAAAAAATATTGGTAATAGGTTAACTACTAAGTAGAATGATAGACACTTGAAGTGGAGGGGAGTGGCTTTTTTTTTTTTTTTTTTTTTTTTTTTGAAAAGAAAGCTAGGGATCCAAATACAATATCAGGAAAGAAAAAATGAGTTAAAAGTGTTTAAGTAAGTGGAAGGCTCTTGGTTTCTATTGATAAAGTTGACAGCATTGAACTAATCTACTAGAGAATAATTTGCTTTTATACCTTTATGATTTACACCCAAAAGACTATGAATCTTTTCAATCTCAACTCTACGAACTCAACAATGCTCTAATCAAAATGGAGGGTGTGTACCCAGAATTTTAGACTAGAGCTCACTTCATAATAGAAGAATGTGTCAGCAGATGCCTTGGAGCCTCCTGAGTTGACCACCTTGAGTGACTACTAGTCTTTTGAGCAAGTTCTCTGAGAATCCTGTGTCTAATGGGCCATTGTTTTGTGGTGAAAATTTCAGGAATGACAGAACTATTCCACTAGGATAGCTCTAAGAGAATCAGTTTCAACACAGAAAACTGTGTTGTGTTTAAGGGCTATATGCAAGCTGCAGTGAAAGAGAAGACCTTTCCTCTCTCCAGCTCCGAGAAGCCCTCGGCATGTGTCCCATAATGCCTCCACATGACGAGATGCTCGGTAAACAGTGAAGAGAGACTTGCTGAGTTTAATTATATAAGTTGTTTCAGGAACTGAGAGCTTATTCAGCACAACTAAATATGAAGGCTGTTTTCTCCTTTTAAAAAATTATAACAATTTATGCCTGAAAAGGATAAATTCTCTGAAGACAGTTTTCTTTATACAGCAGATTTAAAATGTTTATAAAGGCAGTCTGATCTAGACCCGAGTTGTTCAGATATGGAAATCCTTTATGTTTATTTCCCTTTCTGCTTCCCTTACAGTTTTTATAACTCTTTCTCCTGGTGACTATTCTCAGAAAATAATTCAAATATGTCTTTAAAAGAATACCATTTTTATTGCTATATATTTTACCAAGATTATCTAGGGAATATGTGAGAATATAACTTCTAAATTGGCAAGAATGTCTACATGCTACTCCCAGACTTATTAAATAGGTCACCCATTTTTAAATGTCGAATCTCTCTGGTCTTTGCTTCTAGAGCAGAGGTCAGCAATTTTTTTTCTGTAAGGTGCCAGATAATAAATACTTTAGAACCACGGACTGCAAAGCATAATCAACGACATTACATAGGTACTTATATGACAAGACAGAAACCAAATTTCCACAATATTTTATTGATGACATTCAAAATGTAATAAAAATTGAGTACAGCTTTGTGTAACACAGATCTACTCTTGAGAAAATCTAATTGTTTGGGAAGAATTGCTTAATTGTGGTCCAAACTGAGTGGTCCCTACCATCAAAATGAACTGTAAATGTTCTTTTGTAATGTGATTTCATTTGAATATACTTTTTCACCCAGGCATGTGATACCGAATGCTGGTATAAACACATGAACACACGGTTTTAATTGAGTATATTTATCTCTCAGAAGGAATTTACAGAATTCTATTAGATCATCTTGATATTTGCCTTTTAGCTTGTCTTTAAATTGTAGATTAATGACTTCCAGTTGAAGGTCAGGTGAAAACTCTTCAATTGCAAAGTAAAATGCATTTTGAAAAATGCAACTTTCCCTTGCCCTTGCATCGAGGCTTGAAAAGTGCTGTGGGACTATAGTTTGAGCTCTGAAAATATATCTGCTACAAATTTCTGTGAAAATGGGAGATCTCACTTCTTGATTTAACTTTGTAGCAAGAGTGGCTACAGCAGCTTGACATTCCTTGTGATTCAAACATCAGTGTTCTCAAAATTACTTTGTAGCAGTGTGAGTGTAATACATGGATGCTGTTTGCTTGCAATTTTAGATTGAATTTATTAAGAAATATTATCAAATCTGCAGCAAATATGTATTTCTGAAGCCAACTCGACATAAATCACAGTGGCTGAAGGTTAAACTTGGCCATGAGGCTGTACATTTCAGACCCCTGTTCTAAAGGCTACCAAAGGCAATGGTTTGCATTGTTCCACTATAAATATTTATTGTTTTTTATTTGTCTTGAGCAAGATGTAGAGAACCCTTATAGTGGCCATTCTTTCATGAATTTCTTGAACAATCATTTGCTGAGGGCTTACCATGTTATTTGGAGCCTACTAGGTGTCAGGGAACTAAAAACACGGTCGTACTGGAGACACGGGAGCCAGCATTCCCATATAATACAGTTCGTGTTGAAAAGAAATATGCAAATGTACTATAGGAGCAAAGTGAAGAAAGCCAATTAATTGTGATTTATCAGATTTATCAGACTGTACTTTGAATCAGATGGGAAAGAAGAAGATATTAGGTCCTAGTCATAAAGCACCTGTAGTAATTTCCTAAGGAGAGAAGTCAAGAAAGGGAACTCCAGGCAAAGAGACCAGTCTGTATACAGAGGGCTGGAGGCATGAGAAGACGCCAGAGCATGAGAGCCAGTGGAAGCCAACTGGAAGGAGAGGAAGAGGGCAGACGTGGCTGGAGAGGCAAGAGAGGTCACCGAGGTGGCCTGGGGAGCCAGGGCTCACAAGCTTCAAAATGCAAACAAATCATCTGGACAACCTGGACAAAGTGAGATTTCCCATCCAGTTGGTGGGGCTTCCACTCTGCATTTCTAACAAGA
The DNA here is from genome assembly GCF_902655055.1 of Lutra lutra. Classification (NCBI taxonomy): domain Eukaryota; kingdom Metazoa; phylum Chordata; class Mammalia; order Carnivora; family Mustelidae; genus Lutra; species Lutra lutra. The sequence goes on from NC_062280.1 coordinate 4,925,832, forward strand.
TCCCAGGCGGCGGTGATACTGCGGCTGGAGGAGGGCCAAGCGTGAACAGCAAGACTCCATGCAACACTGAGGTTTGAGCCCTCCCCCCTCTGCTGGTGAATCCAGTGCTGTCGATCTTGCGCAGGGAAGTGACACAGTCAAACTCTGGCATTTCAAAGACAAAGCTGTAGCTAGAAGGGGTATGGGACACATGTAGGAAGAGAAGCTTGTTCAAGAGAGGAATCCTGAGAGCCCACGGTAAGATGTGATAATGATGACACACATTGTAAAAACATTCAACAGGTAAATGTGCAAATTATGTGGAATGGCTTGATAAAAATAGTGAAGTAGCAATAGCAGTGTTCCCTGAGAAATATTCATCAGGCAGCCATAATAAAATTTGGCCTTACTCCATCCCAACCCCTCTATTCTCCAGTGGAAAAGCAAAAGCAGGATTTGATTCCCTCAGCGCTAAAAAAGAGTACTTAGTAACAGGACTCATTCCAACAGGATATATACAAGAAAAATATTTTGGCATATAATAGCTAACCTCCACTCTGCTGAAAGTGATGTCAGAGGAACTTAGACTCTGCCAAAGTAGGAGTTTTATTTTAAGGTTTCAGAAAAAAAAATTCAGATGGTAAATTACTTGGATCTTCTTAAGAATGGGACAGGCATTTCTCCTTTTGGAGTGGCTTAGTTCTGCCAAAGAACAGTGTGGTTTTTACTGTCCTTTTACATACAGCGCATATACTTCACTGTATGACTTCTAGTAGTGACCAAAAGGCAGTGAGAGCTTGTTTATGAAATTAACTGTATGCATCTGCTTGGTCCGAAGACTAATTTAGTGCAGAATAATGAGATCAGAAGATTACTCTTATGGAATGAATATGCATATAAACACTACATATAAATAAAAATATCCTTTATTTTATATACCCTTTAAAAGAACACTAACAGGTATTAGTAAATAGAGCTATATGCTTGCCTTACTGAATGTGATTTAATCATTTACAAACACAGGAAAACGTAACAGAATGGCAAAAATGTAACGTGAGGGTATAAGAATCAGATTGGAATCCAGAAATGAACTTAAGGAATGCGTCTGATTTTAGGATGTTTATGTAACAACAAGGCACACGGATTGCGCTCTGAGCTTTAGAACAACAATGCAGTAGATAAAGCTATTTAATTGTTTTTCTATGTGAATGTCAAAACAACTTCTCCTTTACACCAAATGGGAGAAAAGTGAAAAAGGCACCTTATAGCTTCACAGTAAAATTACTTGAAAGGAGAAAATGACTTTTCATCCCTTGGCAAGTTGCGTAGCTCATTCTTGATGTGTTAATGGCGGCGGCCTCACAGCGCTTCTGAAGTAGAGATTTGTCCGTTCGTGTGTTTACCGAGGCAACATTTGTGACATTTGGCGGGACTTTATTTCACATTTAGCTATCCTATGCTGAACTTCAGATAGGATGAGTTAATCTGATTTTCTCTTACTTGTTTTGATAAATACATTTACATTTTTTTCTAGAGTCAAAAACCGAGGTGATTTCTCCAGGTTACAAAACACTTACATTGAGTGACTCATGGGAAGTCAACAGCACTTCTTAAATCTTTGAAGTTTAGAAACATGACCTACTGTGTGCGCACAGAATTGGCTTCCCAGGGTAGTCTACAGTGACGGGCGAACGTGTGGTAAATCCACATGATCATTATTAGGACGTATTATATATGGAGAGGAGACATATATATATGCTGTTAGAAACTGGTAGTTTAAAATTGACCTTTCTCCCGTGGCACTAATTTTCTACTACACCACTACAAGGGAATCTTTAATGAAAGGTTTCCAAATCTCTATCAACTGCTGTTCCCAACTAAATCTTCTCTTAAAATCAATATTCTTGTTTATAAACTAGCTCTCTGAGTTATTACAAATCATGATGATGTTTTGAACAAGCTAATGGTCAAAAGAATGTTAATCGATTTTCCTGCTTGGGAAAAAACGGTGCGGATAGCTGCCTTTTATTCAATATTGAGTCGGTTCATTTGTAGACTGATTTAATTTTGATTCGGGAGGAATATGAGAAGTAAGAAAATGTTTGAATTTTCGACTCACTCCTTTCTGTTGTGACATCTTGTTATTTCCTTCCATCATCTCCAGGAGTTTGCCAACTGGCACTGACAGGAGCGTAAAACTACTGCAAATTGTTACTTCAGCGGTACCTGCCTGCCAAGGTCTGATCAGCGGTGCCTCTCGTGCACCTTCCACTCTTTCCTAACTGACATCGGAGCCCACGGTGCTGCTGGGTAATGCCTCTCACCCTGCGGCACGGAGTGGAATCACCTGACTTCCCCCCACTTTAAGACAAACATGCACGAATGCCATCATTATGAAAATGAATGTCTAGTCTGCAGATCGGAGGGGTTGTGGGGAACCGTAGGGGCAAGCACTCGTACTCTTCTCTGTGACTTCGTTTGCACTGATTCATCCATCTCTCCGTCTCAGCAGTTACCAGCTGCATCCCCTTTCCCTAACCTGAGAATGCAGAGAAGCTGTCCCTAGTGAAGACATTCTAATGGGGCTCTGCGGGTCACCTGACAAAAGCTGGCCGAAGTGATAGATGCTGTATTCTTCCTTCTGTGGAGCTGGATGCTCTCCACCATTGCTGGGTCAAATTAGGACTCCTGAGAATAGTATCTGGATCCCCTACACAGTTCTGAAATGCCATGATCTTCTGAATGGATAAGATCAGCAAGTATTTCAAATTTATGTAGTCAACCTCGGAGAACTAGACTGAACACATAAAACTTTTCAGATGACAGAAAACATGAATAAGCAGGTAGAAAATGGGTTTCTTGGCTGACATATGGCAAATGAAGTTTAAACACGTAAGGACAGGACAGTAATTCATACTGATTGTAAAACTAAAAGGAAACATAAATATATTCTTCCAGTATTTCAAATTTTGTCATCACAAGTCATGGGTGCCTTCTTATTCCCCATAACCCATCCTCTGCCCAACAAGCACATCCCTTCTGAAGACTAGATATTAGTCACTCTAGCACTATTTTGTTTCTTGCATAGTGGTGACCTTTCAGTTTTTTTTAATCCATAATATAACCAGGATTAAGTCTTCCCCATTAGTTGGTAGGGTCTTCTATTCTCTCAAAAGCTGTTATGACCAAACTTCTCACAGAAGAGGCATTAATTAATTAGGAAAGCATACCATGAAAGAGCCATTCCTGTTTATTGTCCCAAACATCACCTTATGAAATTATTTACTACAGAAATATATTTTTGAAGTTTTCTCATTTGGAAGGGAACATGTTTAGAAACTAGTGTGTCTCTAGGGTTTAAGAAATTACCTTCTTTGTCTTAGTTCTAACTGAGTATTATCTTAAAGTAGAAGTCAGGTCTTAAAATACATGCAGCAGAGAGGAGATAAATAAGTAAAACAGATAAAACTGTTATTCAGGTATTATATAAAGAAAGTCCACTTACGCAGTAGGAAGAAAAATCATTCACCACAACTTCAACTCAAAGGGTATAACTTGTAATTTTAAAAAAAATAAATGTTATAGAATTATAAATGTTCTTGTATTATAACCAATATTATATTATATTGAATGTTTCATTTAGACATCGTTCTAAAGGATTAATTTTTAAATTCACCAAGAATATCCTTATACTTGCAGTATGCCATTAGTTAAGTTCAGACAAAAATAAAATGTTTTAGAGAAAGTTTAATAAAATTTTTGTTTTAGAAAATACCAATAAACATAGACATACCTACTAAAAATCCAGATGGAAAAGGAAAAATTCAGTCTATTATTCAGATATTTGAGAAAGAAGCAAACACAAAAGGTAAGGTATTTGTAGAGCACTTTCTGAAACATTTTTATCTTCATTCATTACGTCTAGTTGGATACTGCTTTATGCATAAAATAAGTCCTTAATGTGCTGTACTAATTAATTAGGTGATGGGGAAAAAGTACAATCTGAATAATTTACCATTTCTTTTCTATGGAAATGTTCTCATTGTGAATACATCTGCCAAGTCTATATGACAGGTTGGGTAACAGAGAAAATCCTATAAATTATTCAAGTATCTCAAATACATTCAATTATTTGTATGATGATACTATATGATATATTTCAGAAAAAAGTCAGCAGGATTTGTATGAGAACAAAGGTGACAACTAAAACTGCCAGGCAGGTCTCCTTTCATAGCTTGATGCACTCTAGATATTGTCATGCTAAATGCATTTGAGATAAAGGAAAAGATACACTTGCAACTAGAAGGAAGGGAAACTAATTACCACTTATTCGATTATTTGGTGTTTCTTATGACCTTGATATCTTCTCTTCAGTCATATTAAGGAAACTGAGGCTCGGAGAGGCTGTGTAAATTCTCCAGGGTCGTAAGAACCACGTTAGTTGGACCTAATATGTGCCCTCCTCCATTATGGGGGGCTGTCTCCCAACTACACAGAAGCACTCGCTTTGGCTGCTTTAAAAGAATGCCTCCTCTTCTCACTTGGGCAATTCACTCATTCATTTTTTTCTTGGTATTTATGGATTTATTTTTATAAGTAAAGGAGTAATTCTTGCTTTGGGTTTTTGAATTTTGTTGTTCTGCTACATAATTTAGAACTACTGTTTTTAGGGATATGTTATGTCAGCAAAGCATTCTGACTCTGAGAGCTATAACGCTAGTGCACGAATGAGGTTATTGTCACCAACTCTTCCCCTCCACCAAGGGATGAGTCTGCGGCTCCTCCCTCAGTCTGGAGAGACTCTAGGGCACAAAATGGCCTCCCGATGGCCTCGGACCATTTCCAGATGATCCTCTATCAGCAAGGAGGAAGAAAAATTTACCGGACCTTATTGTTCATCAAGGTACAATTTTGTAAGTGCTTACAGAAAGACACATGTTGGCTAACAATAGAGCAAATTACACAGAGTTCATTAACTATCACAAGCCACCTAATTCACAGCTGTTATCTCTGTGAGTTCTGGAAGGTGTTGGAATGCTTCCCCTTCTGTCTTTAAGTGCCGCCGCTCCTGCCTTCTCTCCTACCTCTTTCTTTCCTGAATCCAAAATATAGAAAGTTATTCATTTGTGGAACCCTTGAGAAATCAATAGAGCAGTTTTTGTTGGTTTAAACTAGGTTAGATTAGATGAGATTAGAAGTCCTTCTCTTTATTTTGGAGAAATCGGTGACTTGCTGCCATGGAACAGGTATTCGGGACAAATGTTGAAGCGTGTGCTAAGGCATGACAAGAGCAGAGCCGACTATGTCTGAAGTAAAAAAAAAAAAAATGGGGCAGCAGTTCAACTCTATAACTTTAACTTTATTTTACATTAATTGAAAAGCTCAAGCCTTTAAAAATCTGTAATCTGCTAGTTTGAGAAATCGGGGGCATTTTGAGTAATAATCTCTTTATATTTGTATATTATTCTTTCTCCTGAAGCAACTTAGCAAAAATCTTTAAAACTATAAGAAAAGTTGCCCAACACAACTACATCCATCGAATCTTAATTTTAATGATGATATCATATGTACATGCTCTTTGCCAACCCATTACTCTAGAGTTTTGAGATACATAGGCCGGGACTACTTTGTAGTATTTCTTAGTGCAAAGTTGCACAATTCTACTTCGCAGAACATTGGTATGATCCACATTTGCAAACTCGATTTCCCACTGCAACTTTAGATTTCAGATCACTGTCATTTTCAGTCGTTTCTACAAGGTCAGTCTTTCACTGATTAAACTTAAGTCCAAATAAATTGCATCCGTCACATTTTTTAAATTTAGTATTTCAAATAAAGCCTATTTTCAAAAGGCTAAACATTTTATTTTACTCAATGACTATACATATATTTTTCACTTTTTCCAGATCTCTTAATTTTAAAAATACCTAAGAACTGACCTATGAAGTAGCAACCCAGCATTAGCATAAGATAATGATATTTTTGGTTTTTACTTAGATTACTGACAAATATTCTAAATCACTTTAACCTTCAAATTTACTTTTACTATCCTCTACTATAAATATGCCCAAATTAGTTTTCCTTTGTAAGTCCTTGCACAGATATTATATTCTGACAAAAGAAAGGGTATGCTAAAAATGAATACTTGAATTTACAAGTGGAAAATTAACTTCAGAACAAGTTAACTGTTGCCGCCTTATCTCAAGAAGAAAGTAGACAAACAGCATATATTTTAATTCTTGAGAAACTCTTTCAATAAGAAAGAAAGTGCTGGGTAGTCAACATTAGTAAGGCTGCAGTATTTTGAATTTTCCAGAAGCTCATCAGGTACAATATGTTAATTTTTTCTAATGGTGTAATGAAGTCTGAAGCTTTCAGGGAGGTGTGGCTTTGATAATGGGCTTAAAACAACATTAAGGGGACCCTGATTCCAGGTTCCTTAGCAGCTTCCAAATGCTAAAGGAGAAGGCACTTTCTTCCTAGGAGGTTGCTGCTCACAGAAAATGTGTTTCCACCCCAAGTGCTGCAGCAGCACATTCTGGCATCCCCCAGGAGTAGTGGGACTCTCTGGTGTGTGTGTGGCACAGATGGTGCAGCCCCATTAATTTGTGTATCTGATATACCTGATATATGTATGTGTATATTGTGTATCTGATATACCTGATATATATATGGCATATATCTGATATGCCATTGTATACCTTTCGGTAGCCACGTATTTCCTCTGGGACATTCCTGGGTGCCTCTCGTGTGTGTTGAGCGCAGAGTGATCTTAACTTGTGCTGGCCTGGGGCTCCTAAATTAGGTATTTTGGCTCTGGTGCCAGTTTATATTTCTGAGTATCTCAGTAGGCCAGACTGCGTGAACTGCTAGGACTCCAGCAGTCCTCCTGCAGGCTTGGGAATTAGCTCTGCGAGAGCTCTCCAGTTGTGGAGTCTGGGATTTTGTTTTTTTTTTTTTTAGTCTACAAATTCTCTCTTTTGGATATCTCTAATCATCTTGAAAATATAACCCAGTGGTGGATTTATAAGGGGAAAAAGTGAAATATCTTGACACTTTTTACCAAGCTGTTATTTTATATAAATAGTATTATCCTCAGAGCAATGTTTTCTGGTCATAGGGAGTCCTTGGGCTATTCAAGGAAAAAGGACACTTTTAGAAGGAAATATTTTAATACTTTAGCTCTTCTCACCCTGAAAAATCCCCCATTTGTGGGATAAGAACTTGAAAACCTCATATCTGTTCTTACATTTCAATTTTAAGATGCATCCTGATTTTTAAAATGTTATAATATAAAACTACTGTAGCATAGAATTAAGGAAATACGATTTTATGATCAAGGATTTTCCCATTTTGTCCCGAACTGCACCATCTGAGCATCTGAGGGCTTGGCCTGAATGTGCACACCCCCAGGAAGGTGGTCCTTTTCAGTATGCAGACAGAAGCAGCTGGAAAGACAGGGGCACACCATACTGAAAAATCTATACTACGCCCATAATAAAACAGTCCTTTAATTTTAGTTGTGTAATTATTTCACATACCAAGAGTCATTAATTTTTTAGACATTTCTTTTAGTCATATGTTTCCAAAGCTCTTCTAAAAAATGCACTAATATTAAAGTATTACATCTGATGCTAACATAGGTCATTTGGCCTAACTGAACTGAAACTGCATGAATTTTGGTAAGTATGCAACAGATACAAAATGTCTATACTTGACTTAGACTGTGTTGCATTATGATTTGTAATCTTAAAAGTAAAGTTGTCATTTGATACTGTTATTTTCAATTATTATTGTATTATATATAATAATAATCTTAATTTATCCAAGGAAAGGAGAAATTAAAAATTCCTACAATTTTTTTCTTTCAAGATTGAGGGTATAAAAGAAAAATTTAAATTCAATAAACATAAAATTAGGAACTTAGATTTTTCCCCAAATTTTATGTTATGCCATTCTTTCCTGGGCTCCTTCCATTTTTGTTTGTTTGTTTGTTTTTAAATAATACAACTCCACAATTTTAAGTTCATACCAAAATTTTAAAGTTTTCACATATTTCAAAAGGTATTTTTCATTCTTTCAAAATACACAGGAATCTACTAATTAAACTCAACATTTCATGACCTATTAATTCAGCAGTTATTATAATCCATCTTTAATTGGATTAGCTACAATTACAATTAAATGGCTCTCTGAATCATAAAAGGTTAAATACAAGTCATTTTCCATTTAAAGACTAAAATGTGAGCTGATCATGGTAAGAAAGTAAAGATAAAGTACTTCATCCTAAGCTTAATTACTAAGCCTTTTCCTCTATTTTCATGAAGCCAACTTCCTTATCTTCTGCTTTTTTTTATGGTACATAAAACCTTTCAAACAACATACTGTCCAAATACATGGTATCTTCAACAATTTTTTAATAATTTATAACTCTCATAATATAACCACCACTTACCTATATATCAATGTGGAATAAAATAATCCTGTCCCTATATTCAATAGGTTATAGTTTACTTAAATCAAGTGTAATAGTTATAACACTGACGGGAGGGGACAGAAAGATTAAAGACTTTTGTGGCCAATTCAGTCCTTGTGCGTTTTCTTTTTTCTTCTCTTTCTCCTGCCCTGCCCCCTTTTCTTTCTTCTCTACTTACTTCTCTCTCACCACTGCCCACACACGTATACATTTATTATGTCATTTTTTAACACCAAGTTTTTAAAGTCAATATTTTTCACCTATTTTCATTAGAAGCCAGCCATTCAAAGGTGAACAATTAACTTTAGATTTATCAAAAGAACATTATGCTCATTATACTTTCATCAAAAAGATAATAACGTTACTGTTTTGAATCACTAAGTTCAAATAATTTAGACGCAAAGCCCTAGATTTCCTATTGAGGCACTTTGAAATTAACTACATCACTTGAGAAAATTTTCAAAGGAGAATAAAAAGGAAAGAAAAAGATGCATAGAAGAAATGACAGAATGTATTGCTACAGCATGATATTTACTTCAATTCCATAAATAGTTAAGGAGAAAGCAGACGTCAGAAGTCCCTTCTTAACAGAAGTATATATCAGTCCCTAATCATGTACTGTACAATGTAGTAGCTCATCAGGAACACAGAGTATGACATTTTGTGTTCTGTTGGTGTTCACCAGAGGGAGAGGAGGAGAGATGGCATCTGATCAAGTTACAGAGCAAAGGATTCATGATAGCAGGGTCCCCAAGGGGGTATGAAATATGAAAATGATGTAAATATCAGGCCAAGAGGAAGGACAATCACAAACAAAGTCCTGTAGTCAGGGATGTCCCAGGAACGATACCTAGTCCCACTGGACTGGAATGTTGGCTATAAAGAAGGGGGTCATGAAATGAAATTCTGGAGAAAAGGGTTGAAGTTACACTATCGAGAGACTCAAATGCCAGTGTGTAGAGTCCGAAATCAACAATGAATTTTCAGTGAGGAAATGACATAATTAGGGCTGTGTTTTCGGTCAATTCGTAGAGTAGCATCAGAGTGAAGGGAGTCTGGGAGTAGAGAGAGGTGGTGTAGAGTGGTTGTTATTGCCTGAGCAAGACCCGTAGGGGAGAGGGTGCCAAGCTGTTCTTAGGAGGAAATAATTCTGAATGAGTCACTAAAAGAAAGGCCTCAATTACATGCTTATAACCGAGTCTGATGGGTAACATATTTTTGGAAACACTAGCATTTAACATTAGAAGCTGAATTATCTTACAAGTATCACAATATTTTGGGTGATGCACTTATGTCTGTGATGTAGAAAACTCCTTGTTTGAAAGAAGTAAGGCAAGAGGAAAGGCAGGGACATGCTACTATGTGGTAATAAGACCTGTGTTTTCTACTATGTGCTTAAAACCCGTGATAGACCTGTTGATAGATAATACCTGAGCCAGCACAAGTGGTTAAGGGATAATACTCTCCCTTCTCCTTACTCAGAAAGTATGGACGATGCTTAACAACAGTGGTCCTCAGACTTCAGCGGGCAGAAGGATGACCCTGAGGGCTTGTTGAAGGCAGACTGCTGAGATCCATCCCCACAGTTTCTGATACGGGCATCAGAATTTACATTTCTAATAATTTCTAATAATATTTCTAATAATAATGCTGGTGTTTCATTACAAAGATCATACCAGTGTTAAAAAAGGCAACTTATGGGAAATTAAAACACCTGGACATTTGCTAGAAAGCCCTTCCTTCTAATAGAGAACATCAGAAAACTGTGCTGTCTTGCTGAAATAGCATTCCTGAGGTTGAAAACAAAACAATGAAGACAGTTTCTATTCATGATTTAATTTTTACCAGCAAATTGAAGAGCTTAGTCCTGAATCTAAAATAGTGTAAACTTTTAGAGAAAGTATACATGATGTTTTAGTAATTGAGAAATGGCTACTAAGCATATTCTAATTTTTAGGAAATTATATCAAAAAAACAATTTAAGAAGAAATTGCTATTATAGTCCCCCTGAGGGTTCCATGGCCAGAAAATTTAAAGGAGGTAGAAAATAAAAATTTAAAATCTGATAATACAATCACAAATGATACTGATGAGGAAAATAAAGAATCAGTATCTAAGGAAACCAGAGTGGTTGCTCAGGGCTCTCTTTCTGATGAGCTCCCATTTAGATGAGATGTGTATAAAATATGAAGGGGAGAACATATAGCCAAAGATGAATATAAAAGAGAAGGAACAATTTTGAGAATGAGACCAAGAAGCTAAAACATCAGATATTTCTTACCTGTGCTAAGTACACTAAAGAGTTTTCTCTCAACTGTGCATAAAATACGTGTATATATGAGATAAATACAAGATCAGACTAAAAATATTTTTAAAATGATGGATACAATCACTGCTTAGGAAAAATGATAAACTGTTAAGTGTGACAAAATGGTGGTTTGCTTCAATTTCCCTCCACTGGGAAAATTATCTTCACATTAGGAATGATAGCATCATAAAGAGGTAATTGAAACACACAATAAAAGCAAAGATTATGAGAGCATTTAGCCTCTTTAAGTGAATGTTCAAGTCCAGATTCGGATGAATTTCATTTGAATGGTTGTGAAACAAATCGCTCTGAGTCATCACTAGGAAATGATGGTAAATGGAGGAAATCCCCTAAGATTAGAGTGGAGCAAATAATCCAATTTTCAAAAACGGGCAGAAGTCAAAGTATGGAATTCACAGAGTTTTCACATAATTACTAAAGCTAAAAAAATTTGTAAACTGTTGTCATACTATTAGTTGGGAACTTCTAGTGAGTGGAGAACATGCAAATGGGATAAATGAATGAATAAACACGTAAATAAACAACACCAAGAATGCACTTAGACTAAGGCACGCCGAAACAACTTTGTATTTCATGGGATTTCTATGAGACTCTAAGACACATAAAAGAAATTTCATGATGGCCATGTAGCTATGATGGAGAATGGACAACCAACGCTAGACCATTTCGGTGAATGTGTTGCTGCAGAAGAGCTCTCCTTAGAGACTCGAATTACGAATCAGAAGAATGGACTTAGAGAGCAGAGCCCTTAGCTCTGCTCCATTCAGTTAAACTGCGTTCTATCAATTCCTTTGCTGAAAACTAAGTGGTGTCCTTATCAAATATGTAGTTGACTCAAAGCTAGGGAAACTACTATCTTTGACACCAGAAATAGGATATAAATCAGTCTCAATGGCTAAAGAGATGAGGCAAAACCAACATAATGAAATTTAACTGGGATACACGGAAAATCCTAGATTTGTGTTGGGATAGCAATTATGTGTGTTGAAGATGGAAGATCTTAACAGCAATGTGGGTGACAATGACTTCAGAGCTTTAATCAACTACGAAGTTACTGAGACAACATATGTTGAAGGGCTTTATGATGCCTGGCAGATAGCAGGCACTCACTAAATAGTTGTTTTTTGTTGAATCTCACTGCGAGGCAACCACATGATTTGGCCACTGAAGCTGTCAGTTGAATTGCAGGAGTGAGGGGTCCACACGGAGGGAGAGATCTTCTCGTGCATCCTGGACTGGTCAAATCATTCACAGAGCATTTTGCACAATTGGGAATTCCTCATTAAAAGATGTAAACTGATAAAATAAGTAACATTTTAGAAGGGGTGGCTGAAGTGTTATATTAGGAAAACAGAATGTGGGAGTGAAGGGTGGGCGAGGTTAACAGGAGAAGAAAATGACTAGGATAAGCACCATATTAATATTTAAAGTGTTTCCACGTGGAAGAGACAAAGTTTTCAATATTCAAATTTTACAGGAAAAGCTGAGGGCAAGGTAAAAAGAGAAAAATATTTCAGTTCAAAACAAGAAAGACTGTAATGATTTCAATTTTCCAACAAGGAAAAATACTATGTAAAGAGGTAATGACATTCCACAAGTTTCTGCCAGAGGCTGGGCAGTGGGGAAGGTGTAGAGGGGATTTCTAAATTGATTTCGGAATCTGGTCTTAATGGCTCCCATGGTTCCTACCAAATCAATTCAAGAAATACTTACTGAACATTTATTATGTGGAAGGCAACCTCCCACTTTTGCAAGTATACAAAAGTGAATGGGATAAAGACTATGCTAAGCATATCTGTGATCCTGTAATAGAGCTGAGGTGTGTTACTTCATTAATTTTAAGGCAATAATACTTAGAGATAAGTGACTTTAAAACCACACAGTGCTCTGAAAGTAGAGAAGGGGAAGTGGTGTAGAAATATTTCACTGAACTCGGCCCCAAGGATATGCAAGATTTTTATAAGCTATAATTGGTGAGCGAAAGAGGTAGTAAAATAATTTAAAGTAAATGGAAAATTATAGTAAAGATATCAACCTGAGAGAGAAGCTAAAGAGAAAGTTGTTTAGTTTGGATAAAGCATGATGGTAAAAGGGAAAGAATGAAAGATAAGGCCAGACAGGGTCTTGAGACCTATGTCCTATCTTCCAGAGGCAGGAAGAATGCACTACCATGTTGGAGTATGGAATTATCATGACTGGAACTGGCGTATGTGGACAAGTTGAATACAACAAGTGCATTTGGAATAAAGGTGTCCAAAATAGAGGCAACTAAAGACATATGTGTTTATCAAATATCATCTCTATTCTAAGGCACTAAGTAAGGTCCTTTACATGAAGACATCTCACTAAATCCCCAAAAGCTTGTATGAGCAAATATAACTGAAAGAGTGGTACAGAATCGAGTGTAGGTTATCGCGCTATGAGAATAGGAACCGGAAGCACAGTTGTCACGTCAGGCGATGCTGTCTTCTCAGGAAACATAAACAAGCAATTCATTACGACATTTGCGAAACACCCTCTTTGGCGAGTCAAAAGGGAAAAGAAAGGGATTCATATATGTTCTCACTATATCTAGTATCAAAATATTATATTTAGAATCTTATATGAGAATGTATGTATGCAAATTTAAATGTTAAACATTATCTAAATGTTGGGTAGCATGAGTTGGTTGTAGATAGATTGAAAACTTGGGCTTTCCTAGAAACAATGAACTTAATCTGACATAGAGAGCTCACTTAGAATGTGCTACTTCTCAGGGAGCCAAATAAGGCAACCTTTGGTTTAAAATCATATATACTTTACAATACTGAAGACAGCACCTTTGTATTTTTTTTATTCTAAAGCCAAGTTTACATTAATTTGTATCACAAAGATAATGGCTCCCTGCTATTAATGAGGCAAAATTTCTGTCTGAATATTGACAAATAATAAAAGTAACAATTAGTAAATACTTCGAAGAGAATCTATTTAAAGTTCTGTTGTGAACCACAAATGATTGATAACTAAAAAAAAAAAAAAAATCCACAGTCTGGAGTGCAAGAACTAATTAATATATAGTTTATCTGGTGTGCATCTGAGACCCAGTGGCCTTTTGAAATGCACACTTATACCTACAGACTGAAACAGTTATCATTTATTAGAAGCCCGTACTGACAAAACACAGTGGGCTATTTCATATTCATAAAACTATGGCTGAGAAAATGGAACAAGATTCCAACCAACAAATTCCCTATCAGATGTTAACCTATGATTATTATTATTATTTTGTTACCTATTATTTAGGACAACTGTACATGAAGACCTCCGAGAAGGGCACAAACTAGTCACTGACAGCTGCTCATCTGTGGCCCATTAGACAATTTCAGTGTTTTTCATTATTTGACCACATTCAAAAATTAGGTTTTGAATAAAAACCTAGGTCTCCAGCTTCCCAAGAAAAATCAGAGCTAGCAGGGGCGCCTGGGTGGCTCAGTGGGTTAAGCATCCGCCTTCAGCTCAGGTCATGATCCCAGGGTCCTGCTCAGAGTGCGGGGGGCGGGGGCTGCTTTTCCCTGACCCTCTGCCTGCTGCTCCCCCCGCTTGTTTGGTTTCTCTCTCTCTGTCAAATAAATACATAAAATCTTTAAAAAAAAGTCCAAGCTAGCTAGCATGTATGGGCACAAATTCATACAGAGCAACTGTTAGAGAAATTAACTTAAGACTCATTTGGACAAGGCATGGTCTCTAGTTCAGGTGAGCTTTCCTAATCTCTTCCACTTTTTGCCTTTTTTAAAAAACACCTATAGTATTCACTTACTTGCCTGATCTATTTCTCAAATACTGTTTTTTTTCTCTTACATTAGCGGCAAGTTGGGCATTTGAAAGCTGCTCAAATTCCATCTGAAGGTGTGGTCTAGTACTCAGCATTATAGCAGTTTTTTACACATCAGAAGACTTCTGGTGTATGTGGCTACTACATTCACTTTGGTTTATTTTGTTCCTATTAAAGAGTGCAAAAAGTAACAAAAATTTAGACTTTTATTAATAAGTGTACTTATATGTTTATTTATGCAAACTCACATGAGAAAATTAAAGTCATCAGTGAATAACTACACTTTGCTGTATTTTCTGTGAACGTCAACGACAAAATTTGTCTAATTTACATTTATTGCAAATATGGTATTTGCTCATTTTTTTAATATCACGGGTGGCTAGACATTCACATAATAAATATGCTTTTACCTTGCATCAGTTGAACTTCAAGAAAAACTAATTACATTCATCATTTCCTGATTTATTTCTTCTTGTAATTTAAGTATCTCCATGACAATGACAATTTTTTGCTAATTTCTGAGTAGTAAGTGCATTTTCCTGTCATATTCTCTGCATTTTTCAAAACTTTTGTTTGAAGGATGTAAAAAACATCTATAGTCTCTTCTTTTTTTTTAAGATTTTATTTATTTGACAGAGAGAGAGAGAGAGAGAGATCACAAGTAGGCAGAGAGGCAGGCAGAGAGAGAGGAGGAAGCAGGCTCCCTGCTTAGCAGAGAGCCCGATGTGGGACTCTATCCCAAGACCCTGAGATCATGACCCGAGCTGGAAGGCAGAGGCTTTAACCCACTGAGCCACCCAGGTGCCCCTATAGTCTCTTCTTAGTGATATTTTCTTAATAGTCACCCTTAATTTAGAATGAATGATCATACGTGCATTACAAGTGTTTACTTCTCTTGAGTTCTTCATAATATCCTGTTCTTAGTTGAGCCGGTCTGAATTCCATTTAAACATTTATTAGCTATGTGTTTATATAAGCAGTTACATTAAAAAATAACACTGCCTGACTTACTAGGTTATTTTGAAACTTCAACTGATATAAAAACCCAAAATTATAAACACTGGGTTATTTGGTATGAAAAACATATAATTCCTGTATGTTTTAAATTTCTGTTCCAATATACTGTGGAAAATGAAGAAAACAGATTCAAGGCTTGTACTCCTTCCCAGACTGTCGCCATCATCATCACTCTCCTCATTTTCTGATTTCATTTGTTGAATATCACTTGGGAAAGCTTCCCCTCCTTTTTCTTTATTTTGTTTTAATTTTTTAAAGATTTCCTTATTTGTTTTAGAGAAAGAGCGTGCGTGCGCCTGCCCATGTGACAGCGGGACTGCAGAGGGAGAGGGACAGCAAACTTAAGCAGACTCCCTGCTGAGCAGGGAGCCAGACCTGGGGCTTCATCTCACAACCCTGAGATCACAACCTGAGCCGAAATCGAGAGTCAGAAGCCTGACTGACTGAGCCACCCAGGAGCCCCAACCCTCCTTTTTTAAAAAAATACATCTTAAGAAAGATTAGCATAAAAAAAGAAAGATTAGCAGGAAAAATTAATTTTTCCTAATTGTCAAAAGTGAAAGATAATAAGATAATGGTATATATATAATGGAGAATAAGTAAGTAGATTTATTTTAAAAAATTGACTCTACACATGTCCATCTTTCCATTCCCACTCCATTTCGCTTCCTCCGAGGACCCCACTGTCTTTGTTCACTAGCTGTGGACCAGAGACAGAGGCCACTCAGCTGTTGCTTACCCATCCCGCAGCAAGCAATAGCTGTACTGGACTGTTTCCCATACTCCTTTATTCTGATTCTGTCCTCTGTTGTGTACACAACCGTTAGATGGTTAAATCCACGTGTACACGCATGCGTATTCCAAGGCTGGTTTCACACTTGGAGTTTCATTCCAGAGTGAGAGAAAGTGAATGACGGCAGGTTAAACAGGTTCTTTAAATGTAATGAGGTCAAATGCAGAAATGCTTTGATTTCATTCAGTTTTTATGTTACCTATTCAAAGAGAAAATAGTGCTTTGTACATGTTGGAAATAGGTGGTTTAACATGTATGGTTTCTCTACTAAATACCATATTCACTTGTGGGTTATTTCCAACTTGAATTTGTGAAGTCTTACACTCTTCTGGTGTAAGGATTAAGTAATTAAAGGCCAAAGAATGCCTAATTTAAGATTTAGAAATTTCCTGGAATTTTCAAAAAAATACAAATTTTAATGAGTTAAAGCAATAACATACATAAATCATCATTACGAGTTGACATACTTGAAACAAACGGATACAATTTTCTGGACTATTTTCCTTTTCTCTAAGAAAAATTGGAAAACATTTTTTAAAATATTTTATTTATTTATTTGAAGGGGGAGGGGCAAAGGGAAAGGGAGAGAGAGTCTTAAGCAAGACCCCACACTAAACCTAGAGCACAACCCCCAGGGTCTATCTCAGGACCCTGAGATCACGAACTGAGTGGAAATCATGAGTTGAACACTTCCAGGCACCCTGGAAAAACATTTTTAACAGAACAAAACTCATTTTCTAAGGATGTAAAAGTATATGTTAAATAGTACTAGGCATAGTACATAGAATATTAAATTATTTAACAATATTTAACATTATCATCATTTAATACACGGAATCTGAGTTTATATTTTTTGCAAGTTACCAATGTATTTTAATTTAACCAACAATTTTCATTAAAAAGTGTATAATTATGTATCTATGATTCTGCTTGTGTATTCTATAAAATACCTAACGAATGTCCTCTATTTTCATTGTACAAATGAACCTTTAAATATATATGCATTTTTTACTATAAAATATTTATCTGAAAAGGGAAGCAATAACCCATAATACCAAATTTTAAAATAATTTTAGTTAAAATTAGATATTTACTTTTAAATGAACTTGATAGGAACATTTTTAAAAGTCTGTATTATGCTAGGAATCAGAACAATTCCAATTAATAATTTATTATTTTTATTATTTTTTAAATTTTTTTAATTGATTAAATGAAGTGAAATGTAATTAAGTGAAAAGAAATACATATTCATGGGTGATTAGCTGGAAAGAAACCTGTATTTGTGACTTTAATATAGTTATTCTTTAAAGTAAGAAAATAACAATTGCTTCTTTATATATTTTTTTAATGATCCTTTTTAAAAATTTTTATTTTATTTTTTCAGTGTTCCAAGATTCGTTGTTTATGCACCACACCCAGTGCTCCAGGCAATATGTACCCTCCTTAATACCCACCACCAGGCTCACCCAAACTCCCACCCACCCCCAAAACCCTCAGTTTGTTCCTCAGAGTCCACAGTCTCTCATGGTTTGCCTCCCCCGCCGATTTCCCCAACTCCCTTCTCCTCTCTTTCACCCAATGTAAGTTAATAGTTTTAAAGTACTATGTCCACTCATCTTATGTTATCTTTTTGGGGATATCTCTCATATATAATTGAAAAAACATAGGAGATTTTTATATGAAGAATAGAATATTAGCTAAGGTCAGATTCTAAACACAATTTGCTTACGTTCACTCCCTAACTTGGCCAATTACCAGATGTACAATCTTGGAAAATTCCTTTATGCCTGTTTTCATCTGTTTTAGAGTTGCTGCAATGATTAAGTGTTTTATTTTAACTAGAGGACTTGGAACAGACCAGGGTATACAAGTACCATGTAAACGTGTCCTATTATGTCAATGTCGCACTTCTAAAGATTGGAATCCTTCTGAAGAAGAAAGCAACTAAAAAGCAATCCAGTGGTGTAAGTGAACCGATAGGTGAAAAGCCCTCACACCCAGTCGTAGCAGGTGAGTGAAATAAAGTACGGTTGCTGCTGTGTTTACTCTCCGGAGACGTCCAGAAGAATGAGCTCATTAAGGCAAGATGTAAAAATAACCATAAAGAATCTCTGTAAAAATGTAAATATCACACAAGACAAAATAACTGAACCCTTGCCATTTTACAAGGTGCCATCCTGATAGCAACTATGGAAAATTTAAAAATTTTTATTGTTAGGAAAAACTAAATTATTGTCAGAAGGTAGGCTACTGGCCAATAAAAATATTGTGAAAAAAAAAAAAAAACCAGAAACTACAGGTTTGGTTTTTAAAGAGTCTGACATTTGATATATTGTTTTTTTGAATTGGGTTAGATTACAACATTACAGGGAGTGGTGGAAGGGGGAAGGAGTATGAGAACTAGAAAAATTAATGGCCTAAAAATATTTTAATTAATTTTCCACATTGACTTTGCTTAAGTGATAATTATGTTAGATTTTTAGAGTCTGATGACAGCATTCTCCCTACAGCCTGATTTGCAAGCTCTTCTCCCGAGTGTCTGCTTAGTCATGTGGACTGTTACATTTCTGATTCATTGAGAGAATGTGAATATCCTATTTTCTGAATTTGTAAGCTTTATAGAGTCCCATAGTGACAGTCTGTAATTTGTGTGTGTGTCTGTGTAAATTATTTTCCAATTGCACATTTTCTAGCAACTCTTCCATTTAAAAAAAAAATCGTCCAATAAAGTATTGGATAATACTGGCTAGAGAAACTTGGATAAGACCACCCAGTGTCATATTAATGGTTTGGTGATTACCCTTTAACTACTCTTTCCCTATTTAAGGGCTAGTGAAAGCTAAGCAGTGTTGGCGCCCTATGAGGCTGCATGGGAATTTTTTATTTGGAAAACTCAAAGGAAGAACTTTAATCACAATAAAGAAAACATAAGCATTTCAGTTTTAAATTTCAGGACCTAACATGAAGGTTTTATTTTTAACCAGAGTAATGTATTAAGAGACATCATTAAGATACTATGGGGATATAATGATCACTATTGGATTTCACTTTAGGCTACTGCTGTTGGGGGCCACCCTTCATCTTTAAGATTTCTCTTTCTAGGGTCACTGGCATCAACACTCACAGAAACAAGCCGGAGCCCTTGTGTATATATATATTGAAAATACGCACTGACACCTAACAGCATGAGGAAGGCAGATTACAGTGGGTACACGTATATTCAGGTATACACTGTGGGCTCGAAGTGGCATACAGTAGTTTAAAGGCTTGTAATGACAAATAATGCACTTCCGTTCTCTTCCTTCATGTTTTCGACTAACATTAAAGAGAACTAATATACAATCGTGCTTACATCTTGACATTTCAATTAACCCTTCTCTCTCATTATAACCAATTCCAACCACTTGACTGAGATCCAATGGAAGCATTTTTTGGGACTTCCAGAACCACAGCCATTAGTTACTGAATGCCTGTGTTTTTCAAGCAGTAAGCAGTTCACTTTTTTTGCCTTACATCCCCAAGGTGCAAATAAATAGATACTCTACTGTATTAACGCCTGTTTCACAAAACTGCTTCAGTTGTGATACACACTTTTAATATAACAAACTGCATTATGAAAAAAAACTCCAGAACAAATAAACTCGTAAAAATTCATTGGTAATGCCTGTTCCTCAATTAAGGAAAGTCTGTCTATGGCGCTTAGGAGAATTGCTTGTAATGAGCGGAAAGCTCCATCAGGTTTCCCACAATCACTGCAGCTATGGATAGAGTTATCAGTTGGGGCTATATTTCAAAGACAAGTTCCACTGACCTTTCTGTTCCTTTCATCAGCCATGACACTTTGGTTCAGTCAAAAAGAAAAAAAGAAAAAAAAAAAAACACACCTGATTTTTAAGATCCTGTTACAATTCCATTTGGAAAAGCAGCCATGTTATTTGTCCAAATATAACTTCTATTCTGAGGAGAAAGTGCTCGATCTGAAAGGTTTCAGTTTCTACTCTAATATGAATGTCATAGAAGGGGAAGCCGAGGTGATCAGAAATTATAATCATAGACTTGATCGACAGTCCACGGAGAAACTTGAGATTTTGGTTCCCCTAGGTTTCTGTTTCCTTGCCTTGTCCTTCTTCCCACACTTGACGTGTTACCAAATTTTGACAATTGAAGAACATCTCTAGGTACTGATTACTCTGCCTGTGATCTCCTTGCCTATGTGGGGCCGTGTGGTAAGTCACTGACTCTCAGAGGAGCCTTTAAAAAGGCCGTTTACTCTTCATTATTATTAAAGAATGCTGCAGTGACTGAGTGGTCTGAGGAAGTCCAAACAGCCAAAGGACACATTTTAAATTTGTCTTGTTCCAAGGTATTACAGAGTAAAAGCATAATGTGAAATTAATCTCATCGGCAAGAGAATGCAGGGTCCACAAAGCGTGTGCTGGCTGCCTCTGGAATAAAAACACTGCATTTGTCTAGACTTTATTTATGACCCATTTTTGGCATAACTAGTCGTTACTGTTGAAAGCCAAATTATAGCAGCCTTGTGTAACAGATTACCTCAAAAGAAGACAAATTTCTAGAGTGGAACTTTTTTTAAAATTTCAAACAAATGTATTTTTAGACTATCTTCTATGTCCAGGAGGTCCCTAAGTCCCACAGCATTTTCAGTTTTTTTAGAACAACAAGAAAACCACAAAGAGAAAAGAGAAGGAACAAGAGAATGGCTTATTTTTTTTCTCCTGTTTCCCCACAATCACAATCCACCAATCACTTTGTGACTACAATTTTCAGGCCTTTAATTTTGCCTTCACATCCTGTTTATTGTCCAATGGGCTTGGGGGACTGGGAGGTCCTGTGGTTCATGTGTAGAGCCTCAAGAGGACGGGAGCTGCGTTGCTCAGGATGGCATTCAGGGAAAGCTTTTCCAGAAGTACTTGTAAGTCTGATGAGTGAGTTTCAGCCTCACATCAACATTTTTTTCTTTTTGCAATTTGATTTGCACAAAAAGCAAGCAGTGATCTTCTGCCTCCAAAAATATGTCTGAGTGGGTGTGTATACAAGAGCGAGAGAGACACACATAGTGAAGGGAGATGAAGGAGGAAATGGAGAAAAAGCTCAAATCATGCTTGTTCCATCTTTCAAGCTTCATTTGGGCTTTTTCTTTATTAGAAAGCAGTGCTTCGTAAAGACTCTCCTGGAGTTTTTAATATTTTAAGAAATGGAGCTTTGAACTGAGAAGATGGGGAGGAAATATTAGAAGCACACTGAATCTAATTTCTTAATATTTTCATATTTCTCTATATAATTTTTTTTGTTTCAGATTTTTATTCAAATTCTAGTTAGCTCACATACAGGGTAACATTGGTTTCGGGAGTAGAATTTAGTGATTCCTCACGTACATATAACACTCAGGGTTCATCACAAGTGCCTTCTTAATGCCCATCACCCCGTGAGCCCGTTCTCCACCCTCCTCCCTCCGTCAACCCTCAGTTGGTTCTTTATGGTTAAGAGTCTCTTATGGTTTGCTCCCCCCCGCTTTTCCCTTCCCCTAAGTTCATCTGTTTTGTTTCTTAAATTCCACATATGAGTGAAATCACTTGGTATCTGTCTTTCTCTCACTGACCTATTTCCCTGAGCATAATGCCTTCTGGCTCTATCCACGTCATTGTAAATGAGATTTTTTTTTTTTTTTTTTGATGGCTGAGAAACTGTCCAAATACGAAGTTCACAGTAAGAGTTTAGTTGGTGAAGTTCCTTCTACGCTTGCACCGTGTACCCAAACTCAAAATCAGTGCTTACAGTAACGACAGTGATGCTCACACTGCTGTCCCCTGAAGAACAGTAAGTAACCCGGGGTGACTTGTGTCGTAATCACACATTCCACTGAGTAAGTAAGTACATCTTGTCCTTGCCACCATGTGCTTTTATACAATCTCTTGGCGGAGGAAGTGACTAAACACAAAATCCAATGAAAACAAAATACCGTGTTACCTCAGGGTTACCATTCAACTACAGTTAGTATTCTGGTGCCTTTACGAAGTACAACCTCTACTTGGTATTGACTGCTCCACAAGACCCCTTATAGAGCAACCCCATTTAAAGCTCTGGAAATCAAATTGTTGAATCACCGTATTGTAGCTCGGAAACTCATGTAACACTATGTTAACTAAATGGAGTTAAGATAAAAACTTAAAAAGCCCCTGAAATAAGTAAAGTTCTGGAAACCAATGTTTTGTTGCCACACACCATTTATAGATGATATTAGTAAGTTCCATGTGTGATTTTTTAGACATCTCTTGTTCACTTGTATATGACCAAAAAATTAATCCTAAAAAATTAATTAGTGGGACGTCTGTGCAGTCCAGTTGGTTGAGCATCAAACTCTTGATTTTGGCTCAGCTCATGATCTGGGGTCCTGGGATGGAGCCCCCATCAGGCTCTGCCTTCAGTGTGGAGTCTCCCTAGAATTCTCTATCTTTCCTTCTCCCCTCTTCTCACTCTCTAAAATAAATAAATAAAATGTTTAAAAAATTAATTAGCGGGGTGCCTGGGTGCCTCAGTGGGCTAAGGTTCTGCCTTGGGCTCAGGTCATGATCGCAGGGTTCTGGGATCAAGCCCCGCATTGGGCTCTCTGCTCGGCGGGGAGCCTGCTTCCCCCCTTCTCTCTGCCTGCCTCTCTGCCTACTTGTGATCTCTCTCTCTGTGTCAAATAAATAAATAAAATCTTTAAAAAATTAATTAGTGAGCAAATCAACAAACTACCCTCTTTTTGATTTTTATAAATTTGTTTTTTTCTCAATGGAAACTCAGCTACCAAATTGTGTGTCTAAAAAAAATAAACAAACAAGGACAGTGATGCATGGTAATTATCATTGACAATGAAATGTCCACCTACACTGACCAAAGCATAAAAGGAGTAGCCAGGTGTCCGCTGTGCCCCTGAGAACAGGAACCACGGCGGAAAGTGTCATTTGTCTTAATTAAGAATTGATTCAGCATCTTGGAAAAATTCACACTTGCTTAGCCCAACGCTGTCAAGGTGAAGGCTCTTGGCAATCTTTAAGAAACAAATCTAAGTAGCAGAAACCAAAATTATCATTTGCAGGGAGATTCTGGGATATCCTACAACACATAATCTCTCCCCTGAGATACGCTGAGTGGGAATATTTCCTCCTCGCACTGCAGCCTCAGATCTTTGCGCCGTTCTCAGTGTCTTCTGATTTGGGTCCCTTTCCCTAATGTGTACTACACTCGAGCCACTGAGAGGAATCCGTGGGCATGCACTCTATGGTCCAAGCAGCAGGCACCTCATAATTTCCTTCTACGCTCAGTCTTATTACAACTTCCTAGGGAACAAGTGGGACTGGGGGGAAGAACCTCCCACTCAGCCTCTCCTCGCCGGCCCCTCCTCTGTCTTCAGCTACAAGTCCTCCTCCTATTCCATAGCCTTGGAGGAAACGCCGAATTTAGCACATGGAGTTTACAATTTTTTTTCTTCCAAGTTTTCATTTAACTTCCAGTTAGTGTAATATTAGTTTCACGTGCAGGATGTAGTGATCCAACACTTACATCCAACACCCAGGGTTCAGCACTGCAATTTACATTTTAATTCTCTTTAGAAAGTTCTAGGTGGGGCGGGTCATTCGTTACATCCTTTGAGTTTTTATTCCTTAGAGATGTCTTATTACCTAGGTTAAGAACACAGGCATCTGATATTTTTAAAAAGCTCTCCAGGTGATTCCGATGTCCAGCAAAATTTAAGAACCACTGACACACGTGGCATTTTAAGATGATCACAATGACTATAGTATGGAGAACGGTTTCGAGGAACCAAGCATTCTGCTTTTACATGCTAACTGTGAGATATCTGAAACCCTAGTCTAGAAATATTAAGAAACTATAGGGGATCCCCAAAGCAACTTCTTTCAAGATATGTCTCCAAAGGCAAAGGAAACAAAAGCGAAAATGAACTTTTGGGACTTCATCAAGATCAAAAGCTTCTGTATAGCAAAGGAAACAGTCAACAAAATGAAGAGGCAACCCATGGAATGGGAGAAGATATTTGCAAATGACATTACAGACAAAAGGTTGATATCCAGGATCTATAAAGAACTTCTCAAACTCAACACACACAAAACAGACAATCATGTCAAAAAATGGGCAGAAGACATGAACAGAAACTTCTCCAATGAAGACATACAAATGGCTATCAGACACATGAAAAAATGTCCATCATCACTAGCCATCAGGGAGATTCAAATTAAAACCACATTGAGATACCACCTTACACCAGTTAGACTGCACCAGTTAGAATGGCCAAAATTAGCAAGATAGGAAACAACATGTGTTGGAGGGGATGTGGAGAAAGGGGAACCCTCTTACACTGTTGGTGGGAATGCAAGTTGGTGCAGCCAATTTGGAGAACAGTGTGGAGATTCCTCAAGAAATTAAAAATAGAGCTTCCCTATGACCCTGCTATTGCACTACTGGGTATTTACCTCAAAGATACAGATGTAGTGAACAGAAGGGCCATATGTACCCCAATGTTTATAGCAGCAATGGCCATGGTCGCCAAACTGTGGGAAGAACCAAGATGCCCTTCAACGGACGAATGGATAAGGAAGATGTGGTCCATATACACTATGGAGTATTATGCCTCCATCAGAAAGGATGAATACCCAACTTTTGTAGCAACATGGACGGGACTGGAAGAGATTATGCTGAGTGAAATAAGTCAAGCAGAAATAGCCAATTATCATATGGTTTCACTTACTTGTGGACCATAAGGAATAACATGGAGGATATAGGGAGATGGAGAGGAGAAGGGAGATGGAGAGGAGAAGGGAGTTGAGGGAAATTGGAAAAGGAGATGAACCATGAGACACTATGGACTCTGAAAAACAATTTGAGGGTCTTGAAGGGGCAGGGGGTGGGAGGTTGGGGGAGCCAGGTGGTGGGAATTATGGAGGGCACTTATGGCATGGAGCACTGGGTGTGGTGCATAAACAATGAATCCTGTTATGCTGCAAAGAAATTAAAAAAAATTAAATTTAATTTTAAAAAAAGAAAAGAAAAGAAACTATAGGGGAAAACTAGAAAACATGAGATTTTATTTTAGTAAAAATCAAGGAAGAGACGATTGGAGGTTGAGGGTTAATTTCAAAGATCTGTCCTATAGAGTAGAGGTATACCTAGAAACTAAAGAATAAGTTGTTTTCACACAAACTTTGATGCTTGGAAGTGCCACTTGTTAGGGAGCATCATGTCATGGCCTCCTTATTCTCCCCATTCTTGCAGAAGGACCTTAGTGATGTGTTTTTACAAATTCTGGCCTTGGGGTGGCATGAACAACGGACAACACCAGTGAGAAGAAGCTGTGCTCCGAGGCAGGTCTGCAGCTGGCGTCCTGACAGTATGACCAATGAGAGTCAGACAAGAGGATGAAAATTGGTAGATGTTCCACACTGGCTGAAGGCAATTGTTCAGGAATCTGTTGAGTCATGTCCTTAGGGGACACTAGAGTAGTTGGGAAAGATCTGTTCAGGGAGGAAGAGGGCTGGAGGTCCCATAATAGCAATTAGGGGGTGGTAATCCAAAGAAACATGTGTTACCCGCAAAAGAATAATGAATGCATTCATGCATAATCAAGAACTGAGTACACTAGGATGTCTGCCAATTTTTATCTCATACATAACTCAGTAATCCGCACTGTCCAGCTCAGGACGACACTGAGGTGACTGTGAGTGGCGTGAAAAGTTGTCTTTTGTATTGTTCAATACTAATGCAAGGCTTGCAGTAAAATAAAGTAATTGGCCATAGGGTCTCTTCACTTCCATATCTGTATCATTTTCAAAGGACTAAAGTAGGCACTACGATCAGAGATCTCCTCCCACTCTGTTGTATAGGCACTAAATTATTTGGCACCATTGCTGTTATAATTATTCCTAACCTCATGGAATATAGTTAAGCAAGAAAGAGACCAAGACATCATATAATATAGGAGTCATGCAAAAAAGATTTGATGCTACTGTAAAAGTAATGGATGGCCTCAGGGAACACAGTCACACTTATCAACTGCAAAACTTCTTATTTGAGGGTTGTTGTAAAGGTTGTAAAATATAACATCTACGAAGGTAGCTAGTATAGTGCTTTCACATAGTAGACAGTCAGCAAATATTTTAGTAGAAGTGAGCATAAATTAATAAAAAGAAAATTTTTAATAAGCAGAATCATTTGATCCATTAATGGTATCTGGCTTATTTAACTAACAACTGCATTTGTCTGATATGTACAAAAGAACTATGTCAGAATAACCTATAAACCACAAATATTAAAAGTTGAGAAATGCAGAAAATTGTTGTTTAATTATTGTTATAAGCAGAGACAACTATCCTTAGAATATAGTTAATCAAAATCTTATTTCAGTGAATTAATTAGCATTGCACAGTCAGAATGAACTGGTCATATGTCAGTCTCCATTAGAACTCTACAATTCAGAATCTTATGCAAAAATATTAATTTAGTATCTTATTTAAATGGTATGACTATGTTATTTTAAAGAAAATTCTTCAGTACTCAGTAGAGAGCCTACATTTAAATATTTAAAGTATTACTCTTTATAATATTCTAAGTCTAAAAATTAGTTTATTTGCTCAAGAGATACATTAGACCTTTATAAAAGAAGTACATTTTAGATATGAGAAAAAAGTAGAGACTAAACCAAATTATGTGTTTGTGTATAGTTTTTAAAGATTCTCTTTATTTGAGAGAGAGAGGGTGTACGGTATGTGAGCGGGAGGAGAAGCAGAGGAGGAGGGAGAAGGAGGGGGAAAGATATTCAAGCAGACTCCATGTTGAACACAGAGCCTGACCTCACGACCCTGAGATCATGACCTGAGCCAAAACCAAAAGTCAGATGCTTAACCTGAGCCACCTATGCGCCGCTGTGTTCATATGAGTGTTAATGCTAACACCTGTAAATAATTTGAAAGCATTTTATACATGATATTCCTGAATAACGGTTAAGTTCTCAAACAATCAAAATTCTCACAGATGATTCTGCATCCATTTTTCCACTATACTTTTTCCTGGTATGTATTCACGTCATATCTGCCGACGTATGGACGCACTGTCAATTTTTCATGGCATCATGTGCTGATGCATCACCACTCGTGTGCATTCCTGGATGTGGGCCACGGGCAGGTGCTAGTGTCCAGTCTCGCCCTGACCATGACACACTAACAACTACTGAGCAGGCTGACCATCATGGATTTTGCCAACCATATGACATTCTAATTAGACTATTTAAAACTGACATTCAGAAGACCGATCATAACTCATGAGGGCTAATATCTGTTGATTTACCATCCTTCTATTTCCTAGGGGAGAAATCAACACCTGTGGTATGAAAAATGAATGCTCTGGCCTGTCTCCGGTGTTTGTTTTCTGTTCAGAAAGATGCTGATCTGCTGCAGATGCCGATGTACATTGTAATACTTGGGATACTGTACACTCGACTAGAGGTAAAAGTGCTGATGCTGCTCAAATATGCATGAGGAGCCTGCTTAGGAACGCACCAGAACTGCTGGCACGGGTTCAATCAGTAAATAAACATAAAACAGCTTTTTCATTTTTTAGATACAATTTTATCAAAACCAGTTTATATTCTTTCACGGTGGCAGAGGGAGGGAGTGAACACAGAACAGCGCCTGTATCTTAAATTTGAAGGCGGAGGAAATTAAATGCAGCACTAATTCCATTAGCTGGTTTTTGATTAGGGAGGTGGTTGGTTTTGAAAATGGGGAAGATTTTCTGGGTGCTTCCAGTGGTTCTCTTGGGCTCCTTTGATTAGAGCAGTCTAAGACTATACGGAAAAGGGATCTGACTTGGCAGGGTCATACTGCAGCGACTCGTCCCACAGAGAAGGGGTGGTGTGCCTGGGCAGGGACGGGGGCTACCAAATAATGTAAGACACTGCATCAACTATCTCGGAGAGACAGGGAACAGTCGGTTAGAGCTCTGAGTAAAGGAGATGGTTCTGACTGAGGATATGGCTGACGGACAGAACATAACGGCAACATGAACACGTCACGCATTAGCACAACGAGCATGGTAATTTAAATTTCTTAGACATGACTAATATTCACTCCTCAAATTCCACAGATCAAGAAGAGTCAGGAGTTTCTATTTAGAAACTACTTTGATGCCTCTGTCTCCTGTGAGAACCACAGACAGAGCTTTGTATCAACTCTATTTAATAAATTTTATCATTTCGCCTTCATCATGTATTTCCTTGTTTTTGAAGCAAGGAGTAAAGCAGCATCTCTCCTGAATAGTCTCTCTAAATTCTGTGTGCCTCCATTGCTGAGAGCAGCTATGCGGTCTTCTCTGTCTTGTCTGGAGACTGCTTCAGCAGTTTCTAGAGGGTTGGCTCTGCCAGATTCCACCTCCACAGCCTAGTGAAACACGGGGTGCCCTCATGAGGCAGCTGATGTTAAAGGGTCCCCTGCACTTGTCACCCTCTTCTTTGGAAAGCATCTTCCTCCAGTCTGACAGGTTTTGCTAATATTGCATCTTAGAAGAATGGCTTTAGAAGAGGGTTATTTATTAATTTTGTCTTTTTCCTCCCAGAAAGCCCATGAGATCTTTATGCAAAATTTTCCATAGTCTTCCCAGAAACATTAAGTTGGGTATCTATAGCTCTTCCTGTAACAAAAGCTGAAGTTTCTTTTATTGGCCAATGTATCCCACCGGAAGACAAGCATTAGATTTTGGTATTATACATAACTCTTTGTTTTCAAAGCTTCTGCTTCCAATAAAATCATTTAGACAACAATAAAATACTAAAACATGAAAAACCTGGAAGGCGCCTTAAATAGGAACATGTTTTTGACTTTGAGTCTACTGGGGGAGTAATTTAGTTTCATTAACTAAAGCGATTGTCCTTGTCATTCTGGCAGATCAACAGTGGCTTGGAAACAGTATCTATGTGGGAAAGAATAAAGAGGAGAAAGCATTTTTTTTTTTTTTTTTTAAGTAGACTCTGTGCTCAGTGTGGAACCCAATGCAGGGCTTGAACTCACAACCCTGAGATAAGACCTGAGCTGAGACCAAGATTCAGATGCTCAACCAACTGAGCCATTCTGATGTCCTGAAAACAGGTTTTTAAATAAAATGATGCAAAAATTCTGAAAATCCTATAAACACTTGGATACATAACTGTAATTCTGAAATATTGTTACTAAAACTGACATTGTGTGTATGATTTATATCAAACGTAGAGGATTTAAGACAGCACGGACTTGTATCCAGAAAGGCAGGACTCTTACGTTGGAATCTGTGGTTCCAGGGCATAGCTTCTGATTGAACAAGGGAGGGGGCGCTTATCAGGATTATTGGAGTTCCTAGGCTGTTTTTCTCTCTTAAATCAGTTTAAAACCATCCGAAGGAGTTGGCCGTGCTCCCCAGCAGCTGCCCAAGTAGCGACTGCTGCAGCTGGGTCAGTACAGCTACTGTTGCAGCACAGACGGCCACGACCCATGAAGTGTCTAAATAAGTAGAGGGCTGATTTTCTTTTTGTTTTGTTTTTTAAAGATGAAACCTAATCATTGTTTCTGTGATATCTGAGATTTCCAGATATCTCTGCTTGCAATATCACAAAGAACCTGGAATGGACATTGGACTAGAGACCAAAGCCATGAGCACTTGTTACGTTATACGATTTATAACCTACGGAATGATGCATTTGATACAGAAGCATTAAAATACAGAGGGCATTTGAGAACGAACAGGACAAGAAAATCTTCAACCCCACGGACTCCCGACCTCTTCTTTCCTTCAACAAGTACTTCCTGAACACCTCATCTGAGCCAGGCGCTGAGGCCGGCGCTCAGGACACAGCTAAGAAAGAAAGAAAGAGACCCCCAGTTCTCTTGGAGTTTACCTTTAGTGTTTTTATTTCATACACTCACTCTATAGTGTATGAAACAAATGATGTATTTATTGTATCAAATAAATGATGTCTTGTCCAAAATGCTAGCAGCATTTCACTAGTGTTCCTGGGGGCCAGGCTCTGACCTGGGCACGACGCATCCGCTGGCACACCGGATCCTCGTGGCGACTCCGCGAGGCAGAAACTGTTTTGCAGATCAGAAAATGGAGACCCCGCGTGTGGGATCCACTTGCTTAAAGTTCCACAGTTGGGAAGCAGCAATTAAAGTGTTTAAAGCCACAGTCTGGTCACAGAGTCAGCCTGCCTCCTTAACCCTCCACCCTACCGCCTCTCACGATCACAACAGTCCGCAATGTTACTAGTAGGTATTCCTGATTATTTTGCTTCTGTTGATTTAAGTATTAAATACATTGGTACTTTGTTTTTAAAGAACAACTTTCTGTTTATAAACTGCACGTATCGCAAGTAACAAATCCTACATATGCCAGAAATACATGCAGGCCATGAGAGTGCTTAAAAATAAACACAAAATCACGGTTCTTAAGTCTGATTCTGAATTTGGCATTTATAAATAATTACACTTAAAGGGCTCTCTCACCTCAGTGCCAGCTTTTACTGTATCTACAGAATTAAATGCCATTTATTTGGGAGTGTGTACAGAATCCTGAGGCCAAGCAAAGGGACCACTGGGATTGTTAGTCCAAACCATTTCAGGGATGAGAAACTGAGATCGAGAGAGGTTTTTTAAGGTCGCACTTGAGAGCTTTGTCTCATGTAGGGACTTCCCACTTGTTCTTTAAACAAGTTTGAGAATTAATGGACCAAGATACAGTTTGTAAAGGAAGCAAAAGATAAGACAGCTATAAAATTCTCTCTCTGGTAATTTCCAGAAGCTTTAATATGAATACGGTGACTTAGGGAAGTCAATGCCAACATCTCCTATCTAACTCTTGGGACATTTTAATGAAAAATTTAACTTTTCTTCACAACAGACAACGTTCACATTCAGATACGGCCTAGATGAGGCCTGAGCAAGGGCAGGTGGCAGCACAGCACCAGGCATTAAACTTGGTGTCAAACACAACTGTCCTTGAATCTTGATTTGTCTCATAGTAACCTAGAAATCTTGGGGAATTTTTTTTTCCCCTGAGCCTTAGTTTTCCCATCTGTAAAATAGAGAGATGAATGTCTTTTACTTAGGTTGCTGTATAAAATAAATAGGATAACGCATTTTAAGTACCAAAACAATAAAAACACACCAAAATTGAGTTTCAGTAGCTTCTGGGGTTAAAAAAGGGAAATAATTGGCTTACAAAAAGTAGACATCACCTTGATGCCACCTGCTACACTTCTAGGCTTATCTGTACCAGTGGTTCTTCCTGCCCTGAATCTCTCAAATTTTAGTAAAAGTATCCCTCAGCAGCTTACTAGAAATTGCTTCTAGACTATGGCAAAAAAGACAGATAAAATCTTTGATAACGCAAAGTCTTTTTAAGCTTAAAAACTATTTCGCTGCCTGGCTTAAAATAACATTTTTAGCAACAGGTGCACCTTTCCTCTCCTTGCATTTTACGTTCGAGTCATGCCAAGCCAACTGTTGTTCCTTGAAAACGCCATGCTCTTCCATACTTTACATGCCATTTCCTTTGTCTCAAATGGCTCTTTTCTTCGTGTTCATTTGCCAAACTCTTGCCTGTCCTCTTGTACTAACAAAGCTCCTAAGAGGCAGGATCCATGCCTTTCTGGCGCAGCGCCTGCGACACAGAGTGCACGAGGACAAGGCAAATGTTTGCCCCAGGAACGAAGGAGGAGGATGGTCGAGCAGGGCAATGCCGTTTTTGTTTTAATTAGATTTCATAATAATGTAAGAGAAATTGTGCCATTGTAAAATGGCTCTCTACAAAAGAAAGAAACACAGACTTAGAAAATCCAATGGCTGATGGAATTATTATTGTTCAACTGTGAATTATATTTTCATGAAAGATCAAATTTGAAGGACAATCCTTATTTGCATATGTTGTGATCATTATAGCTCTAATATATTGTGTGTCAAAAAATTTTAAATCTAAAGTTATTATTTTTAATGTGAAAACTAGACAGACCTAACACTAGCCAAACATTTTAACCATCAGTAAAGTACATCACATCGCACATAGTTGGCACTATTAATATAGTTTCAGAATAATACTACATGGTACTCAGTGGAAGATAATGTATTCAAAATCTATCTTAAAATATTTATTTTTATTTTTTTTATTTTTAAAGATTTTATTTATTTATTTGACAGAGAGAAATCACAAGTAGGCAGAGAGGCAGGCAGAGAGAGAGGAGGAAGCAGGCTCCCTGCTGAGCAGAAAGCCCGATGTGGGGCTCGAACCCAGGACCTGGGATCATGACCTGAGCCGAAGGCAGCGGCTTAACCCACTGAGCCACCCAGGCACCCCTATCTTAAAATATTTATATCAGAATATCACAAGTCATGAAAATTATCTATGGTTACAATGATAAGACTGGAAATTGCTAATTTTTCTTATCTTTTTGTCTCCAGTAAGGTTCCCTAACACTGAAATTTATTACTTAGCACATTAGTACCTCTAATATGAATTTTCTCCTGGAGCTAAAACAATAAAACTGGGGCGCCTGGGTGGCTCAGTCGGTTAAGCATCCGACTTGTCTTGGCTCAGGTCATGATTTCAGGGTCTTGACGGAAGCCCCAGGCCGGCCCCTACGCCGGGCACCGAGTCAGCTTTAGCTCCTTTCCTCTTCCTCCCCCTCTGCCCCTCCCCTGACCTGCGTTCACTTTCTCTCTCTAAAATAAACAAAATCTTAAAAATAACTAAAACTGTTCATAAAATGATCATCTGAAATCACGAATAAAAATAATTTTTCATTATCCATTTGCCAATAGGAAATGGTTAGTTTGTGAATTAAAAAAAAAAAAAAATTGGAAAATGACCCAAAAAAATGCCAAATTATTCAAAACCCAAACTCTTCTTCAAAGTTAATGTCCTATCTCCTTTCTGAGGTTCTCCCTACCATTGGATCAATCATTCCTTTCTAAATGATTACTATACATCATGCATTTTGGTCTATTTCACATATGTATGTTTTTACTCTCCTAGAGGACTAGGAGCTCCTCCTCAAGGAGAAGAGAATGTCTTATAATGATTCCTTCCTAACCCCATGTGTAAACACAGTAAATACATAATAAATATTTGGTGGTTCCTATTTGTTAACAAATGCCAAATGGGGAATTGCAACCACAATAACTGAGATTGTTTTGTACTACTATTATTTGTCGTTAAGGAAAACCCCCAAGGCAAGTGTGTGTTCGAAGAGGAACAGAACAGAGAGTCTTGCGAGGGGAATCAAGAAAGAAGATTAGCATCAGGGACTAATTCATCACTTGAAAAATAGATTGTCTCCTGTTCCCTAGGCAGTCTGCTGCAGAGCATAGATGAGCCACAGTAACCAGATTGGTTCATTAAAATATGGCCCCTTTAGTTCACCATGACTCATCTTTATGACGAAGCTGTGATTCTGGGAACTGAATGTGCTACTTTTGCTACCTCTCATGACACACAAAAAAATAACATAAAACTTAATTTTTAATGACTTCATGTTCAGTTTACTGCCGTTGTGTAGCTCAACCTCTGTATGGACCCAACACATAATAAAATTTGGTATAAAGAAATGTCATAGGAGTCCCTTTGAGCAATGGCCTACTCTAACTGCTTGGTATTGGAAGTTTGTAGATCTGCCTCAAGGAAATGCTGTAGATCATTAAAAAGTCTTTCCCCATCCTTCAATATCCCCCACTTCATTGCCCGACTCCACTAAAGATCATGGCCATGTTAACATGATTATTGTTTCTTTTTCACATCTATATCCCCAGAACAAGTGCCTGATCCATAAAATGTTGAATTAATGAATGAAAATCATTTGCCAGATCAGTTCTAGACCTGAAAGTCTAAACCAAGGACTTAAACTTCAGTTTTATCTGAGACCAGAGCTAACGATGTAAAGGAACAGGGGCAGTGAGAATTAATGGGTCACCATTCGCTTCAGCAGTGAGACAGACAGACTTTATGGTTGCCAGAGGTTTAGCACACTGAGGGAAATTTCCACTGTGATATTACTGCCTAGGAAGGGGGCACCTTGTTGGAACTGCCTTCTAAAATTTTAAGAGTCTTCAACCTCTGAGGTGGGCCAACTATGTGTTCTCTGTGTGTAGGGGGGAGAGAAGGGGAGGAGATTTCTTTCACAAGGAGTCTGGATTCAAAGTCACTGCAGAGCCTGAAATTTGAGTCTGTGGAGGAATCATAGTCATGGTGTATATCACCATCTGGTTTAGTTCAAATGTTGTGCAGTTTATTGAATACATTCATATAATATCTATGTTATAAGATCTAGTATTAGAGATTCAAATACAACATTTTATAAGAATAGTTGAAAAATCCATTAAATGTCATTAGAAAACTTTTCTTCTGACACAATTCTGGACTAAGAAGTTGTTTGGGAGAAAAATAAATAGAAAATATTCATTAAGAAAAGAACCAGCACCATCACATGCTACCTACAAAACCACAAAACCACCACCACAACAACACAATAAAGCAACTGGAAAGTGAACCAAAGATCTGAATATTAAACTCATGGGCAGGGACGGAGCCAAGTTTCTGTAGAGCCTGAGAATATCCCATTTAGTGGAACTTCTTTGAGACAAAACAGAACAATATTACAGACGCACAGTTATGGACGGAGGACTGGAGGAGGCCTGGGAGTTGAAGCCTCACCCATCTCACGACGTAAGAGCCTCTGCACATGGCCGTGGGCTGTCTGCTCATGCAGGACTGATGGGGTTCATAGAATAGCTTTTTCAGGTAAATTCAAGTCAGGAAAAATAAGATACATGGAAAAAGAAATGTGGGAAGAATAGGGGAAAAGGCATTGTAGCAGCAATGATGCCATGGTAATTAAGCATTGAAGCGGGAACAATACACAGTAGTCATTCTGACAGCCGAAGAAAGTCTATTTTGAGGGGAGACAGGAAAAAAGAGCTTTGCTTTGTGGGAGCCAAAGAGCTATTTAAATCTGAGAATCCAGTTTAGGGCCATCACTCTGTCATGCTAAAGGCTTACCCAACACAGGACAGCTATTTTATTGCTAGAAAATTGCTAGACAATTGCAGAGCTCGCCCTGAGGAAACCGGAGCCAACGCCCAGGAACATGTTCCCCCTTCCGGTCTCCACTTCCTTCCCTTTTCACTTCCCACTCCTCTTTGCTGCTTCCCCTGTCCTGCCACGGTTTCCACACCGATTCTACCTATGAAGTAGCACATGTCTGGGGATGAAAATGACATGACAGAAGTGACTACATAGGTAAAGTCCAACCACGTGCGAGCATTGTTCACTTTCAAGTTCAAAGACTTGCACATTTATCACGCATCATGGAAGCAATCAGTCAAGTGGCCTGAGTGAGAAAGCATCTGAAAGTCACACATTCGGACGAGTCTGGAGACCGCTGTGCCCTCCTGATGAAGGAAGGCAGGCTCTGGAGCCCTTCGACCCCCCAGCACACGCGGTGCGGGATTGCCCAGACCGTGAGCTCGTTGTGGATAGAAACCAGTCTTCTTCATTTTTATCTTTTAATCTCAGGTCTCTCATTCAGGGTGGCATTAATGGGTGCTCAATAAAGTGTAAGAAATGAACATTTCTATGAACACATTCAATGCCGGGGAGAGAAGAAAAAACTGCATTCAGCACGAGACACTCAAGGTACACCATATTAGAAATTTTAGAAAATTACAGAGTACTTTGAAGGGTGCTTGACAACTCAAAGGTCATAAAAACCTTGAAGAATAAAAATGAAAGGGAGGATGCTCTAGGCCCTGCGTCCTTACTGGTTTGGGTAAAAGTCAGCTAATAGTGATGCCAGGGTCTCTCAGATAATATTTCGCACCGATGTAGTAAGAAAGGCAAATTGCCCAAAAGTAAACTTATTTTAGAGGCTTTTATGCGGAAAAACACGCCGAAGCCTGTAAGCCGTGTCCAGTCGACCCTATGTCCATCACTACTTCCTCTGTGACCTGCTGCATTTATGTTCACCCAGAGTCACAAACCAACAGAAACCCCTGAAACCAGGGGCCGTGTCTGTTATTTACGGAGGAAGTCACCTGATGACACACGCCAAGGAAGAAATCTTGCAACATGTTCTAAGGGTTTCACGTTTCAGCCCTCTGAGAACATCCACCACAAAATACAGTTCCATTCACCAGAGCCACCCTAAACGTTTACTGGAGTCGAGATTTACAACTTCAGCAAACTTTAACTTTTTCAACCAGAGCGAATCACTTTTTATTCCAATCCGCAATCTTCGTTGGCTTGGGGATTAAAGCATCTCCACCCTCGGCGACGCGCACGGACCTCCAGGTCACCGCGCAGCAGCCCGCAGGACGGGCGAGGTGTGAGCTCCCCTGCTGGCACAGCTGTTCCCGCGCCATGAACCCGGCCAAGGCACCGTGGCCGAGGTCCCGGGCAAACAGATTTGCAATCAAATGTCCAAGAGGAGGAGGAGCTAAACTAGTTAAGACAAAAAACAAAACAAAACAAAATAAATCAAAAAACAACAAAGCAGAAGAACAACTGTACTCATTCTAAAATAATCTCTGGGAAAGAAATATGCAAAAGACATCTTTACAAATACTGACCGCTCCGGGGCGCCTGGGTGGCGCAGCGGGTTAAAGCCTCTGCCTTCGGCTCAGGTCATGATCTCAGGGTCCTGCTGAGGACCTCAGCGGGGAGCCTGCTTCCTCCTCTCTCCCTCTGTCTGCCTCTCTGCCTACCTGTGATCTCTGTCTGTCAAATAAATAAATAAAATCTTAAAAAACAAAACAAAACAAAAAAACAAATACTGACCGCTCCTTCACGTCCCCATCCAAGAATGGACCGGGCTAGGAGGCTGAATTAAATGACTGTCACTCTCAGGGTGCTCTGTGTCCTCATCTGCTTTCCGAAATGTCAATAAGCAGAGTATTTTCTTGCTGTTTTTTTTGTTTGTTTGTTTGAAGACTTTATTTATTTTTGTGAGAGAGAGAGAGAGAGAGAGCACAACCAGGCAGAGCAGCAACGGGACAGGGAGAAGCAGGCTCCCTCCCTCCGCCGAGCAGGGAGCCGGACTTGGGATTCAAGCCCAAGATCATGACCTGAGCTGAAGGCAGACGCTGAGCCCACTGAGCCACCCAGGCGCCCCCAACAAGCGGGGTTTGACTGCAGTGGCGTTTCTATACCCCTCTAACAGCACATGTGAAATTTTCCCCTCTAACCGCACACTGAGAGGCTACAGGCTTTGGAGCAAAATGGGGTAGCATCATGGAAGTTCAACAAAGTCTACCTAATATTTCCAGTATTTCTAATATACAGCTGTGTGAAATGGGAAACTCAAGGGGGGAAGTCATAAGTTTTATATTTCAAGCCACTCAAATTAGTCGTCTCCAGAGGGGAAAAAACCCAGTGTGAGAGTCACAGCAAATACAGGTAAAAGTGCTATTGTGGGGACACTGGTACGGACAAAGCAGGAGAACTGCTCCAAAGGTGTTGCTAGTGATAAGCGGCTGCAGAAGAAATATAATGAAAGAAATGGAACTCCCACTCTTTGAGTCAGCAGAAGGGAGCTGTTTCATGATATCTGCTATATTCGTAAGGCTGCAATCTGATTATATTGGATTCTGTTATCACAATCTGTTACATATCCTACATAGAATATAAATACGTAAAGCCATTTAAAGGCCAAATTATAGAGCTGTCTATTTTTATATTTTACCTTTTACTGCCATACCACTGGTGATGCTTAAGTAGGATAAATTAAAAATGGTAAAGCAAAACAAAAACATTCATCTGTGAAAGCTTTATTGGAAAAACCCCTGGTTGAAATCCCAAAAGTACATCAATCTGTTTCCCTCATGAAGTTGGAGGAAAATTGCCTTAAATGAGTATAATAGACCCAGTGCATGGGCTTATTTTTCATTATTTATTTTTATTTTTATTATTTATTTCTTTTAGTGATACTTTCTATGAAATATTTTCATGTCCTGGAAGTAAACTCCGTACTCATTCATGCTGAATGTGAACGGAGGACTTGAGGACTACAAAGTGAG
Organism: Lutra lutra; assembly: GCF_902655055.1. Classification (NCBI taxonomy): domain Eukaryota; kingdom Metazoa; phylum Chordata; class Mammalia; order Carnivora; family Mustelidae; genus Lutra; species Lutra lutra. The sequence continues at coordinate 4,964,340 of NC_062280.1, forward strand.
GTAATGAGACTATCTGTTTCCCTCCCCTTCTCCAGATCCTTCTTTACACAGGAATACAACATTTTTGCTCCTACCCCTGGTAGTACGGAAAGGAATGAAAAGTAAGTGGAGTAGATGTGGGACACCAATACAACTGTCATCTTCTTACCATCTTTGCTGCCACTCCCCTGGTCAGGTCAAGGTCATCTTTACTTGTCCTTCCACAATAATCTTTTTCACTGGTTTCTTTTCCTTTCTTATCTCATCTACAACACAATCTCCACATGGCAGAGAACAGCCTTTTAAAAATAAGGCAGATTATATTACTCCCTTTCTCAGGCTTCCCCTGACATTGTGAGTAAAATCCAGTTCCTTACCGCTCTCTACTTCTATCATTCTCCTGTTCAATCACTGTGCTCAAGCTACCCTTAGTTTCTTTCTGTTTCTGGATTGCACTAAGATCTCCCTTGGAGCATTGACATTCCCTCCCTCTTTGCTCCAAATGCCCTGCCTCTGGATCTTAGAGGGCCTTTCTTTTCTATAATTCAGGAGTTCAGTGCAAATCTCTCTCTTCCCACACAACCCAATCACTTTGTATTGCATCCCTTTGTTTTACTTTATTAAAAGGAATGAAATGTTCTTATCTATTTATTTGCTTACTTTATGTCTCTTTCTTCCCTTTAGAATTAAGCTTCATGTTAACAGGGACTTTTTCTGTATTTCAAGCATCTACAACACAGCTGGCACGACGTCTAATAGCATTATGCTATCTTATCAATACCAAGAGAATATACGGTGTAACATAGGGATAAGTACTATAATATCAAAAGACATGTGGAACAAATGCTTTCAATAAAAATAAATTGTGTGTGTGCATGTACGTGTGCACACGCACATGCATACGGGACTAATAAGCCAAGTTCACACGAAACAAATAGCACAGATGTTCCTCTGATCTGTGCAAAATTCCTACTTAACAGCAACACTTACCTTCCAATCAAATAAATAAATGTTTAATATATTTCCACATAAAGGACTGATATTTTTTAATTTAAATCTCAGACTTTAAAATACACAGCAGACTGCACATGAAACAACGGATGTATGGGAAAAACTGGACTCCAGGGGTTTGACTTTAAACCTTGGCTGTGCCACTAACTACATAGTCCTTGACAAGTAACTCAATCTTTGTGTCTTTTATTTTCTTCATCAGAAAAACAGAGATGATGTGTCTTTCTTGAAGAGTTATAGCAGGCATTTACTGTACAGTTGTGAAATACCTGACACAGAGGAGGCATTCATATAAGTTTCTTAATAAAAATACGAATTAGTCTTTGGAGTGTTAAACACTGGGTTTATCATTACTGGGGAAGATTAGCTAGATGAGCGTTTAGTGGCTCATGTAATTATATATTACATACGTATTTGTAAATTAGCGGTGATGTGTCTTTATCAGTGTTTCTGTAATTACTCAATTTGAAAGCAGTATACCTAAAACTAATGCATTTTCCATCTTTTCCTTATCCTTCCCAGTAAGCGCAGGGAGTAGTATGCAACTATCGCATTTTTCTTCTGCTTGGCCTTATTCCAGGCATAAAAAAATTAGAAATTTTGTCAAAAGAAATGCTCCCTCAGCATTACCAGTAAATACAGTGTGCTAGAAATGTCAATAATAGTACTTTTTAATTCTCAGCTATTTAGAGCTAAAAACTACTTAGAAAAAGTTAGAAAATATCTTTGGATTCAGAAAAAAAAAAAGCCTTTGTTGAACCAAATATATCCTTATATGTAACGGAGTCCCTTTCATAGATTCATTAAGCCAATGATTGGGAGTTCAAAGTGTGAATCATAGATTGTGAATTACTTTGATTTTTTTTTTAAGATTTTTAAATTTATTTGAGAGAGAGAGAGAAAGAGACAGCATGAGCAGGGGGAAGAGGGAGGAGGAGGCAGAAGGAGAGGGAGAAGCAGACCCCTGCTAAGCTGGGAGCCCGATGTGGGCTCCATGTGAGGACAAGATTGATGACATGAGCCGAAGTCACATGCTTAACCCGCAGAGCCACCCAGGTGCCCCTCCTTTGATTTTTAATATCTTTTTTGTTATTTATTTAGAGAGTGTGTGCATGCATGAGTGGGGGGTGGGGAAGACCAGAGGGAGATGGGGAGAATCTAAACAGGCTTCACCCTTAGCAGGGATCCCCATGGGGGGCTGTACCCACCCTAAGATCATGACCTGAGCCGAAATAGAGTCTGATGCTTAACTGACGGAGCCGCCAGGCTCCCTGATTTTTGGTATCTTTGTGTAAGAAATGTGTCTCATGGTCAGGTGTTCTTGAAAAGCACTGTTTCAACGAAATGTCATGCGCTCCTTACTGGAAGATTTTTCAGTCTTCCACATGTGGCTAAGGTAAGCAATGGTTTCAGTTTTAGCAGAAGTGAGGAGTTTGCTGAATTTTCTGTGCTAAAACTGGAAAAGTCTTCGGCAAATGGAAACAAGTTGGTCATCCTATATGTCACAAGGGGTGAAAATATACAGCATTTCCCAATCTCACTTACCTGGATACCCTCAGGTATAATGGCATGCTGAACCCTTCGAGTTCCACAGAACACATTCTCAAAAGCGCCAGGGAGGGAAGGTGGTCAGCTCTCTTACTCAGCAGCATTAAACAATGATTTCAATCTTTGTCCTGTCTGGCAAGAATGAAACCGATTTTTTCCCAATAAAATATGTCCTGACGGCATTAAATGCCATTTTAGATGGTGGGGAAAATGTGTGTGTGGTAGAATTAAGAAGAACATCTACACCTGGGACACATTTTTCTTGGTTTTCTAAAAACAAATGCATTAGGGGTATAGAAACAACTGAGAGGGGAAGTGCATTTAATAAGTATACAGCATAAGGGCTAATAAGTGGACAGAAATGTGAGTTAGAACATAACAAAACAATAGTCTACCCAAGCCTGATGCTACTTAAAATCCCACGTTTCCTACTTGGACACTAAAACTCTATTTCTAAAAAAACATTAAACATCACTGCTTTCTCCTTTCTTCTGACATTTTGCATTGAAACTCCTTTTCTGTCTCATCAGACTGCTCTCCTATTTTGTTTCTCCAAACTCTTTATCTCCCACAAATATCTCCTTTTACATCTGAGCACAGCATTAGCACGTTGCTCCAATTTCATTTACGGGGGGAAAGAGATGGGATGGAAAATGGTGAGGTGAGAGTTGTGACTCAGAACACAGAATCGCTCTCTCCTCATTTCTTAAGGAATGATGTCTCTTCTGGCATTTCTAATACCTAATCTAAACAAGTTGAGGGGCACACTTAGCACTTACTGGGGAGAGAAGAGTGGACTCTGAATTCACACATGCGCGTGTTAATTGCTATTGTATGAGTTGATATCATTATCCTGTCAGTTCACTTATCCGTCCATTATTTTATCCAACATTTATCAAGCACCTACTACATGCCAGGCACAGTTCTGTGGAACTCTGCTGGTAGCGTCTTTACTTTATCCTCTAAAATCATTGCTCTAGAAGCCCACGGCATCACACGGGGGCTCCACATTCCTCTCCCTTACACTGTTCCGTATTTCATAACAGCTGAAGTTCATGGGGTTCTGCTCCCTTATTTCATGAGGTCAAGACAGTTTCTGGATGGAAGGAACTGGTATCCAGTGTTTTATTTTGCAAGTAATATTCCTTGATGCTAAAGTACATTTTACGTGGGGTAATCGTTGTAATTCCTTGAAAACTTAGAAAAGATAGGCTTTTTTTCACTGGTTCAGTGTCAAATAAATGAAGGCATCAAATGGATTCCAATTGATTCTATTCTCTGGCCAGAGTCATTCAGTATTTTAATAAGTAATTTGGATGTGAAATAAAGTATCACATAGGGTAAAATTACCTCAATTACCTATAAACTAACTAACTAGAATCTTAAAATAACTTCAATTTTTTTTTTCTCCACACACTTTTAGGAGAATCACAAGTGAACAAGTTGATATACTAGTATCAGATCATTCTTTTCACAAAATAAAGAAAAGATGAAGGAAAAAATCTTTCAGATTAAGCTTGCAGCCTATTTTTGCTAGACTCCTCTCTGATTATCTTGATTCTCTTGGGGTCTTGGATATATAAATGGGGGCTTATTTTTGAATCTTGTTTAGGTTTGTGAATATAGTCTTCTTGCCTATCCTTGGTGGGATTAGTTATGCTCTGATTTTTTGTTGTTGTCTGTGTTTTTTAGTCCTCTATGAAATTAAAATAGTTCTACAGTTACATTAGCACACAAAGCCCTTCACATTCAACTTTTATTTTAGATTTCAAATAATTTGATCAGTAGCTTGTAATGTGAATTAAAACATTTTGAAATTCAAGCACACTTTTTGCCGTTAGTGTCAGTGCCTTATTTCAGCTGAACAAACATTTAATGATGTCCTACTAAGCACCAGGTCTTCTGGCCTGTGTATCGGACAATAATCATAACGATCTCTAGGCAAATGTAGAAACAGATTATTTCAGTGAATTAAGTTGAGGATATAAGGTAGAATTGATGAGAGGTATTTAGACCAATGAGGGGGATAGGAGTAACTCGTCCTGTAGAATATGATCCCTGATTCAGTCTTGGAAGATTAATAATATTTAAGCAAAAGCATGGAAAGACTTTCAGTAAGAAGGGAGAGCACTGGCAAAGCAAAGAGGCATGAAATCAACTGCGTTGCATCCCAAGGAACTACTGTCAATGAAAAGGTATGCGGGAGTGTCAAGACTGGGGTGAGGAAGAGCGACGATGAGGACGGAGAGGCAGGTGCTGGAACAGCTCTGGAGGTCTCTGCTTCTCCTACTGTAAGACTGACTTTAACACTAAGGATGAAGGACAGTCACTGTTGGGGTGTAAGCAGGGAAATGATACATTCAGGTAAGTGTCTTATATGAGTCATTCCGACTGTGTGAGTAAGAAAAATTTTAGGATGACAAGACATAGCAGGGAGACCTGTTAGGAGGCTTTTTTTCAACATTATAGATGAGGGATGACTAGGGACTGAAGTAGGGGAGTGGTAGATGGCCTGGAGATACACATTTGAGAATTACCCACAATGGAAAAATCCAGTGTGTACTGATTTATAGGATCAGACTGGCTTTCTAACTCTGCCACATCCTATTTCCAAGCACAGCTTGGCATACGGATGCTCTCTCTTAGTGAAAGGCCAAGGAGTTTCCTGAATCAATGTCTGAGCATTGGACACTATGGACCCTCAAAAGCAGTGAGAGTGTGGGCTTCCAGAGCATAGCTATTTCCTATCATCCCACCATTTAGATGCAGTATAATAACTCTACCAACTAATTCCCTTCTTTTCTAAACTGCCAGCTGTGTTCTCTTTAATTATATTTAAAAATAACACCTACTTTCAAAGACAACCACATTCAAGCTGCTATTATGGTTGTCTTTGAGTAACTGAATAAAGTCTTCAACATTGTACACTCTCCAACCCTTAAAATCTCAAAAGCTCACGAAGCTCAAAGGTTGAGGAAAGATAATTCTCTCTCTCTCAACATGTCTTTTCACTGAGTTTCCAACCATACCCTTTAGATCAATGCGTCAGAAATTCTACTTGCCAAGGGCCATGTTTTTCTGTTAGCCCTACGGTCTCTGGAGAGGACTGTCAGTGTATCTGGAAGGACTCTTGTCCTAATTTAGTGCTTACAAGATCATAAGGGATTTCTCAGTTTTGCCAGGAACAAAGATGGGTAGAGCACAACAATTTTACATAGAAGCCATCATAAAGATGGGTTTCTTTTTTAACTGATTCATAATAATGATCTTTCTGTCTGTGGCCTTTACAAAAAAAAAAAAAAAAAAAAACGTAGTAACAAACAGTCACCTGTTCAGCCAAACTATAGGATTAAGGAGTGAGAAGAGCATCTGAAAATGAGAAAATGGGGAAAAGATTAAGGTTATAAGAAATATTTAATTAGGAATAGATTCAGTTTAAACGATCCATTTGAAGAACAGACTCTGGAAGCATCAGACCTAGTTAAAACCCAGTTAGCCGGGACACTGGGTGGCTCAGTGGTTAAGCAGCTGCCTTCGCTCAGGTCATGATCCCAGTGTCCTGGGATCGAGTCCCACATCGGGCTCCTTGATCATCAGGGAGCCTGCTTCTCCCTCTGCCTCTGCCTGCCATTCTGTCTGCCTGTGCTTGCTCTCTCTCCCTCTCTCTCTCTGACAAATAAATAAATAAAATCTTAAAAAAAAAAAACCCAGTTAGCCCCCCTTTTATTCTCAAAGAGATCAGTAAGGAATACAAAACTGTAAGATTTTTCTGAACCAGTTCACTAACTCACAGGCTCTGGAATGATTCTTTTGGTTTGACTCATTGAACCAGGATGCTAACATTATTTAACATTGTTTTCTATTTATTTCTGGATTTGCTTTTTAATTCTAAAGCTATAACAACTGTGTAATTTACCAGAGAAAATGAAATTGCTCTTTGCTAAGTACACACTGAAAATCATACACTACAATATGTATTGTACATTTAGTACAGTAAAAAAAAAAGCGCTATATTTTCGAATCCAAATTTAAAACCAATTCAGTGCAATTTGGCATGCACTGAGGAATACAGAGAAATTCCTATGTATTGGTAACAAGTGAAATTTTTTGCTTGCTAAAAAATATCAAAACGAAGAAGGACATCTTAAATAAAACCCCAAATAAAAGTACCGTAAGAGAAAAAAAAATGGATTAGACTATGGTAAAACCTATAATATCTGTTCAGTAAAGGGCCGCAGACATTGCCCCTCAGATGAGTAGCAGACTGATGTATCTAGGATAACAAGAGGTATTCTAGAGAATAACCACAAAACTCCTGAGAATCAGCAATCAAAAGACAAAAGAAACTCTCTTTTCTTCCTCCCTTACTTCAACGCACGGTCCACACAGATCTTGTAAATCACCAGTCAGATCACAACATTTTCTCTGCTCTGGACTCCCAGTGACTTCTAGTTCGCTCACAGGAAGAGCCAGGGCTTGCATGAAGGTGTACGGGGTCATCCCCGCTCCTCCTCTCCTCCTCAAGCGCCCTCTCCCTCACTTTAGTCCGACTAACAGCCCTGGATCACCCAGGGATGCTTTGCAGTTGCAGTTGTCCTAGAATGCCCTCCCTCTCCTCACCTACAAGTTTTGCTCCCTCATTTCCTCCTTATCTTTGTCCAAGCCTTCCTGATCACCCTAAACTAATTAGTAGCTTCTCCCCACGCCCCTCCACACACAACTTTTCCTTATCCCACGTTTCCCTACTACAGAGAAGTCATTACCATTGACCGTCTGTATTTTCCCTTACTTACTGTTTACTGTTTGGTCTCCTCACAAGAAATAAGTTCTGTAAGAAGAGTTAGCAGAAATGCTGTTTCATTTTTCGTTTTACATTTTACAGATTATAAAGGATGCCGTGATACAATGTTCACATTTTCCCGTTCTCACCCACTGGGAGTGTTGAATGCAGACAGTTCGCAGCTCAATCTCTCCCTAGGTCTAGTGTGCAGCTAACGAGGGCCACCTGGACCAAGGCAACGCCCCCTTCCTGGGGTTTCCCACATCAGTGGTGGCCAGGGGTGAGATGCGACCGCTAGCCCCGTTCAGCACCACCACTAGGGCCCTCCCATCTTGAGAGCTCCAGAGCAGCCCTGGCGTGGTTTGTTTTTTTTTTTAACTGCAGCAGTTCAGCTTCTCCCTCCGCGCATCTTACTTTCCATCCTTTCACAGACGCTTGTCTCGAGACCACTACCAATACACTTTGCACAAATTTCAAACTTCGAGGCCTACTTCCTGGGAAACCCGGACAAGATCAGGATTTTTAATGATTACTTGTTGCTGCTACACACATAACCGTACCTGCCCCTCCCCCCACCAGTAATCTGAACCATGTGGAATTCCTTGCTTAGGAATGGGATAGGGATGGAGGATGAAGGAGAGATAAATGGCCATCATTACGTGCCATGGACTGAGGCGTACGATTAACTTACACAACTGGTAACAACAAAAACCCATAGTGGTTCGAGTACAGCATTGAGTAGTCCAGATGATTTCAGAAATTAAAAAAAAAAAAAAAAGAGAGAGACAGTGGAAGGGGGCAAGGTGATGGGATAGTGAAATCTCATGATTGTTGGTAAGATTTATGATTTGTAGAAAGCACAGAATATGGGGTCTGGTGTAGTGGCAAACAGCTGCTCCCAGAGGTAGGGTAAACCGTGTGCCTTATCAAGTCCTTCACTCTCGGAGTTCAGGGACTGACCTAGTGATCATATTCACAGGAGTCGGGTTTGTGGTAAGCTGTTCATCCTCCATGGTCATCACTCACACATCCAAAGGCTATTGTGGACAAATAAATTAATGTTATCATAGTGCTTTTTATAAACCATAGAGTATTCTACAAATAGTTGTAAATGAGTATAGCCATCCTTATAGATTTCTAATCGTGCTCTGACGTCAAGGGGAACTCTAATAAAATCTTTCCATCTATTTTGCAATAATCTCTTTCTAAGAAGCTCAAGTCCCCTTCGAGAATTCTGCAGAATTCTCATGGAATCCTCATGGAAATTCCTCCTTGTAGGGTTCTGAACCCCTGATGTCGTGAATGCATGCCGTTTCTTCCTTTTTTGGTGTTCTGTGGAGGGCAAATATTCCTGCCGTTGTAGTTTCAAGAGTAATCATTTGCTGTTCTGAAAATTTTAGACATCACTCCTTATTTCTTGCCTGTCTGTGGGCCTGAGACTCCTCTGATGCCGCACGGATTACACTTCCTGCAAGATGTACAGCAAGCTGCCTCCTCCGACACTGAGCCGCGGTGGGCTTGTGGACTCTTATCATCTCAGCATCGACACACTTTACACCACGGACTTAAAAATAACAGTAAAAGATTCAAACTTCTAATTAAACTCTTCAGAGAAATTATATTCTTAGAATAAGAGAGAATAAAGAGCAAAGGTACTATAAATTAATTTAATTTCATTTTTAATTTTTTGGAGTTCAAAGTTCCTTGCATTAGTTTGTTATAATCATCTTTCCTATAACTAGGTAGTATTCTCTTTTACTGATAAGATAAATGATTCTCCAAGGAGACTGAGAGTAAAGATCAAACAGGCATCCTTCAAGCCAATTAAAATTTAGAATACGTATCTTCTGATTCGTAATCCAAAGCCATTTCTATCACACTGCACACAATGATGCATTTCTTTTCCTAGACACGCTTTAAAAAATCCAAATAGATGGTTCAGACAAAAGTCCGTAGCATCCTTTGACATTCTCAAGCAATCTTCTCAAGAAATTCTGAGAACTTACTACTCTACTGGGGGAAAAGTTATTTTCTTTTAAGATGGTAGTCATGTGTGAAAACAAAGCATAGCCAGGTTGATAAAAAGGTTCCTTTCTCCTCTCTTTCTCGCTGTTTCCCCTCTTTCTGTTTGCTTTTTGAATTCTTTCGATTTCATTATCCATTACGTGTTCCTCATTCATTCTATCTCTGTTCATTACTCCACTGCAGTATTGCTTTTCTTTGAGGTAAAGAGGAAGTGAAATGGATTGCAACCCAGCAAAGTCAGGGATAAGATTTCAGTTGCAGTTCCGATGGCTCTAGGCCCATCTTGAGGCAAAAGAGCGGGTCTCAGGGGCAGGGCAGCAAAAGCAAGGAGAGTTTCCACTTTCTCCCCACGTGCATTTCTCTGGAAGAACCTCGGACTTTGCGTATGTGGTAGAATTTCTTTATCTAATCAGAGTTTCAGCTGCAGCTGCTTCCAGCTGATGCCTGTCAGACTTGGGCTGTCGTGGAGACAACGCATGGTGAGGCCTACTGTGCTTGCTAGATCTTGACCATGTGAGTGAGGCAGAGAAGGTACAGACGGAGGTTAGGAAAGAGTGTGTACAGCAACATGGAAGAGAAAAACTACTTAGTCTTATGCAAGAATATTTTATGGAATGAATATTCAGTTTCTTGTTATTTACAGTATATTTACCATTACACTTCTGCAGGGGATTATTTTTCTTTTGATAATTAGAATCATAATTTTTCCCATTGTGTGCTGAGAAGAGAATTTACATGTAATCTCTTTGAGAGTAAAACACTGTGTCATGTTCATTGTTACTGCTGCAGAATCTTACCACAATACTAGGTTATATTAGATTTTGTTCAATTCAACGAAATTCCTGGATATCATCAATTCAGATTAGAAACATGGATTTTTAAAAAATAATTTTCAGGTTCTCAAACTTCTTACAATACTGTTTGCTACTTTTTAGCAAACCACATAATCAGAAATAGCAGCTTAGGGTCTAAAATTTGTTGCAATGTAAACATCTCTTGCTTTATCCAAAATGTATGTAAGGTAATGTATTATTATAAATATGAGTAATACCCTATGCAGTTAATATGCACAGGGCAATTTTGCATTAAATAAAAACATACCATAATTGGTTTCACACAGTGAAGTTATCACAATTATCTGGACATTAAATATCAGTCTTTATATTAATAATGGATATAAAATTGATTTGTTACTATACATATCTGACAGTCACCTCCTAAATAATAGTCTTAAAACTATGTGATTGTATAAATTCTATAACAAGGGCCAATGCTTCCTCTAACCTCATGAAATGAAAATGTCCCCATGGTATCCATGCACTATACCTTAGAGACCTTTCATTTCTACAGATGTCATCACACAACTTCCCATAAGATGTTATTAAAATTTAATTGTGGATTTTCCCATACATATAGCAAGATAATGCATTTGTAATTATCTTAATAGTTAAAATATACTTTTCACTTTATTGCATTTATTTTTGTTTTTAAAATCTATCCAAAATCGAATCAATCCAGAAATATTTTTTTCAAGAGAATAACGGAAAATATTCAGAAGCTTTGTCTTCCTAATATGATGAAAAGACTGAGAGAAAAGCAGGGTTAAAAATTATTCTTTAACCACCCACACATCCCTGGATTTTGAGAGGAGTTTCTTTAATCCTTCTTTCTTACTGCAGTATTTGTTGCTTAAGGAAGTCCGTGGGAGGATAAGATGTTATTGTCCCTCCCACACACACCCGTTTCTTATTTACAACATTAGATCTCCACATATATAACTACTTGAAACACCAACCCTTTTCGTTCAACTACATTCTGAAATTCTTCGGAATTTGGTCCACATGTTACCTTCCTATAGGACACATTTATAGTTAATTATAGTTTATCCTGATTTTTTTCAAGTGTGAGTCTAATCCAAAAAGGGTGTTGAAGTGGACCGCCTTTCCAACTTTTGTCTGAAAACAGAATTCCAACTTCTTGCCTGAAAACAGCAAGTCTTATGTTCAAAACTAATAATACAAAATTATTCTTCATATTAATGAGTTTCCTTGACACTAAGAAGATACAGTTATTGACATGGGAAAAGCCAACCTTTAAGAGCTGTATGTGATACAGATGACGTTTATAAGTGAACGCACATTTGTAGCTCATGCTGGAGACATAGTAAACGTGTTTTATCTAAATGAAGTTAGCCCCTTGAACTGTTTCATCTAAATAAGTAGACCGATAGTTAAAAATTTTAAAATCCCTATAAAATATGTATAATGTTAGGAAACCTTTATATCCCTTTCTTATTGTAGTAAAAATGTTCCCTCAAATAAATGACGGATATGCTCTTGTGTAATGGGTTAAATTTAAATTATTTTAAAGTGATCAGGTCTAATCTTCATTGCTAATATAAAATTATTTAAAAAACACAAGGCAATTTTTAAAGAGTGAAAAATTTAGTATTTTGACAGTGAGTTTGGATTTGGAGTTTTAATGATAACATTTATAACAGCCACACATACAATGTGTTTTGCAAATAAATTCGTTCACTTCACTATTCAGATCAATTCTTTCCAGTTGGGAATTATATTAACTTTTGTTAAAAGAAATTAGAAAAATAATCATTAACCACCCAAAGTGCTTGCAAAGATGCCCCAATGATTAGCTAAATATACATGATTGAGAATATATCCTACAGAGGCCAGTTAGAACAATCACTAGCTAGGATTGATGTATTAACCAAACAATCACAGGTAATTTAATCACTTCTGGTTAATTCAAAGGAAACTGATTCTGGCTCCTCTGATACCTTGGTAATGAGAACTGTCAGAATACAGACGCGAGTCCATCTTCTACATAGTCAAATACACTTTATGTACAATCCAATGGATATGTGAATCGGAATTCTGCAGGTTACTCTAGGTTTTGTTATACTTATTCAGGTTTTTTGGCATCTCGTAATAGAGTAAAAAATTAAAGAAAATTAAAATCATTACTATTTCAGAGCAATGTAAGACAAAGACTAGAAAAAAAGTAATTTAGTTTAAAAAACTGGTCTCTGATTTAAAAACATAGTTTATGCAGTAGGAGTAAATACTCATTATCACAACTTTCAGAACTATTTAAAAAGAGTACAACTAAGAATTAAATAGGTTACATGTTCTTTTCTTTTTCTAAAGCAATAATCATTAAGAAGTTTTTTTTTCTTTAAGTTACCCTAAAGTACCTATATTGAAAGAAAAGTAAAAAGCAAACAGGAGAAGAAAAGAAGAAGAGGAAAGTGGTTTCCCACTTCTGCACAAAGTTCAAGTTATAAGCATCATATGCTTGACAGCAAAATTATTTCCTAAAAAATTACCTTATTTAGATCCCTGGATAACATAATGAATCCCAAATTTCAGTATAGAATGCAATAAGGAGGAGTGACGTTGATTCATTTTCACTTGCGTGAGCTCATTACAATGAATGAAGCTGGAAACCAGTGTCTGGTTAGACTATGTCTTCTTAAGAAAAGTCAATTAAAATGAAGAAATGGTATGTGATTATGACAGGGACTCCAACATGGAAACGGGTATCATGACATTGTAACAGAGCAATGAAGATCTTCTGTGTTCTGTGGTCTAGCTTGTTTTGTTTTTGAAGAAGCTAAAAAATTAGCAAGACTTGTTGCGTGAAAAGTGGCACAGTTGAAGCCCCACCGTATCTGCAGAGTTAGGTCGTCTCTATACAAAGACCAAATGTATCTGGGAAATAAACGGGATTTTGCATAGGAACTACTCCCTTCCAAAAGCAAAACTTTAAAAATGGATTAATTCCTTAATATTCCAATGGTGAAATATCTACTCAAGAAACTATTTTTTTCCCTTCCTTTTTATCTTCAAGATTTCATTTGTTCTCTTAAGCTCTTCTTTTCAAACAGCTCGAGAGGCTTTCTTAGGAATACCAGATTCATCGGCAGAGGGGCTGGCAAGAAAACAATTTCTCAGAAGTAGTGGAGGACTGTCCTAACATCAAATGACTGTCCAATGTCATGTGACTTTGAAATAAATTTTATGCTCTCATGGTAATAAATCTTGATTCTTGTTCAGTTTTGTCTATATGGGGAAAAAACTGCTCCAATAATTTGTTGTAATTGTGTCCTCTGCCTATTATTTGTTGAAACTGGTTGAGCCTTTCATTATGTAAAGCACCTTGTTAAATCTCTAAATATTGCCCCAAACAGGTAAAGGTGATAAGTCAGCTCTTTCCTGAACCCGAAACCTTCTTTTCCTTATCTTTTATCAAATTCTTCGTTTAAAAACTAAAATTTACTTAGAATCATACATTTGATCATTTTATACAACTTAAGGAAGGCCTTAAGAATGTAGGTTTCTGTACATTCTCTTTTATTTTCTTGTAGAAATTTTTTCTAATTCTTTTTCTTGCTGCGTATAAAGGTGGAATTTTGTTTGGATTTCATTTGAAAAAGCATTTTAGGAAATTTACAATGACGAGTCAATTCATAAATAAGTCTTATTTGACAGGCAGTTCATCAGATCAAATTTTAAAAGTTTCTGCCTCTCTTTTATCTTATATACGTCCTTAAACACATAATTTAATAATGAAAACATGTCTTACTTAGTAAAAATAGATTAACATAACCAAAGAAGTAAAGATACTAAATTATTTTCATTGGCTTAAATTCGTTAATCATTTTTACTTTCTTTTATTAAAAGAAAGCTTTAGTTTCAATTTATTGATCTGATATTAAGACCTTGTTTACATGGTAGTTATGTAGGTGGTAACATCAATACCTGGCAATTTAGGGCAATATTATATATTTTAAAATCTCAATATTTAAACGATTTCTTCATGGGATTCTTTTTTTCCCTGCCAAATGACCTTGGAAGTTTCTCTTAGGACTTTTGACATGCATATCTGTCTCAAAGATAGGCCAGGCACAACAAATAAATGAACAAGAAAGATTAGATGAGATAAAGTTCTTAACTGAGATTCATAGATCTATTAAATAATTTACATGGTATATACATTTGCTTAATAAGTAGAACGATACTTTTTCATTTGCTTCTTTCCTAAAATGCAAACTGTGAATTTGTCTCAGATATCTGTAACAGTAAATGCATAAGTAATATCCACATGTAAGTCTTCAAATATATAAAAAGACAAATCTTACCTCCATCTCCAGATCCTGATCCTGCATCTGGGAGGGGGAAAAGAAATACTTTGGTTTTGTTTGAAAAACATATTCAAAAACTATTTATGACTTTATATAGTTCATGTTCACTTCCTTTATTAAGACAGTCATATAATGGAGAAAATTAACAATATTTAATCTGAAAGTGTATATTCACATCCATTTAATTTAATTTGCATAATATAAACTTATAAAATAAATTTTCTATTATTTTCATTCTAACTTTGTAAAAAACTATTATCTAGCTTTGATGTTATATCCTATTTTGATTATTACATTCTAAAATTGACTATGTAAAATCTGTCACATTTTTATTTTAACCAAGATGAATTTGGTGCCATTAACCAAAAAAAAAAAAAAAAAATTAAAAATGAAATGTTTTTAACAGTGAGATTCGGAAATTAAACAGGCTAAGGCATGTGGCAAATAAACTCATAATTAAGGCTTATATTATTATAAATTGCATATACATGAAAGGAAAAAGAGTTTACAGATGATTATCTTTTTATATAATTGCTAATATGTTTTCCAAATACCACAATTGTGGATGAGTTTATTTGCTACCAACAACATCCTTTGTTTTTGAAATCGATAGAAGAGGGAGATTAACATTTGTCTTTGTGCTTAAAATTGGATACACCCTCAGTGATGCTGGCAGAAAAAAAAAAACAAAACGATACCCTCCTTCTGCATTTCTCTCTATTTCTTCTCTCCCTCCTTCCTACATAATTGCAGTTGGTCAAAGTTGTCTACTTCTGACAACTTAGCTCCCATAGACACCCAGTTTTCTAGCTGGGAGTCAAGACCATTCATTTTCCATCTGGTTCTACCTGTTAAGTGTAGACATCATTCTCCTTCTGCCTTCCCACTTCTTTTCATCCTAAATACATTTGATTATGTATTTTTAATGTTAATACTGGTAGTAAGACTAATATTGGTATTTCTATCTGAAATGCCCACATCTCACACTGAAATCACAACCAGGTTTCAAGAACTATACCAAATGCCACTTCCAGGAATTTGTGTTTGATGCTTCAGATGATTTTTTTTTCTAAGAAAAAAAAAATAGCAAAATCTGAAACCCCCATTACTTCTACTAGTTTGCCTCCATGACAGTTTGTTAGAGGCATGGTATAAAAAATGATACGACATATGAAAATGCGCAGAATGCTGACGTATGGAAGAACGGACGCCTCCCCAACAGTCATGCTTATCATCATGTTAGGTATTAGCAGTGTCATGAAGGAGGAGTAGTTTAAATGAAAAGCTCTGGTGGCGACTTATATTAACTAAATTTATGGGGTCTAACATTGTCTAAAATCAGAAAGCCAAGTTATTTATTAACTGGTAATGTGACTAATACATATGTCTTTAGACCAGCAGAGTCTTTCCTTAAGGCAAGCTAATTGGTAAAACAATTTATAATAAAAACCCTTCTTAGTAAATATATAATCAAATAAGCATATGATCATATGCCTTGACTGTTTAATGATAACAGATCAAGAAAGGCTGAAGGATTTGTCACCAAAATAGAACATCCTGTCAACCCATGGCACCATCACTGTTGGATGGGACAATGCTTGAATGGTCAATGTTTGTATACTTTTGCAGCTAAAATTTTAAATAAATTTATTTCAATTAATTTGAAAGTTTAATTCAGTATTACTTATAATCATCAGAGGCTAACAGGTTGTACTGTTATAGCACTAATGTATTCCACGTATTTTGGCTAAATGTGTAGTTTCTTTTTTCTTCCTCATTATGACTGTAAACTTCTTTAAGTCCAGAACCAAGTTTTGTTCAGCTTTTTGTAGTTATATGCACATAAGAGGAAATACATATAAGCTTATAGATTTAAACCTCCATTGTTTGATAACATAAGGTATGTTATCTGACTTTCCTAAGCTTATTTGTCCTCTGTTCAGTGAGTATAGTAATGTCCCTCTCATTGGGTGTTTCTGAGGCTTACTGTACAACAGCAAGTTATAAATGCTCATCACTGTATCTGGAACATAAAAATTAAGATTCTGAATAGACATATTACTTATTCATCCCTAGGTTTTTCTAATAAATACATATGGCTTGGGAAAAGAAAAAAAAAAAAACAGTGTTGTATCGGCTTGCATCTCATGTATCTTTCTAAAAAGGCAAGGAGCATGGATCTTAAGGCAATATTTGTTTTATTTGACCCAAATTAGGTAAGTAGGAAAGAAAGGAAGAATAGATGGGAAATAATTACAAGTTCACTGCATCATTATGAAATAGTGATGGGAAGCTTTAATCATTTCTCTAGTATAGGATAAACAAGTAGCCTACTCAAGTCTTACTAGTGAGATGGAAACACCTAAGAAGTCATGCTATTAATCTCGAAAGTCTCAGCTTCTAGTTAGCGCATTTCTTGTAATACAGAAACGCAAAATTGATGGTGAGGCTATTGAGCAGACTGTCCAATAGGAAACCATTTTTGGACCAAAAAAAAAAAAGACTTGTAAGTTCAATGAAATATAATAAAGTTATATCTTCTACTGCCTTTTATTCCTAGAGATCAAAATTTACTCTCTCTATTCAGTGTCAAATAGCATTAAAAATAAATGGAAAATCCACAAAGAAAAGAAAGAGAATTTATTTTAGATCAAAAGTCGGAACTCTAAATTATTTACAGTCAGACCTGGTTAATCAAAGTTACTTTGGTTCCTCCATCATTATTCAGATCAAAAATCTTTTAGATTTACAATACAGTGGGAGACACATTGAACAGGACTGGCTTGCTAATTAAATCCTACAGAAATCTAGGTATGTGAATCAGCTTCATATAGATTACTCAATGGTGATTACATGTTCTACTTGGCTAAGCTTTTATTTTCATAGTATAAACAACACATTAGAGACCAGCATGTAAAAACTTGAATGAACCAGGAGAATGTGACTGCCTGAGCCTTTAAGAACTTGGAGGTTGGCAAGTCAAGAAAGAGAGATTTTGGTAACAAATGTTGTTAGCCATACCATGACTTTCTAACTCTATTTTGACCACAGCCCACTGATTCTCATTCTGCTACTGCCAGAGACAGACTGGTATCCTATATGACCTTGAGTAGACAAACCCTTTCCTCAGTACTCCCTGGTGTTTGCCTCCATCATTCTCGGTTTCTCAGAGTCAGAGTTTCCAAATTTTTTTCCCATGCAATTTGTTTTAACATATCACTTTAAATTTTCTCCATAGGTATGGCAGATTGGTTTTTCATAATTAGTTTGCTCCTTGCTTTTCTTCCTGTTTCCCCCATCTCTACCATGAGAGTAGGATGCTGGTCCTCCTCCCTCCTTACTGGGGAAGCAAGTCCGCCGACTCTCCCCTGTTGCTGTCACTTTGACTCATTACTTCTCAGACAAATCCCTGAGCGGCAGTGATCTGTTTGCTGTAGCAAATAAGGGGGAAGTGGGGCACCAGGAGGGGGCATTCACCTTATGAGGCAAAAAATCATATAAAAGACTACTTAAAAAACAAAACGAAAACATCATCATGACGTAGTAATAATATCATTCTCTTTTGCTAATTCTTAGGAACTTTAATAGTCACAGATATAATTTGGAACACTGTCAATTACTAACAATCCATGGACTTAAGATGGTCTTTTAAAGAACACAAGCCTATCTCCTTGCTCGTTTGCCGTACTGCCCCAACATACACACGGGTTTTGACACAGTTCTCTGGAATAGAAAAACTTGTTACCGAAGGAAAACTTGTTATCTAGTACTTGTCATCTAACTAATAAAATAGATTTTTCCGGGCACTATTCTATATTTTCACTTTTGAAGGAAGTTCATACGTTGTGTCTTTATTATTTTTCCCAGATATGCTTATACCATCCAATTCCTCAGAAATGAGGACTTTCTAGAAAGATGCTGATGTGTCATTCACCACAACCATCATGGACACTAAAGTTTCTTTAATATATGTGATTCTAACATGTCAAGACTAACCTGTAAACTCAGCTTTATTTTAAGGCGTTGCTCTATCAAGTTGGGCTTTGCTCCCTTTGTTTAGTTTTCTTCCTGTAATGCTGTTCGGCTCTAACAATCAGTGACCATGAAAGGAAAACATGGAAAACTGAAGAGCGTGGGAAGCCAGTCTTCTCACTTCCTTCAGAGCGTTCTTGGTAAAGACAGCTACAGAGCTTTGTGCAATCCCAGGCCAACCATGTTAGAAAGGATAGTTGTCTTTCACAGATACATTCTTCAGTATAATCAGCTAAATGGTAGGAAGAACATTTTTATCGTGCTGCTGAGGTTACCCACATTTTCGCTTTCAAACCCAGATCTGCAAAACTGCCCTCCAGCAGACGATGATGTTGTTCAAAACAAACAAGCCAGCCTCATGTGTGCACAGGTACGTTTCTCTGTATCTGGCACCTAGGCAGGAGATCTAGAGTTCTAATTATATTACTCAACTGTCTGCACTTCATTAAATAACATATGTATTAAAATCAACATCCTTGTGGCAGATTTTCCCTTTCTTCCAGAAGTGATTTGAAATGTAAAAAAGACAAAATGAGAATAATGTATGCTTGGTACAAAAGAAAGAGAGGCTTATCCAGCCAGTATATACAGTCTGAATTATTTATTTAGCGATAACATAACAGAAAAAGCAAGACGTTGTTCCAAAGGTTTCAGGGGGTCTTCGGGATCGCACACGTACCTGTGGCACAGGATCCTTCAGACACGACGAGTATCTCGCTCTGCTGTTTGCAGGCAGCCTGCCTCAAGTAGCACTCGTTCTGGTAGCTCTCCCCATTGGAGCCACACACAGGCACGTAGTCACTGTTGCACTGGGGGACACACAGACAGAAGCTCATGGTTAGCACTGGAGTCTGCATGCCTTTGACATCTTGACATCTTGAAGGGAAATAATCATTTACAAAAGAAAGCACTTGTGTTCATTTTCAGCAATCCCCATTGTATCCACTAAAGTCTTTGACCTTGCAAGGGCATCATTCAAAGATACACAAAAGTAATGTCAAGTCAACTAATCAGTCATTTGATTCAGATGGGGGGGAAGCTTCTAAACTGATCAGGTAATTCCAGCAAAGTGATCTCGGCAGGCAATACTGAAAAGGTATAGCAACAAATGTATCAACATTATTTAATACTGTTTTTCAGATATACACCCATCTGGCTTGGTGGAAAAAATCAAAACGTGCTATAATATTAAAGTTATGAAGAACAGGTAATTCCTATCTGTGGTTAGAGCAGAAGTAAACAGCTGATAAAGCAATTAAACCAGTTACCCCTGGGGCGCCTGGGTGGCTCAGTGGGTTAAAGCCGCTGCCTTCGGCTCAGGTCATGATCCCGGGGTCCTGGGATCGAGCCCCACATCGGGCTCTCTGCTCAGCGGGGAGCCTGCTTCCCTTCCTTTCTCTCTGCCTGCCTCTCTGCCTACTTGTGATCTGTCTGATAAATAAATAAAATCTTTAAAAAAAAAAAAAAAAAAAAAAAAAAAAAAAAAAAAAACCAGTTACCCCTTAGTATGTTTTTTGTTTGTTTGTTTAATTTTAATCTTTACAAACTTCTAAATATTTGGGTAAGACATTTGATTCCTAATTAATTTATCATATATCTTTAGATATTGCCACATATAATGCAAGAAAAAAAAAAACAACAGAATATGGAATACAGGGGGGAAAAACCAACAAGTATTGAAGCATATGTAAACTTTATTGGTTATTGAAAAGTATGACTATTAATATATATTTCATAAAGAGAAAAGTTCATTTTTAAAACAGCCTCATTATAAAAAAGTACAAATTTTACAATGAAAATTAGGCAACCTACGGGGTGTACTCATCATAACATAATCACACTCCAAGGCATTAGAGATACTTGGCTGTGTCCTATACCTTCTAATTACACTAGAGATGTGATTATCTCATGATTACTACTACTGATGTGTTTCATTGTTCAACTGTAACAAATGTAATGACCAAGATGATTATTTAAAAATACCCACCTATGCCAGAAACTAAGTAAAGCAAATCATACATACACATGCTTATGAAAACACTTTGTTGTATTCCAGTTCTTATTAAAATATTTGGATTTTTGATGGCTGTAAATTTATAACACATACAAAATAAACCAATGATCTAGTGAGATGCTAGGAAAGTTTTATTTTTTTTTTTTATTTTTTTTTTAAAGATTTTATTTATTTATTTGACAGAGAGAGATCACAAGTAGACGGAGAGGCAGGCAGAGAGAGAGAGAGGGAAGCAGGATCTCTGCCGAGCAGAGAACCCGATGCGGGACTCGATCCCAGGACCCTGAGATCATGACCTGAGCCGAAGGCAGCGGCTTAACCCACTGAGCCACCCAGGGGCCCCTAGGAAAGTTTTAATATATATGATGATAAACCTAAAACTCTATCATGAGTTAAATTCAACTCAAAGGTACATGCCAAAAAAAGAACGAATTCCCAGTAAGTTTATAATCTTATAATAAAAACCTGACGTTTATTTTTTTAGTCTATTTCCTTGGAATATTTGTGTCTTCTTCTTCTCCATCAACCATTTATCTCTTAATCTTTGCTTTAATGTAACAATGTCTTAATCATCCTAGTAAGTTATATATGAAATGGGATAAGCTGATGTTCTCTGAAGTGAAAGTCTTATTTTATGAGTCTTACTTTGTATCTGTTATTGAAAAACTGAAATACAGCTTAGAAATAGTAATATACTTTCCTTGCAATAGTAAATCCAAATTGTATGACACTCATATTATGATCTCCATAATTGCTAACACGGTGATTTAAATATGAAGTCTTATCTATTTAGAAATTGCTTACATGTGATTAAAATGATTTAAATATTTTAAATATCACACATTTTAGAGATCTTTATTTCTTCAATTTCTAATCTAGATATTCTGGAAGCCCTTTATGTAGTATTTCCTTTTCACAGTTACATTACTGGCTCCCAGACTCAGTCTATCTGGGTGACTGCACTTTAAAACTGTTTTGATTAGAAACTTTTACTAATAAGGATCTTTTACTCACTAGGCATTCTTTTTTGATCAGATGATACCTGCATAACGGCGGTCTTCCACAAGCTTTCTAAATATATATGTATGTTTAAATTTACATCTGAGAATTGACCTACCACAGGACCCAAAATCATACCCACTACTAAAGAAAAAAGGCAACGGCAAAATGTCAGTGAGGAGCTGAATTCTCCAGTGAGTAGCACAGAGGACCAGCTAAATGGGGCTGGTGCTTACGTAGAACCATAGACTAAGAGGCAGGTGGATGGACAGGTGCTTGATAAATGTGCTGTGTTCGGGACTGGAGAGGATTTATGAGGACGCACTAACACTAAAATGGTATCTGAGCTAATGGAGGAGGCATCAGAAAGAAGCGAACTACTGGTAACATATCATGGTCCACAGACTTGCTGACACTTCCAGGAGGCAGAAGATCGTCAACATGAGAGTGTTGGCTGGACCAGTCAGCTTCCCCCGTTCAGGTACGAGCATTGTTGTCTTTGGCTACCTTTTAGTCTCCATCTTCAAACCTGCTTACAACACTCTATAGATTATCTGGGTCCACATTATCTTGTCTCCAATCCCTGGAACTGCTCTATTTATCTTTCCTATCTACTTCTGCAGAATCTTCAGCTGTAGCCAGTGGACAGCGGGTGAGGGCTGGGAAGTATTTATTATCTCTGTCAAGTGCTAGTACACAATGCTGATATGCATCTTAAAATATGGAATAAACTGATAAAGCACTCATATGCCACTTCTGAGGGATGCAGGAAGCCAAATGTGAACAGTGCGAAAAACAGAGCTGCCAAGTTCCATGCACAAGCCAAGAGGGAGATTTGTACGGAGCTGAAAAGAGCTTAACTGTAGATTATCAGTGCGATGTTTTTGGCCTTTAGTACCATGTCTTGTGCTCATTAATATGAATAATACAAGGATGAAGCAAACTCTAATTTATCACGGCTCGGGAGCAGAAGTCCGGTCCTGGTTTCTCCAATTTCTCTCACGGCCCTGGTGTAGGGTCTTGTACACATCACTCAACTATTAAATATCTAACAAGTTTATAGCTCATTTTCCCCATTTGAAATGGTTAACTAGGGCATTTGGGAGGATTAACAGAACCGTGTTTTTAAAATACTTCTTAATATTCCTTTAAAAAAGAAATGTAAATTATTTGTCTCTCATGACAAGCATTTTTTATTTGAGTATAGTTGATGCACCATCTAACACAGACACTAAACACACACATCTAAAATTAGAGAAATAAAGGAAAACAGAATAACCCTACGCATAAAAATAAGCTAAGTATTATGTTAAAATACGCCAAATTATCGGAAATAATTCTTAGAGGTAATCATAGTACTGCTCAGTTTCAGATGAAGGGACAGATTCGGATGTTAAGTGACTTGCTAAAGGCCACATAGTTGGCTGGTAAGAGGAAAAACAAGACTCGGGCCCAGATGGCTGGACCCATAAATGTATGTGTTGTACAAACTTCCTCTCAGGGGAAAAGTGATTCTATTTTTCTTAAGATGTTATAAAAATCTTAAGTTTATTTTCTAAATATGTGTTTTCCAGTTAGCTACATATCACGCTAGTAGATTCAATGACTTGACACTCTACGATGTATGGAATTCATTTTACTACAAGTGAACAAAAAATGTATGTGAGAAGTTTTTTCATATGATTTATTGCTTGTTTGGTTAATAAAGATTTCTTTTAGCTGAGATTCCAGCATGTAGAAGCTATGTATAACTTATATTTTATAGATTGTCGGCACCTTCCAGAGTCTGGCATGTAGAAGGTACTCCACAGATGTTAAGTGAATTCTTGTTATATTCCCAGTTGTCAAAGGCTTAAGAATAATGGCTTAGGATATGGTATGTTCCTTTTCCAAAAAAGAAAAAGATAAAAAAACCTGCACATGTTCCAATCCTTTGATCGTTCCATAAGTAACTTTATTCTTCTCTGTAACCACATTTCTTTAAATGAAAGAAAATATGACTTTAAGAATGGGCAAGCCTGTGGCTATGGTGAAAGTAACTCTGTGTGACTTCTCAGGCTCTGTCATTAAAGGACAGAGTTTCTATCTGACCCTTTCTCTTTTTCTGGATGCTTGCCCTTGACACCCAGCCATTGTGGTGTAAGGAAGCTCAGACTAGCACATACGGAGAGATCCACATTAAGGACCAAGGTGTCCAGCTGACAGTCAGATATATGAGTGGGAGCCTTGAGAAGAGTACAGAACCAAGCCTTTGAGTTCTCTCCTTCTCTCAGTTAATGCCAAAGGAAGCAGAGATGAGACTTTCCATTAAGCCTGTCCAATTGCAGATTCACGAGCAAAGGAAATGTTCATTATTCTTGAGCCACTATGTTCTGGGCAACGTTATGCAGTGCTAGTAAGTGGAACAACTGAATATCTAAAGCATGCTTATTAAATACAAATAGTGAATATTTAAAATAAATAATATCTAAAAAACATAAGCCTTCACCATATTTTTGAATTACAAGCTGATATTTGGTCATTGTATGACCAATGCTATGTATGAATAACTACATAAGCACCTTTCTTCCTTTCTTGTTTCCTTCCTTCCTTCCATGCATGCATGCATCCATCCATCCATCCATCCATCTAGTTGTCTCTAAATTTTTCTCTCCACAACTGATTTATAAGATTGACCAGCATGCTGTCTCATATTCAGATAGGAACCAGGTTCTGCCATTTCTGGAACTCATATCATCACCAAAAATCAGTTGCTGTACTACCTTTGATACTGAGTTGTCTACCGTAACTTGTATTGTTGTTGCTGTTACCGATATCTTCATTTGGATATATAATGTATCGGGAGAAAATCAGATTCGGTGTCAAAGGACCTAGGTTCTTACTTTAACATCGCCGCTTACTGATGGTTATTTATATTTTTGGGTTTTAATTTTCTCATCTGTAAACGGAGGAGAAAATAATTGCCCCACTCAGTTGTAACAAATAAAGGGGAGAATATTTTTATTTTCAATCATCTAAGAGAAGTGAAGGCAAATATATGTTCACTTTAGTGCTCCAAGTTGGAAAACTATAGATCACATACATACACTTCTCTTTGAAATTTATCTCTCAGCTAGAGTGACCATAGTTTGCATGTTAAATTGTGTGATTGTATCTGTAAACACGGGAGAAACAAAGAGTAGACGACCTCAGCTAGTTTAGAATAGTATATAGGAAAATAGATTATCAGGACATCTCCCTTTTCATCAGATACAGGGAAACCAACCAACCAACCAACCAACCAACCAACCAACCTCAAACTCAATGGAATGTCCTGGAAAGGACTGAATCAAGATACTCTTAGCCTAAAATAGCCTATTAATTATTCTTTGTACAACTTGCACATTTTCTTTGATCTTCAACTTAATCCAGCCATTCTATATTCTTGGTACACATAGAGTTTAAATGTTCCAGGAAGGAAATGCTTATTTTCTCTTAACACACTGACAACTATCACAAAGCACAAGCTAACGGCATTAGTAACCTCATAATAAATTTAAATGTTACAGGCATTAGGAAAAAATGACATTTTAGGTTCTTATTCAAACCTGCATTCATTGCCCACTCCTCAATCTACTCCACTCAAAAAGTATTTAAATTAGTGACAAATGTAACTGGCTGACAAAGCATGAAAAACACAAATATATTTTGTTGGTAGAAGTTTTACCAGAATTCTTTGTGGAATCTGAAAACTGAACAAATATACGTCCCTTTTAGTAGCAGGCATCCATGTAGAATTTTGTGAACTCTGTTATTTTCCTCTCGTTGAAATCTTAGAATTATGGCTTTCCATCTGAAGAACATTCTTTTTGGTTCATTTTATACTGTTGATGAATTCACTTCTCATGTCTACCCTTAGTTATGAAAGTAAGACAAATTTATGGGAGTCACAGACTGAAAGGGGAGAAAATCCACAAGATCCTTTGGGCCTTTAATTAATGATTTATACCTGTATTTTCTCTTTAGTTAACATTTGGGGAAAGTATGAATTGGAGAGCTTTCATGCTCCATCTCTCCCACGTAGTTCATTGAAAGAACATAATTACATTGTGCGGTATGGCTGGAGACTTTAGAGGTTGGTGTCACACGCATATTAAACGTGCACAAGTATGTTTCTAACACTATAGTATGGTCTGAAGGACTGCAGCATGGTCACATCAATATTCACCTACCAGGAGGTGATGCACTTTGCAAATATCTGTTGTTTTATTTCTTAGAAAGAATAATGTCCAAGCAGCTTTGAGCTTATCTACAAACAATTCAAACTATATTTATTTTTATTTATTTATTTTTTTTAAAGATTTTATTTATTTATTTGACAGAGAGAGATCACAAGTAGTCAGAGAGGCAGGTAGAGAGAGAGGAGGAGGAAGCAGGCCCCCCGTCGAGCAGAGAGCCCGATGTGGGGCTCGATGTGGGGCTCGATCCCAGGACCCTGAGATCGTGACCTGAGCCGAAGGCAGAGGCTTTAACTCACTGAGCAAACCAGGTGCCCCCAAACTATATTTAAATATGAATTCCCTTGTCTCTCTCACTGGGAGGTTGAATTCAATTTAAAATATTTAATTTCATCAACAAGTCTAAATACTACCTGTTATAACGATTGTTTAGACCTGAATTTGAGTTTAATGTTTTCATTTGTTCTGTCCCTTTTTTTCTTTTTTTGTCTTTTTTTTTTTTTTTAGTTTTGCTTACAACCTTGGAAACGTTTTCCATATACATATTTCCTGGTTGAACCTTGTGTTAGATTTCATGTGTATTTAAAAAAATCAGGGGCTCCTGGGTGACTCAGTCGGTTAAGCTGCTGCCTTTGGCTCAGGTCATGATCTCAGGGTTCTGGGATCCAGCCCCACATCGGGCTCCTTGCTAAGTGGGGAGCCTGCTTCTCCCCTGTCTGCCATTCCCCCTGCTTGTGCTTGCTCTCTCCCTCTCTGTCAAATAAATAAAGAAAATCTTTTAAAAAATAAAACATTCAACAGCACTCAAAGGTGAATATAAAATGTTAGTACAACACCTATGATGGTATGTATGCTTGTATAAACATTTTGAGAGAAAAGAAGGTTTATAATTTACACGGTATAAAGCACTTGTTAGATGATGACTATAATAATGACATGAAGAGTTCTATCTTCAGTAAATACTCATAACCTAGTTTTGATGATACCAGTGCTGCGATGTCCCTCTCTTTTAAAAAAAATTTTATTTTCCTAACATGCAACAGCACATTTTTCTAACATTTATGAAATGACTTGCGGCTATTTGCACTTTTTTGGATTCCTGGGAGATTCAGCTGTAATTGAATGTGGTACCCATGGAAAGTTGACATATAACAATAAGCTCCGTGATTTCAAAACCTAGCACAGCAGTTTTGAAGTCATTTTAATAAGGAGTTTATTTAAATAGTTAACCAGCTTGCCTGGATAATAGAACCCAAAACCATTAAAACAGAGCAATATGATTAAAAAAAAAAAAAAAGATAGCCCCAATCTAAAAGAACAAAAGTATGAATCCACACTTCTACCCATTGATTATTTGGCTATTAACCCCAGCAGCTGACTTGTAAAATGTGTGCTCGGTGGGACACATACACGTAATTTGCTTCTGACACACCAAAAGAACAACCTGCAGCTTTCTACCTCCACTGGCATTTGTAACTCTGGCATACACATTTCTCCAAAAAGCTATGTCTTTTTGACATCCATTGGCTCTCTTGGCAGTACAGCACTTTTGCTTGGTGCCAGCTTTCCTCTTAGCTTGCATAGCTATAAAGTGCCAGGTGATGGGTTGTAAAGGGAGCTCCCTCCTTTGCAGTCTCGTTAATGAATAAGAAGATGCAAGAATCAGACTTCTTACCTTGAACTGACAGACGCAAGTCACAGTGTCTCCAATTCTTAAACATTCCCCATCAAATTTACAGGTGTTGGTGTCACAGAGGAAGAGATCATTTTCTCTGTCATCATAACCTCAAATTTAAAGAGAATGCTCCAGTCATTAAAAAATGTTATAGACTTCAGCAAAAAAAAGAAAAAGGAAAAAAGAAAACACTATCTTGAAGCTTTAAAAGAATTGCTCTAAATTTTAATTCCAATAACCACGGCTGTACTGCAAGGTCATTCTTTGCTGATAACCTCCAAGATCTGTTCAGTGATCAATATTCATTTCTTTTTTTCACAAGTCTTTTCTAGTCAGTTCTCTTTTAATTTTCTTTCTTTCTTTCTTTCTTTCTTTCTTTCTTTCTTTCTTTCTTTCTTTCTTTCTTTCTTTTTTTCTTTTTTTTTTTTTTGCTATTGTTATTTTATTTTGACCAGGGTTAATACTGGCAGCAGTGAATAAGGGTTTAACACTTGCTTCCTAGCTTCCTCATTTTTTTCTTATTAAGTAGACTATAGTTTACGAGCCCAAACTCCACGTTTTAGAAAAGAGCTGGTGATGGTCTCTGGGTGTCATTTTACCAATTCTCCATTCTTAATCATTCTTTCGCTTTAAGGTCTGGAACAACCCTTTATTTGGATTTTCTCCAGACAAAGAGGAAACAAAGACCCAATAATAAAGATAAACAGGCACAGTGTTTTCTGTGATGGTCTGTCTGGCTCAAATGAAGATTGATCACCTTTAAGTTAACACGGGTGGAGGGGTGTGCCAGGTTCTTGAAAATCTGCTTGGAAAACAAGTTTATTCTCTTTAGTTTCTGCAGATCTCCTCAAGATATCTGGCTGATAATAAATTTCTTAATTGCCAACCTCAATTTCACATTTAAGTTATTTCCTAGCACGATGTGATCCTTGGGATGAAGCAAACTGGTCATGCTGGACTACAAAGCTGTGACCATTTCAAACAAGTCATTTTGCAGGTTGTTTAATATGCCTACAATAAAGCACCTAAAAAGTGATTAGACACCTGTAAAGCGGAACTCAGCTTTTCAAAAATAACATATATGCACCCATGAACCATGAACAAGTCGACGTAAACATGTTAAATTTTATAAAAATACCAAATTTAGAAATTGCCAAAAACAGAACAAAGGCAATCTATTGACCCAAATCTAATAAGGTTGCAAATCTCAACCAGTCTTTAAAAAGCACAAACTGCAATGATGCCTAAAAATCTCCTCGTGGAATTTCCATCAGCAACAACCCAGGGCTACAGGTTCTTTCCTCCTATGAGTTACAGTTGGTCATTCCCACCTCTCCAAAGTTACACACACTTCAGCTCACATACATCCCTGGAAGCCGCTTTATTCATAGCCAGATTTAACTGCAGCAGAATTATATTTACAGAAGATGAAAAATTACATGCACACTTCTAAAACTAGAACAGAGCAGACCTAGGGGACAATACCCAGGCATGTTAACGCAATTTAAAATGCCACTGAAATCACCCCTCGATCCCGCCAGGGTATACTATGGGCTGTCACACTGAGATGCGAAGGCAGCCCAGAGTCCAGCATCTCCCATCCCCGGGCCGGGCTTAATTAGGAGGCTTCAGCATAGGAAAGTCTGCCAAGCTCCCCCGCTCAGACTCTGAAGGGACCCCGGCGAGCAAGAGGCGCGCCTGACCCAGTCCAAGGAAGCCTGCCCAGAAATGGAGTCGGTGTCTGCCGGGTCGGTTCCGCCCGCCTGCGCACAAGCCTGCCTGGCTCGGTTATGCCCACCCAGGCCTGGAGACCGACGAACGCATCTTTTCTCAACTTCCCTTCAGCATCTAGGAGCTTAGGGAGGCAAGAGAGAAGCATCTCCGGGCTGCAGAAACACCGTCTTTTGCAGCCAAGTAGACTGGGAGGATGTGAGAGGCAGAGAGGGAGGGAGGGAGGGAGTCTCCGAGAGAGGGAGGGAGGGAGGGAGAGAAGGAGTCTCTTGAAACCCAAGCTCCTGGAGAATCCGTGTGACCTGCTCTTGGACGCGAGACCGGGGCGCCTCCCGGCACTTTTGCCGGAATCCGTCTCCCCCGCAGTCACTATTTGATTTATTGCTTTCTCGCTTGTCCTTTCTCATAAAGTTGTTTCTCGCTGGTTTGAGCGAGACTTTTTTCTTCAATGATGGGGGAGGTTCCGTATAGTCTTTCCCCCCCGGACCGGGGCTCCTTCCGATGATCCACAGAACCGCCCCGTTTGGTATTTCCTAAAATGCCCGCAGCTCCCGGGGCACGGGTGCAGGGGTCGGCGCACCTGCACTCTCCGCGCCCCCAGCCCCGCGGCCCCGGCTCGCTCCGCGGCCTGGCCGGCTCCCGCGCCCCCTCGGGCGGAGGTCGGGCGTCCCGGAGGCTTGGGCAGCGGGAGGCCGGGGCCGAGGGCGCGCACGGGGGCAGGCGGGTCCGCGCCGGATACGCGCCCGCGCTGCGGGGCCCGGGGTCGGCGGCGGGGCTCGCGCTTACCGGAGCAGTTCCAGCCGGTGGGCGTCTGGCAGTCGCTCAGGGAGGTAGGGAACGCCGCGAGCCGGGCCGGGCGGGCCGCGAGCAGCAGCAGCACGGGCAGCAGCAGCAGCCAGCAGAAGCCCTCGCACAGCGTCCAGCCGCCGCACGGCCGCGGGGACTCCCACAGCACCATGGCTAGTTCGCGCGGCTCCGCAGTGGCCAACGGCTTCCGAGGGGCGCGCGGTCGCGGGGGCCGGCCGGCGGGCTACTGGGCATCCCGCGGACCGCGGCGGCACGGGCGGCGGCGGCGGCAGGGGCAGCGGACGGGGACGCGGCGGCCAGACCCGCGCATGATCGCGGGAGTTTCAGAAACATCCAGGGACCCGGCCCAGCCCCGGGAGCCGCAGGGTCGTCCGAGCGGCAGCGCCGGACCCTCGGGGGGCCGCGGCCATAGGGAGGGGCTCTGGGAGCCGCGGAGCACGGGGAGAGCGAGTCCGGGGGCAGATAGCGGGGTCCGCGGAGGCCGGCCGGAGGCAGAGTCAGGGCGCGCCCCAGCCCCGCCGCCGCCGCTCGCGCTCTGCCGCCCGCATCCCTCTGGCGTTGGGGAAGCAGCAGGTCCTCAGCCCGCCCGAGGTCACGTGGGAGGAGGCAGGCGCGCGCTGATTGGCCGAGCGGGATGCAGGTCCCGGGAGGGCGGGGTCGGCGCGGAGGCGCAGGGAGGCGGCGGCGGGCGCCACAGATGGGCTCGCGGGCCGGGCGCTGCCCGAGCGGAGCTGCGCGGGCCTGGCTCGCGGGGCGAGCGCGGGCTTCCGAGGGGGCGACCCCACACCCTTGCACAGCCCCTGCCCTCCCACGCTGCGGCCCGGGACGCCCCCACCGAGCCCTGCGTCCCGGCCAGGGCCCCGAGCCAGCTCCCTCTTCCGCGCGCGACCCCGGGGCCTCGCGTATCCGCCGCGGCCGGGGGCGTCTCCGCGCTGGAGCCGGGAGAGCGGCGGTGCAGGGGTAGCGGCAGGGCTGAGCGGGGAGAGCGGGCCCTCAGGGGTGTCCCGCTGGAGCCGGGTCGCCTGCGCGCCGGACACGCCGCCCGGAGCCGGACTCGGGCTGCGACTGTCGCGGCGGGAGCCCCGGGAGCGCTCCGGAGGGGCCGAGACCCGGGGGCGCCGAGACCCGGGGGCGCGGGCGGCGGTGATAGGGCAGCCCCGGCCGGCCTGGAAGCGGCTCCGCCGGGAGCACACGCCCCGGGGCCGCTCGCGGGCCGACTCAGCCCGCCTTCCGCGCCCGCTCTCTGGCCTCCCCGCCCGGCCCCGCAGCTCCCGCTCTGCGAGGAGCCGAAGGTCCGGAGCTGCCCTCCTCGCGCTCCTCCGCAGCGGGGAAGCTGTGCGCGCGGCTGCCGGGGTCGGGCCGGCGCTTCGGAGGTCGGACGCGGTCCGGACGCGCGGCCCGAGCGGCGGGGAGGGCTCCTGGCCCCAGCCCTGGCGCGTGGCGGGCGCGTCCCCGGGAGGCGGCTTCCGAGGAGCTCGGCCCGCTCCAGCGGCGTGGGGGGCGGCCCCGGCGCGGTGCGGCCGCGTCCGCCGGGTCTGCGGCGACCTGCGGGGGCGAGCGGGGCTAACTCGGCGGGAGCCTGTCGCCCGGCGCCCTCGTCTCTTTCCCCCCGCGGTCGCCGAGCCCCGGCGTGGAGGGACCCGCCTGCCACCGCTGCGCCCCACCACGCCGCTGGGCACCCTGTCGCCTAACGGTGTTTTAGGCGCTTAGTGACTGGTCCAGGAGCTCCCCGGGACGCGGATGGAGGGGGGCGTCTTTCTGTCCTGACCCGGGCCGTTACTGCGGTCACAGTGTTTTGGATGACCTACAAGGAAGAATTTTCTATGTGATTGCTCAGGGATTCAAGATTTTTTTTTTTTCTCCCTTTTTTCCGCAGCACTCTCCTTCTAAACCTCTGTCCCTCCTTCTTCCCTCTTTCTCTCCTCTGCTTCCTCTCTCCTTCCCTTCTACCTCCCTCCCTCCTTTCCTTCCTTCCCTTCCTTCCTCCCTTCCTTCCTTCCTTCTTCCTCCCTTCCTTCCTTTTCCCCCTTTCTCTATTTCAAGAGTCCTCATCTCTGTTTCTCTCTTTTTAAATCTGGCCTTTCCTCCTGTCCTGGTCGCCCGAATTTGGAAGAGCATGTCTGGTAGAAGCTCACAGACAATTAGCGTCCATCCCCGATCACTTAAAAGAGGCGCCCGTGCACTTGGAAAGCAGGGACTATCCATCTTTCGCAGGCACCGTCAGAAAAACAAATTGCGCCCGAGCTCTCCTTTTAAGTACTTTAACCTCCAACCTCCTCCCACTTCCTTGCTTTTTAACTTATCCCTTGAGAGATGGGATCGTGCAGCACCTCCGAGCCTCAAAGAAATCTCATCTTTTTTCCTGTGTGAAACCCAGCCCTTTATCTTACATCTCCGCCTCCGCCCCAAGATTACCCCCCAACCCCCGCCCACTTCCAAAGATTTCTGAACCTCAGTGTCTCTCGCTCCCGGCAATTAAGCCGCAGATCCCAGCATTCTAGTCGGTGGTATCTCGCCCCTCACCGACAAAGGCTCCATTAAAACAGATCAATTAGACCAGACGTTGGAGGCATCAAAAAATCGGCTTCTAGACAGCGCAGCTAAATTCTTTAAGAAAACGGAATACCTTTCAGATGGAGCTGCCGGCCGATATTGCAAAAACAAGGATTCAGAGATGTCTTTCACTGCACCCTTGCAGCAGAAGCGGCCACGTAAACACGCTTAGGGGAGAGCGAGACTTAATAACGCCCGGTTCAGAGGGAGAACATGCCAGTTTCCATAGCAAGGTTGGTGTGGTACAGTCAGGCTTATGAGAAGAAGGCATGCTTGAAACTAAAGGCAAAGTCCTCAAAAGTGTTTACCAGTAATTATGGTAATGAGACAGGACCTGCTAGGATTTCAGCACTTGGCTATATAAGTAGGATTTTACAGAACCTCTTAGCAGAGTAGAACTGTTATTGAATTCTCTGCTAAGTAAATTTTTGGCATGCTTTCTAATAATATGTACTCTTCCTAAGACATTTTGCCCAAAGTAACTTAAAACTCTAAAGGAGTTAATTACTGGTTGTGACTGGTTAACAAATGCAGTTACTTCCACAGAGGTTCTTTAAATTATTAAACAGTTTCAAGCAAAGCTGTTCCAATAGGAATGCTGTGATTTTGTTCAGCTTGCTTTGCATTTAGTGTTACAGTGCCACGGAGAAACAAATTCTGAAACCGGCAAGCACCACCAAGTGGCGGAAGAACATCACTCACTGAACAGAGCGGAGTATCACTGAACACGTAAATAAAAATATGTACATTATTTAGCCTCATCATTAGTACTGCAGAAACAGACAGGAGTTACATTTTATGGCAATGAAGATTGGATTAGTGATTGGATGCACCCTTCAACTTTCCCCCCAACAGGGTCAAATCAGTTTACTTATTAGAACTGAGTCTAAAACCAAGTCTACAAATCGCACTTTGCATTGCGCATTATATGAATACTAGCTATATAACCCAATTGTCTCATGCATTTGCACAATTTCTTATTTTAAAAGAGTACAGAATATTTACTTTCAATATTCCCAGGTTAAAGCAGTTTATTTGTGGCATACACAGTCTAGAATCGATCGACGCAAAGGGTGTGGAGTCAAGTTGTCATATATTTAAGCAGAAACAGCACAGAAATTCTTTTCATTGAACTTTTTCAAAACATTTTTCCCCCCTACATGGAAAAGTCATTGTTAAGGCTAGTGATATTACTCAGATCTTTAATGGGGGTGCAGTTGGGAGAAGGAAAAAAAAAGTTAATCTAGAACAATAATAATTTAAGATAAATGAACCTGAGAACTGCTCATCAGAACTCTATCTCCTACTGTCTACTACTTTAATATGTATTTTAATAATTATTAAATTATTAAGTTATTAACTATTTATTATAGTTATAATTATTAACTATTAATACTTTAATAGTATTTTAATAATGGTAAGCTATATAGTATGCTTCTTAAAGTGTTAGTGTCATGCAGGGGGAAACACATTTTTAGTCCCCACAAAACTCTTGTGAGACAAGGAAGTCCTTAACTCCATTTTATAGACAAGACATATAGCTTTTAAAACATCAAGGGACTTACTTGCCAATATGACAAACCTAGTCAGTGGCACAGCTGGGACTCAGCTTTGCCTTTTCTATGGAGTACCAGTAAGCCCTAAACATTAAATCTCAGTCATGAGCGATGAGATCCAGGAGTTTCCATACTTGCAATTCTTACGAATTAATTCATATGAGTTACTTAAGAAGCTTTTTAAAAGATAGACAAATTCTGGTCTCACTGTCAGGGATGCTAATTCAGAGAATTTGGGTTTGGACCATGGAATCTGTAATTTAATATTCATCCTTATTTAAGAACTAAGGTTCTAACTCTACTAACTCTACTCATATGACAAATGAAAGGATATCTGGATTCTTGCCCAGTTTCCACAGGACTTTTGGCAGAGAAGTTTCTGAGACAAGATAAGTGTTTACACTAAATAAAAGTGGTGGTGGGAGGTGCCTGGCTGTCTCAGTCAGTAGAGCATGAGACTCTCAGTCCCCAGGTCATGAGTTCATGTGTTTGAGCACCACGGTGGGTTTACAAATCACTTTAAAAAAATGATAAAGGAGTATACTCAGTTTGTAGATGGGTTATTATACACGTCTATCTCTATATCTACCATAAATTATTGAATTTCTCTATGCATATGTTTACCAAATATGTAGTAAGCTTCTATTATGTCTGACTTACTAGCTTTGTGACCATGGGCAATTTCCTCATTTGTATAATAGAGGCAATAGTAATATCTACCTCCAAGGGTTCTTCTGAAGATTAAGGGAGAAACATGATTTAATGATAATGGCCTTGGGGTGAATCCCTACATAAATGAATGAATGAATACATAAATATGTATGCATGTAGTCAGCTATTTACTTATATATAATTATAATTATTATAATAAATATATGATAAAAATAACTGAGTATACACAAGTTATATATGTGTGACATTGAAGTGCACAATATTGATTACTAATAATGAAATACAGTATCATTTTAATATCTAATCCAAAACCTCAATATTTTATCTCTTAATTTCTAGCTTACCTAAGATATATGGATGGACACAAATAATTATTTCATGAGCTTTCATTTATTTATTATTTACATTTTATTTATTTATTTATTTATATTATGTATTATTATAAAAAGTACATATTATATTATCAGTAACAAATATATTGGTACATCAAGTGTTTAATTTGTAGATCAAATGCTATTGGTAATATTTCCAAGAATTCATCTTCATTTCAGGTTGATTTTTTTTATTTTTAACTGAAAGTAAATTTTCTATCCTTCATGGTAATTATTTAATGATGCATAAATAAAAAGCCATGATTTAAAGAAATCATTTTATAATGTAAGTTCCTATGCCTTATTGATTCTGGTGCCTTCATGATAGTTCATGTGTAGATTAAAATTTCAGTGCTTAGAAAAATAGTTTATTTCCTCTTAAGGCAGTGACTGTACATTGTAATCACCTGGGGGATTAAAAAATACTGATGCAGAGTCTTTGCTCCAAGGTTTTGAGTCCCTCTGAAGGTGAGGTGGAAAACACTGGATTTTTAAAAGTTTCATGATGACTGTAATGCATAGCTTTGGTTGATAGCCACTGCCATGGGGAAAGTAAATGAGTGGGTGTTTCCTCATTATCCAAATATTCAAGTTTCAGCAAGTAAAAGGGTAATTGTTTTTCATGTAAAACTTTAAAATAAACATCTTACAAAAGACATTATCTGATTAAGATATTTAACCAAAGCAATACGCACCAGTTAATGTTGGCCACTAGTTTGCCAATAGTTTGGGGAAAAAATATTATTTTTAAAAACTACATATATAAGGCAGTGGGCATCTCAATACAATTTGGTGTCTTTTTATTTACAAATTCAGACAGTTTCCAATCACTATTTAATTATAATTAAGATATTTAAAGATAATTAAGCCTTATCTTAGACCTTAAGACTTTTCTTCAAATCATTATGAAACTTTATTTTTGCAGTTAGAACCAGAAGTTTGAATCAGTTTGGAATAAAGCTGCTTTTCAAGTCCCACTTGGTTTTAATTTAGTGGGGTTTTTGCTTTTTGTTTGTTTCTCTGTTTTGTTTTGTTTTTGTTTTTGTTTTTTTTTGGTTTGGGTTTTCTTTTTGTTTTGTTTGTTGTTGTTGTTGTTTGTTTTTTGCCCACCTTGTCTGTGGCAGACTAAGCGTCTTAGGAACTGACATTCTCTACTGTTTGACACCTCTAGCACCCAAGTGTTTCTTCCTCTTCCCCCTGACACCCCCAAAAGAAGAAGAAGAAAAACTGAGTGGAGAGGCTTCTGTCATAACATAAATTTGGGAAACGCTTCATATAAACTCTGTTTAGCTTCACAATGCACATTTGCATATTAAAGGCTCTGAGGAGCCCTGCAGTAAAATCAAACCAAAACAGCATCAAATAAAACTAAACACCTATTTAACTTTAATGAACTCAGGTTTTCCAATATTATTTGATCACGGAATCCCTTTTAGCAAGAGAACACTGCAGTAAAGTATGGCGATGGATTTTCATTTATTACACCGTTAGTAACAATAGTTTAAAGGAATGAGGCTTTTAAAAAAATTGTGTCCACATGCTAGAGAAGGCTGGTCCTTTTCTCTGACTTCTGTTTCACACAAACAGCAGCAAAAGCAGCTCACAGTAGGGTAAATACTCTGCAGCTCTTCTGATACAAGTCTCCCTGTCACTGTAAACATTATAAACAGGTACAGTCTTTCATCTTCTTCCCGCGGTTTACCTTAGATAGCAGTGATTGTAACACAGGTCAGATGCATATTGAATCTAACAACACTACTTTCTGAAAAGCTGTATTTTACATTGTTGAACATGCTAAAAGTGCTTAAACAATCCCGCAAGATTTTAAAGAGAGTTTAATTGACTTCTTTACACTTCTATACTTCTCTCTTTGCTTTGCAGCGTAAATCTGGACACTTAGCCACTCACTGGCTATTATTAGAGCTTCTGATAGGACATCACTGTGAGGCCATAGGGCAGGGCGACAGCGCATGCTTGAGTTGGAATCCTTGCCCTGACGCTTACAAGCTGGGTGTCCGTGGGCAGGTTACTTAGCTTCTCCGAGTCTCAGTTTTCTCTTGTCCAGAGTTATTTTTATTACTTGAATAACAAGAAAGTTAACCTGGTGTACGAAAATGGAGAATCAGGTGTGGAGCTCTACAGGAGGAAGAAGACAAGTTATAGGAAGGACTCGTGTCTATAAATAGAAAGCCACCCAGAGAGTTAAGGCAGACATTCATTTCATCTTTCTGGGGCAACAGCATCTTTTTTTTTTTTTTTTTTCACTTTACTTTAGCCATTTCAATTATTCTTTTTCACTGTAGTTTTCTCAGCAACCCAAACATCCCCATCTCAGATATGTGTTTCTAAATTGCATTTAGCTGCGTTAGATGTCTGCTGACCATTATCTATGTATCAGTGTGGTGTTGTATATATTTTAAAGTTTTAGTACATCTGATAATGGCACATTATTTAAATTATTTAATAGCTATAAAAATGGTTTATTTTTTAGTTTTTATAATTCTCCCATTTTCTTCTTTCTTTCTTTCTCCTTCTTTCCTTCCTTCTTTCCTTCCTTTTTTCTTTCATTGTTGTGAATAAGGAATTTACTGTTTAAAAAAAATCTAAATGCTGGCATTGTCCAGAAAAATTTAACAGCCTTATTTATAATTGTTATAAAGTTGAAGTGCTGAGACTTGTTCACTGGAACATTTTAACTTGCACTGATGCTTTATGTCCCCACATTTATATTAAAAATTCACACACAAATGAAAATGGAAAAACTGCCAGGACCTGATTTCTGTCCCCTGTTTTTCCACTTGCAATCATACATTTAGGCACTTTTTGATTCCATGGGTGAAAATTAAAAAAAAAAAATGACATTCAGAACTACCAATAAAAGGAAGAAAATAAATTTTGTTTAAAGAACGAAATGCGTTCCATCACAGTGTTTCGTGTGCACATCGTCCACCTATGCGCATGCCAGCCCCATGTCCTCGGCGTAACTGTGACACATTTGACAAAGCACACAGGTTGGTGTGTTCAAGAAAAGCCCACCAGCTCGACCTCACTGACCTCCTGCAAAGCGGCAACGGCTGCCCTCTGGAAGCTCAGGTCAGTTTGGAGTCCTGCGCACGTCCTCGCACCAGACTCTGGGAAGGAAATTGGCCAGACAGAGGTCGAGTCAACCTGTGCTAAGGTCTGACTGCGCGAGGGGCCAGGACCCGGTTGCGACGACGAGGTCGCTCCTCGCCCACTAGAGGGCGCACCCCCCGCGCGCGACCCCGCCGCCGGCCCCGGGCCAGCGCTTCGCCGCAGGTGGGTTTGCGGGCGGCGCGGAGCGGTGACTTAGAGACCTCGCTCAGCCGCCGCTGCCTGGGCTGCACCTGGTGGTCTGGAGGCGGCGCTGGGTTAGAGAGCGACCTTCCCTGTTTACTTTGTATAAATCCTGACTTTCATATACAAGATTTACTTTCCGTGCATCATAATTAGTCAAATGATATTGAATTTCAAAGATTTCATTTCAGCTCAGGGACATCATTCTTGGTCTATGTATACTCCAAGGAGGAAGCAACATGCTTTATACATAGTCGGCAATCCACAGGTGGTGCTAAATTAAGTCAAATTGCTAAAGCTAAGCACATTAATCCACACGCTTCAGGAAAGTGTGGGCCCATTCACACGTGTACTAGGAAAGACAGTGGCGTCCTTTTGGAATAACCTGGAAGTTCTCAGGAAGCTTCCTTTAAAAGGCAAAACTTATTTTGGGGAAAAAAAGTCAGCATTAAGAAGGTGATGTTTAGAGCAGACCAAGGAGTGCCTCAGCAATGGACAGTGGTTCCCTACTAAGTCGCTGTTAGTCTCACACCTCCTGTGGGCAGGGCTTGATTCTCGTCACAGCCTGTGACTGTGGGTTTGTTTGTTTGTTTGTTTGTTTGTTTTAACAAACTTTGTATTTCCCATTGCTTGAGTCAGGAGATCAGCCCCTCAATTCATCAGACCATGAAATAAATAATGGTTACTTGATGTGAAATTTGAGGTTTTCAAGTGATATGTATAGAAAGAAAGAGGAAGGTAGGCAACCGGTGGTACTTGAGGGCCTCTCTCTAACACACATACCGTGTGTGTGTGTGTGTGTGTGTGTGTGTGTGTGTGTGCATATATAATATATACATATATCTGCATATATGTTTGTGTGCATGCATACCTCTACACATGATAATTCCCATCATGAACAGATTATACAGAGTCATCCTGGCATCGTAACTCCTAAGTCTTCTCATTATGTAAAGGTAATGGCTCCCGCTACTCTTTTAGAATCCTTCTAGATTTGTCCAGGCATATTTTTCTCTTTCTATCTCTCATAGATAAAATATATAGAGACATAGTTAAAAATGTGCAGAACACATCGATCTGCCATGGGTGGATGGTCAGATAGAGAGAGAGATAGACATAGAGATGCATGAGAGAGGAGTCAAAAAGGATATACGCACATATCAATACAGATAAGTATGTATCCTTTTGATTTGCGAATGGTTTTGCAACCATATACACTGTTCTATTTCTTGTTTTATCCACTTAATAAACACAAGGAGATCTACGTCATGTGGCTTGGTAAAATTTCATGTTGTTGTCTCATAATTTATTCAGGACCTTGTTTATGGACATTTAACTTATTTTACTTTCAAATAAGAATTAATGCAACAGTGTTATATGATATACTGTCTTTTCAATAAGGCTATCTCCCCCACTTCCCCAATAAAGAGACTAAGAGACATACTGACAACACAGCTATGTTTTTATTTATTTTTTTTAATTTTTATTTATTTATTTATTTATTTATTTATTTATTTATTTATTTTTTAAGATTTTATTTATTTGACAGAGAGAGAGAGATCACAAGTAGGCAGAGAGGCAGGCAGAGAGAGAAGGAAGCAGGCTCAGTGCTGAGCAGAGAGCACGATGCGGGGCTCGATCCCAGGACCCTGAGATCATGACCTGAGCCGAAGGCAGAGGCTTAACCCACTCAGCCACCCAGGCGCCCCCACAGCTATGTTTTTAAAGGGAAATACTGAGGTAGCTAACAAAACAAAGCTTCACATTTTGTAGTCTTAACTACTCTCAATGAGGAATGTATTTAAACTGAGAATAATATTGGAAATATTAGAAATAGCTTTCAAATTTAATTCTGATATTCTTGCACAGAAGTGGTACAGTTATAATATTTTTCTGATTTCCTTCCATTTGCTGTCATAGTACATAATGCTGAAATTCAATGTAGTATCAGTTGCCATGTTTTAAAATTCAAGGTAATGTGAGTTGGTCTTGAACTCTTTCCAAGGAAGTTTAATTATATCATACAAAGATAATTGCATCTGTGAGACATACAAAGGACAATGTGTAACATGCTACACCAGTGTAGACAGAGTGAATTAGCTCTTTCCTCTCATAAAGCTATATCTTTCTTTGTCTGAGTTACAGAATCTTTAAAAATGGCACCTTTTCCCCTTGTATAGACAATTGTCTAGGGATTAGCAATGACACAAGCTGCTTTAGGGTAATGGCTAGGACTCTGAATTTGAGTTGGAATCTGATTTCAAATTCTGGCTCTGACCCTTGAAACCATGTGAAGCCTCATCTCACTGATTCTCTTTATACCCTTTTAATATATGTAACTTGACAGTTGCAATATGTGGATTAAATGAGATCTGTAATCTGCAAGGCTCTCTGTAATAGGACAGGTATCATGGCTGAAGTGTCTATAAAACAGAGGCAGTTTATATGATTTGGTCTTTGCTGCTAAAGTCTGAGTCAGAAACCCTGACAATGACTGGTGACATCTCAGCCCCCAGCATTCTGCTTTGAGAAATTACTCCTAATTGAAGAGCAGGGTAGATAAAAGAAAATGTAAATATTTGGAACTGTTGGTTAAGTATACTGTAAATCATCTTATAAATGAGATTTTCCATTTTTATATGTGGACTAAATCCACTAATTCCAGAAAACTAGGAAATTTTATAAGATAGGATTTATGTACTTTAAACAACTAACTCATTTTGTCTAAAGCAGAAAATAATGGTTTTCTTCATAAATCCATCATTGTTATGAAAGTTTAATCTGTGATTTTTCCTTGAGTAAATCAGACATAATAATTTAGGGGTTTTTAATGTTTTTCGTAAGAGTTTTGTAACTGACTTTTACATCTTTAATATATTTGTGACATATGATGCCATGAATAGATGAGGAAACAATGTCGTTGGTGAATGTGGGAAAAGCCAATGTTAATTTCATGACCAAATATAGTTTTTGTAGGTCAACTGTTTAATTATGCATTAGTACTAAGGTTAATAATATCTCCACGGCACTTGCTCCTTACAAAACCATTTAAATAATTCCCATTACCAGTACAACATAGTATTTTTTATTTCTATGTTAGAGGACCGGAAATTGATACTAAAGATTTATTCAATGTTTTCTAACCTAAGATTCAACGCTCCTTACTGATGAGCTTACTTTCTGAGTTGTCAAGATAACTACAAAGCACTGGTAGAAAGCTTCTCTAGCCAGACTACGTGGATCGCAAGTCTTAGTTTTTGAACTGTTATTGTAAGGTAAGTGATCACTTCCTTGTTGCCTGCATTCTCTCACTTGCCAAGTCGTACTGGAAATGGATGCTAATAACTTGCATTTGGCT
Organism: Lutra lutra; assembly: GCF_902655055.1. Taxonomy (NCBI): domain Eukaryota; kingdom Metazoa; phylum Chordata; class Mammalia; order Carnivora; family Mustelidae; genus Lutra; species Lutra lutra. The sequence continues at coordinate 5,006,147 of NC_062280.1, forward strand.
TGTGCTTTAATGCGGCGGAATAGCACATTTCTTAATTGCGTATCACTTAGAATGGTCGGCCATTTAGAAGAAAGCTCTGTTCAGAGGCATTGTGCACATGACTGGGAGGATATTGTGGTGAAAAGATTCAACAATAGCTCCATTAATGTTTAGCTGATACCTGCATCTAATGGGTACTAATGCATCTTACATGACATATGTGAAGATAAATTTACAGCATTAATAAACTTACCTTCCATAACAATAACCTATTTCTCTAACAAGTTCTATTTCTCCAATAAAATATTGTCTTGCCAGTGTCATCTGATTGAAAGGTACAGGGTGAGATGCTGTGCTTCTATTGACTTGCAACAAAATGTCCTCATCTTGGCACACGGCATATATTTGTTTTATATGTAAACATATTAAAGCATTACCATTTTGTAGGAAGTTACATTTCATGAAAACGCACATTTGAGAAACATTTGGTTATCTATCTGGAGACATAGGTCATTTCCATATAACATCTAAGATTTCAGTTCAATGTTAAAATGTTATTTATTTTCACTCCACTTTCTGTCAAAGAAGATTTAAGACAATTTAAGCCAGTTGATTTGTCATTTTGATATCTCTGAAATTGTGCACATGAGGTGGCAATCAATCATTTCAGCCATTTTAAAATCTGACTTCTATAGACACACCTAAAGTTATTTCAGTCATAGATTCCTGATCTTAAAATCATTCATCATGAATTTTAAAGATTTTATTTATTTATTTGACAGACAGAGATCACAAGCAGGCAGAGAGGCAGGCAGAGAGAGAGGGAGGGAAGCACACTCCGTGCTGAGCAGAGAGCCCGATGCAGGGCCCGGTCCCAGGACCCAGAGATCATGACCTGAGCCAAAGGCAGAGGCTTAACCCACTGAGCCACCCAGGCACCCCATCATGAATTTTAAACACATGAAAGTCTAAATAATGTTAGTTCACAGATGAAATGAATCTCAAATTTATTATTTTTTGCATTTTAGTATCAAGATGACAGCTATGTACAAAAGTCTTCTGAAATCTCATTAATTTCACTCCCTATTTCACCATGGACTTTGTAGATCCTTTTCTGTATGTTATTGGTACTTACATTTTAGACAATCACATAACTGATAAGTTGTTAGAAAATGAGTTTCTTCTTCCAGAAAAATAACTCATGAGTTTACACCACAATATTTTTGAATGTCGTGTCAGGAAATTAAAAACCCCTCCAAAGTCCATTCACAACCCTTAGGATAAACATTCTATTTTACGCGAGTCATTTTTTATTACTTATAAGGAAAATAGCATCACCAAATTATATAAACCATTTTCAGAAAAAAGAAAAATTTGGTATAGCAACATAATAGGTTATTTCCAAATTACTTGATTTGCTTTCTGTTTCCATTATATAGATCTACTCTTTGATTTAAAAAAAAAAAGCCCTTTTAAGAAGTTCAACTGAGGAAGTTTGTTGCATATGATTAGTGAACTAGTTAACATATATATTTTTATTATTATTAGATTATTATATAATATATAGCTATTGTATGTATGGTAATGATATTAAATATCATTTAATATTAAATGGGAACATAGGATGGTATGTATGGTCTGATATTAAATATGGTAATGATATGGTAATGATATCAAATACCCTTTAATATCATTAAATGGGAACATAGGAGGTGAAGTAAAATATGAAGAAATACTATGTTCAATGTGTATCTTATTACCAAAGTATGGATATACTGTATCCATATCTACGATTGTTTCAGTATTTGTGCGTATATCAATCTAAGCTTAGGTAAGAGAACAAATATATTTCAAATATACGTACACTTTTATAAAGCATGTCCGTTGATAGCATTGCTCCACTTCTTTCATCATCCGGTGATCTCTTTAGAAGTGAAATTTCTAACTAAAAACAAAAAATCAGTGTTACCAAAAGGATCTGTAGATCATTTTTAAAATTGTGGTGACTTTGCAAAGTATCTCTGTATCTTTGAATAAATTACATCTTAGAGCCTTGAATTAGATGGTTATTACTGACAAGGACACGGACAGTATGAAGGTTCACTCCCATTGTGTAGTCTACGACTCTGCATGTATTTTCTTGATTCACGTTACTTGTTATAAGAACATCCAGTGAATTTATGATAGGAAGAAGTAAGCAAAGCAAAGAGACACCCCCTATAACAAGAGGGAGGTGAGAACGCGCTTTGCATCTCTTATCAGAGTCTTGTATTAATTTTCTCAACTTTTGGTCTCATTTCTTTTCTATATACTCTCATCTGCAACATTTTAATCACTATCTGTTTTTATTTCTTAGGTTAATTTAAGGTTTAATTGGGAAACATTATTAGAGCAATAAAATAACAGAAATACTTAAGTCCCTTATCAATGATTTTTGGTAAAAATTAAGAAAGACCATTTTGCTGTGGGAGTAACCATAACTTACGAATACTTTTTATTTTCAGTTGTTGGGTGGCAACCTTGAGAAATCTTTCTGTGAGATCCCAAACTGGCCCTGTGTGTGGAGAACAAGGATAGACCCAAAAAACAGGCAGACAGCTCACTCCAGATAATAGACAAGAACCTACATACAAAGGTTGTCTTGGCTTGTCTTGGGTGGCCCCAGGATGAGTAAACCTCCACGCTGGCCCTTCATAAACTTAAAAGTTTATGTAGAGGCCTTAACTGTCCAGATGGTCTCAGTAACATACTGCTCTCTCGGGACTGCATCCCTGAAACCAGATCCCCCTGCGGGAACAGTGGGCAGAACATACTTTCTGTGGACTAGCAAGGGCAGGGAAGACCTCCAACAGCCCAGGCCCAGCTAAAGGGCAAACCAGGGGTCACATTCTGTCAATGACTCTTCCCCAGCACTCCACTCCTCCTGACTGGCTCTTACAATTTTATGCTTCCCTTTTCTGTGCTGTGCCCTGAACAGTCAGCAAGAGGGTTTTTGTTTGTTTAGCATGGAGGTAGCTGGTTTGGTGGCTATATGGCTGCGCTGGAGGCAGATACCACAGCAACAGTATAGGCACATGCAAGAGAAAACACAGGTAGAGATAATGATTTCCAAAATAAGTAACTTTTTTTTTTTTTTTTTTTTTAACCAAGACCCCATGATCTGAACCGCTGATTTATTAAGCCCTGTGGGCTGAGGGTCAGGTCAAACAAGGCATTCCCTTGAGTCTTCATGTGTTTTAACAAATATGACAAATTAGCAGACTCATCACGTATGAACCCACAACATTCTTTTGGAAAATGGCACAGGTGCCTCCTTCCAAGGCAGGAATAATGTCCGATCTCATTCTGTTTTGGAGGATAGCTTTTCTCTTATGGACATTTCAGTATTAGCTAAACCTAGGTTTTATTGTCTATCATTTAAGTCTAGCTGGATAAATTTAGTAAGAACTTCTATTTGTACGATAAGATGTAACAAAAGTATAAAGTCTAGAAGACAGATAGTAGAAACTTGTCTGGGAAGGTATTCCCCTTCTACGAAGAAAAAGATACAAAGGTTCTCTGATCCTTGGATAAAGAGGCTGGAGCTTTAGGAATTGGACCCGGTTGTGCATACCATCCCTGCTGGCCGGGAAGCAGTGCCGTCAGGCATGACATGGACTGGGGGAAGAATATGCCAGACCAGGACCCTCAACTTCTCCCCTCTTTCAGGGGTGTGTTCCGTTTCAGGCGGTGCGCACCTTTCAAGATTTCTGGCTTGCAGCTATTTTACTGAAGCAAACAACTCCTAAAACCTTTGCAGAAATGCCTGGGCCTTGAATTTTCTGCGGTTGACGGCACATCTTCTCCCTCGTAGATACTCTAGTAAAGTCTGCAGAGTGTTCCACAATAGAGGCAAATCTTTACAAGTTAACGTTATACCATCAACACTGGGCCCATTTCACTGATGCAGGGAAAGAGAACAAGGAAAGGTCTTGGGCTACTATCCCATCACATACCATGGGCCTGTGCAGGTAGAGGAGTTTGGGGGAGTTTTTGAAAACTCCATTTTTGCCTCTCTTTTGCAAAGGCACATTGATCCTATGACTCAGAGGCCATACTCAGTGATATACTGGAAAAAAAAAATTGCTAAGTTCAATACAACAGAGTACTCTCCTAGGATCATGGACGAGGCAATTAAGATGACACAATAAGGTGACAGTTTTGGAAACAGCTTCATAGATGAGGAGACACCTCCTTATTCAACCCTCAGTAATCCACGGTGACTTGCCAGGAGTCATCTGGCTTTCTTACTGGCCATATTGAGCTGTTGAAAGCGTTATGTGCAGGGTGTGAAATACCCACTCAGTGTAATCCTTGGATAGTCCCCCTCTCCTTATGCTCCCAGGCAGTTTGTGTTATTTGACGGTTACAACTCTTTGAGGGGCAGTAGGCTTACCGCTCCCAGTTGGTTCCTCTCAGCACTGCTGTGATTATGCAAACCTAGAGATAGAATGTACTGATAGCACCCTCTTGCACCATTGGTGGGAATGAAAACTGGTTCACCCACTTCGGAAAATAGTATGGAGTTTCCTCAAAAAGTTAAAAATAGAACTACCCTCTGATCCAGGAATTACACTACTAGGCATTTACCCAAAGAATAGAAAAATACCAATTCAAAGGAATACATGCATCCTGATATTTATAACAACGTTATCTACAACTGCTAGAGTATGGAAACAGCCCAAATGTCCATAGACTGATGAATGGATAAAGAAGGGGTGGTGTATAAATACAATGGAATATTACTCATCCATAAAAAAGAATGAAATCTTGGCATTTGTAAAAACATGAATGGAGCTAAAGAGTACGTAAGCCAAATAAGTCAGTCAGAGAACAACACGTACCATATGATTTCACTCGACACACGTCAAACCAGTCAGCTTTTTGGGGGCATGTCTTTACTTATGGTGGTCCACAAGCATCTAACACTTGGTTTACCCCTTGCCCCCCTCACCACATCGAAGTTGATGGTCAATGCGGGATCTCCCTTATAGATGCTTCTTCCCAAAAGCCTATTTCTTTGGTCCATGCTGGCTCACCAATTGTTGGTTATCAAAATGGCCTCCATATGTGGGGGGCAAGGATAGACCTAAGAAATGGGCAGATCACCCCAGGTTGGTGGGTGGAAGCTTTCAGCCCGAAAACTTACAGGAGTCTTGTCTTGGGCAGCCACAAAACAAATAAATCTCCACACCAGCCTGCCAGAATGTTAAAAGTTTATAGAGAGGCCTCATGGGTTTCAGTCACATTAAGGAGGCCTCAACAACACATAGTTTCTCAAGGCTGCATCCTTGAAACCAGTTCCTGCTGTGGGAACAGTGGGCAAGACATATTCCAAAGAGAGGGGAAGGAGGAAGAGTCTCTGATTGCCCAGATCCAACTCAAGGGTCAACCAGTGATACATCCTCTCGATGACCTCCTCCAACATCAGTGTATAGATTAATTATTAGTAATTGAAGCTTACTTATTTAACTAATTTAAGTTATTAGTAATCTAACCTTTTTCACCACCTGTGTATCATACACACAGTCACCCAGCTATACACTGTAAAGTATGCAGATGAATGTACAAACATGATACGATTTTACACTCATTTATTCCACAATGCTAAATGTTTACTATGAATCAGACCCCAAGCTACCTCTGAGAATGCCACAGGGAACAAGATTGACAACTTCAGGGGGTTTAATGGGAAAGATAAAGATTAAGTAAGTAATTACACAGATAAGAAACTCTGAGAATCTCCGTGGAGGGCTAGCAGTAGACTATTGGACTTGAGTGTGTAGTGGTGTACAACAGGGTGAATAGATCTGATCTGGGGGCTCAGGCAGTGATCCATTATTTTCCTATTTCATTCATTTAAATTAAAGTTTCTGGGGTCTTCTCTCTCTTTCCAAGTTCTTCTTATCTTCTTCCTTGGGTGAATTGTTACAGGAGTTGGAGAACGTGTCATTGTTTAGGTAGGGAAAAATCAAAACACGAGAGTGTTTATAGGCAGAGCAAGGGGACATTTTGCCAAAGGTTTTGGAGATGCTAAGTAAGATGGGTTAAAATTATAACATTTGATTTTTCATTGTGATATTCATTGGTGACTTCTTAAGGGCAATATTAATGGGATGGGATCCAGAGAGGACATGTTGGGTTGGGAGGTGGTGTAAAGAGATTGATTTAGCTTCATCTGACCAGCAAAGCAAACTCTATGAGGGCAGGAATTCTGCATCTACAGCAACTAAACAACATCTAGCACATATTGCTGTCATAAATATTTGTCAAATAAATGACCGATAGGAGTTAAGAGTGTAAGTGTGGGTCAAATCTTATAGATTGTGCATGGTCTTGTATATCACGTTAAGGATTTTGGCTTGCTGATTTCTGAGTATAATGCTCTCAAGGGTTTAATTCAGGACCTCGCTGGACTAGATTTATGTTTTAGAATGTTCCCTGTGCTCCTGGGTATAAAATGGATTTCAAGGGAGTAGGCACGCCAGTTATAAGGGATTCTTTAGTTTTCTTTATTGAAAAAAAGAATCTGGAATGATTGATCAAGGAATCTATAGCAAATGACCAGAGAAAGGGACGTTAGAAAGTGTAATGATAGAATGTGGCATCTCTACTCTTTGGGTTACCGATATTGACTGATGGCATAATTCCTGATGCTTTTATCACTTGGGGAATATGACCACTCTCTGACTGAGGCCTGGCACCGCCACAGTGTAACTCTGAACTTGTGTAACTTGTATAACTGAATTCTGCCCTTGAGTGTGAAATCATTCACTATTTCCATAAACTAGTAATTCTATGCTAATTTATTTAGCTCCTACCATATTCTAAGCACTATTTTAAGTTTTGTAGATAAAATGGTAAAAGAGAGACATGGCTCTGCCTTCATAGTTTAGAAGGAAGGACAAAGATTAAATAAATCGCGTATGAGGAGTATGAAAGAGTTAGAACCAGAAGACGTTTTGGGACACCGTAAAACATGGAGATTAAACCTAGTTTCAGGAAAGCCCAACTAGAGAAAAATAAATAAATAAATAAACGGAGACTTTGTTATCCAGAGTCAAAAGGAAATGGAGAGGAGTAGCTTTTTGGTAAAGAATAGGTCAAATATTGGGTCCAGGATTTATACAGGGTCAGGCTTCCTAAAAGGAATTTAATCACTAGAACAACATGCACAATGATGTGAACAGTAGACAAGGGCTCAATGAAGTAGTCTTCTAATTCATGTCAACGATTTTGCATGTTATTTCCAGGACAATGGGCAAATGAAGAGGCTTCAAGGAGGTAATGACGCAACTCACAATTTAAACGGTGAGCCAGATGTCATATCACGGCTTCTTGCTCTCGAAGATTTTGTTTGGCTTGGCCTGGGTTCCAATTCCTCCATCTGTGATGGAATTCAAATCCTTCCCCAGAGTTCTGTGCATTTCAAAAGCTTACTATTTTATGCTTCTCTTTGATTCTGTGCGCCAGGCTGCTTGAGGACTGTGTCTGTTCTTCCCCCACATTGTGCAGGGATTTGCAATTTCAACCCCTGAATCGATTCCACAAGTGATCTACACAGTAAGCATTACATGGTTCCAGTGGGTTTCCCATGGTGCTAGGAGGCTGCAGGGAAGAGACTCATCTCAAAGGAAGTTCCCTTTGCCATCTTCCTTGTTTAATCTCACTTTCTCATCTTTCCTCTTTCAAGGAGCCAAAAGTAATGTTTTTCCATTCTTATTTAGAACCATTTCACTCATAATAATAACTCAGTGTCTTATTTCTATAATCAAACATCTATCAATACATTTTTTCCAAACAATACAGTCCTCTACCTAAGATGAATTTTGGTGCTACTTACGTAGTCTATATTTTTTATCCTGTAAATACAATGAACACTCTAACCTCCATGTAGAGCAATTATAGCTTATTAGCAGTAAATTGGATTTTCACAAAGATAATGTCATCTAGTTCTTTTATATAAAAGATGAAGACATTTAAGCTCAAAGTGGTCAAGTTACTTGCCGTATTGATAGCAGCAGAATCTGGACAGACGTAGGCACTTCTCCTAATTCAGCATTCTGTCTTTTGAGATAGTGGTCCTTCTTCGTGTGTCCTTTGTATCTCGGGAGAACACTTAGGATCCTAAGTTCTCTCCATAAATATATCTTTTCCCCAGTGCCAAGTTGCCTGTATTTTTTGGTTAAAATATTCATCCATCCAAGGGAATGGTAAAGAGTAGCTTTTATTATACCAATTTTGTTGCAGAATTTATGCCTACTCCTTCACATACCAATTCTCCACCATCATAAGTTTATTTCCCATAATACTATCTGTTTCAGTGTACCAGTGTGTAGTTTTGAGGTCATAAACAAGTACAGAAAAAACAAAATTAAGATTCAAAATTGAAGTCCTCGGTTACAGGAGCATTTGAGCCAGAGGTGCAAAAGAAGTGAAATTGTATTTGAGGAGATGTTATAAAAAACATCCATGAGAAGGACCATTTTAATGTAAGGTAATGTAAGGGTAAATCTGTACATGTACAAGGTACAGTTATGAGGCAAAGATACCATCTTCTGGTGCGGCTTGATGAGATTTTATTTCTTGGCAAACGGTTCTGTATAGCAGGTAAATCTTAGAAATACAGAAGTAAAATAAACTTGTATTTGGGAAAAACAGCAAGTATAAGTAGGCAGTTGCAAATGGACTCAGAATCAAAGTGGAAATAGTAATGTTACCCTCTTTCTTAAACAAAGAGAACAATACAAAGATTGCTTATTTATTATAGTGTAGATCAGCACACACATAAGATAATCAAAATGCCTAAACTTTAATGTTCAATCCTTGACTCTGTCTTCTGGTTTTCCTGTCTCCTCCTTGTTCTGTACTCCAGGCTGTTCTTTTCTTCTAGTTTCAAGATTAAATTGTTTCAGCTAAATCAATGATTCTTTTTTTTTTTTTTTCAAAAGATTTTATCTATTTGACAGAAAGAGATCACAAGCAGGCAGAGAAGCAGGCGAAGAGAGAGGAGGAAGCAGGCTCCCCACTGAGCAGAGAGCCCGATGCAGGGCTCGATCCCAGGATCCTGGGATTATGACCTGAGCTGAAGGCAGAGGCTTTATCCCACTGAGCCACCCAGGCACCCCTAAATCAATGATTCTTATATCTACATCGATGGCTTCATTTTTAACATTTTCAAATACTAATTTGCATTTTTAACAACCTTTTGGAAGTTTTGATGTGGATGTACAATTATCAGTCTCAGCATGTTTAAAACATTCCCTGTCATTTTCTCCAGTTTTTCTCCTAACCGTTCTTCTAATGTGACTCTTACCACTTCATCTTCTGTGCTCTCATCCTATTAACCTTCCATAAAAATAAATTCTATCATAACCCTACCATCAGGAAGAGACTGCACCATCTGACCCTAACTATTGAAAAAGACTGTAATAAAGAATTTCTCCAGGGTCTGCATTGAAAAACTCTACCTGATACCCATTTGCCTGAAAAATAAGAGAACATGGTCATTATTTCATCTTCTCAAGTGAGATCATCAGTGCAAAAGAGGTCTCTAAATTTTAAGGAAAGGTTGAAACGTATTTTATGTATTGTATTATTATTTTTATATCTTATTGTTAAGCTTGTTGAACCCACATAGAATGCTGTCAAGGTGAAACAGCAAAGTTGCAAATATTCCAAGTTAAACTATTGCTATAGGTAATGTCTATGGCAATAGGTAAATTTAGTTTCTTCCATTTGCTTTGTTTCCTGAATTATTTATTTTTGCTCTTTTACAAACAATCCCATGTTCTATTTTAAGGATTATAATGCACAACGTAAGTACATAACTTTTTCCCTGCTTACATTTATTACATATTAAATTGTCTTAGAGAAAAAAATAAATATTTAATGAGTAACAAATTTATTGAGCTTTTCCCCAAACAGAAGACTTCTGTAGTAGCTGTCTTCAAATGCTAGTTTTCAAGTTTTCATTGATCCTTTGTAGTCAAGGAAATGCACCCAAGCATAATTGTACAAATACAGATTTTTTTTAAAATTAGAGAACTATCAAGATAATCTCCACATGATCTAAGTATCAGTTAAACAGTAAATTGAGGAATAAATAACATACAATGTACTTAAATGTTTCTGATTTTTTTTCTCTCCTTAATGAAAAACCTTTTTAAAAAAAAATCTTTAACCACTCTACCGTTCTTGGATAGACATCAAATTCTATATAGACTTGGTTTGACTTCCCAGCTCCACCACTTAGTAGCTGTATGATTTTGTGCAAATTACTTAACCCCTCTATTTTTGATTTCCCATATGTGGAAATTGGGGATAATATGAAGGTTGTGGAGAAAATTACACTGAATAACATATAATAGACAACACTAAAAGACTTTGGTGTCTGGCACATAATAAGCGTTCACCAAATGTTATCTGTTATTCTTATTTAAAGAAAATACTAAAGGTAAAGTCTTAGGAACATCTTAAAAAAGAGATTCTCTAATTTTATTCATATCAAAGAATACCATAATTGTTCTATTAACCAGCATGAAGAGTGGAAGATCAACGTACTCAGCACTTTTTTTAATGAGTCTGGATGGGTGGTCTTAATCCATTATAGGTGTTTCCAGATTCCTTTTTTACCCAATTCGTGGTATCCAATATGGAGCTTTTAGGCCTTCAGTCTCCTCTCTCTATTTTCATTTGCAAAGGAAAATATATCTAAATCATGATAAGAACATTAAGATAATAAGTTCTTATACCCGGCTTAGTACGGAAAGAGCACCATAAAATTAACTGTATTTAATAAAGTGCAAAGTCATCAATATATAATATGTTTTGAAGCTTTACTGGAACATGTAAAATGATCATAATCAATAATGATATTAATTCTGAGAAATTATAGAGTCTAAAGCTTTTTCCTAAAGTTGAGCAATGTATCATTGGCTGTGTTTTATATTGTGGAGCAAATTATTCACAAATATCCTAAATCCTAAAGAAATGCAATACTGATTGTGCCCCAAAAGCCAATACAAACACAGACTAAAAAAAAAAATTAAAAAAAGTTAATTGAATTACAGTTGAACTATTTTTAGTGAATCCGTTAATTCTCTAGCAAGCCTTTCATCAGGCAATAGCATTTTGTGTTTCTATCAAATTTCTTTCCTGCTAAGAAACAAAGGACAAATCCTAAAATTTTTCAATGGGCGTTTATTTATCCTTTTCGGTGTTACTTAAAAATTAAGAGAAAATAAAGAAAAAATTAAAAGGAAGCAATTAATGAGATGCGACTCTTTTATGGTTTCAAATAGACCACCGCTTTGCCTTTAGTAAAATGGAAGGACTTAGCAGGATTCTTCGCTATCAGCGTACACTGTGCAGCTCAGCGTGGAGATTGTACCAGGGAGGGAAGGTGACGTCGCTGTTTACAGGTGCAGCTCGGGGCTTTGTCCCGGGCGTCCCTGGGAGCGAGTTGCCCTGGATATTCCGAGGCGGCATCACTATTTCCAGTTGCTCAAGTTGAATAAAAACCCAAGGATTTTATTTAGTCGTTCTGCTGAGTATGTTAATAGTATTAGGATGAAGGAGGTTTGTTTTGAGGTCGATTTCTTTTTTCTTCTGAAAGCATGAAGTCGCAACAGTTAGGATTGCAGATTTGGCTTAGGGAGAACTGAAGTTGTTTCATACATTTCTTTCTTTCTTTCTTTCTTTCTTTCTTTCTTTCTTTCTTTCTTTCTTTCTATCTCTTTCTCCTTCTCTTTCTTTCTTCTTTCTTTCATCTATCTATCTATCTATCTATCTATCTCCAGAAACAAAACGGACAGCATTAATGTAGCCGGAATCTGCACAGTGCCAGTATTGTCTGGCGTAGCTCAATGATGAAGTGTTAACCGCAGCTGTAGATTCAGTAACTTGGGCTTTGTTTTATTTTTTAGGGTGCAATTAATAGGCACTCTTTTGGTTTAGGGCTTTTCCCTCTTTTTGTTTGCATATGCTCTTTCAACAAAAAGCTTAATTTGCTAAAAGCTGGCATCAGTAATGACAGGCATACTTCCATAAACTATTTTGGAATTAAACTTGAATTAATTCTCAGTTATCTCTGACTTCCTTAAGCAGGGAGAAAGGAAAGATTACATGTTGTTAAATTTATGATTATATTTATTGGCAACTATTTGTAAACCTCTGTCTTCTTATTGACTAGTGGGCTATAAAAGATTTCTGTTATTTCCTTGCTTACTGGGTAAATCATGATAATTAAGTCTCAGAATGTCTCTTGTATTAGGTGTGATGTAACTTAGAATCTCTTGGGTTCTCATTTACCAAAAATGTATTTTATATCCTTACACTTTGAGAGTCTTTCTCAGTATATCTCAAGATAGGACATTAATTAGAGATTAAAAAACTGTTCTGTGTTCCTTCACACAGTAATTTTCTGAGCAATGATCATATATTCACTCATCAGGCAATAAAAATGATTGCATTATAGAATTTTAGAGCCCAAAGGAAATACAGAGCTGATGTGGACCTACGAGCTAGGTTTTCAAATGAGGCAGCACTTTTTCAGTAAGTGACAGGCAGCAGGTCACATGCCTGCCCAATGACAAAGCCCAGGTGAGATTCCTAAGTGCCAATACAATCTGTTTCATGATACCTCATGCGTGTTTTCAGTGGGCTTGATCCCGGTGTTGCTGTCCCTGTGATATAGAGTTATACCCATTCATTGTATGACACTCTAGTTATATTAATTACATAAACGACAATTCATCCATTGCATGAAAGCAGAATAAAGCCATTCATACATGCCAGGGTTGAAGCACACTTTAGACAATGCATTTTATTGTGTTTTGTGAATAAAGACATTTGAACTTTCATATCCTGTGAGCTAAGCTCATGTGTACCTCTCAAACCCAGAAAGAATGCTTCCCCCCAAATTTGAGATTCTTGAAAATGCTATGAAATTCTTGGTCATGCTTTATGCCAGTTGGTTTTGTTATTGTTTTTGCTTACTACTGGTCATCTTTAGTTCTTTAGGGTCTTAATCACTTATCTAGACATTTTGATGTAACTCTGTATTTCCTTTACATGTCAGTTAAGAAAAGCTAAGTGAATTAACCTTTATGAAATTTATTAATTCTAGAAGTTACTTCCAAAGTTGTCACTGACCCAAACGTTTTGGTAAAAAGATTTTTATATTTTTAAGTCTCCCCTCTAGGAAAACAGCACATTCTTAATTGTAATAACGAAAATGTTGTAATGGGTGGAGCCATCATATGAGGTAGTAAATGGACTTTGAAGTCTGGAGTACTTAAGGCGAAACACTGAGTTCCAAAGGATCCTTATGTGTTTCTGTTGCCACTATATCAAGATGTGTTCAGCAAGCATTATTACATATCTCTTCAGAAATAGATATTTGTCTATAAAGGTCTCTTTCCTTTCTGATATTTATTTTATATAATCTATATATAACATATACATCTCTGTATTTGTATTTGTATACAAATATACACATATATACATAACTTACACCTATATTTGTATAAATGCACACACATATGTAACATATATATTTGTATAAATGCATGCATATATACATATATAATGTATAATATATGAATATATACATATATACAAATACATGCATACATATATATGACATATACAAATACATATCACCTCTATTCATTCTTCAAAATCCCATCTGCATGTTTTTTTTTAAAGATTTTATTTATTTATTTGACAGAGAGAGATCACAAGTAGGCAGAGAAGCAGGCAAAGAGAGAGGAGGAAGCAGGCTCCCTGTTGAGCAGAGAGCCCGATGCGGGGCTCGATCCCAGGATCCTGAGATCATGACCTGAGCTGAAGGCAGAGGCTTAACCCACTGAGCCACCCAGGTGCCCCATCTGCATGTTATTTTTAAGAAGAATATTGTTCAGCCCCCTCTCCAAAACCAGCCTAATTGTTCTCCTTGCCATACATATCCTAACAGCAAGATGATCAATTATAATTACCGACTTACTTTTCTGAAATTTAATCTGGTCTGTGAACTCTTCAGTGATGGACCTGCATCATATTTCTAATGTTCATCATATTGCCTGGAATATAATAGTCACTTAATAACTTTTTTGCTGATATTAAAATAATGTGTATAAACTACTTAATAAATCAATATTGTAGTACTTATATGTTTAAATAGAAACTTCAGGAACTTTAAAGAGGAGGAAAAAAGAAACATGTATAGATGATAAGTGATGGCATAAAACCTGGATCTAATAATAATGTAACGTTTGTAATAACCATCAGATTTCCAAAATTACTTTTTTTAGCTCCAAAATAATTTTGCATTTTTGTATAGAAAAGATTTAAGAATGACTTATGTGTTTGGAAACATCTTATTTTACTGTTGTTCCCTGACCACATTTACAGTCTCTTATTTTATAGGTCACAAATAAGATAAAATTATTAATCCTTAAACACAATCAAAACTACAGTTTTCCTGAAAAAGTTCCTCTTCTAGTCTGTCTTGTTCTTTGAATAACATGCCAAAAATTATTCTAATACCTTCAAAATGTTTACTCTTAACATTAAGAAAAATCTTTAATGTAACTATTATTTTAAAATTTTAATGTACTAAATTGAAATATTGACATTCAAATGGGATGCTTCAGTGGCTCAGTCAGTTGAGTGTTGGACTTATGATTTTGGCTCAGGTCATGATCTCTTGGGTCATGAGATAGAGCCCTGCATGGGGCTCTGTGCTCAGCAGGGAGTCTGAAGTCTCTCTTCCTCTGCCTCTCCCCCCACTCACATATGTGCCTGCTCTCTCTCTCTCTAAAATAAATAAATCCTGATAAAGGTAAACTAAAATATTGAAATTAATATAACCTAATAACTTAGTTATCTGATATTTCAATCTCCTCATTAATTAAAAGAAATGAAATTTCTTGTTTGAATCTGGCGTTCAACGGTTGAAAAGACAGAGACCCAAGTTTGGAGGTGAAGACAGCTCAAATTTGCAGTGTGAAATACCTAAGAGGAAAGAAGAGAAAGACACAGAGAGAGTTATAGAAATCTGCAAAGTCCATTTCTCTGAGTCTTTGGTTGAATAACTATGTATGCACAGGGAGAGACTCCATGAGGCCAGTCAGGCACAACTTCTGATGAAAGCAAAATTACCATGGGATTGTAAGATAGAAAATTCCCAGAATTCACACAGGGTTGGGTATTATACTTTGCACCATATTAAATATGTGGGCATTCAGTAATCATCCTAGAAGGACCAGGTCTTACACAAAAGGTTTATTTGACCTTAGAATAAAGGTCACTCTAGATCTACCCTAAAATATTATAAAAGAAAGGATCCAAAGATCACAGTAATCTGCAAGTAATTTCAGAGCCTGCCAGAAAAAATTAATCACTTAGAAGAACACCAAAAACACAGCACTTGACATAAAGGCATAGTGTCTGTAATCCAATGAAAAATTACTAGATAACAAAGCAATAGAAAAATACAAATCAACTCCAAATATAAGTTTTAAGCTTCTTCAATTTCATTAGTCAAAAATGGGAGTTCAGGGCTGCCTGGCTGCCTCAGCTGGAAGATTCTACAACTCTTGACCTCGGGATTGTGAGTTCTAGCCTCCGTTGAGTGTAGAGATTACTTAAATAAATAAACTTCAAAAGAGGGTGAGAATTCAATTATTAGATTAAAAGGTATGATCCTACTGTCACTAGAATACATATAAATACCATATGTGGTGGACACTTTTATATAAAAGTAAGCAATATAATTATAGCTTATCATCATTTACCAAGAGCTTTTCAAAACTTTATCTCAATAAATAATAAAATTATTCACAAAAAGCTGTGTGGTCACTACTATTATTTGCTAAATTTATACTTCGGGCCAGGCAGGCTCAAAAATGTAACAACCCTTGAAGTGGAATAACAATCTACTTTTCCCAAATATACTTTATTCTTAATTCCAGTGCATTATCTCAAGTAGGTGTATACTTATTAAAGGTTGCATGATAGGGCGCCTGGGTGGCTCAGTGGGTTAAGCCGCTGCCTTCGGCTCAGGTCATGATCTCAGGGTCCTGGGATCGAGTCCCGCATCGGGTTCTCTGCTCGGCAGAGATCCTGCTTCCCTATCTCTCTCTCTGCCTGCCTCTCCATCTACTTGTGATCTCTCTCTGTCAAATAAATAAATAAAATCTTAAAAAAAAAAGTTGCATGATATTCCATTAAATATTCCTGACATTAATGATGTCATAGCTTGTCTCCTAAACACATATTTCTCATATAACTGATGGTGATGCTTTCCATCCTAAAAGATCTTACCTAAAAAACTTAAAATCAAGGCTCAAAGGATCATAATAAAAAAAGCGAATACTGTGTTATATATTTTTAGACGTCTCTTATGGCAATATCAAAGGGATGTATAAAATCACAAAGATAAATGATTGACAGCATTACTTTGAGATTACTATATTGTATGTGAATGGTAAATATTATAAAGCAATTATTTATGAAGAAGAGAAAACTAACATGGATTATTTATAATGTGCCTTGCTGTTCTTCTACATCAGTAGCTTATTCTTCTCAGTTTCTTCTATTGTTTTGTTTCTAAATCCAATTCTATTAGATTACAATAATGCTACTCTATCTAATCTGGCCTGGTTAGTTGTTTCTCTCTAATTATTTATGTATTGAATCTGTCATGTAGATTTTTTTCTTTTGCATTTGCTTAGGAGTGACAGCATTGTTTTAGGATTTTGGTAAGAATGATGGGATTGGGTTTGATGTAACTGTGAGGTACAAAATAACAGAGAAATATAAATGCATGTATTTACAAATGTATGGATTAGTCTGAAATCTTAAAATAATAACCCTTCTCATGAAATTTCATGCGTACTTTCTTTTTTTTCTTTTTAAGATTTTATTTATTCATTTGGGAGAGAGAGAGAGCATGAGAGCATGAGAGGTGAGGGAGGGGGCAGAAGGAGAGGGAGAAGCAGAATCCCTGCTAAGCAAGGAGCCTGACCCAGGGGTTCAGTCCCAGGACCCCGAGATCATGACCTGAACCAAAGCCAGATGCTTAACCAACTGAGTCACCCAGGTGCCCACATGCATAGTTTCAAGAAGCACTAGTAATGATTCATGAAAGTGACTAAGACCTCATCTATAGGTAGGTCAACATGAAGCTTCAGTGGTGGTTTCAACCTCAATTTCAAAGAAATGAACAAGTGATTATTAAGTATTTATAAGTCTCAAGTAGGTCAGAATGGGATATTGAGAAGAAAAAGTGAAATTCTGATAAAGAAAAGTTTCCTGGAGAAATCTGAAAATCACCTGTGAGGAAATACAGCCAAGGGTAATTGACCCCCTGATGGTGAAAATCATGATAGAACGGATACTTCTCTTCCTAGTATCTTGAGTGTTTTGTTGATTTTCTTATTTTTAACCTGACAATGAACGTTTTTAATTTCTAGTCCTTTCCAACTTTTTATTATCTTTGTAAAAAAGTAATTCAGATTACTAAAATCACTTCCAAACTCAAAAATTTTATTTCTGATCTCAGACTAAACAATTGCCATCAAGAAACGAATGAAAAGCAATCTTTTTTGATATGTAAATTAGAATATCAAGCAGCCAATTTTGTGTATACTTTGTATATTCTGAAATGTCATAACACTTTGTAGAAGACCAGGTGTGCAATCAGAGATAAATTTTCTATCCTCGTAACAGTAATCAATATGACTTAGTATTTTGACTTGATAAAAGTGAACTTAACTGTATGATTCCATTCCAAAGAAATCACAATAAGAAAAAGCTAAGCAAATGGACTTGTGCTGTCCCTAATTTTTAGTTTCTATATCTATTACTATCATCCGTATTCTCTTTGTCTCATTTGATGTCTCATTTTCTATTTTATTTTACTGGTAGGAAGATAAAGTTTTCTATAAGGCTGATTAAAAAATAAAATAAATAAGAGTTTAGCTGTGTTAGATGTCAATGTTATTTTTTGTGTAGGAAACAAAAAAAAAATTACAGAGTCCACTAGCTTCTGTTATCTGATTTATGGCATTATGTTTGACCCACCTAAATATAGGTCAGTGATGAAGACGCTTACCAGAAAATCCATTTGATAGAACTTTCAAGTAGTTCATTTTAATAGCTCATTTAGCTATTATGAGAGGTGTAAAGATGTGATTCAGAGGAATCCTAGTTTGGGTGAGCTGGATTTTTAATCCTTATTCCGATCATATCTGCATGTACATGAGCAAGTTACTTAATATTCTTGGATCTCACTTTCTGTATTTGGAAGATGGAAAGGTTGGCCTTTATGATCTCTTTATATAAAAGTTAATGTTCTATCCAAATACCAAATACATTGCTTTTAATGAATATGAGGTAGTTTATGATGTCTTCCCCTTTAGCTTGTTAAGAATAGTGCTAGAATTTGATTAGAATGACAAGGTACAACTTCAACAGACTGGAAGTACCCTTACAACTGAGTCCTCTCAGATTAACCAACAAGTGATGATTGAGTTCCTTTTGTTGCAAAAAACTCATAAAATATTGTTGCTGCTCCCAAAGTATTTGAAATCCCCCATATATGAAAGACCAATAAAAGCACAATATCCTATAACTTTAAAGAATGTTATTGGCATATCAGTTTGCTACCTTTTAATTTCTAGTATAGAAATCTATTTTGAAGAACCCACAAGGGCACAAGGGGCCCTTGACCTCATACATGATTAAAACCGAGATTATAATCTCTGTACTCCAGAACTCTCAATCTCTGTCTCTCCTTGCCTGTGTGTGCATCCCTCTTTTCTGCCTGTCCATGTCATCCTCCGGTGGTATTAGCCACTGCAACGTGGCTAGCTAAGATGGGTCCCAAGTTCACATTTCTTAGATTTACTATAATAGATGGGTTAGGAATGAAACATTGCCCCAAGATAAAAACAAAACAAAATAAAACAAACACACCAACTAACAAAACACAAGAAGGAAGTACGTTGTCCAGGCATGGGAGTGCAATCATGACATGATGGACCTTGTGTTGGTCAGGTGTTAACACCCGTTGATGCATATTGGCCAGGTGACCGTGGGATCTGGGGAATGAGGCAGGTCCCACCTGAACTGCAAGGTTTAGCAGAAAGCAAGGAAAGAGCTTCCACTAGAAGAGAAGGGGCACCATCCTGGGAAACTGAAATATAGCTACTAATGAAAACAGCTAATTAGCTTATTCTGAGAACAGAATGGCCAGCCCTAACTCCTGAACAAGTAAAGCAGGATCCAAAAGCTGACGACCGGATGCCGTCCAGCTGGGGATTGGCACAAAACGGGGAGCACGGCGAGAGCACCATCATGGAGGAGTGCCCCGATGAATGCAGCAGCGAGCCGGCTAGTTTGGTGGGAAACCCTGTACAAATCCAGTCAAGCTGGGTCAGTTTCTCGGGAAATGCTACAATTTTTATTCCCTCTTCATGTTTCCACTTCCGAGCGCAGTGCCAGTTTCTCTCTCTTTAGAGGTTTCTGTGTGGTTGCTCTTTTCCTTTGTCATAAACGATATGATGCCTGCAAAGAAACACGTACGTTTGTTTTCTGAAGATACCAGGATTAGTATAAGCTGGGAAGACAGAATTGATCTAATAAGAAAGACTTGGGGTTCTTGTAAAAGAGAGAGAGAGAGAGAGAGAGTACTTTATGTAAGTTATCTGAAGCAAAATAGAAGAAGGCTCGAGATTATTGCAGGCATCGGGCAGAGAGCAGCGGTCCGCTGGTAATTCTAGTGAAACACAAAGAACTTAGACTTGACAAAATAAATAGAATATTTCACTCTCCACTGGGGAAAATTATTTACATAGAAATAATAATCTTTCTCTACTAGGTACCAAGAGATCCTAAATGTCAGGTAAAAATTTGTAGGCTTGGGTTAGTTTAAAATGTAATATTAAGCCAAGTTATGATGATGATGATGATTTTTTAAAGATTTGTTTATTTATTTATTTATTTAAAAAATTTTTAAATCTTTTATAAACATATAACGTATTTTTAGCCCCAGGGGTACAGGTCTGTGGATCGCCAGGTTTACACACTTCACAGCACTCACCAGAGCACGTACCATCCCCAATGTCCATAACCCAGCCACCCTTTCCCGACCCCCTTCCCCCCAGCAACCCTCAGTTTGTTTTGTGAGATTGAGTCTCTTACGGTTTGTCTCCCTCCCGATCCCGTATGATGATTATTTTATTTTATTTTTGACCTCTTGTAATACTACTAAGAACTTTGACTTCTGTTTTATCCAAGATGAAAGCATATTACCTAGAGATAGGAGTAAAACAGCAACAGAAGTACAGCCCCAAATTGATTATCTCCAATAAGACACTGTCTCCTGGGGTAAAAATTATTTTTTCCATACAGAACACATAAGAACTTCTAGTCTTTTAGGGCTAATCCTTTGATTATCTAGCACTTTTTTTCATTCTTCTTATGAAGTATTATGCTTCCCTCTTTCCCTTGATTAATTCTCTGCCAATTGAAGACTAGTTGAAACACCTATTAAAACAAGTAATTGGTTTTCATTGGCAGGAATTGTGGTTCTTTTGTGACTTAGAGAACAAGAGGAAACGGATATCAAGAATGAATTTATCAAAACTTACAAGCAGTCCCTTCTAAAGCTAAGCATTGGAATGGGAAGGGTAGTGTGAAATTATTGCAGTTTTCCAATAGACCTGGTGGTGTGAATTTGATTCAGGCTCTGTCCTTACAGTAAATCTGAGGTTCGCTAGTATCCACACACCTGCTTCGTCCGCCTTCCTGTGTCTTGATTTGTTGAGATATCACATCAGGCCACACATTAAAACATTTTTTTCCCCTTATAATCCTAACTATTCATTATGCCCTCATAACTTTCTTTCTCTTTCAGGTGTGGAATTTATTCTTTCTTGGTTTCTGTGTGAGTCATTGGGGCTTTCTACTAAAACATAAAAGTAAGCAAATAAAAACTACGTCCAGAGAAATGGAATTTAGCGCATAATTACTTTAGTGAGAAGGTGGTTAAATAGAGTCTGGGGGCTGATGTCCCGGATGAAGACGGAACATCCTAGACTCCCAACCATTCTCAATCCATATGTGGAATCACCAAATCTCCTATTTGTTTGGTAACACTGAAGCAAGTGAAGAATGTTAAAATAACATCACATACATTTTGGAGAATTGAAAATAAATTTTATTAATAACAGAAGTTTTTATAAACTTTAGTAAAAGTACATTTATATGATATGATTATATCTAAAATATGTTCAACAAATCACCAAAATTTTAAAGGAGAATATTGGGCCAATGGTGGTGAAAATGTTAATAAGAGCCATGAATAAACTGAGTTTTTCATCATCCAATGAACACTGAAATCAATAGAAAATTCAATAATTCATCTGGATCAGGCATCAAGAGGCAGTTTGTTGATATCAGAAATCACTCGTTTAAACTTCATCCCTAAATCATTAGGAAGACGGTCTTGGGGCTCCTGGGTGGCTCCCTTGGTTAAGCATCTGTCCTTGGTTCGGGTCATGATCCCATGGTTCTGGGATGGAGTCTGACACTGGGCTCCCCGCCCAGCAGGGAGTCTGCTTCTCCCTCTGCTCCTCCTTCTCTTTGTGCTTCTCTCTCAAGTAAATACATAATATCTTAAAAAGAAAAAAAAAAGAAGACAGTTCTGCTGCTTGTGGTTTTTCTAGAAAATATAACGTGTGCCTATCATTTATACATTCATCTCAATTAAAATATTTTATGCTAGTCAAATAATAGATGTCAATTATTATTACTATTGACATCCAAACACACAGAACTTATAATTTAGTAGTTTATTACAATCTATTTCCCATAAAATTAAGGATGTATTAAAATGGTGGTGCAAAAAAAATTTCCATAAGAATACAAACAGCGGAGAATATAGTATTAACATGAAGATTAAAGAAAAAGCTTCACACAGAAGGTAAACTTGAGGGATGAGAGAAAAATAATAGGTAGGAAGAGAGGCCAAAAATCACATGAAGAAACAAGTAGTTGTGTTAACTTATTTTTATTATTATTTTTTAAAAGAATGGGACACATAGAAATAATTGATTCTCAAAGAGTTCTATCACCTCCAGAATCAGAGTTTCATACATTCAAGGAAACTGTGAGTGTTTAGTTTGGCTAGAAATTGAGGGAAAGCAACAAAACTAATATTTACTGGCCATATAATATATGAGAAAGACCAATATAAGGTGTTTAATATATGTTTCTTTATTAATTACTATAATGCCTTCTAAGTTAAACACAATTCTTCAATTCTTTCTGTCAAGAAACACAAGTCTGAAGTTTTATGTGTCCGTGGTCAAATCATTGGTGGGTGTGGAGGTTCGGATTAGACCCCAAGGCCATCCGATTTCAAACCCTGTGCTCTCCTCAACATCTCCATTTTCCCCTGAATGATGTCCTTCAACACTATTCTCAACAGGTACTGCATAAACAAGGTATTTTGTGAAAAAAATTCATTTGGGAAATATTTCAATTTTCATCCAATCCCTGAGTATTCTTTTTTTTTTTTTTTAAGATTTTATTTATTTATTTGACACACAGCGAGAGAAATCACAAGTAGGCAGAGAGGCAGGCAGAGAGAGAGGAGGAAGCAGGGTCTCCGCTGAGCAAAGAACCCAATGTGGGACTCGATCCCAGAACCCTGGGATCATGACCTGAGCCGAAGGCAGAGGCTTAACCCATTGAGCTACCCAGGTGCCCCAGTCCCTGAGTATTCTTAACTTACAGTAGCATCTTAAAGGGTCCGAGAATTGTAGACAAGGAACTTGATTAACTTTGCTTATCATACCAATGGCCAAGTGCATTTGATCTTAGAGACTTCTTTTTATTAAAATATAACACCTATTAGTCTCCCCAAATTAGTGGTTTTAGGGAATCCTGGGGGAAACACTACCTTACTGGAAAAGCATAGAGTGCATGAGTGAGACTACTAGGACATTTCAAGAGTTAAAATAAAAATACTGAATCAGGAGCAGATCACAGAACACTGAGAAGGAAAAGCTGAGGAGAATGGATTTATTTCCCCAAGCAACTGGGAAAGAATTCTTGAAGGATTTTGGAAAAGGAAGTGATGTGGTAATATGACATCCCAAATATCCCGTGTATCTTGAATATTTAGTAATAATTATAGATTTTTCAGCAGTAACTTTTCAGATATCACAACCTCTGCTAACATATAATGCCTCCATCTTCATATAAGAAAATTTGCATCTCTTGCGTAGAGTGAATGCCAAACTTCACTAGAATAATGGTTCTACTGTTTTTGGTTTGCCATCATCCATCTTTTAAAAACATTATTTAATGGATTTATGATTTACCATGATGAAAAATTGTCAAATACTAATATCCAGAATAACTTTTGTAGAGGCAGCTCTGTGCAATTAATGACTAAAATGTTTCCATCCTTGACACGTCAATTAAAGTTTGATTTTCTATAAATTGTGTGAATTGTTTCTATGGATAAGTAATGGACTAAATGGAAAGCTTATAGCTATTTATGTTACACCTGTCTGTGCCACAGAAGTGTACACCCTTCATGGGAAGAGATGGCTTTGAACTCAAGTTTTCTAAACCACTAAAGTGCCCAGTTCCATGAGGCTTATCACTTGTTGATATTACAATGTTAAAATACAATGTCAAAAGTGTGGTCATCAGGGAGGACCTTCTCAGACTGGTGAAAAGTACAGATTGTGGGCCTTCCTTTCAGACCAAAACCAACAGTATCTTGGATGGTGACAAAATATAGGCATTTAGGAGAGTTTCCAAGTGATACAGATGCCTGCAAAGACTTGAAAAATCCTCGTCTATTAGGCTAGAGAGAGAAGGAAAAGAAAATCTCACTTGAATTTTAAAAGTAACTGTATAAGAGCAGTAAATCAGCTAAAGACTTATTAAAAGATCATTTTATGTAAAAAATGGCACTGAGACTCCATAAGATGCCCTCATGTAAAACTAAAAAAATGTAAAAGCAAAAGACAGCGTAAATGAAAAAGACAGTAAGTATTGGATATAGTCTTATATAAATACACAGGATTCGTATGTGTAAATAATATATATTAGAGCCTCATATTTTTATAACTAGCGATAAATTGCCCAACTAGCACATTTTATAAATGTGAAAGCAAAGACTCAAGAACCCAGCCATACCTCAACGATGCAGACACGCTCTTGACCCAAGGACTTGAAAAATTCCTTCTGCCTATGGGCTATTTTTCTAGAAACTTTCCCTGGGTTTCTCACTCAGCAAAGCCTAAGACAAAGGTTACATGTTATGATATAATTAAGGAGTACAATCCTGGGGATTCAGGGGTGAGGAAAAAAAGAAACTAAGGAGATGGGAAACTAAGGCAAAGAGTGGGGAGAGGAAACAAAAAAGGTTGTGTTATTGTTGACCACTGCTTGGTATCAAGGCAGGCGAATGTCTCCATCTCATAGGGCCATCTTCTGAGGTCATAGAACACTGTGTTTCAGGATTTACTTCTAGGATGATAAAGTGAGAAGAAAGTTTCATACGTCATAAATATTCATATAACATGCCTTTATGTCTTCATTATCTTGGTCAGCACTGTCCAGTAGAAATTTATGGGATGAGAATGTTCTGGAACTGTCCTCTTCAACAGTATGGAAGTCACTAGCCCCATGTAGCTATGGAGCTCTTGAAGTGTGGCTAGTGCGACTAAGTACCCAGATTTTAAATTTAATTTAAATGTAATTAATTTAATTTTAATTTAATTCATTTCAATTTAGCCTCATGTGGCTACTGGCTCTCATATTAGTGTGTTTATAGATATTTATAATTTGCCAAACAAATGTTTAAAACAACTGCCAACTGCGCACGAGTCACTTTTAAAGACTGAAATCATGTAGGAGCAACAGTTTGAGCCACACTTTGTGTTTTAAATTTCCCTTCTAGAAACTTGCATGAGGGTTAAATAAATGAAGCGGGGGGGGGGTTTGATTTGGAACATTGGAACTGGAAGCGTTTCTTGGAACAGAGTTCACTGAATTGTCTGAATAGTCCAAGGCTATTTTCTCCCTGATTTATCTGATCGGACTCAGTACTAACAAGACTAAGACATGGGTTCCTAAAATGCAGTTTAAAATTCTTAAACTTAAAAAAAAAGATATTTTTTTTACTCACCCCAAAAGTCTCCCTTAAGTATGAAGATACCTGCTTCAGTTCTGCCCAGACAACTTGGTGACCTGGCTTGCTAGGAGTAGCCTCCTGAGGGAAAGAAACCACAGGCCCATTGGTCGTGGGAGGGCACAGTGAAGTAAGCCTTCCTCAAACCTGCTCCCAGTACCACCCATCAGGGGCTAGAGGAATGGTTTTAAACTCTACAGAACACTAGCTTAATGAGTACTTGGAATACTTTTCATTTTCTTCCAGATTTCAATCTTCCTAGAAGCAGTCAAGCTGTCCTAACCTTTTCTCAAAGTGAAATCCATGTGGAGATAAGAATATTCCCTAAAACACCTCTCCAGAAAAGAACGAAGACAAAGGCACTGGGCTGGTACAAGACATTTTGATTTTATTCCTTGTATTTTTTTTGCACATATTAAAAATAGAGAGTGGAAGTCATTGAGTGAAAGGGATAGATGCCATCACAATAAAATACAATTTGTTATATTGCCAAAACAACAGGGGCAGTAATTTAACAGCACTGAAAGAAACATGTGATAGAAAATTAGAGACAGCATTAGGCTTAACCCAATTAAGATGGCATATATTTAATGACCTCCGGAGAAAGTTAATTTTTTAAAGCACTCTCTCTCCCTCTCTACCTGGAAATATCTCTTTATGTCTAACTTAAATATCTCATGGTGCAATTTAAATTCATTTCCTTTTTGTGATACTCAATGGAGTCAAAAGTACAGACTACTTTCCTTTGAGTGATAAGCTGTAATTTGTTTAAAGATCGATAACTATGCAGCTTCTCAGATTTCTCCTGGCTAATGACTCTATTTAATGTTTCCTTAGAGGCCTCCATTATTGTTGTCATTCTACCCTGAACTCTGTCTAAATTCTCTGCATTCTTTTTAAGTTGATGAGCCTCTCCGTCATCTTCAGAGATTGTGAGTCTAGATACCAAGTGCAGGGTGCACAGCACTCCGCAGCGAGGCTTGGCTGCCTACCTGCTCCACCATCGCGCATAATCGGCTCTGCATGGGGCAGGTGTGTGTGTGTGTGTGTGTGTGTGTGTGTGTTGTCTTAATGTACTGTACTGGAGAGGAGTCAAGTATGAACAGAAATGCCAAGCATCAGTGATATTTGTAGATCTGTAGGTAAAAAGTGGTCTTTCCCTTATTTACTTTTCTCACTTGATTTTTTTTTTTTTCTTTTTCTTTTTGCGCTCTTCAAGGGTAAATTGCTGAGATCTGGCTATCTATGTATACAGCTCGGTGGCTTTAGTCTCCCCCTGCTTTTAGTCTCCCCCTGAGCTGTTCTCTAACCCTAACAGATAGATTAGAATTCCTGATTTCCTGCATTTTCCTTGCTGATGCTATTTTCTTTTTCAAGGCTTGAGAAAATGACTTGACGTGGTATAGAATGTATAGCTTTCATGCCTAGATGCTTACCTCCGACGTCTATGGCTCTATTTATTTTCAGATTATTATTTCATCAGTTATCCTACTGCTTCCCTAGAGTTTCACAGGCAAATCTCTTTCACTTTTTTAGAGTTGTACAACAAGGTAGTGAAATCATGAATAATCTGGAGCTTTTAAATGCAGAATGGGTATTAACTGGATTCCAGTAACTATTTCATCTAGACTGGGAACGTTACTGAATTTAGAAAACTGTATAGTATAAAGTATCAAGTAAATACAAGGTGATGTACAAAAATGCTGGACCAAAAACTGGGACCTGTTTACTTCATGAATACATTTATTATATAATTATCAAGCTAGCAGAACCTTAGTCAACATGTGTAGTGAAAGAAGTATAGTTTGAGATCAAAATACATGCAATGCCACTTAATAATTATGTGATCATGAACAAATCACTCTGGAGAATTTGTACCCAGGAAACAGTTTCCTGGGTACAAATGCAGTAAGAAAGATTTGTAAGTGAGCACCACTGTATCTCTCTAAATGTTACTTTGTATTTGTGCTTCTATCTTCCCTCTTATGAATACAGAGTAATGAGTTACAAATTCTCACTTAATTCGTATTTTTCTATGGAATGACAGGCTGTTGCTGGTTAGTTTTTTTTTTTAATATTTGCAAATTAAACATTCAACTGTGACATGTGCTATAGCTTACATTTGATGACCATAAGATCTCGCTAAAAAATACTACTTTTAAAAAGGAGTTGATCTGTGCAACATAGCATGTGTTGTCAAGGCATGTCTTCCATAATAAGAGTTCAAGGTCTTTTAATTTCACAATTTCTTGTGTAATTTTCACTTCGAGTTCTGGAATGCTGACAATTTTCACCTATTTTAGTACAATTGTTATAATTCATTATTCTTGTTAGGAGATCCGTTATATCCAGAGTTAAATTTAGGCTTACTAGTTTTCTTAGAATCAACACAATGTCTTCTAATGAAACAAAATTTATGCATTTTTCAGAATGTAGATCATCATGTCCTCTCAAAAGAGCTTTGGATTGCAATTGAAAATGCTAAGTACATAAATTTACTTCAGAAACAAAACTTTACCTAAAAAAATGAGATTGGTAATCACTGTCATTTTAGTTAATGTCCTTATCAGCAACCACACCCTTTTATAGTGGCAATCGTTAATAGCAAATACTAGATTACTATGGATAACAGCATATGCTATGGTAACAAGATTCAATCTAATAAAATAGCAATAATATTTTACATGTAGTTCAGATAGATAAATTTCCATTGCTAGTTTTTCTATGGGACTACTATTTAAATGCATTATTCAACTAGTCAGTAAAATTTATTTTATTTTTTTTTTTTCAGAGAGGAAGAGAGAGAACAGTTGGGAGGGGCAGAGAGAGAGAGAATTTTAAGCAGGCTCCAGGCCCAGCATGGGGCACTACATGGGGCTCTTTGGGGGACCTGTTGCAGATCTAATGACCCTGAGATTATGCCCTTGAGATCATGACCTGAGCTGAGATCAAGAGTCAGACGCTTAGCTGACTGAGCCACTCAGGTGCCCCTAAAACTGATTCTAAAAAAAAAAAAAAAAAAAAAGAGGCATTATTGCAGTTCTAAAAGTGGTGAAGGTTTATGTTTAGCAAAATTGACATAACCCATAAAATAAATACAAAGTGATATACAAAATGCTGGACCAAAAACTGGGACCTGCTTACTTTATGAGTATATATATATATATATATATATATATTTTTTTTTAAAGATTTTATTTATTTATTTATTTATTTGTCAGAGAGAGAGGGAGAGAGAGCAAGCACAGGCAGACAGAATGGCAGGCAGAGGCAGAGGGAGAAGCAGGCTCCCCGCCAAGCAAGGAGCCCGATGTGGGACTCGATCCCAGGACACTGGGATCATGACCTGAGCCGAAGGCAGCTGCTTAACCAACTGAGCCACCCAGGTGTCCCTATGAGTATATTTTTTATACAATCATCATCTAGCAGAACCTTAGTCAACATGTGTAGTAAAAGAAGGATGGTTTGAGATCAAAATACATGCAATGCCACTTACAATTATGTGATCATGAACAAATCACTCTGGAGAATTTCTTTCTTCCTACCATAAGTGGTAATATCATCACTTCATATATGTAATTGAAATAAATGTAAAAATTCTCATGGATAAATTACTCACCCAACACAAAATATTTATTTTTTTAGAATATACCATGTGTGGAGATATAGCATATATGAGAACATAAGGCAGTCACGCTTTTCATCCTCTGTCTAGTTGGCGAAAATACATTAATCATATAATTATTAATTATTACGTTTGTGATGGGTACCGTTAAGAAGAGGCAAATATGGCCAGGATGGCAGTATTTCTGGGACCTGGCCTCATCTCATGGATAAATTAAGCCACACCGAACGAAGTAGCATTTAGGTTGGGATCTAAAGCAACAAGAGGAGGCTAATGAGTTAGAGTCTCTCTATCAGAAAACAAAAACAAAAACAGAAAACCCTTGAACATTCTCAGATCCAAAACTGCTTGTCATGATCCAGAAATGATGTGAAAGTCTGTGAAGCCATGAGAGGCCCTTAAATTTCACTTTTCCATAACCCTCCTGTTTGTCAACTCCAGAATATTGTTTAAAATCTTTTTGTCCTTCTTAACACGTAATATGGTAGTTTTGTTTGTGACAGAGACAAAGAAAGTGCTAACTTGAAGTCTGGCTACTTTATGGGGGTAGGGCCACACTAAAGATGCTTTCCCACCCATCAAACTTGGCCATAGCTATATTTTCATTTGACAAAAAATAATGAATATGCACATTTATATTAATAAGAATTCATTGACTGCCAGACTGGAGCCATCAAGAATTACAGGAATCTTATGAACCTATTCCACATCTTAAAATTTGCTATTGTTTGCAGTATCAGCACTCAAAAATGGGCTTTTGTACTTACTGCTTCATTCTTGACCAAACCAACTGGGATATCTCCAGTTAAAAATATTTTTTTTTTAAACACAAAGATTTTTTTATTAAAAATATACGTTTTGCTTCTTTCTTTTCAATCCTCTAAAGGATTCATGAATTTATCAAATTCTTAACATAGGAGTCTATGTAACATTTTGTATCAGAAAAAAAGAAAAGGAAAAAAAAATAACAATTGCTGAGCTATCTTCCAGAGGCCCCATCACTAAACAATGCGCTCATTATTTTTAGTTTAAGCATGAACAGATGTGGATTTTTCCTTATTTATTTCAAGTAAGAACTACCAGTGTCATAAGCGATTTAACAGCCATTCTGCTTTAGGCCAAAGGACTCAATAAATGTTTATTGTAATTGTCCTAAGGAGCCACTTCTAAATTAACATTTATCTACTTCTACTGACCTTCAATATAGTGTCTTAACTATGGAATTGAGGAAGGAAATTAACAAATGTGGGTTAGTATCAAAATCAAGTTGTTTTAGTTTTTATACTTCTTTGGTATTTTGCAAATCCTAATTACATATCCCATATGTTTTGTGAGGGCATGAAACACTAAAAGAACTTTCTTGATTGTTTAGTTTAAAAGCTTTATTGCTAAACAGCAAATATATTCAGACTAAAATTTATCAAGTTAACCATCGTTTAAATGAATAGGGAAAAGTGTGACAATAGATGTGCTAAAATTGCTTCTTTAAATCAGTAACATCAGTACCAGTTGAAGTAGACTCTAATTGAAATGCATTTTCATGTATTCAGTTCATTCCAAATACAAGCTTTATGCAATTACCTCGTTAGCCAAGAATGGGCAAACATGAAAACACATTATTTCCCTTGACATTTAAAAGTTTGGGTATTATTGACATACACTGATTGATTGATTGCCTAAGCTTTACAGATACTTCCAATTTTTTAGGAGTAAAATTGCAAATCTGCCTGTGAATTTTTGTTATATTATGATTTTTTTTTTGGTAGAATGTCACGCTTTCTCTTCCTCATAACACGTTCTCATCTGATTGTATCCTGTTATTTCATTTTCCTTGGCTCTTTCTTTCTACCAATCTGGCTTTCAGGGATTGTTTTGTTTTGTTTTGTTTGTAATTTAAAATCTTCCCAACCCAACAAAGAAAGTTCTTCTTTTTTCTTTTTTTCATTTTACTCTTCTTGTTCCATTGTTCAAATTGGCTCTTGATTTTACCTGACACTCAGTCCTGTATAAGAGTGTGTTTATTTCCAGTATCTGAAATATTTATTCTAATATATTGAACAAGTAGAAGACAACGCTAAATGCAATATAATATGATTTTTCCTTCATTGCAACCACAAAAATGTAATACCTTTTCCCTTGACTGATACTCCAATCAAACTAATTGCTTACTATTTTAATTATGCTTTAATTCCTTAAATATTTTATCCTTATATTTTCATATTGTTACTATTAACAGTTCCTTAATAAGTCAAGATTTTCTTATACTTATGCTTCCTTGCACACACATGAAAGCTGCTTGGCATTTCACAGGTTCTTGTTTCCTGACATGCTTGCTGGGTTAAAAATTGAGTAGGGATTCATGCCACAGGTATTATATGAGAAATACTATAGGAGTGTTTCTCTTTTTCTGGCTGATTCAGGGGCTGTAATTTTGACTGTTAATGAATTATGAAGCCGAGTTAACATGAAATGTTTATCGAATTCTCTATCAGCCTTTTCAAGAATATTTTCAACCTTAAACAAGAGTCCTAACAGGGTAGAATATAAATTGTTCCCTTTTTGTTGGTGCGGTTTATTATCATTATATTGGATGGTGTGGATAAGATGTTATAACAGAAAAACTGTTAGATAATCCGGTAGTAGAGGATTGGGAGTAGCTGGGAGAGAAAGTCAAGGGAGGAGGCTTTCATCTTTCGAGCTGTAGGTGAACAACGAAGAGACATTTCATGTTTTCTTACTTTATTTGAGTACGGCAACAGAAGAAAGGCACTTTGTTTTTCTTACTTTTCCTCTGTACCTCCCACTATTTCATTTTGAGTATCTCATGTTTTCAACTCTGAAAATACCTCTGTTTCCTGCATTTCTTTTCCTCTCCCCTACCCTTTTCCTGTGACCCTCATTTGGAATTTTCTCTCTAAGAAGTAACGTAAATGTTTGAAAGAATGTTTTGGCACTAATGATTATAAACTTACCCCATGTTCAACAAGAAGACTGCTTCTATACATGACCATATTTATACTTAAAATTCAGTTCTTTTTCTAAAGATTTTACTTATTCATCTGAGAGGGAGAGTGAGTGGGGAGGGGCAGAGGCAGAGGGAGAAGCAGACTCCCTACTTAGTAGGGAGGGAGCCTAGTGCAGGGCTTGGTCCTGGGACCCAGGGATCTCGACCTGAGCCAAAGGCAGATGCTTCACTGAGCCACCCAGGCATCCCTACAAATTTGTGTCTTAAATAATAACAAAACTACCAAATAGCCATAAAACACAATTGTTTGCTGAGTAAACCATGTTTTCCAGATATATTTGCATGTGCACACACACACATAGTTACTTATTGTTCAAATGTTTGCTAACAAATTGATGAATTATAAAGTTACATGATTTCGTGTGTGTGTGTGTGTGTGTATGTGTATAATGTTTACTCAAAATTCTGAATCATGGATATCAATGATCACTATTTAGAAAAATATACTAATCTTTTCGAAGTGTGAGTGTATAGGTTTGTTTCCAATGTTAATTACACTTCTGGCTGACTCCTATTTTCACTCATCAGGGACTAGTCTCAAGTCCTGCTAGTCCAATCCCAAGCAGAGGTAGTACATGCCAGAAACATTGTAGGGCATCACTGACACTTAAGGCTGAAGGACTCACTCCTTCTGGAAGATTAGTCTTGCTCTTTACCACCTTAAAGACAAGCAGGCTGTGTTCCCTCAGGGGAAAGCATGATGAGGCTTACATAGCCAGAGACAGTGGTATGTAAGCCTCATCATGACAACTTCACTTTGCTAGTCCAACCCTACCCAGATCTGGTGTGAGAAATAAAGAAATAAAGCGTCTTTATTTCTTTTCAAAACCATGATGACTTTAATGCTCTTTGGAAATGAATCCTTGGCTGAGAATCTATATAAAATGATCATATTTTAAACTACAAAGAATTCAGAAATAGTTTATGTTGGGAAGAAAATAGGAATCGCCAGTGGTATTCTTACAATGTTAATTTGATTGCATGTTGATCTGCTTATAGCCAGATGTCCTCCTTTGCTATTGAGCACATTGAGAAATTAAGATTCCATGCATTTCTCTAATTGCTCCCTTGAAAGGAAAACTTCTGTGCCTTTCTTGCAACCATAATCAAAGACAAAAACTTCACATCTATGTTAGTCCCGTCATCTTTATCAACAAAGATTGAGAGATAATAGTATTATTAGTTTAATGATGAGTGTGCATGAGGATAGCAATTATATTTTCTCCCCGAAAGTGTCAGCTGCCCATATTAAGTGAAACTCTGAAAGTTGCAGTTACATTTTCTCACTTGCGGAGGGACTGCAGATGCATGCAGAGGAAACAGTGCTCTTGGCTAATTATCTTGTCAGTCACTCCAATATTCCCAACTAAGGAATCAAGTTTTAAAAGTCAGGAGGAGAGATAATAA
This sequence comes from Lutra lutra, assembly GCF_902655055.1. Taxonomy (NCBI): domain Eukaryota; kingdom Metazoa; phylum Chordata; class Mammalia; order Carnivora; family Mustelidae; genus Lutra; species Lutra lutra. The sequence goes on from NC_062280.1 coordinate 5,039,447, forward strand.
GTCACTCCAATATTCCCAACTAAGGAATCAAGTTTTAAAAGTCAGGAGGAGAGATAATAAGCACAGAGTCAGTCATTGACCAGCAAAACTGCACGCTAAGGAGAGTAGTCGTGGCCTAGGAAGGAGGATGATAAAATGTAGGAATACAGAGGAAAATTCAGTTAAACCTCATTTTTTTAAAAAGTTTTATTTATTTATTTGACAGACAGAGATCACAAGTAGGCAGAGAGGCAGGCAGAGAGACAGAGGGAAGCAGGCTCCCCGCTGAGCAGAGAGCCTGATAATGCTGGGCTCCATCCCAGGACCCTGAGATCATGACCTGAGCAGAATGCAGAGGCTTTAATCTACTGAGCCACCCAGGTGTCCCAAACATAATTTTTAAAAATTGATCCAATCACTACAAAGTCAGTTATCTGCAAAAATGTTACTTTATGATAGTTTAACTGGGTTGGTTTAAGTTAAGATGAAACATTTACTATATTAGCTTCATCTTTTACTTTTAAAAATATTAAGTAGAGGGATTGAATTCTTAAATTCCAAGCTATTTTCTGCCTCTGTATAACTGAAGAGGTTAAGGAGCTTACTTACTAAAATCAAAATAATTTGTCTAGAATTACAGAAATATTATGCACGCTGATTATCTTCCAATTCTTTAAAAGAATTAACCTAATTAATTATGGCTCTTTAATTGCATTTTATCAATATGATGAGGTATGTTAACTTTCATTTAGATGGACTATTTCATTTGCTGCAACTACTCTTTTCATAATTGCTTTTGTGATATTAATTCTCTGGTTTACAATCTGAGGAAGATGAAGAAAGAAAATAGACAAGTTACCATTGTGTGTATATTTAGAACAGGCAAAGGGGGCATTGTTTTCTCACAGTGAGACATCAAAATATACAATATAAAACTATCAACTATAAATAGGACACATAAATCAATAAAATCATAAGAATTTGAGTATAAGATTTTAAGAAGAACCTTGAAAAATTGAGCATACCTGGAGGACAGCCATCAAGGTGATAAGGGAAAAATGATGACATATGACAAGTAATTAAAGAGAATAAATATATCTGGCTTGGAAAATTATAGATTCAAAAGAAAAATAATTCACATATATATATATCTTTATTTTATATATAAGATATATATATATTTATAAGTATATATAACTTTTATGTAGGAATCCCAGAGCAGAAATGCCAACTAGCACAGAATAACTAAATATATGGTGAGACAGTTTTTGACTCTTCATAAAATATAATATTTTCTAGTTACTTTAACTGCTTCGATTTATTCGTTTCTTTTCTTGCCCACTCCTCCCTTCACCCCCAATCCATGTTTCAGACAGACCCTATTTATCTCTCACTTGGCCTATTCTTTTTTTTTTTTTTTTATATAGATTTATTTATTTGTTTTTTAGAAAGAAACAGAGTGTGAGCATGCGGGTGGGGGGAGGGGCAAGAGAGAGGGAGATAATCTCTGCAGTTGTCCTGCTGAGCATAAAGCCAGACCCAGGGCTGTGTCGCTGGACTCTGATATCAGGGCCCTGAGATCATGATCGGAGTCGAAATCAGGAGTCGGTTGCTCAGCCGACTGGGCCACCCAGGTGCCCCTCACTTGGACTATTTTCATAGCCTGAGTAAAAGACATCCATGCCCCATGTTTGCCAATCCTAATGTTCCTCCTTCACTTTGCTGTCAAAAGAAACTTTCTGAAGTGTAAATACAAGCATGTCTTTCCCTTTGGATCCCTTCAGTGGTTCCCTTTTACGTAGAGGATAACATTCCCAGGCTGAAATACAATGAAACCCTTCACAACCCAGAGAGAAACACAATTCAAGCGTCTTCTTTTATTCTGCCAATTACCCCATGCATCTTACATATAAGTTCTGGAAACTTGATTTGTTTGGATTATCAGGCATAATCATACTTCTAAACATTTACTACTTCTCCTGCGCACATGCAAACAACACTTTCTCCTTTATTTTTCAGTCACTTGGCAAACATTGTTTAGAATCTATCTCAAATATTATTTCTTCTATAAAATCTTTTCTGACTGTCCAAAGGGAAGATAGTCTTTCCTTACCTTCTATTGATTTGATTCCATTTTGATATATATGATACTATTAGCTAGTTATTTGCTTATTGGGTTATTTCTCCAAGGGGAAAGTAAGCTCTCTGGGAACAAACATATGATATTTGTACTGGTAACTCCAGCAATAACACAATGCCTGGAACATAGCAGATGCCACATCTTTTTCAATGTAAAAAATAGAAGTGTTCGTGCAGGAAGTAGTTGTTGGTTTTTCAGGGATCTTAGAAGAATTAGCTATATTAACATGAGTCTGGATGTGGAACCTCCCAAGAATGTCAACAAAACTCTAAGATTTTATGTTTTCAGAGTAATTTCATAAAATCAGATTACATACCCACAAACACACACCTAAACATACGTGCACAACTACAGCAAAAGGGTCTCTCCATAGTCATTAGGATCAACACTTTTCATGAAGTTATCTGTACTGGAGACGATTGCTTTCTGCCTAGTGTGTGGAGAAAAGTCTCCGAAAGAGAAGATAAGCATCATGTGATATGGAAAGTAGTCTTAATTAGACACTCTTGACTAACCTGGTGTGGTAAAACAGAAAGTTTCATGAATTGGAACGAATTTTTTACCAATAAAAGACATTTATTTTTTTACTCTATTAATACACTTTATTAAATAAAAACATTATTATTATATACTGCTTAAGAAAAAATGGGACTTTTATGAAAGACTTGCAGAGAGCAATATATGTATTTAAACTGAGTCACTTCAAGTTAAAATGACACATTTAATATATTAGCTGCGTCTTTTCCTTTAAAAAGTATTGACTGGAAGCATTGAATCATTAAGTCCAAGCTATTTTCTTCCTATGTATATTTTCTGCCTCTGTATAACTGAAGAGGTTAAGGAACTTAATTACAAATCCAAATAATTTATTTAGAATTAGAGAAATATTATGCATGTTGATTATCTTTATATTCTCTAAAAAAAACTAAGGTAACTAATTATGGCTCTGTAATTACATTTTATCAAATGATGATGTGTGTATATTTATACATAATATCTTCTGAATGATAACTAGATAAAAAAAGGAACTTCCAGAAACATGTATGTTTGAAATTAAAAGGTGAAACAGACTACATTATTTGGATTCAATTGAGGGTCAAACGAAAGCAACATGTATTAAGATGATATCATATAAGTATAGAGAGAATTGCATAAAGGAAGTAGAAGGCTATATATTTAACACAGATAAAATTCAAAATTTGATTTCATTACAAAGCAGTGTTTCAACAGGGCCCCATGTCTACTATATTTTAATTCTCTGCCAGTGTTCTACTTATTTCCTAAATTTAAGAGGATATATAACATAAATACATGACTGAAAAATGACAATAATTACAAATCTGCGTATTTCAGCTTTGCCTGTGATAGGGAAATATAAGAACCCATGATACATCGTTGAGAAAGCGGTGCTACCATTTTAAAGCTATTATCTCCACTGTGGCATGATATATAGATATATCTTTTTTTATATCTTTTTTTCTCTCTCTACTTAAAGAACAAATAGACATGTTGCAGGAGAAGGAATGTACAGATGGAGGTGGACAGCAGCATCTTTACTCTTAAATTAGTTATTTACAACTTAGTTCCCAGATGTTTGTTTCTCATGCCCCCTGCTATCTTGGGAAGAATTTGCTATTGTCTGTCAGTGAGTCATATACTGTCTTCTCAGATTTGGAGAAAATGCAAAGCTACAGTTGGATATGGCATGAGTCACTGACAGACAATGGAAAGCTCTGAGATGATGCATTCAGAGCTACTTTGCATTTTGAAGAAAAGTGATCAGTCTCCTTTTTTTTTTTTCTCTCTTTCTTTCTTTTCTTTCTTCTTTTTTATTTTTTTTCTTTCCTGGCAATGGCTTCCAAATACTCAAGGTTTTGCTTCCTTCTCAAAGAAGGCAGCCAGCAAGAACAGGTATCCCATTCATAATGATAAATGTGTTTTAAATACAAGTTGTCCTTTGTTTTTCTGTCCTGTTCGTCTCTCACTGCTAACCATTTTTTACTATATATGCTGAACATCTTTTTCTATCCTCAAGGTGCAGTATACTACCTTGGACAAGGCATGCAGATGGGTGCTCTTTATTGGTTCTATATATTTGTGGCAGAGGGAATGAGTTATTCTCCCTACACTGGGTCATCTATGCCAGATTTCCAAATGACCTCTTCACAAGTTCATGAGAACCACACCTGAACTTTGTGCCCACCAAAGCTAAAACAGGACAATCTTAGCTGCATCTTTAAAATGCAGGGAATTTGAAAATTCCATTTTCCAACAACGAAGTGTTTAAAAGCAGATGTTTTCTGTATAGCTCATGCCATATTAGCATGTATGAGGGTAAGACTTTCACAATGAGATGTTAGGATAGTTTAGAGTTTATCATGCAGCAAAAATGTACAAACATAGGAATTCCACTTAGCCTGAAGCAACCACTGTTCTTTAAATTTCAGATATTTGGATTTTCAAAAGCATATATAAAGTTACTGAAGTTTTAACATGGTTTAAAAAAATGGAGGAGTAGGTGAGATAGTGCAAGGAAATGTAAGAACCACCTTTCAGGTATCTGAAGGACAGTCGTAACAAAGAGGGTGCAGGGAAACAATGTGTCATTTAGAGGAAACAGTGAAAACTAGGGAATGTCACTCAGATGAAGGCAGACACCTGTACAATATCAACAAATATTTTGTCTTATGAAGAAAATGACTTTATGGGATAATAATCTTGACATTGGTTAAAGAGTTTATTGCCCATCTGTCCTGAACACTTCGTAGAATTTACCAGAATGTAAACATCTTGAGGGAAGAGACTGCTTTGTTTTATTTTGTTTACTGCTGTCTTACTCCCTTTGCTTAGAACAGTATCTGCCTCATGGCAGACACTTAATTTGTCCCATAATGAATCTCAAGAATTAAGGACTCGAAAGATTGTGATAGAACCTCTTTTAGATTTCCCTGAGCTAGCCCCTTTATAGCCAATGTCTTTGCTTATAAGCATAGACTTCAATAGAAAACTAAAATAATTTTGATTATACTTCAAAATCAGAAGATGTTTTTAAGGTATGTGTGTGTGTGTGTGTGTGTGTGTGTGTGTGTGTATATATATATATATATATATGCAATTCAGGATAAAGGCACTGATCATTGATGACGGTGAGTAAGCATCGCCTTCTAGGTGCCCTGTATGCGAACCAAATGTATATGTGGACAATTTTAATTCTTAAATTAAACGAAATGTTTCTATCAGATTAGCACCATGGAAATGATATCAGCTCTCTGTTGTTTGTGACAAATTATTGCAAAATTTAGCAACTGAAAACAACAAGTGCCTACTATCTTTCACAGTTTCTGAGGGCCAGGGACACAGTACTGGCTTAGTTGGGTGGTTCTGGCTTACAAGGTTATGATCAAACTATTAACTAGAACCGTAATCATCTCAGGGCTCACAGTACGCATGTGGTTCTTGGCTGACCTCATTTTCTCCACTCAGTGCTTCTTGTTGGTCAGAGGTAGCAGCCCCTCACCACCTGGGCCTTTCGTAACAAGTGGGGGGTGAGTAGAATATCCGAGAAAGAAACCACAGTCCTCTATAACCTAATTCCAGAAGTGGAACACTTGCACCATTATAAGTATTGTAACACGATAATGATCCCTAGCACAACCCTCCCTAGCGCAGTATGGGAGAGAGTGGACCTACAGAAGAGTGTGACAACAGGGGGAAGGAATCACTGGGGACCTTCTCGGAGGCTGCCCACCACAGAAATCATTCAGTCAAAAATTTGTTAGTTATTTATGGACACTGTGATTTACCACCCAATTTAAAGTAGGACTTGGAAACCATGAAGGTGGGAGGGGGAGGCCAAAATGAATTTTCTAGCTGAGTTTTCTACATGGATCAAATCCTATAGCTTACATCTATGTGTGTTTTTTTTTTTCCTATTTTGTTTTGAAAATTGTCCATTTTTCTAAAAATATTCGAAGGCATAAAATAAATGACCGTTTTCATTATGTATTATGATACTGCATACTTCCAAAAAAAGAAAAACGTAAATAATGACTATTAACAGTTCAGAATGTCAAAACAATGGAGTAATAGCAAAAATAGGCCTGTCTTGGCTCTTCGTATAAGGATCCAAATCGCCCAAATAACTAAAGGTCTGATTCTAGAGATTTTTCTTCTGTAGTACATACATGTAGTATTAAAATATCACCCTCATGATTATTAACATCATCAAGTGAGCAAAAGAATGTTCTTTTCACTGCGGGTCAGAAGCAAGATTCTCTTCAGTTTCTATTCACATGTAACAATTCATTGCCAATTTTTCTAGAAATACATATTCTCCTCAAGTGTAATATCCTTGGGAATAATAGCCACAGAACAAAATGCTGGGTTTGTAAAACATTTTGAGCTCTGCAGGGAACAAAAGTTGCAAGAAAAGTACAAATTATTATTAGCATCAGATTCACAATTTATTTCAATTCTCTCCAAAAATCCTTTCATCTGCCCTAAGGGAAGAAAGTTCCAATAAAGAACAGTTAGGGGCCCCAGCTGGTAAGTCTAGTTATGTCCCTGGGCTCCAAGGAGCACAGGGATCTTCTGTTAGGATTTTAGTCTTCAACAACAAAAACTGTCTCTGACAAATTTAAAAAGAAAAAGGCATTTGTTAAAAGAATACTGGGCAGGAATGACTGGGTGGCTCAATCCGTTAAGCATCTGCCTTTAGCTCAGGTCATGATCCCAGGTCTGGGATCAAGCCCCACATAGGGGCTCCCTGCTTAGCGGGGAGCCTGCTTCTCCTTCTCCCTCTGCCTGCTGCTCCCCCTGCTTGTGGTCTCTTGGTCTCTCTCTCTCTCCCTCTGTCAAATAAATAAATAAAATCTTAAAAAGAAAAAAAAAAAAAAGAATACTGGGTAGCTCAGAGAATCCCTCGGAGGTCTGGAGATGTAGGCTTGGAAGACAAGCAGCCAATAATCATTCCAAACTAAATAAAGAGGAGAGGGATAAGGAAGCATTGCTTCCCCAATTAGGAAAAAAACAATCAGCCTTTGGCATATATGTCATAAGTAAAGTAACCATAGACTAATGCATGTAAGTGGAAAAAATTATCGACATGTCGGTTATGTAATGTTGAGCGATAGGCCACATGCTGACTTAGGTATTGACAATAGAGCTAGTAAAAAATTCAAAATTCAAAATAATTCAAAGCTCTTGCCCACCTGGGGTTCATATGCTTTTATCAATTTTATTGAATATTATTGATTGCTAACTTTATGATTGACTGAATTTTATCAATAACTATTTCAACCACATTCACCTCATTAGGTTTTTGGCCTCCTTTTATATTCACACTTCTGCATGGTTGCTGGAATGTGGAAGTCAGGTCTCTAGTGTGGCTTCTTTAATATGATCCCATAACACCAGACACAGTAAAAGAATACTAAGATCTGATGTAAGCATCCAAAAATTTTCCTTCATAATAAAATGATAAGCAAAATCTTATTTGTAGGATTTTCTAAAAGTTGTCTCGTGATGAAAAAGATAGTTAAATATTATTTTTAGTCATTATGTGGAAAAAAGTTTCTGTGATTGCAAATATCAGTATTCTGTGGACTGATACATATATACAGATTAGTAGTTTAATAAATTCCACTCTTTTATGAACTAATAAAATGTTCTACATGAGGGACAGTCCCATCTGGATATTATTAGCAGATCCTTTGGAAATTATATAATCAGTCTAACACATGTTAAAGCAGGAGGGATGATTTTTTTTTTTAAAGCTTTTATCCATTTCTTTGTCAGAGAGAGAGAGCGCACGTGAGCACAAGCAGGGGGAGGGGCAGGCAAAGGGAGAAGCAGGCTCCCTGCTGACCAAGGAGCATGATTCAGGACTGGATCCCAGGACCCTGGGGGATCATGACCTGAGGTGAAGGCAGATGCTTGACGGACTGTCCACCCAGGTGTCCCCCCCTCTTAAGGTTATATCCATTTCTTTGTCAGAGAGAGAGAGAAAGACATATTCTTTTGTCCTTTATTTGATTTACTTCAACTTAACGTGTGTTGGAATCAGATGACAAAGCTCTCTTGGAAAATTGGGAGCTGGGGAGCTGAGGGACAGAATGTTTGTGATGGCTCTTGGGCTGGGAAAGAAAACTCATTATATCTGACTCATGATTTTCTCATAGTAAACTCATACAGGATGTTATTTCTCACAATGTATCATCTATTTTGGAAAGATAATTGTTTAGCAAATCACCAAATTACAAGACATATGGATGGCTTAGCAAGTGAAAAGAGAGAAGTTACTTTGGCACTAAAAAAGCAAGATGTCACAATATTGAAAAGTACATCCATCTCACCTAGAAGAATTTGAAAGCCATTTTGTAAGGCAAGACTTGTCTTAATCTAGGAGCTTAAACTATGAAAGAAGAGAATTTAGAAACACTCCAAATTTTAGTGGTACACAATCAGAAAAACTTCTCCATGTAATCCCAACCATATTCTTATTCCTGCCTTTCTTTCTTTTTTTTTTTTTTTGGTCGGGGGGGAACTATGGATCCTAGCAACTTTCAGACCCTTCTCTTATGTATCAGATTTCATTCCCTTGCTTCTACTCAAGGACTTATCTCCAGCAATTGTTCTAGCCAACTCTTGTATTATCACAAAATGTGCTATAAACTTTTTTTATTATAATCTCTGACACAATCTCTGTCCCATTTCTTCTGCTGCTGCCAGCATGCTTCTCTGCTCCCTTTTATTATAAAATTTATTAAAAATTTCTTTCCAGTTTGTCTCCTTGAGTTCTTCCTGGATCTTACCCCAGTATTTCTTTTTTGCCCTCACAATTCTATTAAAACTACTATCAAGTCTACCAATGGCACATCGATCTGTCTGTCTATCTATCTATCTACGAATATTAGAATGGCTATATCTGACTCATGTTTTTATAGTAACACATATATGTATTATATTATATATATATGTGATATATACATATTACTAAATCCAATAGGCAATATTGAGTCCTTATCTTATTTGACTTAGCAGCAGTATTGGAAGAAGCAGATTTTTTGGAAATACTTCTTTGACTTTTTTCCCATTACTCTACCAGCCGGATCCCTTCCCCCCTCACTGGTTACCCAGGCCCCTTGAGTCTCAGTGGTAGCCAGATCGTGCACATCTTTTCTGCATTGAACTCACTCTTCAGGTACTCTCGTAGAGTCTCTGGACTTTAAAATCATTCATTTTCTGATGACTTACAAATGTATGTCTCCCGCTTAGACTTCTGAGACCCTCTAGGTTCTAGATCTAATTGTCCAGTTCAGAGTTTTGGATATCCTTACTTTCTTCAATACCTGTTAGAGACGTAAGAGATTGAGCAATTGGACAAGTATCTTGCAATCTTCTATCTAAGCACCCCCCACGTCTCTCTCCATTTCTATGATGCTAACCCCAACCTTCTTAGACCCAAACTTTGAAGTTATAGTTGAGTTCTCTCTTTCTGTCACACACATTTGATATACCAGCAAATCCTATTGATTCTTCTTTCTAAATATACAGTCAGAAAATAGCCACTTCCCACCTCCACTGCTCCCACTTTGGTCCATGCCACCATCTTCTCTCACTTGGATTATTGTCAGAGCCCACAAGTTGTCTCCCTATTTATGCCATTGGCGTTGCTATCCACAAATTATTTTCCACAAATCTGACGGACTTACCTCTTTAAAATGTAAGTAGAATCCTGGCACTTCTCTAATAAAAACACTGTCTTACTCAGAGTAGATTAAACCATTACAGTAGCCAGCAAGCCTGCCTTTCAGTGGTTCTTGACACAGACTGTATATTCAGATCCCCTTGAAAATTTTTAAAAGACCAGTTTCTGGGCCTCATAGTCAGTTAACAAATCGTAATTGATATTTAAAAAAATATTTCTTTGGGTATTAACTGGACAGCATGGATTGAGAAAAACCATAACTCATGTGCTGGTCTCACTGTATCTTTGAACCAGTTTCTTCTTGTTCATTCTGCTTTAGTCCCATTAGGCTTCTTTGCTATTTGTAGAACATATCAAACATTTGTTCTCCTCACAGCCTTTTCATTTGCTTAATTTTCCCCATAACTTTATTACATTATAACGTAGTATATGCTTGACATGTTTATTTTCCATCGCAGTCCAGCAGAATATAAACTCAGGATGGCTGCGATTGTTTTTCTGTTTTTGTCACTGGTATGTTCCCATCTCCAGCTCAGTTTCTTCTCTGTCATTGGCCCTCAATAAATATTTGCTGAGTAAATGGTCTACATTATAAACTTTAGCTCAGTACAAATATGTGAAATACATAAAAACTTTTTAAAAAGATGAGCTTAAGAGAGTGAAGATGAAAACCTTTTTTTTTTTTTTTTGATGTACTGATCTGAGTCATCAGTTGAATATCCATGTAAAGATGTTCACCAGGAAGATAAAAATATAAGTATAGTTCATGAGTGAAGCCAGGGGTTTAGGCACAATTTTGTGAGCTCTCCAGTTCCAGGTGACAGCTAAAGCTATGGGAGCGGGTTAGAGTCCCAATGGAGGGTGTTTAGAGGGGAGTGATTGATTTGGAAGAACAAAAAACAAAAAACAAAAACAAAACGCCGGCATTCACAAGAATTCAAACACCAAGATACATAAAGGAGATTAAGGGGCTGTCAAGCTAGTCAGGAGGTACGGGGAAGCGCACTGAGGAGAGCTTTCTGCATGAAAGGACACTGTTCACTCTTCTCCCCTGGCCCTGCCCCCCGCCCCGTCTCTCTCTTGGGCCTCTGCCCCCGCATGCACACTGAGTGCAGGTGCCGGCAAGGACCACGAGTGTGTTGCACGCCCATCATGATGCAGTATGAGATAAACCAAGCTGACCGGGGCTTCAGTTTCTCTGTGTCAATAAGGGACACATAACCAGTCTTCTTCGCATTACTCAGGTGAGGTCTGGGACTGCACCACGCGAATCTATCCTGTGCTTCGAGTTCCTGCGAGGTAATATTACTACTTTGTATTCAAAATGGAGTTTAACTGGTAATGATAAGCATCTGCAAAGACTTCACAGCACCCTTAGCAGCAGGGAACTGTGGAGTAGAAGGTGCTAGCACTGTAATTAGAACCAGGCATCTGTCTCCCGGCTCCTACAGAGCAGCTACTAATCAATGCGATCACTTGCTTTGAGGAGGGAAGTGTTCACCCATGGTTCTGCTGGACATTTTCCCAGCTCCTAGCAGACTGGATGCTGGTGGAAAGCACCCTCAGCTTGGAGAGACAGAAGAAAGTATTACTGCTTAGGAGATGTAGCAGTTTACTTTTAAAAAAGGTGTTTGGTAGGGGCATGTGCTGATTTACATTTCCTGTAAATAGCATATTTGCAGAACAATCTGGAGACCAATTATTACTAAAAGTATGGTTCACTCTGAAGCATTTGCAGACTGATTATCCAGAACTTTTGATTTCTCCTCCCATATGTTTACTTGCCCTTAGGAATTTTGCTCTTTTGGCAGGTTTATCCAGGAAGATAAAGAAGATTTAGTGCAATCATAGAAACTTTCTATCTGTTATCAATTCTGATTTGAGCACCATTTACCAATGTATGATCTATAAAATTATTCTCTGAGAATCTTCTTGGGGGAAAAAAAAGGTGTTTAAATCCAATACATTGCAGAAATGTTGCATATTATAAGCCCATTTTTAGAAATTCACAATGCACAGTAGGGTATTAAAGGCTTCTAGCTGTCCTGCAATAAAGAAACCAGTTTAAACTCTGTTGAACCCAGCATTTCCCAAACTTATTTCTCTAGAGACTTTTTTTTCTCTTCCTTTTCCTTTTTTTTTAGGACATAAAACAGAATTAATGTTCCAAAGAAAAGACTTTAGTAAAAGCTAGATTAAATATTTCTTATCATTGACATTTAAATTATGCCTAAAATGAGGTACAGAAATTTCTTGAGAATTTCTTCATCTTCATTCTCTATTATACTGATAACTGCACATTATGTAATCATTCAGGATAAGTGGGCCAGGATTCCAGCTCATTCTTCTTCTCAAAAGAATAAAAATGTAAGTCAGTCCTTTTATCATAATGATGAGCCGACTTAAAAGTTGACTCCTGTTCTCATCCAGTGTAGCCGCAGTGGACACAGTCCCAGTGTAAAATCCGTGTCCCCAGCAGGTGCCAACATGCTGCAACTTTACTCGCGGGCTAAGACAACTTCCTCCTTTTGAAATCTTCACAGTGGAGGATGTTCAGGAACAGATTGTACCAGAAGCTAGAACTTAGAAAGATTTCCTAAAAAGCTGAAAAGGAAGATTTGCTCACCAGTGCATTAGGCTCTATTTTTATGTAAAGATTAAGAAAGGCAGAAATAAACAATGTAGCATATTATCCATTTCTATAAAGAGTAAAATTCTAACTATGAGGTAAAAGATACAAAGATTAAACACACTGACCAAATAGGTAGTAGAAAAAATAGGATCGATGTTGCTGTGACATTGTGTGACTGTGCACGGTACAATGACACTGAAGAGAATGGCGTTTCTGAAGTGTAAAATCGTGTGGCTCGGGAAAGAATAAGTCAATGTGAAAGGTAAGAAAAGTTAAGGAAGCCAGCAGAAATACGTGAGTACTGTATTAAGAGGGCCGGAGAAAAACCAGGAAAAGCTACCACATGATTAAGAAGTTTAAATTTTATATCTGAAAATTAAGTTATATAGAATCCTTTTTTGCCTTCAAAAGATTACAGATGTCGGGAACATGCTTGTGTTTGATATCTGAGCTGCAGGAGGAAAGTTCAGCCCTGGTACCCATTTTTTTGGGAAGACCTGGAGAAATAAAATCTCCTCGAGATGTTTTGGAGGGTGCGTGTGTGGTGGTGGTGGGGGTTAATGGGGATAAGGTGGGAAGGAAGAAAAGGAGAGAAATATAGGAGGTTTAAGATGACTAAAACATGTATGTGTAAGTATGGTTGGCTTTGCAACTCTCCCTTCTCCATACCCTGAAGGGCTTTCAGAAACAAACATTTCCAATGCTGGCTTTCTGCCGTTGGTTATGTTTCTACTTAATGAGTTGATGCTTTGTGGAAGGAAGAAGATTGAGACACTCGGTTTCTGCCTAAATATGAAGCAGTAGTAACTGAATAAGGAAGGTTTAATATTAAACAGACTTAAGGAGCCATGAAAAGGAATCCATATTTTGGTGAAAGAGTTACTGTTATGAAGAGAAGCTATCTGCATTTTACCTTCAAAAATAAAGACTGATATTGTTTGGATGCAAACATAGGTACTTTTATTCACTTTATTTTTTAAAAGATTTATTTACTTATTTGTGTGTGAGAAAGAGAGAGCAAGTGAACAGGGGGGGATGGCAGAGGGAGAGGGAGAGAGAGTTCCAGGCGGACTCGGCTCTAAGCTCAGAGCCTGACCTGGAGCATTATTCCTGACCCTGAGATCACAACCTGAGCTGAAACCAACAGTTGGTCACTTAACCTACTGAACCACCCAGGTGCCCCTCATCATTTTAATTCAAACTTATTGAAGAAAATTTGCACAAAGACTATTCCGTTGAAGGTTCTTATATGACTGGTAGGTGCTTAGAGTTAAACTCAAGGTGTTAGATGTTCTATCACATTGTCCATAAATTTAACGATTTTAAAAACAAACTTGGTGGCACATGGCCGACTAATTTTGTTGATCATTTTTCCACATTAACAATCAAATCTCCTTTGTGCAGAACGGTAACTGTTTTAGTCTGTGTTCTCCAGAGAAATGGGACCAATAGGGTGTGTGTGTGTGTGTGTGTGTGTGTGTGTGTGTGTGTGTGTGTACAAGGAGAGAAACTAAGAGACAGATTTATTTTTTTTATTTTTATTTTTTTAAATTTTTTTATTTTATTTTTTTATGTGACAGAGAGAGAGATCACAAGTAGGCAGAGAGGCAGGCAGAGAGAGAGAGAGGGAAGCAGGCTCCCGGCTGAGCAGAGAGCCCGATGTGGGGCTTGATCCCAGGACCCTGAGATCATGACCTGAGCCGAAGGCAGTGGCTTAACCCACTGAGCCACCCAGGCGCACCGAGACAGATTTATTTTTAAAGAATTGGCTTACATGATTATAAGGGCTGGCACATCAAAAATCTGTAGGATCAGTGAGCAGAAAGAACTAATGCTGCAATTCAAGTGCAAAGGTGGTTTGTTGTGGATAATGAGAAGCATAAACGATTAAAAAAAAAGGCAAAAAGATGGCAGTGATAAAATTGAGAGAAACAACTGTAGAACAGAAAAACTCTAATCAAGGCAAGAAGAAACAGTAAGCCCTTAGCTTTGGCATTAAAAACTAAGAATATGCTAGTGAGAGGTGTTTTTTTCCCCCCGTATTTAATATTATATATATTTAAAGAGCAATGCTAGAATTATTACACATACACACATGCACACACACAGTGGTCTTGCAAATAATAATGAAATGAAAAATAGCTATTTGTAAATAAGAAGCACACACATGCTTTTGTAGGCTGCTGACTCACTTGTTTTACTTGAACAACACATCTTATGTTCCTTTATTTTCCAATCATACCCCTCAGGAGAAATTTTGCCATGTTACCCCAGGCTCATAAAAACCTAAGATAAATTCTAGATCTAAGTAAATAGGATTTAAGTGTCACCTTGCCAGTAGAAAGTGGGATTGTGTGAATTTTCCCACCATTTCAATAAATGCTGTCAAAAACATTCTACTTTGATGTTCTTAAACCTAAAAGATTTAAATTCAGTTAATATTTTTGGAGATATTGTATATGTTGTTTCTACAAACACTCTCTGCTCTTTTCCCCAATCCAACCCTAGTCTCCAAAGGATGTCTGTATTATTATAAAAAATTATCCCACTTGCTTTAAACTCTCCAGTAGGAAGGGTGTCCACAGCAGGGCCCAGTAGCCACTTGTTCTAAATCCGTTCAAAACCCTTCCACCCTAACTGCTGGCACGGCCAGGTCCAGTGCCAATCAGATAGTTCATTGTTCTGGGGAGCTCACACAGCTGCTCATCAAATGCACAGCTGTGGCACTGACCTTTAATAATATGATTCAGAGAATCAGCCTCATTTTAGGAAATAGGCACGTCCTCATTTAAAATTCCCGAGGATCTTCCGTTGGCTTTGTAACTGAATCTGTATTTTGTTAAACCATCAAGGAAGTGGTTTTTTGTTTTGTTTTGTTTTGTTTTGTTTAGTCAACAATCAAATATTAGTAAAACTTGCCTAGGACCTTGTACAATGCCAGCTAATATAACCAGGATCAAAATGGTCTGTCTGCACTATGAAATTCTGGCAAAGTAAACTGAGGGGCTTACATGATTTAAGAAAATGTTCATATGTTGTGGTTTCAGCCTTACTGAGGAAATAGACAATTATTATTAGGAGGTTTGTTTAAGATATGGTTTGAAGCAAAATAAAAAAGTCTATTTATGGAAACAAGGGGATGTTAGATAATCCAATATCCATCATTGTTTAGATCACATTTTTCGATATTTGAGACCCATTTTATAACTTTGCAAGAATTGGGTGAGGTGGATTTTTTCTAATAACATGACCATTAAAAAAATACATATTCCCGGGAGATGAGACCTGGTACTTCCCTTTTTAAAATTTTATTTTTAAATTGCCATACTTTAAATTGGACTTTTTTGGTGTAGAGTCATATAAGTTTTAACATATGAAGAGATGTGTGTAACTGCCACAATTAGAGACAAAACTCTTATCTCCCTCAAAAAATCCCTCATGCTATTTATAGCTACATTTCCCAAAAGCTTTATAGTTTTGTATTTTCTGTTTATACCTATGATGCACTTGGAGTGAATTTTGTGTGTAAGGTGTGAGATTAAGCCTGGATTCTCTCTCTCTTTCTCTCTTTTTTAAATTTTTAGATTCATTGGGATTTTCTACATGGACAATTATGCAGTCTTCCACAGAAATAATTTTATTTCTTTAATTTCCTTCAGACTCCAAATACACCTATTTTATATGTTCTGATATTGTCACACAGGTCACCAACACCTTGTTTGGCTTTGCTTTTCCCCCCCGCTCTTCCTCTTGGATCATTTCTGTGGATCTAATTTTAAGTTCAGTCTTACATATTTTCATTATCTTCGCTCTTTGGTTAAGCACGTCTAGTAAAGGTTTTATTTCAGGCATGGTACTTTTTATTTCTATAATTTTTACTGTATTTATTTGTATTATGTTGCCATGTGATTGTTAAGATTCACCATTTGTTTATTCATTAGGGCCCCATTTTCTAAAAATTATTTTTGAAACTTTTTTCAAAACTATAAAATCTTTATAGATAATTCCAATATTTAAGTCATTTCAGTGTTGCTGTTTTCTTCTTAATCATAGGTCACATTTTTGCTAGTATTTTTAGATTGTACTGTAGACATTGAGATGCATATTGGTAGAATCTAGATTTTGTTATCTTCTGAAAATTGTTAATTTTTGTTCTAGAAGGAATTAGACTGTCTGGAAACAAATTCTAAATGATGTCCCTTCAGGAACAGAGGCTGGAATCCGTACTTTGTTCTTTCCAATTGCTTTCCACTGAAACCTCAAATCTACCTTGGATATAAGGTTCAGGTGTCAGTCCAGGCTCAGGTCAGGATTTAAATACAAAATTTTGAGGTTCATGAAATATATCTCTTTGTTTTCTAAAACATACTTTTTTCTTTTTTTTTTTTTTTTTGAACACTCTGGTAACCACAAAATTTATCCACTGACTTCTCAAGCTAGTAAGATCTTGGCTTTCTGCTTGAACTTCTCCACCTATTGTAGCATCTATGGGAGAGTGCCATCTGGTGAAAAACTACATAATACAATTCCCATCCAAAACATTTCCCATAAAGCGCTGACTCCCGCCAGTTTCTGTCTCCTCTTGGCTACTCTCTATTTCCCTCAAATATGTTTTTAAAAATATTGTTCCAGAATTTAAAATTGTTAATTGTAGAATAATTATTCTGGTACAAACCATGCTATTATCAGAAGCAGGTGTTCAAAGGGTCTTTTTTGGAATGATTAAAGTACAAAGACCAGAGTTGTTTGCTTGGGGAAACTTTAATGAAGCTACTTTATGGAAGAAAAAAATATATATAATCATAGTGTAGTGAGAGTGAGCATAATGATGCTAGATAAGTTCAGAGAATTAAGTCATCTTTAACATTTCAATGAAGAAAGTCAAGCTAAGAAGTATTTTAAGTAAGGAGCAATTTTACTTCACTGACATTTTAAAGGATCACGTTAGTTACTATACAGAAAGTGAAAGGTAGATGGAAAGAATGAAAATAATGTTATTAGTTAGTCCTAAAAAGAGATGATTGCAGTATGATCCACTTGTGACATATTTTGGAGGCTGGACATACTAGCTGATGGCTTGGTTATGGGAATGAATATGGGAATAAATTAAAGGTGTTCCTAAGATTTGATCTGAGTAACTAGATATCTCCTAGATATTTTAATTGAAATGAGGAAGACTTGAGGGACAAAAGAAATGTGAGGAAATTTCAAGATTTCAACCTTAGACATGTTAAGTTGGAGATGCCTTTCTGATATTCAAGGAGTGATATCCCATAAATAGTTTTATTTAAGTCTGGAGGTGAGTGAGCAAGTTAAGGTGAGATATGAAGTTGGCAGTTATTACATAGAAAGCTTAAAACTCATGGGACTGAAGTAGAAAAAAAGAGAGGGTAGAGAGAAAAAGAGAAGGAGAGAGAAAGAAAGAGAGCCCTAGAATGCTCCAATACTTAGAAATAATATAGAAGAGGTCTGGAAGGAGTAGCCACTTATGTTGAATCAGAAGAGTGTGGCATCATAAAATATGGAGGAAAAACATTTAAAAAACCAACATATGAAAAATGTGCAGGTATTGCTGAGAGTTGAAGCAAGTTAAGCACAATGAAATGGATATTATACTCAGTACCTGGGAAATCATTTGTGATTTTTACAAGCATATTTTCATGCAATGAGGGGGCAAATCTTAATTTTTATATTTAAGAATGAACAGCAATTGAGGACAATGAGCTGGATAATATAAATAAACTTTTTTGAGAAGTTTCATTGTGAAAGGTAGCACTAAAATGGAGAATTAGGTGGAGTGCAATAGCAAGATAAAGAGGGTTTTTTTGGGTTTTGTTTTTGTTTGGGTACTACAAGATCCAGTTTGATATAAATAATCATGACTTAATTGAGCAGGCAAAATTGTTGATTCAAAAATGAGGCACTATGTATGTTTTTATACTATTGAGTATGATCTAATAAGGAGAAATCGCTGATGGGAGACGAAGACAAACTACAAGAAAAGACTATTGGAGGAAATAAAGATAGGAATTTAGAGCAGAAATAGGATTTGACTTTTGGCAGGAGCAAGAATCCTTCTCTCTTTAACAGAAGGGAAGGCTAATTTTGGAGGGGGGCAGGTAGAGCTAATATTTAATTTCTGCCTTCCACTATGAATCAAAAAGAATTACAGAGGTCTCTTCTGGTTCCATACAAGTTTTAGGATTGTTTCTTCTAGCACTTTGAAAAATGGTGGTGGAATTTCGATCGGGATGGTACTGAAAGTATAGATTGCTCTAGGCAGTATAGACATTTTAACAATGTTTATCTTTCTGATCCTTGAGCATGGAATGCTTTTCCATCTTTTTGTGTCTTCTTCAATTTCTTTCATGAGAGTTCTGTAGTTTCTCAAGTACAGATCTTTTACCTCTTTGGTTGGGTTTATTGCTAAGGAAATGTTGAAAAAGAAAAACAAAACTGGGGTCATCATGTTGACTGATTTCAAGCTTTACTTTAAGCTGTGATCACCAAGACAGCATGGTACTGGCATAAAAACAGACACATACTAGTGGAACAGAGCAGAGAGCCCAGATATGAGCTCACAACTCTATGGTCAAATAATCTTCTACAAAGCAGGAAAAAAATATCCAGTGGAAAAAAAGACAGTCTCTTCAATAAATCATGCTGGGAAAATTGGACAGCTATGTATAGAAGAATGAATCTTGACCATTCTCTACACCATACATAAAGATAAATTCAAATGGATAAAAGACCTCAACACGAGGCAGGAATCTACCAAAATCCTAGAGGAAAACATAGGCAGTAACCTCTTTGAAATTGGCCACAGCAACCTCTTTCAAAACATGTCTCCAAAGTCAAAGGAAACAAAAGTGAAAATGAACTTTTGGGATTTCATCAAGATCAAAAGCTTCTGCACAGCAAAGGAAACAGTCAGCACAACAAAGAGGCAACCCACAGAATGGGAGAGGATATTCGCAAATGACACTACAGACAAAGGGCTGATATCCAAGATCTATAAAGAACTCCTCAAGCTCAACACTCAAAAAACAGATAATCATTGCAAAAAATGGACAGAAGACATGAACAGACACTTCTCCAAAGAAGACACACAGATGGCTAACAGATACATGAAAAAATGTTCATCATCATTAGCCATTAGGGAGATTCAAATCAAAACCACATTGAGATAGCACCTTACGCCAGTTAGGATTGCCGAAATCAACAGGACACAGATGTTGGAGAGGATGTGGAGAAAGGGGAAACCCTCTTACACTGTTGGTGGGAATGCAAGTTGGCACAGCCACTTTGGAAAACAGTGTGCTGATTCCTTAAGAAATTAAAAATAGAGCTTCCCTATGACCCTGCAATTGCACTACTGGGTATTTACCCCAAAGATACAGATGTAGTGAAAAGAAGGGCCATCTGTACCCCAATGTTTATAGCAGCAATGGCCACGGTCGCCAAACTGTGGAAAGAACCAAGATGCCCTTCAACGGACGAATGGATAAGGAAGATGTGGTCCATATACACTATGGAGTATGATGCCTCCATCAGAAAGGATGAAGACCCAACTTTTGTAGCAACATGGACGGGACTGGAAGAGATGATGCTGAGTGAAATAAGTCAAGCAGAGAGAGTCAATTATCATATGGCTTCACTTACTCGTGGAGCATAAGGAATAACACGGAGGATATTGGGAGATGGAGAGAAGTGAGTTGGGGGAAATTGGAGGGGGAGACAAAATGAGAGACTGTAGACTCTGAGAAAGAAACTGAGGGTTTTGGGAGGTTGGGGGTTGGGTGAGCTTGGTGGTGGGTATTAAGGAGGGCATGTATTGCATTGAGTACTGGGTGTGCTGCATAAACAATGAATCTTGGAACACTGAAAAAATAAAGTTAAAAAAATGAAGTAAAATACAAAAAAAAGAATTACAGATATATTAATACATTTCAGGCAATGTAAATGCTGAAATTATTTCAGGTAATGTAAATGTTTAAAAAAAAAGAGAACACAAAGAAAATAAAGAAGAATATAATGACCTTGAAACAGATATATACTTTCTAAACATGGGACTCAAGGCAGAGAAAACATAAAAGTTTATGTATAACATGACTGTTCGGGTTAATTGTACTAGTTGAGTGTGCTTGGGGAAATTAATTGACCTTCTTTAAAAAGCTTTAATTTAGTTTTAGAGATAATAATAGCATCTACTTGGTAAGGTTGTTGTGAAATTAAGATAAAATATATAAAATACTATCACAATGTTTGGGAGCAGTTAGTGCTTGGTTATTGTTAGCTACTTTTTTATTGATTAAATAACAAAAAAATTAAACTGTGTAAATTTTATGTCTTTCTAAATGTTAGGCTATGTCAAAGGACTATAATTAAATTTAAAAGGCAAAGGGAGATTAGGAAAATAATCTATTAAACTAACAGTACCATTCAAATTAAGAAAATCTTATTCATTAATAATAACACATGAAGACATTAATAACTAATATTAACACTTTACATGAATAATAAAATTAACTTTTATATAAATTTAAAAAAATCAAATTATAAAGTAGAACAGTGGTTGCCAGGGACTGAGTGGTGGAGAAATGGGGTGATGTTGATCAAAGGTATAAACTTTCAGTTTTAGATTAGTCATTTCTGTGAATCTAAGGTAGAGCAGAGTGATTATAGTTAATTATACTGTATTTTTTACTTGAAATGCTAAGAGTAAATTTTAAGTTTTCTTGCCATACGCAAAAAAATTGTTCACTATGTGAGGTTATGGTGTGTTAGTTTGTTGCAATAATTTCACAATATATAAAAATATCAAGTCATCATCTATATACTTTAAATATATGCTATTTTAGAGGTACCCAGGCAGCTCAATTCAGCACCCAGAGCTTGATTTGGGCTCAGTGATGATCGCATGATCTTGAGAGGGAGCCCCCATCAAGCTCCAAGCTCAGCGGGGAGTCTGATTAGAGATTCCTTCCCTCCCTCTCTCTCCCTCTGCCATTCCCCCTGCTCTCTCTCTCTCTCCCTCTCAAATAAATAAATCTTCAAAGAAAATAATATATGCAATTTTATTTGTCAATTATACCTCGATAAAGCACAAAAGCAAAGCAAAACAAAATTGATGGTGGAATTTTCTAAAAAGCATCAATGTGGTACTTGTTTTTGCTTACCAAATTGGTAAAGGTTAAAGTGAAAGAAAATGGCATGCTAACATCATGTATGGATAAACAGAAATCCACAGCAAATGAAACCATTTTGATCCCTTCCTAATAGTAAAATAAGGAGATCTGGGAATAGTATTCAATGTGTAGACATGGCCTTCTAGCCTACCTTGCTGTGCCATCTCACAATGATTGAATAGCTCTTATCAATGCCCAGCAGAACACTATTTACATAAGAGTTATTAGAAACAAGCAAACAAACTTTTGAACCTAAGCAGTTATATATATATATATATATATATATATATATATATATATATAACACAACATTTATCAAATGAAAATAAAATCATTTAACCCAAAATAATTTTTATCAAATTAAGAAAATGATTGAAGGATGCAATGCCATGCCCTTGTATAATGACTAAGGACTTGCATGCTTTCTTGGTGCAAATGCAGACTGTAAATTTGGTGGTAAAACAGATGATGATTAGGGAAATAAAAAAAATAGTATACAAGAGCTATGGCATATCAAAAAATTTATTCCAAAATAAAAATAAGGATTTTTCCTAACATTCTATTTATAAGGAATTATGACCACTCTAATTTCATAACTAAATAATCTATTTTTTGTGTGTAAATGATTGCAAACTATTTTCTGTTTAGGGAGAGGGGGAAGTTTGCTTTTCTATGTCCTGTATATTGGCACACTTCTATCTTGCTTGTTTGCTGAAAAGATTTATATCAGTGTTTCTATAGATGGTATAAGCTATACAGAGCATAAAAAGCACTCAATTAAAACTGTTGCAAACAAATTTACTGACAGCATAAATTCTATTGATTAGGTCTTGTAAATTCATAAATCAGATTTTCTTCTATACGCTCAGTCAAAATACAGAACCAAAGACACATGTGAATGCCCATCGCATAATTTATTTTGTTTTTCTATTTTTTTTTTTAAGATTTTTTAAATTTATTTGAGCCAGAGAGAGTGAGTGAGAGTACAAGCCGGGGAAGGGCAGAGGGAGAAGCAGGCTCCCTGCTGATCAAGAGCCCAGTCGGGACTCGATCCCAGGACCCTACGATCATGACCTGAGCCAAAGGCAGACACTTAACCATATGATCTACCCAAGTACCCCTTTCTCTGTATTTTTCTCAATGATTTTTGAAACATGCATTTTTTTTTTTTTTTTTTGCAGGGGGAGCAATTAAGATAATAAAAAATCAATACCTACATCAGTCATCTCCTCAAAACACTATTTGTATAAGTTTTATTCACACGAAAGTCACGGTTTTATATTAAATAAATTCAATGGATACATTTTTAATAAGTAGTATCACCACTTACTTTGTTCTTAATAACATGTTCTTTGGTTCCCAGATAATGTTTTATGACCAGATGGTGACTCATTTTGAATAATTCCTGGCAATTGAAGTGACAATTGTCATTTTGTTTCCTCATAATTGCCAACAGAGATTAAAAAGTGAAAAATTCAATCTTATGACTCTTTTCATCTAATTTAAAAAAAAGTAGGTGAACTTCTCTTTTGTGTTTTGCTTTGTTTATTTGGCATTATTTGGACAAGGCCATTACTAAACTTACATTTTCCTCAAAAACAAAAACCAACAGAACACTTAGGGCTTCTACGCTTTTACACACATGGGAACTCGTGTTGAGGAACGAGTCCAGGCCCCGAGTCAGAGCAGCTGGATGTCAAAGACAGGCTGTCACCTTCTCGGTAAATTCTCTCAGTTCCCTCCATCTGTCTAACTCTCAATTTCTCAACTGCAAAACAGTGTTGTGGTGTCGAGCATCTCCCCTGTCCCAGGGTGACGGCAAACATCAGACTGAATGAAGTAATGCGCACTAGGGGCCAGGTGTCTAACAGGGGCCAGGTACTGCGGTATTTTTTTACATGCCTGATCACTCTTAAACCTCTGAACAGCCCTATGAGGTATGTATTACGCTTATCTCACTTTATGGGTAACGAAAGAGACCGTAGGAGAGTGTAAGCAACTTTTCCAGGTCTACAGCGACAGTGGAGCCCAGACTAGGTCACAGGATTTGTGCTGTCGGAGCCCCCACTCTCGACAGTTGTGGGGGCTGAGCGAATTTGCTCACTCATGCTCCCACCCTTAACAGATTTAAAATGTTCTGAATAAAGTGATTCAAGTTATTTGAGAGCTATCTTTATCAAACAACATGTTAGAATAAAAAAAAAAAAAACATTGGGGAGTCCAATGAATTTCGTTCTTTCCTAATCTCAGACAAGGCACCCTCAGTCCTCGTTTCTGCCAGTAAAAAATAAGGGAGCTTCTAAATTCAACGAATGCACGAGGCTGAAGAGAAGAGATATAAATTATCATTTTTTTTTCCAAAAACAATTGTTTTTAAGGAAATAATGTGGTTTTAGCCAAATCTTAGAAGTAGGGTGACCACTATCCCAATTTACCCAGGATTCAGGGAGTTCCTGGACATGGGACATTAAATGCTGAAACTGGAAAAATTCCAGGCAAATCAGGAGGGGTTGGTCACTGTACTTAGAGCTTAGATTCAATCTTCTTTTATTAAATAGGTCTAAGCTTAGTTTCTGTTACACCAGGTATCCCTTAATTCCCTCATCCCTTCTAGATGATCCGAGAAGCTCTGCTCTATTGTTTTCTGTTCACTGTACTTTGCCAAAGAGAATTTTACTAGAATATATTGTTCAAACCAGAACTAAACCGGAATATAAAAGCAGAAAATCTCAAGTGTTATATTACATATGCACATTTGTTTTTTGCTTTGTTTTTTGGTTGCAAGCAAAAAAAAAAAAAAAAAAAAAAAAAAACTAATTCAAAG
Organism: Lutra lutra; assembly: GCF_902655055.1. Classification (NCBI taxonomy): domain Eukaryota; kingdom Metazoa; phylum Chordata; class Mammalia; order Carnivora; family Mustelidae; genus Lutra; species Lutra lutra. Next base: position 5,063,918 of record NC_062280.1, read on the forward strand.
TAGCATAAACAAGAAAAACAATTCCTTTAGTCCTTTAGTATAAAGGCTTGGGCATCTCACCAGAGCAAAAGCAATGGAGGGTGAAAGCCTTAAGATGAATTGTACCAAAGACAAGGGGATTTTCCTTTGACCTTCCTCTTCCCAAACTTGTGAGTCTCAAGCTCACAGGGTGAAAACATGACAAGTACAGCTAAGGTGTTAATTATTACAGGACAGGTGACAGACCTCAAAAGAGAAATTGGGTCCCAATTTCAAGTTCCTCGGAAGGAGGTGGATGCCTGTCCTTACATCATTAGCTCAGCCATCACTCTGAGACCAGGATGCAGTATCATGCTGTAGGCAAAAGACTGCCAAGAATCACTCCTATAACCAAATGGATGTGCTTAGGCGGGGGCAGTTCCCAGAACAAGGAAAGGCTAGGCAGAAAATACTTAGTTTACAGTAATAAAATTTTAAAAAGAAAAAAAAAAGTTAAGAGTGGCAGAAAGCTACACACACATGTTTGTTGAAAACTAAAATACTAAAATAAAACTGCAGGTTCATGTCTGGCTGTCACCAAGAACTTGTCCGGGTGTGTCTTGCCCTCAATTTGAAGTCATTATTCTTTTTTTAAACTAAAAATTCTGTGCAGAATTATTGTCATGCAGATGCACAAAAGATCCAACACTATCATTTGTCAAAATGCTGGGAAAACAAGAACCTTCTTCCTTCTCTGGGAAATTACTTCACAAATAGAGTACTTCAATTTACAAATAAGAAAAAAAAATCTTTAGATAGCTTAACCAAGTTAAAATCATTGTGGGATATAATTCAGTTTATTTTGGTTCTGTATTTTTAGGAGAAATGGAAGATTTAGAGAAGCAAATACTATTAAGCCACCAACACCTAGAAATGATAGGACCAGGGTCAACTTCTTCAAGAAGCCTTCTCTGACAATCCCAGCTTGTTTTGTTCTTTCCTTTTTCTGAAATTATTTATACTTAGAATGAGTACCATCATGTATTACTTGAGTATATTTCAATTGATTCTAGTAAGGTATCATTGTTACCTTAGTGAGGATATGAACTACTTGACAGCAGGGCCAAGATGTTTAGACCTTTTAATATCTCTCCTTTTCCTCTTGGTCTTTGTTTTCCTTTTCCTCCTAGTCTCTTTTCTTATGATTGTTCCTTTACTACTGATGGAACAATAAATACATTTATAGAGTTACATGCCTTTCCGTAGCCTGATTGCTGGAAAAAACACGTATAATAGGTAAGAACAAATATTTGTTGAGTGGTTACTATGTATCTGGCACTTTCTAAGTGCTTTACACTGCTTGTCTCATTTAATTCTTCCAAAAACCTAAGGTGTAAGTGTTATTATCCCCTTCAATTTACAGACGAAGAAATCTAGAAATAGAGTTTAGTGATCTATCCAGAACCCCAGGCAATAAGAACGTAACATACTCTTAACCACCATATAATATGCCATTTCTACACTTAGGGAAGTTTTAAACTCAAATAAATTATTTTAAAATTTAGGAGAAGTACACCAGTAATTTTATTCTCTACTTCACTCCTGCATCCCATACTGCCTAGTGGCTAATTTGAGCTGTACATATAGTTAGAGTCTAGTAAACATTATTTTTAAGTAAACTCAACACCCAACATGGGGCTTGAACTCATGACCATGCGATCAAGAGTCACATGCTCTACCGACTGAATCAGCCAGGTGCCCCTAATAAATATTTGTTGATGGATTAATATTTTACAATAAAAAGTATATAGTAATTAAATTGTATTAACCTGGAACTTGCTTGCTTTGATCTGACCTTCTAATATGAAGTTTGCTTTTTGTGCTCAGAGATCTTGTACAGTTTAAATACTGATGACATACTATGTTTCATTGCCAATATCTGACTAATTCCCCATACAAAGATGAAATCAAAATTATTCATTTCCTGTACAAAGTTTATGTATACAGGAATTAGCTTTAACTTAGCAGGGTCACAGAACGTGAAAAATGAGTCACATTCCCCTGTAAGGTCAAGGAGCATGCATTCCCCAGAACAAAGAATTAATAATTAATTGAGTGATCAAGTTAAAACAAAATATTTACGTTATATATAATTAAACTCCAAGCCATATTTTCCAGCACATTCGTAAGTACAGATATCATATTAGGCTTGGAAAATTAAGATATGGAATTTACTAGGAGAATAAGAATAACATTTAGAGTGGAGAATTTTTATTTTAATAAAATTTTATTTCTTTGCATAAAATATCTTTTATTCTACCTGCGCTATCTTCAGCTCACTTTCAATTCTACCCAGATCATCTGTGAAGTCCACCTAACGTAAGTTACTTAAGTTAGTGGTATTTCCATCAGAAAGAAGGGAACTTCTGGTAAACTTTACCGCACTCATGTTAAGCCTTTTTTAACTTCCTTTGATAAAAACAAACTGAGCAACAACATAAAACTAATTATCCCAGTAGAAGTAAGGACACCTATTTAAGAAGAGATAAATTGTCCATAGTGTAATGGTCTACCAAAGATTTTATTTGAATAGCAAAAATTTATCCGTATAGTTTTTTGAATGATCAAGACTTGAAATTTTTTAAAGACTTGAAAAAATTTTTTTTAAAGATTTTATTTATTTATTTGACAGAGAGATTACAAGTAGGCAGAGAGGCAGGCAGAAAGAGGAGGAAACAGACTCCTTGCTGAGCAGAGAACCCGATGTGGGGCTCGATCCCAGGACCCTGAGATCATGACATGAGCTGAAGGCAGAGGCTTAACCCACTGAACCACCCAGGCGCCCCAAGACTTGAAAATGTTTAATGCTCTATTTTAAGTGATGACGAAGAACCAACCATTTGGCCTGGAACCACACGCCTTGTGAGTTCCACCTAATGCTTTAGGAGAAACCGACATCTGTGTCCTCACAGGAGCCGGCAACACGCGGCAAAAAATGCTCGGTGGTTACAACAAAGCCGGCCGGCGGTGCTCCCTCAGACCAGGCGTGTGCTCGCCGGAGAGGGTGGAGAAGGACAGGCTACTCCTATCCCCCCAGTCACTCCTGTCAGCAGCAGGGTCAACGCGGACTGCAAGGCCTTCTAGAGAACACGTGCACTGGGGAGGCCCAGAATTCTCTAAGATCTTGTTGGCAGAAGAGAATCTGTGGAGGGAGGAGGGACAGAAAATCATCAAATGTCAGCTTTTCAAGGCAACAGGATCATTTTGCCCAAGGGGATGCTGAAACCCAGAAAGATGAAGTGGTGAGCTCACACGTTCACACGTTCACACAACTCATGAAGGAAAGTGCTTTGTCTTTCCCCTTCCAGACTCCCTCCTACTGCATCATGTGGCTTGCACAGCCTGCGTGTTCCTATTAGCAAATACAAAGCCTCCCCTCTTAAACCTCAGCCTTCACATTCCTTTTACTGCAAGCAACTTATTTTGTAATTATAGAAAAAGTGGCTACAAATATTTTTTGAATCTCTCAAGATCTGCCAGCTGATTAGTTGAGCCACTACTCTTCCCAAGCACGAGAATGCTTGTTATTCTACTTCTTCTATACCTAACGTGCTGGCTTTATTTAGAAAGGCATTTTTGGGAAATTTATTGACTTATTCCAGAATCTCAGTAGCCACTTATGCAGTGACACATAGATAACAAATATTCTCTCTTGACGCTTAAGGTATGTAGAGGAGATTATTTAGATATTGAATTCTTGGGGCACCTGAGTGGCTCAGTGGGTTAAAGCCTCTACCTTCAGCTCAGGTCATGATCCCGGGGTCCTGGGATTGAGCCCCGCATCGGGATCTCTGCTCAGCGGTGAGCCTGCTACCCCCTCTCTCTCTGCCTGCCTCTCTGCCTACTTGTGATCTCTGTCAAATAAATAAATAAAATCTTAAAAAAAAGATATTGAATTCTCCAGGCATAAAATCTTTGACTATTTATAGGGTTATATTCAATATAGTGTTCGAGTACTGAATTTACCTGGGTGCATGTGGAGATGAGCCTTCTGAGATCTTTTGAGGCTTCCCAGTCGGACTCCACTTTAACTTTGCAACTTGTTATCCAACTTTATGACTCAAACCCACCCAAACCATCGAATGTGCCATTTTATATGTATGCTGTGTCTTGTGCTGACCCCATTACATGCACTATTCCATTCCATATTCATTATAACTCTGTAAGCCGGATTGTATTCTATTCCTCACTTTCATATACAGAAACCAGGGTGTGGGATTTATACTACGTTGCAGTAAGTAGAAGAACCAATGTCGGTACCCACGACTGTCTGAATCCAGTGTGGCTTCACTTAATCACCGTAGAGCCCTGAAGTACAAACTAGCTTTTACGCCTCCTTCCCAGGACACGTGATGCCCTATTATGCCCCCATGTTCTTAGTTATACCATACGACATCGTCTCACCCTCCGCATGTCAGTCCTATCAGGAAGCAGAATCCACTTCCGACAGAGTCACAGCAGAGATTGAAATAGAACTAGTTATACTTAGTCTCTAGAATTCAACTGACCAATATTCGGTCTGACATTTTCTACTACTGAGAAAATTTCATACCTTAAGATCCTCACCACTGTCAGTTTTTACATGAATCTTACTTGAAGTCGCTAATTAAAATTAATTACATCCTCTTATTCTCAAGTAGTATTGTACGACCTATAGGAGTCTGAAGTCTATACATCAATTTTTAAACTGCCTAGTGCTACAACTAGAATTTGCTTGTCTTCGAATAGCTATGACCGAGGTCAATATGTAGACATAGATATGGACTCAAAGCAAATTGATCGGCTCTGAACAAAAATCTGTACTAGAATACATTTTTTAACCCATTCCCTGTTTGTCGTCTGATGTTACATCTGAAAAGAAACTGTTTTGTGCCCAGGTAATATATCCATTCCCCTTTGGTGAAAAACTATTCTCTTGTTTTCCTCGTAATTTTTTTCCCCATGCTAAATCTTAAGTAGACTCATTTCCAAACAGAAAATTTCATATAAGAATGAACCAAAGATGAACAATTAGATATCAACACAATGCGTGAACATGCGTATGTGCCCTGTGGATGTGAATGTGTATAATCAGGGAATCACCTCTCCGGAACTGGGGTATCTTTAGACAGGCTGATTATCACCCACGCACGCCAGGAAAGATCTTTCTGTCCTACTGCCAGTTTCTGATTTTGCGATGGGTGTGAAATGACAAGATGCCATTATGATTTTGTTTGCTGTCAGTGTCCTTATGGGATTTGATGAATGTGTCAAACAAGAGAGTATAAAGCATGCTTTAAGAAATGGAACATTTGTTTCACGAGGTAAATGTTGACACTCTTGAGTTTTGTTATGGGAACTCCTGGAATACCTCCGAAGGTGAAATTCTTGTCAGGAGTCTGCTGGGCATTTAATTTTCTAATCCTCTACTCCATGTAAAGCTAATTTAGATTATGCTCAGATTTTCAAACATCGTAACCAAAAAAAAAAAAAAAAAAAAAAAGCAGTAATTATTAGAAAAGCAGCTTGACAGCAATTCAAGTGCACCTCTCTGGGACGGCATTTGAAATCTGATATGGAATGTATATCAAACAGAACAAATCACACCAAGCTGACTTTTGGTTCTCAGAACTAATGACCCTGTTGTTACCAAAACAGGTTTGTGTCTGTGCTGACGCTCTCAAATACTGAAATATTGGTACAGTGATGCTGAGCTTATGGAACAAATGTGTCTTCCTAAACTAGCAAATACAGTCATGTGTTAAATCACTTCGGAAGTGGCTAAGGGTGACACCAAGGGGCTTCCGGTCAAGACGTGACACTGTTTGAGAACGTTGTCACACCCTCTGTCTGTCAGTCCTGTCAGGAAGCAGAATCCAGTTCAGAGAGATTCACAACAGAGACTGAAGTTAGGGAATTATTTATGGAAACTTAGGCAGGGGAAATTATTATCACCCCTAACACTAAAGGAAGGAGAGGAAGAAATGATGAAATCGTGCAAATGGAAGTCTTTGAGCCTCAGGACAGGAGTGGACTGCCGCTTGGCCAGGGAGGGACAGAGCCTCTGACAGAAGTGCGGTTCAGAGCGGAGTGGGAGCAAGGAAGACATAAGTTCTTTCTGTTTTGCTTTCTGATCTCCTTCTTGTGTCTGCCTTGAACAAATCCAAGGATCTTGGGTAACAGATTGTGTAGATTCAGTCTTTTGAAATATGGGGACAGAGAAGGGCAGATAATCAACCAAGGAGAGAGGATGCTAACAAAATAGAAGCAGCGCATTTTCTGGTCAGGGCTAAACATGAGGAAAAATAAATAAATAAATAAGGGAAAGCCGAAAACTAATACCTAGAAGAAAAAAGACAACACGAATGAACTTCACTGTGCAGCAGAAGTTGAGCAGCAATATAAAAAAATGAGCAAGAAGAAACCTGCAGACCAACGCCAGTTGTTCAGTGCCCATGGCGAACACAGCTGTGAAAAACGTTCAGTGCCTTCATTAGAGAAGGGGCTAGAACTAATACAACTGAACTAGTGTTGTGGGTGTCAGCTTCTCTCAAAGGGGCAGGTCAAAGGATTTTCTGTCCACTGAGACACAGCCTTGGGCATCAGCAAATGACTCAAGTTTAAAATGGGCGATTTGTACAAATCATATGAAAAAAAAAATACTGTTAAGAAAGACAGGGAGCAAAAAATCAATAATCAAAATGATTTCACTCCATTTTCAAAGGCTTTAGGTTAAAATTTGCAAAATAATTGAATCCAAGTATAGTTACGATTCTCAACCTGATATTAGAAATAATAATGTAAGTTGTAAAAAAAAATGCCATGAATTTGTGGAGCCAAAAATTGAGAAATGAAACAAAAACTTGTTAATAAAACATTGAACATAAATATATTTGGCCAGTTGAAACTCGTAGACTTTTACATGCTCTAACAGTTGATATACAAGAATTAATAAATTTGATGGTAATCATGATGGCATCCTCTCCAAGGTATAAAGATATATGTGTGTGTAAATGTGTGTATATTCACATAGAAATTAAGTGGCATTGAGGCTAAGATTGAGAGCTCAACCTAGGATGAATGAAAATTGCAAGGAAAGAAAAGAGAAAAAATAGCGGAGAAGTTACAGCTAAGGATAGATAGGTAGCCGTTGAAATTTTTTCAGAATTGAAAAAGGACCTGAGTTTTTAGGTGAAAGTGCAGGCCCCAACCAAGCATGAAAATAAATAAACCCATTTTTGTTACATTTCAACAAAACTGCTAACACCAAAACCTACCACAGTCATTTCCTACTAAGGAATGACAAATAGAATACTGGCAGACTCCTATCTGCAAAAACATATGCTGGATAACAGCAGATATATTTACAAAGTACTGACGAAAACAGAAATTGTCCTTATAAAAATTAGCATTCAATAGATTAAAAAATGTTGAAATATTTTAGATGTTTCAAAGATTCAGAGAATTTACCACACACAGGTCACCACTGAAAGAATTATTAAAGTACTTTTTCTTTTTTTAATTAGAAACATTAGCAAGTAGCAGGCAGGGAGGGGTTCTGGGAGTTTCCTTGGGGAGACATATTCCATTTGATGCCTTTACTTTTTTAAAAATTTTTTATTTTTTATAAACATATAATATATTTTTATCCCCAGGGGTACAGGTCTGTGAATCGCCAGGTTTACACACTTCACAGCACTCACCATAGCACACACCCTCCCCAATGTCCATAACCCCACTCCCCTTCTCCCAACCCCCTCCCCCCATCAACCCTCAGTTTGTTTTGTGAGATTAAGAGTCACTTATGGTTTGTCTCCCTCCCAATCCCATCTTGTTTCATTTATTCTTCTTTTTTCTTTCTTTCTTTCTTTTTTTTTTTTAAGATTTTATTTATTTATTTGACAGAGAGAGATCACAGGTAGAGAGGGAGGCAGGCAGAGAGAGAGAGAGAGAGGGAAGCAGGCTCCCTGCGCTGAGCAGAAAGCCCTATGCAGGGCTCGATCCCAGGACCCTGAGATCATGACCTGAGCCGAAGGCAGCGGCTTAACCCACTGAGCCACCCAGGCACCCCTTTCTTTTTTTTTTTTTTAACCATACATAATGCTTCCTAAATAGCTTAAAATGGGCAGACTCATGTGGGTCTGAGTGTTTATGATGACTCAGTTTCAAAACTTCTATTTATACACATGCACATACATATTAGATAAGACAAGTACCACTGTTGGACAAATAAAAGAGGAGGGAAAGTGGGTGCTTAAAAAATTGTTTATTTGTTTACAAGTTCCACGGTGATGGGAATCTTAACAAATTCTTCTTCTTCTTCTTTTTTTTAACTGAGATGTAATTGACGCAAAACGGTATATTTTAAGGGGGGGGAAAAACCCAGAGTAAGATGTAAGAAACAGGAAGCAAAATGATGAATTAATGGGCATAACATGATGATGAATTTAGTTGGCGATTCATTATAAAGAGGTACAACGTAACCTGTGTATAAAAATAAGTAAAACTGAAACTTCAGGCAACAATGAAAAGACTGGGGAAGTGTGGAGTTATGTAATGGTTTAAACTTGTTAAACCATATTGTCTTAGAAAGAACATTAGAAAAAAATTAGTAACTTCAAGAGTTTTAAAAATAAATATTTATAACTAAGGGTGCAGTTTTAAAAAAAAATGTCCTTTCCAGGTTTTAAAAATTTGGGAGAGACCACAGAAAAATACATTTGTAACATCCAAACTGTTACAAGGACATGGAGGCACAATGCAAAATGTTATTATTTAATGTGATAGAAAGAAAAGAAGCAAGCAGTGAAAATATCTGAGAAACAGAAAATATAAAGTAGGTAGAATTATATCAATAACTTCAATAAGTGTAGGATATGTCATATTAATTGTATAAAATTAAAATCCAGCTACAAATTGTTTGCAAGAGAATATTTTAAGATACAAGCACACAGAAAAACTAAATCCGTGGAGGAAAGATGTATCATTCCAATCTGAATGAGTCTGTGAGTAAGGTATAAGCATTTTTGTAATAAAATGATGATAAAATTTATGTTTTGGAAAATTTATATGAAAAATGACTGGGCATGGTTAAAGTAGATTTCATTATCTTTATCGCAATATAAAACTGTACATCTCCATGATTCCATGTAAATAAAGTCCAATATAGATTCACACATCCACACATGCCTACACAAATGACAAGGCTTATTGGAAAAATAATGTTGGAGCACAGTGCTCAAAGTCTATGTAATTTCATAATTAATTAAGAGGATGTGGAAAATCGTAAATAGTGTTAATGGACTAAACTAACAAAATAAAAATAGAGATTATCATAACATAGTATAATATAGCATAACTATGTATTGTCATATTTTAAAATATTCAAAACCAATTCAATAAACATTAATTTATAAACTAAATGTTAATTTATGTTAATTCAATAATTACACGTAAAGTATAAGGAACATGGAAAGATAAAAAAATATGTGATATATATACTAAATTAAATGGAGTAAGGGAAAAAGATAATCAGGGCAATTCTATACTGCTACAGATCTACCAGGCTAATATTTAAAAAGACTAACAGTACTAAAGATTGCTGAGGATGTGGAAAAATTGCACAATTTAAAAGAACTATTGGCATCTAGTGGAGGAGAGGCCACATTTGCTGTGAAATATCTTATAATACACAGGACAACAAAAATTTATCTTGCCAGAATGGTAATAGTGCTGAGGTTAAGAAACCCTGATATGGACCCAACAGAGATGTGTAGCTATATATATTCAAAGTGGTTGCAGCAATAAGACCTTATGAATACAGAACATTTTGCAATTGGATTTTGAATTTACTTGCACTATATTTTGACATTTCTAGTCAAAGCACCACAGTTCCACATCAAAATTTTATTGATAGCAAAGGTGGCAGTATCTGTTTCCTTGTCAAGAAAGTAAAGCCAGAATTTCTTATTTTTCACAGGAGCAAGGTGAGACAAGAACTTATCACTTCGGAGTCTTTATTGGTAAAATTGGACAAAGCTAACAATTTAGGATTGTCTATCACAGACGGTTACGGTGGATAGTGTTTTACTTTCTGTTACCAGGAAGTGACAGTTGTAGCAAGAGCTGACCTCATCGTATTTATTCAGGCAGTTAAACACAAGATTCTGTCATTGAAAAGAAAAAGAGTTTTATTTTCAGAGAAGACATAACATCAGTTAGCCATAGAGATTTTTGCCATGTTTATATTCTTGGTGCAAATGAAAAGGCCACTTTTAAAATTATAGAGAAATGTAATGATTACAAGTGAATATATTATTTTTTGATCATACTTTCATAATCAGAGTGCTTTAATGATCCACAGATAAATAGCAAAAATGTATATAATCACATTGGCTCTTTAAGTATGCTCAGTGCCCAACTTATCATACAAACAATAGCTGTAGAATCTTGTATTTGAAATGAACAGAATAAGTGAATAATCCACAACCAAACTATCCACCCATCCATCTATCATCTACCTATCGTCTATCTACCTATCTATCATCTATCTAGCTATCATCTATCAGTAGAAGGTAGACAGAGTTGTGACTCAGTTAAGCACAATGAGCATCCTATGGTGAGGAATGATTTTTATATTTACTTTACACATTTTTGCATAACACAGTATCAAGAGCAAACCTAAGTAATTGATAGAGACATTAAATATGTATGTATTATAGTAGTTGACAAATTCTGTGTAATACTTCTTTCTGAGAATTTTATAGATAATTCACCGTATAATGAAGAAAGACCCATGAAACAAAACAGAGCCTCCTATGTATTCTCTGTCATAACATACGATTCACTTTTTATATGAATGTACAAATTGTACAAAGTCTTGGAAAATACTCTGTTCTACTTTATTGTAGAAGTTATCATTGCAGTTGTAACAATTGAAAACCACACACCTAGTGGTAGAATTGGTTGGAATTGGGGGACAAGGACAGAAATTTGTTGAATCAAATGGCAGATTTAATAGTCTGCGAATTGCCATATAGATTAACTATAGAAATTATGAAGCAACAGAAAAGCAAAACAAAACAAAAAACCCTATGTCATTTAGAAATTTAGATTCTGTTGGTTGGCAAAAAACACATTATAAAATCCTGATTTCTGTAGCCTGAGCTGCTCTTTGCTTTCAGAATGGTTAGGATAGTCTCCCTGTGGCTTGGCTTTACAGGTCAGGTTTAGTTCTTCAGTATCAAGTTAGAAAACATCTAGGGGTGCCTGGGTGGCTCAGTGGGTTAAAGCCTCTGGGTTTGGCTCAGGTCATGATCTCAGGGTCCTGGGATCGAGCCCCGCATCAGGCTCTCTGCTCATCAGGGAGCTTGCTTCCCCCTCTCTCTCTGCCTCTCTGCCTATTTGTGGTCTCTGTCTGTCAAATAAATAAATAAAATCTTTAAAAAAAAAAAAGAAAATATCTAAAGAAATAAATAGTTGCAGAGAATCCTGTTGCCTAAATATCACTTATATACAAAATTATCTAAATGCAGTTTTGAAATCACAGAGTGGGAAGGTGTCGTAATCCTGTCTGTGAATGTGAGAGGTGTAAGATGCCAAGCAAACGGTCGTAAGAAAAATCAGAACATTATTTCCAAATTTTCAATTCTTTGCCCTGTATTGTAATATTGCTGCCCTGGAAACTTTGTGAAATATGACCGATCAAGACTGTTACTACGTAAGGTAGTTTGTCCAAGGAAAACATGGTAGTTTGTTATCTTAGCTATGGAAATCACTTACATAGTGAATTGGCCATCTGCATGGGCTTGGAATAGGAACAATACGAATGTTACATTTGAACTGATTTTATCATTTTTACACGTTTTCCTGTAAACCATTCATAAAATCCATTTTTTGCAGTTGATCTCAGGGACTGGGTTTCCTGAGCATTTTTCTTAAAAAGGGTCTTTCTACTTGACTATTTTTTTTTCTTTTTTGCACTCTGCACAGAGGAGTCAGCTTAGCCTTAAACAAACTAAGGACCTAATGGTCACATTATCAGCTGTGTGTGGGACATGGGTCAACAAGGCAATTGCAGGCTGTGCGTAGCACATCGGCTGCTCAAGTCCCTGGTGCTTACTACCCTCCTTATGTGAAAGGGGAGGATTCTAAGGGAAAGACAAAACAAAACAGAACAACAGACTACTATATGCTCTAATTTAAGAATTCTAAGAAATCCCTTAAGGTTCACTATTTCTAGATTCACTGAGATAAATATTATACCAGGGTGAAAATTTAATTTTCTCTATGCACTTTTTTTGTCTAGCCATCATGGCTTACGTTCAGAATAGGCAACCATAACAGAGACAAAATACTGATTTTGCTTATTTAGGGTTGGGGTAATGGAGGATTGGGGGGTAATAACTAAAGTGTACAATGTTTCCCGAGGTGATGAAAATGTCTTAAAATTGATTGTGGTGATGGTTGCACAATTCTGTGTCGATGTTAAAAGTCATTAACTTGTGCACATTGAATGGGTATGTTATATGAATTAGACCTCAAAAAGGTGTTAAAAAAAAAAAACTCTTTCCAGACACATTGCATAAAATATTTAATCTAGTGAAAAGTGGGGTGCTTGGGTGGCTCAGTGGGTTAAGCCTCTGCCTTTAGCTCTGGTCATCATCTCAGGGTCCTGGGACCGATTCCCACATCAGGCTCCCTGTTCAGTGGGGAGTCTGCTTCTCCCTCTGTGTGCTGCTCCCACTGCTTCTGCTCTCTCTGTCAAATAAATAAATAAAATCTTTTAAAAAAATCTAGTGAAAAGTATAATTAATACATATGGAACACTTACATGTCCCAGCCAGTGTCCTAAATGCAGTAGGCCTATTTAATGCCTTATGGGTTAATCTCATTTAATCCTAAAAACCCTGTGATATTGGTGAATTGCTATTATTACTATTATTATTCTCATTTTATTGATGAGGAAACTGAGACATAGAGAAATAAAGTAACCTACAAGGGCACACAACTAAATTAGTTGCCTCCTACCCAGTGGGAAGTAGCAAACCCAATAAACTGGGACATACATAGTGACAACAGTCCTTAAAAACACTGTTTACCTTTTAACACTCTCCTAAAGCACCGATTAAGGACTGTGTGTGCCATCTTTTCCTGCATTTGAACCTTTCCGAGCAAAATGGCTTCAAATAATAAAATTGATCCATGAGAAAATACACCTATAATGCAACTCTAGAACAATTCCTACATCAGTTTCTATAAATCACAAATTCTGTATTATTTGTAAATATACTTTAAAACTTGATTTGGTTCATCAAAGGAACAATTTTGTTAACCAGGCTTTCAGCTGAATTTAATATTAAAGCAAAGTTTTTGTATGTAGTACATGGTTATGTACATAAGAATGTAAAAGTAATGACTAAGAATTTACCCTAAGGATAGTGGTGTAGTGAAACAAAAGGACAGCTGCACCCCAATGTTCATAGCAGCAATGTCCACAATAGCCAGATTGTGGAAGGAGCTGAGATGACCTTCAACAGATGAATGGATATAGAAGATGTGGTATATTATATATATATATATATATATATATATATATATATATATATATATATTTATAAAATGGAATATTACTCAGCCATCAGAAAGGATGAATACTTACCATTCACAGTGAGGGACGAATGCTAACCATTTACATTGATGTGGAGGAGCTGGAGGGGATTATGCCAAGTAAAATAGGTCAACTGGAGAAAGACAATTATCATATTGTTTCATTCATATGTGGAAAATAAGAAACAGTGCAGAGGATCATAAGGGAAGGGAGGGAAAACTGAATGGGAAGAAATCAGAGAGGGAGACAAACCATGAGAGAACCTTGGCTTTGGGAAACAAACTAAGGGTTCTGGAAGGGGGATGGGTAAGGGGATGGGGTAACTGGGTCATGGTCAATTAAGGAGGGCATGTTATTGATGAGCACTGGTGTTATAAGCCACTGATGAAGTACTGAACTCTACATCAGAAACTAGTGATATACTATATGTTGGCTAATTGAATTTAAATTAAAAAAAAATGAAAGTAATGCACAATGTGCAATTTCCAGAGTAAGAAATTAAACTGAAAAGTGATAAAATTAGGAATTGACAGATAAATTACTCTCTGTGAAATAAGTCATATATCTTCTACGAATCTGGGTTTTATGGTTGCGATTTAAACATCGTGTGAGATTTATTAAAGGATGCAAGAGGTAAACACAAACATTCATGGGGAGGACGTGAAGTCCGGGGGAAAGGTCATGAAGCAAAGCTGCTTCCTCCAGCATCTCTCGGGGGTTAGACTATCTTTCAAACATCTGGGTCTCTTCTGACCTTGTCTCTTTTATGCTCTGTGTATCTGCTTCTTGGAGTGACTTGTATTCCATGTGTCCAAGTGTGGCAACCTCAGTCCCAGTTTTATTTTATATCATGAGCTCTTAACACGGGCTCACTATCGACTGTGTCTTTTAATTCTGAATCTTGAGAGAAGGAACCTGAGAATTCACTATGAGACCATGGAGTGTCTAATTTTGGGCCAAATGTGTATCTCATCACGGCTGAGGAAGCAGAATCCCATCGTACATAAATGCGCTCCTAAACGGTGCACGGACAGAGCAGTTTTCTAGAAGGAAGATTGGGATGGGCATCCACAATAGAAGATTTGAGAAAATACAGCATTACCTTTCTGTCTAAAGTTGGAGCCTGGAGGAGTCAGTAGGCCCTATTTTCAGAAGTGCCCTAGCTTTTTTTTTTTTTTTTTTAATTACAGGTTGTATGTAAAGAAAGAAGGTTAATATTTTCTGATCTGAACTATTGCCAAATATCAACCTATTATGAAGTGTGATGTTAGACTTTAAATTTTACGTTTGAGAAAATATAATTCCCCTAAACAAGAATTCAAATAAAAAGCTAAAAGGAGGAAAAATTCCCAGGATTATTGCTAGCCAACTTTTTGCATATCAAAACAAATTATCACAACATGTCTATTACAGGAAAACGGCAGCAACAATAATGATGTGATAATAAAGACTGGGATCCTGCCACAATTTCCTGTGATGTACACCTGTTTTTCTCCAAAGTGCAGTTAGTCATGGCTCAAGATTTCAAAGACTTAAAAAAAAAGTACGAAATAACAACTCACAAGAATTAGATTATAATAACAACTTTCAGACATTAACAAAAATATTACATTTTGTTGATTTATCATACAAAGACTTGTCCTACTCATCCTCCAAGCACATCGCTGATGCATTCAAAGTAATTTAATTGGATTTTATATTTGATGAAGACTATTACATAGGTGAAAATTCAATTGTCAAAGAAAGTTCTTTGCTATATTAAGACATGCAATATTAACTACAGCCTTTTTTGTCAAGAATTTCTATTCTGTAAATGAAATATTTCTATCTTATGTCAAATACCTTTATCACAGTTCTACTCCAATCAAATCTTGGGTACTGACAAGTTTGGAGGGTCCTGATGTCCTTGCAGAGAGCTAGGATAAAGTGACCAGTCCTCCCAAACCTGGGTTCTAGAATGGGAAATTACAAAGAGAAAGACTAAGGGCTACTAAATAAATATTTTAAAAGGGTGATTATCTTTCCAAACTTGTGTATCACTAAAAGTACACACTCTGACTTCTGCTATCCAGACATACACTGCTGTAAAAAGCTGTTAAAAGCATATGTATGTATATATACATAATTATTTATTCTGTGTTAGTTACACTGCATAAAATCGTAAGGTTTGAAATGACTGAGAGGGCATTTTCAAGGGAAAGAGATTATAGAGAGATTATATTTTCTTTTGTTCCTTGTTACATGGTCTCTCAATACTTAGGTAAGATTTCCTAAATTTTTTTGATATAATGTTAAGTTTAGTCTTCCTAATACCTTCGTCAGTAGACAACAAGTAAGAGTGACGGCAACAGCGAATATTTGTTTCGCACTCTGTGCCCTTGAAAAATGTGCTTACGTGCTGTACACTTCGTCTGGTCCTTTCTTTTGTGATAAATACTGTGATTTGCAAAAGAAGAAATAAAACTCTCCAATGTATTTTGTTTCACTCACACACTTGAAGACTATTAGGAATACCTAGATTACATTTTCTCCTTGAGAAAACATTCCAGTACCAGGCCGTTTCTGAACGCCAAATTTTTTGGTTAATTACTTCTGGATTTAATTTGCAGGTGTTTTCCTGACCATAAATACAATGACAAAGTTGAATTATGGATGAATTTTAGAGAAGAAAATACATTATTCTTAATCAAAATACTTGAGAACATTGATGATAAGCCATTTGCCATACTTCCTTTAGCTCTTAGAAAACTTTTATGTTCAATTTTTTTTATGTTCAATTTTGAAGATACTTTATGCATGTGTAAATGTGTGTGTGATAAAGATGTGTATATGAAAATAATCCACATATGTGAATATTCACCACTATATTTTAGAGAGAGAAAATTACACCAAGAACTTTGAAATCCTAGGCCTTTCCAGATTCTACCTCCCTCTGTTGCTATGTAAATAATGCTGTCCTAAATACTATGTATCTCATTGCATTATGTCTTTACAGTTCCACTGTCCCACCCCCAGTCACACATGTGGACATATATCTTAGCAAAGATTGTTTGGCTTTGCATCATTTTGAACTTTATATAAATGAAACTATATCTTTCTAAACGTGCTTTTTTTGGTCAATTTTATCGATGCAATATTTGTGGCAATATGTCATTCATTTTCACTCCTCTATATTCTATTTATGAATATGCTAAGTTTTATATATGTATTCTTCTGTACATTAATTATACACTTAGACCTGTTTATATTTTCTCATATATATGAGAATATATAAATATATATTTGAGATCAGAATATATATATAACTGATGACTTTTTTACCATTTACATTTTAAGATAATTCTGCATGTTAATTAAAAGCTCCTTGTGGAAATAATTTTTGGTGACTATGTAACTGTTTTTTATGTATCATAATTTCCTAAAGACATTCTCTAATAATAGAATTTGATTTTCCTCTAGATTTTCCCTAGAAAGGGTAACATCACAAGTATCTTCACATTAAAATTTTTCCTTAATGTTTTATTTCTTATTATTTTCTAAAGATAGATTCTCAGATACAGAAATATTGATTCAAAGGAATTAAGGGTTTTTATGGCATTTTAATACTCATTGTAAATTGCTTTTATCAGAGATTGAACTAAATTTTACTTCTATAAATTCTGTATGAAAATATATTTTTCACTGCACCCTCTCATCTTTGGGTATTTTCAAAAACAAAAAAAAACTTGGCCAATTTGTTTGGCAAAAATTTGTGTTATATTGTTTTTTTTTCATTTGCATTAGTAAAACAAGTGGTAATTCATTATTTCTTTTCTCTTCTTCTATAAAATGTCTGTTTATATAATTTGTCCATTTAAACCCACTGCATAATTCTTTTATATATATGTATAATATAAATATCCATATATATTTTAAAAAGGAGGCACGACTGGTAATTTCAGTGACTCATTTGATCATGCAGATGGTGCCAACCATAAGAAGGTTTGTTTTCTTGAACTGAATTGATTACTTTCTTGTGAAAGAACCCAGGGAAATGAATTCTAAGTGATGTGACTTGCCCAATTCCCAGAAGCATAATGATTTCAGTAGGAAGAGTTATTTTTGGTGACGGAGTTTTCAGAAGAAAATATTTATATATCTCTGAAAAGTCAGTTTTCACATGCAAATTTCCTATTCCACATTATAGAAAGAGTCCAGTTGTGCAATTGCCTCATGTATTTTCATCACTGACATTTCAATATCCTTTTATTTCTTTCTAATCTCTTTTTCTGTTCTGCTCAGCTCATGCAAACCAACAAACATTGGACGCAGACCAAAATTCTAAAGATATTTACTTAACGTTTTTCTCCCCTCTCGCAAGTGACTAAGAATGCTTTCAAAAGCCCAAGTATATGCATTAGATTTTAGAATTATTTCTGTGACACTCACTTTTCCTTTCTAATGGCTCCTTTCGTAGTCCTACACATTTTAAATGACTCCCATCTCTACTCACTCAGTGCATTGATGTCTTCCTATCATCATTAGTTTTACTACAGATGTTCACTAAAGAAAGAGAGGTTTTAAGCATGTTCAAATGGATGATACATTCCAATATTTTGTTGATGTTTAATTCAAGGATTTTGGAGTCAGGTCATCTTGGGTTAAAATCCCATCTTTACCACTTTTTAGCTGTGTAATCTTGTGGTTGTACAACAGGGGACGACACCTCTCGGGGCTTCAACAGTCTGAGGGTTCCATTATAGAAAAGAAGAATAACATGGTGGATGGCAGAAAGGAGACACCCACCAACTGACGGTTCTCGTAAGTCATCTAGGCACTTCTAGTATCTTGTTTGCCATCTCTTGGGGGAGGAGACCAAAAAACCCACATTTTAGAGAATGAAAAACAAACAAACCAAAAAAACCTCCCAAAACAAATGGTTTATTTAAAGAAGCATGGGGAAATGTTTGTTGCTAGATTAATGGACTGCCAATTGGATGTTTATTTTTCTGTTGTCGTTAAGATAGTTCCTAAGGCAATGGTTTCCAACCTGTGTTTCCCAGATTCTTAATTGAGGGGCTCATAGCAGCAAAGACCAAACGGGTATGTTTCTGTTCTTTCCCTGCCAGAGCAGCTCCACTTTTATACGGAGAGCGTGTTTTGTTATTTTTAGGAGGCTGCTATTTTGCCTCCAGATGTCAAAACTTGTCTGAGATTGGCCTCTCAAAACTCTGACCTTATCAGAGATTTTGAAAAATGGGTAGGAGAAACCACACAACTTGTGGACCTATGCAAAATGAGAGTGCCAAGCCTCTTGTTGAAAGATTATAGGGTTTCAAGATGGTGATAGCAAAGTATTACACGGTGTCTGGGGCTCTTGTCGTTGTAGGCCCTGCGTTATGACGCGGGTTGCACACCTGTGAAGCCAGCCCTGAAGACGGGACAGGAAGAGACCCAGGCAGACACAGGTGTATGGGACTTTATGCAGGGTTTGGCCAAAGGCCCCGGGGAAGGAGGCATCACGCTACCAAGAGCTCATCAGAATCTGTGGGTTCCTCCTTCCCACTTCTGCCATTCAGTACTGCCGAGCTTCTCAGCCATTTACCAACATCCCCGCATTATTTGCAAAAATCATACCATCGCAGCCCTGTTCTGATGGAAAACAATGGAAAGTAAATCAGCCTTAACGTGTCAAACTAAGAAGTGTTAAGTATTTGAATAGCTGTTTGTAGGCTGCATATGTTCTTAAAAAGTGTTCTTTGCTTCTTTAGAGAAAAATGAAGTATTTTAAAACCCGTATTTAAAAGTGGGCAGATTGACTCTGGCCGACACCTATATCCTAATAGAAAGTCATGTGAGCATGAGCGTCCAGCAGACCGCTCTTTCGTGTTCCTTTTCTTTTTAATTTTGAAATGCAGACATAGCTGTGAGTCACCTGCACGGCATTAGACCGGTGGCCCAGCATCAGCATAGCTCCAGCCCTAATGACACAGAGCGCGAGGGATGACGTTCAAGTCTTGATGACGTGTCTCTACCTTAACTTGGGATAAAAACCCCCATGGCAAAACAGAACAGACAAACACAGAACGATTGTTTTCCTAATCGAGTGCTCATTTTCAGCCTCTTTTTCTCCTGAGTCTACTCCAAGGATTCCATGTCTGAAAGATTTTCAGATTCCTCTATCTAGAAGCTTTGAGTTAGGAGGCTTACTCTTTGAGATATCAAGTTCCCACATGTCTGATACTCCCCATTTCTCTCTGATGGCTATTCTCCTGCAACGTGGAGATTGTACTGCAGGGGGCTGTCATACTAATAACACAAAATTAAAACAAGACCATTTGAAACTGGTTAGACAGCATCATTCAGCATTAGAACGTCGGACATACGGACCAAACTCCCTTATTGACAGAACCGATGCCGTGCTGCTCTGCCCAGGGCTTCCCGTGCGGGACTGAGGCACGCCTTCCCCAGCTCAGGGCTTGCATCACGGTTCCTCCCTGGGAATTGCCCTGGACTAGGAGAGCTGCCTACCCCAGACAGCCTGTCTTTGATGACCCGCAACCAGCACACAAAGGCCAGTCCTTTCACGGAGCGGAGACACCCTGGAAGACGGTGACCCATGGAGGGCCTCCTGCGGAGTTGGCTGAGACTTTGGCTGGAGCTATACTGGCCTCCCCTGCCCTCCCTCTGCCCATCCCACGTTCTCCCCTTTATCCCACAGGTGTTCATCGCAACAGCGTGACCGGTTACATATTCCGTGGCACCCAATGTAAAGTGAAAATGTGGACCCCCCCTTTTTTTTTTTAAAAGAGTCTTTAAAGGTACTAAAATATAAAGCTTTTACTTTTTTTAAACAATCTCTCAACTCGTCTGTTTTTTAAAATTTGCTTCAATTTAATTTAATCTAATCTTTTAAATTCGATGTCATTCTAAGTAAAGAAAAATTAAACATTTGAATTATCAGCATAAATTTTACTGTTAAGCTTTATATTGCACAATGCTTATTTTAAAAGATACTAAGAGCATTTAACACACATGCAGAATCACTGAAATGACACAGTTTACTTTTTCAGACCTCGTGAATGCATGGATATCTTGTCATTTCCTTCCTTTCCGCTTCCCTTATATCTTTTTATGTCCGTACACAAGGAATTTGACCCAGAATTACGTAGGAGAAAATAAACGCATAGTTTAGACATTCAGGGGTTGAAAAGTATACATAACTCACCAACTTCTGAAAACTCTTTTTTCCCCCAATATTTTTTCCTAAAAAAACTTTATTAGCTATGATTCCATAGGAGAAAGCTACCCAGAGAACAGAAATATTGCTTTCCTTTTAAAAATTCCATGCTAGCTCATAGTACTGTTTATAAAAGCCATTTAAGACAACTAACATATTTTGATTGAGCATAATATTTAGGTAATGCGTGCAGTAATGAAAATAGTAAGTATTTGTATTGAAGTAATCCAATTTGAAGAAGAATTTTAATTATTTATGGGATAGATAAATGAGATTGGAACTTATTCTTTGTGAGGTAATATGCAGCTTTGTGAAGTCCTTTTACAGGTCTCTAAAATAATGAGTTACATACAGTATCATTTGTCACCAATTACATGAATCAGAAAGTTATGTGAATTTTCACAATTTCACTGTCCATATTTTATTTTCAAGGCATACTTTTAATGTATATGCCACTTCTATTATACTTCATTAACAGAAAATAGAAATTCATTTATCAAAAACATTACCATAATCACTTCAGTAGAAATAAAATATACAATGAAAATCTTTTGAGAAATATTTTTTCATGTTATTTGGGAAGAAGTATTGATACTCCATCATTTAATTATCTTAAGAAAGGCAATAAGTATAATAAAGTTCAGGGCACCTGGGTGGCTCAGTGGGTTAAAGCCTCTGCCTATGGCTCAGGTCATGATCTCTGGATCCTGGGATTGAGCCCCACATCGGGCTCTCTGCTCAGTGGGGAGCCTGCTTCCCCCCCTCTCTCTGCCTGCCTCTCTGCCTCGTTGTGATCTCTGTCTGTCAGATAAATAAATAAAATCTTATAAAAAATTTAAAAAAGTATAATAAAACTCAGTTTATAGATTAGGGCCAGTTATTACCAAGTTAATTAATTAAGGCCATACTCCTATGTTTTTTCTCCCCTCAATTCAGCAGAGAGATTATATTGGAGCTTCTCTTTAAGGTAAAAAATATTCTCCATTTTATTGGTTTGACAGGGAATCATTGTTAAGAGATGTTTCACCACCAAAGCACATGTGTCTCTTCAAAGGAGACAAGCCTGCACACCACTCTTCAGTGCTTTCCATCTTCTCCAGGGCACTTGAATTTTAATGATGGTTTCCACTGCCTAAATAGAGTCTTACTTTACCTGGTCTATAGACAATTGTCTCTCACACTAGAATCACGATCGGGATCCTAATTACCTAATTACGTTAGTGACGTTTGCTTCCTATTTAGAAACATCAACATGATTTCTTTAGTTGGAGCAGATACAAAGGAAAACTTTCAGGAAATGGCCCTTCAGTTTTAATCTAATGCTTCCTTGAGCAGCCAACTTTCTATAGAAGGTCTCCATATGGCATCACGCTGCTTTCCAGAGCATTAACTGTTTTTATACTTACATTTTGATTTCTGAGGTTACCTGCAGCCTTAACTCATGCCACCTTAATATTGTAGGAGGCCCTGTGGACAAGGTTTACTGCTGGAGAATAGGAACATGAAATCATCCAAAGATCTATCTACTTTCTTATCTTTGATGAATCTTAGGTTACCAATTACAAAAATGGACCTATTCATGGATGAGAAAATAAGATCAAATTCAACCCTTTAAAAATGGACTTATAGAGGGGTGCCTGCATGGCTCAGTCAGTGAAATGCCTGACTCTTGATTTCAGCTCAGGGCAGGACATCAGGGGTGTGAGATCAAGCCCTACATGCGGCTCTGTGCTGAGCGTGGAGCCTGTTTAAGATTCTCTCTCTCCCTCTCCCTCTGTTCCTCCCCCTACTTGTACTCTTTCTCTCTCTCTCCATGCACCCCTATAATGGACTTACAGAAAAGTACATTTTAAAGTTCTCATTTGGGATAGGCTAAAATTGAATCAATTTAATTTAATTCATTTCAAGGTACATTGCAGTAATCAGATCATGAGAATTTTGATTCAGTGTCCTGTAGAAGGTTGCATGTGATGTCAGAAGCAGCGAGTAAAGGAAGAACAAGACCAGCAGAACCTATAGCTAGAACCAGCTGATGGAGAGACCTATAAACTATGTCTCCATCTATAGCTCAATCCATATGTCAGTGCCTATGTCTGTATCTAAGATCATTACCATGGAGGACAATAATGTGAGAGGTTGTGAATGTTATGCGTATAGAGAGCCCGTCCCAGGAAGGGGGTATCTAATCAGACATGAAGATAGAGGATAGGCGGTTAAAATCAGCAAGCCAATTTTAACTCCCTTCATCTAAAAGAGGATAAAAGCAGAGTCTGGGCATGAACAAAACTTTCATACTGGGAATGAGACAATAGAGGTTTGCAAAGTGAAGATTAAAATAAAATTTTATATTCAATATAGGTAAAACATTTTGTTAGAGGTATAATCAGATTGGATAATTTCTATTATTTTAGGAGCCACTTCCTTCTGGCTATTGGTAACTCACTTGGCTAATGTGTGCCAATACTGAGTGAGGCAGTCTCTATGCTGGGTATAGTCAAACAGAGGAGGTACAAGGATGGGTGGTCATATTGTTTCAACAATTATATCAGATCTCTAGCTCAGTAAGAGTTAATAAGCCTAATGGTCCTGAATGGCCTTACATGATACTTTGAATTTAAAATAGGTCACTGATCCTTCTTAAATAGATTTAATCTATCTTACAGTGGGTAAGTTTCTACACAAAAGATATGTTTACATTGCTTTCACTTAGAAAGAGACAGCAGGTGCTACATATTTGTATAGTGCTTTAGACATTGCAATATATTTGATATGATTCTGACAATATCAATTTAAAAAAAAAGGAACGGTGGTATTGTTATTTCTGTTTTGTAGATAAATAAATGTTTCAGAGAGAACATATCCAACAAACCTCATATGCCTTGCATTGAAGGAAGTCAAGAACAAACACAGGAAATACATCTTTTGATCACTGGTTAAATACTGCTTATATAAAGCAAACTTATATTCACCAAAGCTACTAGATTCCAGTCACTCATGTTTTCCTTACTGCTTATCTGATTTTATTTCTATTTACTTAAGGGTATCTAGGATAAATATAATTTACAATTTAATTATCTTAAAATAGAATATCAATGATATCCATTCCACTGGTAGTATGAAAATAGGAGAACACTCTAGACCAGATATTAGCAAGCTTTTAACTCCAGAGACAAAATAGTATGGATTTTGTTGACCACGTGGTCTCTGTGACAACTATTCAACTCTATAGAGACGACGCATAAACAAATGGGCATACCTGTGTTCCAGTAACATTTATGATCCAAATCAGACCTCTACTCTAGATGGAGAAGAGAGCACATTTTGTTTTGTCTTTTTTTTTTTTTAAATGACTGTTAAATACCTAAATTGTTCCAAAGCCAAGGAAACTCTAGTCTACTACTTATATCCTTTAGGAATAATTTTAACATCACATGCCTATATTTAATAGTTTCTAACCAAGAACTTTGAAAAGTAAAACTGATAAATAAAGGATAAAATCAGATCACATAGTAAGAAATGAAAAACATATTTCTGAGATGGTAGATGCATTTTTATATATACATTTATTTATAATATGTAATTTGTTAATCATTATACTATTACTTGATTTTAAGTTCATTTTAATGGAAACAATGGAATTTCTAGAAAAAGTTTTTGGAATGTATGTGAACAGTTAAAAATGTCTCTGGAATAATATGTCATTCAGATTTTTTTAAAAGATTTTTTAAAATTTTACTTATTTGACAGATCACAAGTAGGCAGAGAGGCAGGTAGAGAGAACGGGGGAAGCAGGCTCCCCACTGAGCAGAGAGCCTGATGCAGGGCTCCATCCCAGGACCCTAAGATCATGACCTGGCCTAAAGGCAGAGGCTTTAACCCACTGAGCCACCCAGGTACCCTTGTCATTGAGATATTAAAATTTTATAAATAGAAAGAATAAACTTAAAATGCTTAGATGTTGGCAAATTCTAATAAAAGATCCTTTTAAAAATATTTTTTGTGATATATATGCATATGCTTATAGTCCCAAGATTAATCTGATTTGATTTTTAATTTTATTATTCTATTTTTCATTTTCTTCAGATTATCAACTTTTGAGAAATACTTTAATTCTCCCAGAGATTTTTTTTTCTTTTTTTTTTTTATTTTTTATCTCCCAGAGATTTTGAACAGAGTAATAGGCACAAAATAGTGAATAATTATTCCATTGAATTTTTTGAATTTATGTAACTTTCTCTGAAATCAAGGTCAATGTTATTTTCTTTAGGTATATTTTGACTATAAATCTGGAGAAAGTTGATGCTATTTAGAAATAAACGACACCAGATATTATCATGGCAGAAACACTTTAGGCATATCCAAGCAAAATAGGAGACTATGCACATCCCATGTAGATTTTCTACATTCATAAAAAAGCTAAGATACTTTGATGACCAATTTCCTACTTAGTCTAATTTATAATATCTCTAAAGTATAGTAAAAAATCATGCACATGATTCAGCAATGTGAATGATAAATTATATATTATTATATTGAATCCAGTGAAACAGATGACTATCAGAGGAAGAGAATCTGGGAAACAGTGATCCTTGCCTAGTACACATGCATACCTAATTTTTTCACAGGGTCTTTCTCCTTTTCACAACATGTGTAAAAGAACTTGCAATATAATTACTAATAATGTGTTTTCATTTACACCCTTTTCGATTTAAAGTTTGTGCACATTTTAAATATTTAGAATAATACATAAAGGAAAATAATTCTTTCAAATATATGTCACTGTAGGATACACATTGTTTGGTTGATTTTCTGTCCAGTGGCCATTCCTCTTTTTTGGGGGTGGGGTGGGAAACAACTCAATGATTTTCCTATAGAAGCTTATAACTTCCCACTTCTAATTTTATATGTTGGGAGAGTAAGCATTCAAACTAGACTAAGCTAATCAACGTTATTCCTTTCTTGCGTGGAGCCAACACATAGGGCTTGAGAATTAAAAGAAGAAAGAAAACTATGCACTGATGAAGTCATTGAAATTTTCAGTTATTTCAGCTAATAAAGCCCACCTTTCCTCATCTTCTTAGTCTTTGGTTTTTCCTTAAGCAAGTTTGAGATTGCTTTTGTCTATAGATGCTTTCTATGAGCAGTTTGCTCTTTTCCTTGAAGTGTTTACAGACAAATATGCAAATATAATTATCATTGTGATTTTTTTACAAAATTACATGGTTATTTAAGGCGACTGAATAGTAAATCATATGTGTTCATTTCTTTTATTCTCTATAGCTTTAATTAAATAATATGGCATTTTGATAGAAAAACATAGGTAAATTTTCAAAGAACTTTTTGTTACTAGACAAAATATCATCTCTTAATTTAATACAATAAAGATAAGACAAAATAAAAAATAGAAAATTATACATAAAACACAGTAAATAAGATAATATAAATAATCAAGGTAATAGAAAAAGACCCAAATATATAAATAGTAAAAGAATATAAACGATTTCACATTTTTCATAGAAAGAAAACACTTCATAATGGAGATATTGCATTTTATTAGTTTTGAAAAGATTTAAAAATATCAGTGTTGTTAGGGGTTTAATAAATGTATTATTCCTACACATCTAGGAGGGATTGAAATTGTTTAAACCATTCCAGAAGACATTTGGTGAAAGATATTGTGACCTAGAGGTTTAATATGGGTTTCGTGCTAGATATCATTCTCCTTTTTTCCTGAATTTGGGAACAACTTCTTAAGGTAATACTCTACACTATAGATTTAATTTCGATCCATATCATTTCTAACCTTTATGAACATGTGTTTGATATCCCAAAGTTCAGAACCCAGAAGAGCAGAAACATTTATTACTTAATTTTATGTCCCCCCAAAACTACAAACTGACTTTCATGTAGTATATTGTAAATAAGTTTATTTTGATGCTAATTTTTTTACGATTTATTTATTTAAGAAAGAGGAGAGAGTGCTTGCTCACAGGCAAGAGTGGGGGAGGGGCAGAAGAAGATAGACTCTTCAAGCAGACTCCCACTGAGCAGGGGGTCTGACTTGGGGCTCCATGCCATTACTCATGAGATCATGACCTGAGCCGAAACCCAGAGATCCATGCTTAACCGACTGAGCCATCTAGTGCTCCTACACTAATATTCTAGAAACATGATTTATGTGAATAACATGTTCTAGTCCACTATCTTTTTTTTTTTTTTTTTTGAAGATTTTATTTATTTGTCAGAGAGAGAGGGAGAGAGAGCGAGCACAGGCGGACAGAATGTCAGGCAGAGGGAGAAGCAGGCTCCCCGCCAAGCAAGGAGCCCGATGTGGGACTCGATCCCAGGATGCTGGGATCATGACCTGAGCCGAAGGCAGCTGCCCAACCAACTGAGCCACCCAGGCATCCCTCTAGTCCACTATCTTAAATAACTCGTTCATAAAATGCTCTTTTATTCAAGATAAAAATTGCATCTACTGGTTAGTTGGAGATCTTTGTCATTCACAGAATAAAGCTAAACTACTATTTTAACTTACATGATATTTATGTAAACTTAGCAGAAAATGTTAGCATTGAAAATTAGAAAATTAATATTGACTCTATTTTGAATTATCTATATGTAAGATATTCTACCCCCCAAAAGACTTCTATATATTTTCTCATTTAATTTCTCATAATTATCATTATGTTGGTTTGCAACCTCTGGAGTTCCCGGGTTAAGTCTGAAACTAGCCCCAGGACACAGAAGGCGGGAAGAGACCAAAGAAAGCGTCCAGCTCACGGCTCACAGGTCAGCTGGTGGTCACGTCCTCTTGATTACCTCCTCCAACACATTATGCTTTGGATAAGAGAGTTGAGTTTTGGCAGGATTGTGAAAAACTTGTCCTTATCATGCGGCGGGTGGAGTTGGAAACGGCTATGAACACAATCATCTCATCCTCGAGTATTGTGTCGTGATCTCAGCCAATTTGCAATAGTGTTCTAGAGAAGTGACCAGATGATTTTGCCATAGAACGGGAAGAGGCGTGTGGACAATGGGATGAGATGATGAGAATACAAGCATTTGCGAGCATGTATGTTCAGACTATCACACAATGCACTTCATACACATTAGTTTAATCATCACAAATAAGCTAAT
This sequence comes from Lutra lutra, assembly GCF_902655055.1. Classification (NCBI taxonomy): domain Eukaryota; kingdom Metazoa; phylum Chordata; class Mammalia; order Carnivora; family Mustelidae; genus Lutra; species Lutra lutra. The sequence continues at coordinate 5,091,883 of NC_062280.1, forward strand.
GTGCTGTTTTTTCTTATGATCTCTATTTGAGAGATAAGAAAGTACAATTGAAGGACGTTATGCAGTTTTTCTAAGGTCACACAGGTAGATGTGGAGCTAAGCTTTCTATTGTCTGACATCAGAGCCTATGTACTTTAAAGTACATTAAATTTACTTTGGAAAAAGTAAGATTTGAGCAGGTCATTAACAAATAAAAACAATGAAATGGATATGAAAATAAAGAGGTAAAGATGGGTCTTCCAGGTAGAATGAATAGCGAATGGTGATGAAGTTGCGTTATTTAAAATGGCATAAACTCCTGGCTTCCCAGAGAGGTGCACGACAAATTAACAGAGGTGCATATACATCAACATCATTCTTTGAGAACACAAGAATAGTTTTATGGTGATGGAAATACAATTAAGGATAGATTAATCATTTCAAGAAAATGTTAATCAATATCTGTAATAATAATATCATAAAACTTTTTTAGATTAGCTATGCAAAAGTCAACTTCCCAATTAAATTTTCTCCCAAAAGAGGGTATTATTGACTAAAACAAAATATGATGTTTATTATACAACACTTGTTCAATATTTTAAAATAATCTGTATTATTTTATGTTATTTAAAGCTCTGGAAATTATATTTCTATTTTCAATACTCTGCTAAGCCTCTATGTCTGTACTGTCCAATAGAGTAGCCTCCAGCCATTTATGGCTCTTAAGCATTTGAAATGTGACCAGTAAAACTGGAAAGCATATTTTTTAATTTTGTGTAGTTTTAAAAAACTGAAATGTAAAAATAAAAAGAGACGAGAAGAAGGTATGTCACAAATCTCATGATGAATGGCAATATGATTTGCAAAAGGACGAAATGAAAAAGCCATGCTGTAAAAAATATTTAATGATAAAAAAGTGGACAATAGGAGTTATTTTCATCAAATAATAAATTTGATAAGATGTTTTCTCTCAACAGTCAAAAAATTAATGAAATGATTCATATGAAATCAAAATTAAATTTCTCAGGAAACATTTTATATAATTATTCATAGAATAATTAATCTTTCAACTTCGACCAGCTGTATAATCACTTAGATTCTTGTATGAGTACAGACACACATATAAACAGATACACACAGACACACACATCTTTTGATAGAAAGATGGCAAATTATTACTTCAGTTTTAAAGATTTTATCACAAAGTTATAAGGAAAATATTAAAATTGATTTTTTTTTAAGTGACATATCTTAGGATGGCTCAGTTGGTTAAACTGAGTTAAACTGAGAAGTCAGTTAAACCTGACTTCAGCTCAGGTCGTGACCTCAGGGTCCTGTAATGGAGCCTCGTATCCAGCTCTGCGCTTAGTGGGGCATCCATTTCTCCCTCTCCATCTCCACCCAATCATGCTCTCTTTGTCTCCCTCAAATAAATAAATAAATAAAACCTTAAAAAAAATTAAACGTGAAAGATCTTCAACTGAGCCACCCAACATTTGCTTGTGGAATATAAAATCCTTTCTAGCCATATAAAAGATCAATTGACCTAAAGAATTTAAAAACTTACAAGTACTTAAAAAAAAAAAAAGATTTTATTTATTTATTTGAGAGACAGAGAGAGTGAGAGAGCACTAAAAAGGGGAGGGTCAGAGGGAGAAGCAGACTCCCTGTGGAGCAGAAGCCTGATGTGGGGCTCAGTCCTGGGACTCTAGGACCTTGACCTGAGCCAAGGGCAGACACTCACCCAACTGAGCCACGCAGGTGCCCCTAAAACTTACAAATACTTGATGAATCATGCAATATAAGAGAGACTACTTAATTAATATTTTAGTTGTGTTTTGTCTTAGAGGTCTTACAAATGTATGACAACATGTAAATTTGCAGCCTAAAACATAACAATAGACATATTAAACATATGTTAAACATAACATATTATGTTAAAACATAACAATAGACAATTTTACCTAGCCATATATTTAAAAAATAGTTCTATTTTGATAGGCAGTGTCTCAGCTACATTGAGTTAAAAAATATCCAGATGTATTGGAATTTTTTTAAATTTCATTTTATTTTTTTTCAGTGTTCCAGCATTCATTGTGTATGCACCACACACAGTGCTCCATGCACTACGTGCCCTCCTTAATACCCACCATCAGACTCACCCAATCCCCAATCCTGCTCCCCTCCAGAACCCTCAGTTTGTTTCTCAGAGTCCACAGTCTCTCATGGTTTGTCTCCCCTCCAATTTCCCCCAGCTCACTTCTCCTCTCCATCTCCCAATGTATTGGAATTTTATAGCAAGAGATGGAGATTTCTTTCACTGCTTCATGCCACCATTTGACACACATTAATATTGGCATTCAGTTTTCTGAGGAAGATTCTGTGTGTCATGGTTACAGTGGTTAAAAATTGCTCAGAATATATGAAGGCTGCGGCTCTACACCAGTTAATAAAATAGAAGACAATGACGTTAATGATCTTGTTCTTTGCTAATGTTTATTGATTGAAACATGGAAAAGTTTTATAATGAATTATTACACTGTTATTTTCATTTCAAAATTTTCCTAGGACAAAGAAATGGTTTCCAAATATTCAGTAACGATAGATACAAAGAAAAGGGCAGCATGACTTATATTCTCTTATTGGTATCACATGATACATGGACAAGATACTTGCAAAGCTACCAGGAAAGGCAAAGCATATTTGCAACCTAGCTAGGTAGGTGCAAGAATTCACCCTAAAATTTAAATTTTTCATAATACAAATCAATAATAAAGATTTATATTTTAGGGGCACCTGGGTGGCTCAGTTCGTTAAGCCACTGCCTTCGGCTCAGGTCATGATCACAGAGTCCTGGGATTGAGTCGCACATCGGGCTCCCTCAGCGGGGAGCCTGCTTCTCTCTCTGCCTCTGCCTGCCTCTCTGCCTACTTGTGCCCCCCACACGAATAAATTAATTAATTAATTAATTAATTAAAAAAGATTTTATATTTTATAAATTGACCGTAAATACAACAAATTTTTGAATAACAACTATTAATACATTTAGAATTGGTTTACAACTTCCTCACACTTTTTGAATTTAATGTTAATATGTTGAGTTAAGAGTTGGTGAAATTACTTGGACAGACATAGGTTGGAAACTGACATACTTTTGCTTCACACCAAAATCAATTATTCTAAAAAAGGATGGTGACATTTTGAACATATTTGATTTAATGAAACATTATTTAAATTAATTTCATGTATCTCTTTATATTTTCACTGTGGCTACTAGAAAAAATTAGATTATAAATGTTGCTTGTGTTATAGTTTTATTGAACGACACTACCTTACATAAGCTAAAGGAATTTTGATTGTTCTAGCCTTACCAGTGAATCAATATTTACCTCTTTTATAATATTTGATTGGAAAATCAGACAGGGTTGTACAGATTCCTCTTCTATCTTACTACTCTTAAGTATTCACAAGGCAGAAAGACTCATTACATAACTGGCTCCGTACCGCATAGTCACTTTTTAGGCTTTTTCAAAATACAGCACACAAAAATACTTTATGAACTGAACAATAGGAGACATTATGAGGTCGGAAAAACCCTGTGTTTATTTATATGTGAATTGCCGTAATTGCAAAAGATCATTTTCATTAAGTTGTCTGATTCCCTTGTGGATCAGTTTCCACATTTTAAATCTTTATATACCTTATTAACTTAGTTCCTTTACATCTGCTTTCTAAATTGTAGGCTTTCCTTTCCTGTTTTACCCGCTCTTTACCTCATTGATTCTTCCATATCTTTTGCTTTCAGGTTTTAGTTAAATTACACAGATGTGAAGATTACAGAATAAAACAAGAGAGCATCGGAGCGCTTGAGTGGCTCAGTCAGTTAAGCCTCACACTCTTGATTTTGGCTCAGGACATGATCTCAGGGTGGTGAGATCGATCCCCGCTTCCAGCTCTGCCCTGGGTGTGAAGCCGCCTTAACATTCTTTCCCTCCACTTCGCTCCTTCCTCTTCTCGCTTGCATGCGAGCTTTCTCTCTCTCTTTCTCACTTTCTCTCAAATACAGAAATAAATCTAAAAAAAACAAAAACAAAAAAACAAGGGAACATTTTCCAAATGTAATAATGGCTACATTCTTGCCTAAACTGTCAAGTGAGCTGAATGTACACATCTCCCTTGCTTTGGGAAACTCAGTAACTCTCAGAGAGAGCTTATGCAGAAATTGATTTCTATTTCTTTTCTTTTCACAAGGTTTTTGAAGCAACGACAAGGCTCCTTCTCCCTTTGTATGTGTAGTGCTACTTTTCCACTCTACAATAAGGGAATACATTGGGGAGAAACTTTTCACTTGGTACGTTTTTCTTAGCTAAAGATAAAATAATTCCTTTTCATTCTTCTTAAATCTAAGAGGACACCATATTTATACTACTTTTATATCAGTGCACCTTTTCTCCTGGCCAGGTTACCCTTGACAACCCTCCAGTTTGCTATATTGAACAATATTTTTCCGGATAAAGATTAAAAAAAAAAAAAAGATGTATAATTGGAAACCACCTTGGTAGTATGTTTACCTATCATTGTTCTCACTTACCCTTTTGTTTTATTTATTTGACTCCCAAGTCAAGAGTCAATTTTTAACAGGTTGTACGGCACTACACTGCAATCTAGCCCCAAGTGTATGGGAAGGTGACAATTTAAGGTCACTGATCTTGCTTTTAGTTGTCTTCAGCTTATAAGTAACTGGCTCAGCCAATATATGTTTTACACACACACACACACACACACACACACACACACACGCACACAGGAGTTTATACAACTCAAATCCCCTTGGGTCCTCTGGTATTGGCCTAAGGTCTTTGATTTCCAATTATAAAATGTTCCTCCATTTTAAAGCGCGCTTTGCAAAACCAAGCTGACACATGGGAATTTTAGGCAGAGCTCCTGCAGGAGGTCCCTTAACATTTTCCTTTTGAAGCCTTGGGGATGCATTAAATAAAGTTCATAAGCCACTTCTGAAAACAAAATTCTATTTTGAGAGCAACCAAATGACTGCCCTCAAATAGTTTCATTCAATAAGCGTGTGCAAATTTTAATTATGTTTCTAAGGAGACTGTGCCTAAAGCTCTAAGAGAAATAACAGCCATAGCAATATTTGCACATACATAGTATTTGCTCATCAAGAGTGTAAAGTTTTTAAATAAGCGCCATTGTGTTTGCCCTGATGAATGCATGGAAAGAGGAATCTCAGTAACATTACCAGAGGGGATAATTGTATCTATTCATTCTCTGCATTTGTTAAGGAGAGGTTTTCTCTTGTTAGAGTCTCAGAAATGGAATCATTCTGCCCATCAGTAAAGAAGAAAAATGAATTTTATGTCAAGTGTCACAGGCTCATAGAAATATTTGTTGTCAATATCTTGCAATTTACAGTCATGATGAAATCATCAGGCAATAACACACCCATAACCATTTTTTAGAGAATGTATTTACTTGATTTCAACCTTTAAGCTTTCTGTTCAAAACCAGTGTTTACTCGCTCTTTTCAAATTTTAGGAGAAATAACATTATTCTGGACTCTTTATTAATAGGAATCCTTAATAGTTTTGTGACCTTCTCAGGCAGGTCATTATGCTATTGCTTTGTGATTCATCTTATCATTTCATTAGCATAACTACTGTACTGCTACAAATACAGAAAAAAACATGAGTTCTTTCCCTGTTAGACTTTGGGTCATCTTTCTGTATCTTCCATTTATCCCCATGAATATATTAATTTTGGGGAAGTTGGATATTATTTTCTCAAACACACTAACCATTTACTCACAGATATTGCCATAATACCTCTTATGCATGATGATATACAGATGAACCATAAGATGGCATAGCTAAAAATGCAATCATAAATAAAACACTAGGTTGATAACCATTTTTCTCTTCATCCCTTGTATTAACTCTAATTTTAAATTTCAGTGCAAATCAATCTTGCTATTGAATACTTTTTTTTTAAAGATTTTATTTGTTTGACAGAGAGAGACACAGTGAGAGAGGGAACACAAGCAGGGGGAGTAGGAGAGGGAGAAACAGGCTTTCCACCAAGCAGGGAGCCCAATGCAGTGCTTGATCCCAGGATCCTGGGATCATGACCAGATCTAAAGGCAGACACTTAATGACTGAGGCACCCAGGTGCCCCGAATACTTTTTTTTCCCCCTAAGTGTCTAGCATATTACTTATCTTCATAGCCAAACAATAAATATGAGTTTCATTTCTCCTTGCTTCCAGAAGAAAACAGGCTAGAGAATAAAAGTTGAGATTTAAACTACTGAAATATAACTGGTTTCAAAGCAATGAGGTATTTCATAACATAGACATTTATCTCCATATAACAAATGACTTTTTACCCTAATTACTTAAAAGTAGTAATGATAATCCTTGAAGAAACTACAAGATAGGAAAGTTTACGGCAGATCAGGGCTGAAAAAATGTTCTTCTTTCTGAAAAAGGAATTCCAAAAACACAGCCTGGATTATAGAATAGAATCATGAAAGGAAGTTCTGTAAGCACCCAGACAGACGGAAGAGCATTCTTCAGGTTAGAAGGAGTGTGTCAGAACGCTGCCGGCAGCCGTAAATTGGAAGTCACTCCCTCCCCAACTATCAGTTGAGGAGCATGAGGGCACAGTGGGAGACATTGCATGTAGTAAAAAATACTACTGCTTGAAGTGCTTACAGGTACATTCAGTAAGATGAAGGATGAAATCAGTGGGGCATATGTTGACAAGGAGAACATTTTGACATATCTGTTTTCTTTCTCCTGGATTTAGATGCTATGATCAGAGATATAGGAGCTAACTGTGACTATGAACTATGAAAATGAAACCCCGAAACTAAAGATGACAGAATAGAAAGGTAAAAAAACCTCTATGGCCTGAATTTTGGATTTGTTTCACCTCTGTCAAATGCCTACATCAGAGATGTTGTTACCTGTTGGCCACTATAGGTTTGAGTGTTCAGAATATTAACTGTGAGAAAACAGCATGATGTGATCCCCACAAAGCTAATGTAATTTGGTCTGCATTAAGACAGTTATAATACTGAGAATGAGAAAATGTTATAATGCTTTGGGTTGCATTAATTAAATCTCAGTTAATTACATTGCTTTTTTGTGATAAGAACACTTAACGTGAAATCTACCCTCTTAAATTTTTAAGTGTGTAAAACACTGTTGTTAAGCATAGGTATAATTCTGTACAGCAAATCTCTAGAAGTTTTGTATCTTGCTTAACTGAAACTTTATGCCCATTGATTAGCAAATCTTCATTACTCCTCCCCCCTCAGACACTGACAACTACCATTCTACTCTTTATCTCTTTAAATTTGACTATTTTAGATACCTCATATAAAAGGAATCATGAAGTATTTGACCTTCTATGCCTGACATTTTACTTACAATAGTGTTTTCAAGTTTGATTGTTGTTCCATATCGCAGGTTTCTTTCTTTTTAAAGGCTAACTGATGTTCTTTTGTGTGTATGCACCACATTTTCTTTATCCACACATCCTTGTGGACATTTAGTTTGTTTCCACACTTTGGCTCCTGTGAATAAGGCCACAATAAACAAGGGAGTGCTAATATCTCTTTGAGAACATAATTTCATTTCTTTTGATTAAATACTAGAAGTGGAGTTAATGGATTTATGGCAGTTTTACTTTGACTTTTTGAGGACTCTCTATACCAGCTGCACAATATGTTTTTCATGGTGGTATACCATTTTGCATTCCCACCAACAGTGTGCCAGGGTTCTGGTTTCTAGAAAGCATGAGGCATCACACTTCTGACTTCAAAATATTTTACAAAGATACAGTAATTAAAACAGTATAATACTGGCATAAAGACAGACATATTGACTATTGGAACAGAATAGAGAGCCTAGAAATAAATTCACACACATATGATCAATTGATCTTCAACAAGAGTGTTAAGAATACAAATTGGGAAAAGGATATTCTCTTCCACAAAAATAGACAAGTGGGACTCCATCAAACTAAAACAATCCTACACAGCAAAAGGAACAATTAACAGAGTGAAAGGTAACTCCCAGAATGGAAGAAAATATTTGCAAGCCATATATCAGGTAAGGGATTGATTTCCCAAATATATAAGGAATGCCTACAATAATACAATAATAAAAACAAACAAACATGCAAACAACGACAAAAAGCTAATGACCTGCTTTTTTAAAAAATGAGCTAAAGACTTGACTATAAATTTCTTTAAAGAAGACATACAAAAGTCCAAAAGATATATGAAAATATGCTCAATTTATTTAACCATCAGGGAAATACACATCAAAAATTCAATAAGGTATCACCTCATATCTCTCAGGATGGCTATTATTAAAAAAGAGAGAGAGAGAAAAGTGTTGGTGAGAATACAGAGAAATTGAAACCCTGGTAATTCAGTTTTGAGGACTTTACTTTAGAGATAATATATACAAACTGTATATACTTATATGTCAGTAGGATGAAGAAAAGGCACAAAATCCTCAAAAAGAAATATTTAAAGAAACAGCAATCATTAACTTAAAAGAAGAAAGAAATATTGCTTTCTTTTAGAGGGAGAAGTAGTCATTTCTTGAATTTAGGAAGTATAAAACTTGGTTTGAAAAGGACACCCAGGGAAGTTGTCCTCAAGTTGACTTCGAATAGAAAATGCTAGAGAGATATATATTGGCTAAATCTAATCATATGAATAATTACATTAAATATTGAGGGCCTAAACACCCAATTAAAAGACAGATATTTTTAGGTTGGCCTACTAGATGTTGCTTGTAAGGAATTCATTTTAAATATAAAAATAATATAAATATAAAGTTTACAGATTGAATGTAAGTGGATTAAAAAGTCAATATCATGAAAACTAAACATAGGAAGGCTGGAGTAACTATTGTAATATCAGATGAAATAGACTTAAAGACAAAGGATTTTACTAAACAAAAAAAATTTCTATAATAAGAAAATGAACACTATATTAGCAAGACATAACAAAAATAAATGCGTATATAATAATAAAGCCTCAAAATACATAAAGAAGAAACTGGTAGATTTAATGGGAGAATTACATAAGCCAATGTATCTCTTTGTTTATCTTCCTTAATTTTTCTCAACAACGTTTTGTAAGTGTACAGTATGTCTTGCTCATCTTTTGTCAGATTTAACCCTAAATATTTTATTATAAATGACATTTTTAAGCTCTCCTTTTCTGATTTCTCATTGCTATTATGTAGAAATACAATTGATTTTGTATATCGATCTTGTTCTTACAAGTGACTTTACCCAAGCAATATTTCTCCAAGAGAAATGCAAACTTAGGTCCATACAAAGATTTATACATGAATGTTTACGAGTCTTTACTTGTAATCAAACTGGATGCAATGTAAATGTCCATCAGCAAGTAAATGGATAACCAATTTGTGATATATCCAAACCATGAAATATTAATCAGCAATAAAAATCAATGAACAGTTATTACACTCAAAATACAGGAAAAATTTCAAAATATTTGTGCTGCACAAAAGAAGTCACACAAAGAGGTACACACTGCATGATTCTATTTTTATAAAATGTTAGAAGAGGTAAACTAATTTATAATGACTCAAGGCAATTCAGTGGTTGTCTGGGGTTTGGGGTGGGAGGAGAGGTGGGTAGGGGCGATTGCGGAAGAGGATGAGGGAACATTTATGGTAATGGATATGTTCAATATTTTGATTGTGATAATGACACACTAATGCAAAATTTTACAAATGGTACAAGTTAAATATGTGAAGTTTATTGCATGTCAATTATCCAAAAAAAATTACAAAGCTGCCAAGCTTCTATAGATGTCTCAAAATATCAAGGCAGCAAAATGGGAGAATCTAATAGATGGCATAAGTAGAAAAAGAAAGCACCATTAGGGTCTTCTCCATCATGAATTTCCTGAACCAGTGAAAATAAATACAATTACTGTAAATTCAGGATATCATTATAGTTTTATCTTTTAGAAGATATCATGTTAATTTCTGATCTCATTTTTATGTTAATTTAATCTTGTTGATTTCTTTTTTTTTAAATTTTTATTTATTTATTCAATAGAGAGAGATCACAAGTAGGCAGAGAGGCAGGCAGAGAGAGGAAAGGAAGCAGGTTCCCTGCTGAGCAGAGAGCCCGATGCAGGACTCGATTCCAAGACCCTGAGATCATGACCTGAGCCGAAGGCAGCGGCTTAACCCACTGAGCCACCAGGCACCCTATCTTGTTCATTTCTGATCTCATTTTCATATTACTGATGTTTTAAAATAAAATACCACATCCAAAAAATCAGGATTGCTCATGGAAAGAAGAGCCCCAATTCTTTTTTTTTTTTTTTTTTTTTTGGACAAAGGTATAAGATTGAGTGATACTTATTGCACTATTCAAGATAAATGTTGGTAGAACAAAAATTTCTAACAATACACATTAAATGATTGCTTGTCTCATGCTAAGTTTAAACATAAACACCCTGAAGTTACCTATAATGAACAATATTAGCCATTTGAATTTCAAACTTAAAGTCAAAACAGATTATCATGATAACCTTAGTTATTTCTTCTATTCCCTAATTACTCTGATAGCACTACTGATAGTGCCAAATTTTCAGTGAGACTATTGGCAGAATCATGGGCTTTAAAAATTCTTTTTCAGAAACATTTATTATGTGATTAGCTGAAATATATTAGTGTATATTAGGGAACAATAATGAAGTAGTCAGGGAAGGGCATCTTCAGTAATATTATGTATTATACCCTCTTAGTAGGTCTCTCTTGTATTTTCTTTATTCTTTTTTTTTTTTTTTTTTTTTTTACAACCAGGACCTCTTGCAAATGATAATTGTTGTCAGACTGTGAAGAATTTTATTCCAAAAATGTGCTTTTATTATTGTGTTGCAGAAAACCCCTTCTTTACACATGGAAGGTATTTGCTATACTCAGTATAACTTATTGAAAAACAAAACAAAATAAAATAAATTTATGCTTTAGGTTTTTCATTTCTAGTTGACATATTCCTTCATGGGTAGATATGATTTTTTGAGAATAATGACTAATTATGGGTTATTTTTCATAGTGGTACACAAAGTGAATTTTAAATGTTGAGGCAAAATGGATGTGGGGACATTGTCACTAGCCATGAATTGTTGGATATACCAACAAGTGCTTAAAAAACTAAGAAAATTCTGCTTATTCTCTCATAATTATGAAGATTTAAAAATTCACTTAACTAAGCATGTAATAAGGGGCATTTTGATTTATATTATTGGTTCACCTCCAATTCAAGTTAATAATGAAGAGATTTAATACTCATGAGGAATGGGATTTTCTTTCTTTTTTTTCCTTAAAGATTTTATTTATTTATTTGTCAGAGAGAGAGCACAGGCACAGGCTAGGGAAGAGGCAGGCATAGGGAGAAGCCAGCTCCCCGCTGAGCAAGGAGCCTGAAGCTGCCTTGATTCCAGAACCCTGGAATCATGACCTGAGCCACTGAGCCGAAGGCAGTCGCTCGACCCACTGAACCACCCAGACGTTCCAATGAATGGAATTTTCAACATAGGAACCCTTCTCAATATTTTTGTTACCAAATCTCTATTTAAAGAAGCTTCAAAATCATTTGAACATCCAGACTTATTTTCCTCTTTCCCCAGAGTTTGAGCCTTAAATTAAATTATTGAGGAATGACAATAAATTTCTGAATAAATGCCCTATGGAGAAACGTCTTTTAGCTAATTTTCATGCAAAATAGACTTACTTTATAAATCATCATTATACTGGCAAAGCACACATTTAAAAAAAATCTGAGAAACCCAGAATAAATTACTGGAGATAAATGACATTGAACAATTACTGTTAAATTGATTTTTAAGATTATAAATTTTTATTTTCCTCTGAAATAAAAAAAAAAAAGAAGTGGAGAAGTCAGGGTTTGACTACTGATAGGATGTTACAATTTTTGAGTTTGAAAAATTATAAGGATTGATCATTTTTAACAGAAATGGAAATACTCAAAAATATTTTGTTACATTTTCACAGCCAGTAATAAATACTTGCCACAGGAAATATCCAAATTGTTAATATTTTATAATAATTGTAATTTTAATATAGACTTTTTAATATAATCTCTGATACATATTTTTGGTGAAAGGATAATACATAGAGTATATTCTTTTCCCTTTGGAGTTTTAAAATTGAGATAAGCACACTATGCAAATATACATATACATAACACTGATAACTGATTACACACTATATTCTCTAAAGTACCTCTGGCTCAAACACTTGGGAGGATTCAACAAATTCGTTCCCTATCACATACACTGGAAATGTATATCGTGGTTACTATTCACCAGGCAATGTTTGCCTTAAGTATTTTACCTCATTTTCACTTTATCATCATATCAGCTCTGTGGCACAGATTTCATGATTCCAATTTGTGGACTTAGAAACTGAGAAATGAGCAGTCGATTAGTTTTACATAAGTCCAATGTTTGTGATTTAAGCCCAGTTCTGTTTTGTCTCCAAAACCCATTCTCTTCCAGTTTTTTCCTTCTATTATGTGCTGGGGACAAAGACTAAAAAGGAATGAATTCCTCACTCTCTAGAGTTTATAGTGAAGTAGCTGATCCAGATAAGCCAATAGAAAAAAATATAAAGTAGAGTTTAATATATTGTAACCTAGTGATTAAGAGAAAAGAGAAGCCTGGTGGGGTAGCACAGAAGGGTAATTAACTCTACTATTGGGGTATTAGGAGGTGAACAGGGAAAGTGTTGTGGTGACTTCCCTAAGGATGAGGGAGCATCAGTGTCTCTAAAATATGCAAAAGATTGTGCAATATTAGGGGGAAAAATGATGTGATAGCCCAGGGGCAGCATAAAGCAAGACTGCAGAGTTCTTGCTAACAGGTAAAAAATCCAGAATGTTGTACAGTGAGGATAGTGTCAAGAGTGCAGTTTGGAGAGATATTTAGGACATGTGAAAAAGGGTTTAAATGACTATGGGGATGCCTGGGTGACTCATGGATTGAAACCTCTGTCTTTGGCTCAGGTAGTGATCCCAGGGTCCTGGGATCGAGCCCCGCATCGGGCTCTCTGCTCGGCGGGGAGCCTGCTTCCTCCCTCTCTCTCTGCCTGCCTCTCTGCCTACTTGTGATCCCTGTCTGTCAAATAGACAGATAAAATCTTAAAAAAAAAAAAAAATGACTATGGTAAGGGGGTTTAACTTTATCTTTTAAGCCCTGGCAGAAAAAAATGAAAAATTTAAAGCAGGCGTGCATGGGAACTGTGACACTGGGGAAGGACACAGAAAGTTATCCAATTATATTGGCAAAATAATTACTCTGGAGGCTGTGTAGTACACGGACGAAGATGGCAAAACCACAGACAGACAGGTGAGCTAGTTCACCCCAATATCGAGTTGAGGTGTTGATGGAATACCAGAAGGAGTTTACTGGAGAAACAGAAGCTGGTGGTCAAAAAGTAACTCATGGAATTAAGATTTTGGAAGCATAGCCTAGGCCAGAGGCTACCATTCATTATGCCTGGCAACCGCAGTGGCCAGCGTATTAGCATTTTGGGGATTGTTCTCCCATCCACGGTTCCCTCCCGGTCACACTGAGAGGATAAAGTGATAGCCGCACTTGTGGGGGTCTGAGTGACAAGGGGTGATCTGGTGGCTTAGCGAGCCCGAATCTTTTCCAATGGGCAGTAAACACGCCTACCCTTGGCTCCCGAGGGAAGTACTGTCTCTACCTTCTATTGCAGTTGACCATACAAACATCATGGAGAAGAGAGTCCAGGACAAATCTACATAGAGCCTAACACACAGGATTTGGAGACCTGTGAGAGACTCATAAGAAATTGTTTTGCAACCCCAACAGCAATACCAGATAATAAATTTAACTATTTTAATCACCATGGCTTATTGATATTTTTGTGGGTGAACAGATGCACTGATTTTAAATAGGATATATTTATTAATACAAGATGAGCTGCTCAGCCATTTAAAAGAACCAAACACTAGCTGAAGTTTTTACAATTTTAAAAATAATTTTCGTAATCCTAGAATGTTGTAGAGCTGAACTTAAATTATCTGTAATTAATATTTTCATGTTCCGACTGCTGTCCCTTTTTATTTATTAAAGTTTTACTGTTTTTAACAACACAAACAACACAGCAGTGAACTCAGGCTTTCCACATTTTTTCCCTCAGTTAAAAAAAAGTTAACTTCATTCTTTTCTCTTAAATTGGTCATCAAATTTGACACCTCATCTGGCTTTGCAGATGTTGCATATTCACTATAGATCTGAGAATTTTAATAGCAGTTATTACTGTATTTCCACAACAAGAACTAGACAATTAAAAACATCATCCACGGAATGAAACAAAAGAAACTTAGAAGCAAATCCTTAAGCACCTGTGAAAAAGTGACAGAGTTTTAATTAGGCGTACACATTGTAGCTCAGGGAATCCTGGCACTTCATCCGGCACTTACTGAAAAGACAAAGCGCCTCATTGTATGACCTGATGTCTTCATAGCTGGGAAGCAACAGTAGAAAGAATCTTACATTTTACACTGAATGGGACTGGTGTTCTTTCCTTGGCATCTGATTCCTTTCTCTCAACAGTGGGTCAATAGCTCCCATCAAGTACAACATATCCTGCTGCTGATGGCGACTCCCGAAATATCTTATTATAACAATGCTGTGTTTGGAAATCACCTTGCAGACAGAAGGGTCTCAAGGCATCTTGAAAAACTTTGACACCTAATTTACAATATACATATTATAGCAATGCCATTGCTTTCTTCTGGGACGCAGACTTCTCTTGGGTGAAAGTGATGCACAGAGAGTACAGGAACGTTGTACAACTGGTAAAGAATTCCCACTTAGTGGGAGCTGGTGGGAGAATCGTAAGACCCACAGAATGCATATTAATGATTAGTGGTTGGCCAGGGTGCTAGAGTTAACAGTGTTACTTTTGAAAAGGTCTATGATCTTAATAAGTACGGTAAAAATTGAGCTCTTAAAAAGAGAGAATTTGTAGAACATTGTTCCAAATATATGAAAAGTCCCACTTCATTGATCCACTAGAATATGGAGGCACATGTTTAAATGTGAATGTCTCCTCTAGTTGTCAACCGCTTAAAAGACTCCTTTTGTTCCCGTGAAGTTCTAAGTGCTCTTTCTTGTAAACAATAAAGCTGAATTCAGTGATTACTTTGGGGGCATTTACAAAGTGACAGATATTCTAGAAGATATTAGGAATATAAGTAAGAATAAAGCATGAACTCTGAGCTTGAGAAATTCATCTCACCTGTACATTTTTAGTGTCAGGATTTCCCAGGTGAGATGTTAGAAAGATTTGAGTGAAACATGCATTTAAAAAAAATTATTCAGGGGCGCCTGGGTGGCTCAGTGGGTTAAGCCGCTGCCTTCGGCTCAGGTCATGATCCCAGGTCCTGGGTTCGAGCCCCACATCGGGCTTTCTGCTCAGTGGGGAGCCTGCTTCCTCCTCTCTCTCTGCCTGCCTCTCTGCCTACTTGTGATTTCTCTCTGTCAAATAAATAAATAAAATCTTAAAAATAAATTATTCAATTATGGAACATTAGAATGAATATTTTAAAAATAACAGTTAATTAGCTTCACTTTAAAAAATATAACCATTAATAGTGATAATTACAATGCGTATTTTTATTGATTATTGTAGATTTTTAAAAAATAAAAATATTAACAGTAACCTATTTTTACTCATTAGTTAGTAGTTTAGTACTATAGTAAAAAAAAAAAAATCAGGATTTAAAACAAAATTAGAAGCTCCTTGTTAATCTACCATTATATGAAGTGGGAATTATAGGTGACATGAATCCCGGGTCTGCTTAAAGATAAAAAATATATATACTGAAGTGACACAAATTACTTTTTAGTGCATGAAAATGTCAGATAGGAATGTATCTTGCTAAGGCCCCCACACTCTAAGGGGTAATTCTGACTCAGTTTGCCTGCTCTGCACACTCAGCATTCAATGGTAATTATATGTTGGACCCATTTGACTATATAAGGGAATCTCTTGCTTAAGGTTCTATAAAAATACACACACACACACACACACACACACACACACACACACAGCTTTCTGGGCATGACTGAACCTACATTTGAATTGAAATGAAAGTTTTAAAAAGTCTGTTGATGTGCTGAGCACATTTCCACCTTACTGGAGAATGGATAAAGACTTGAACCACATCTAAGTGTTCTCTGCTCAAGGCTTTTTTTTTTGTTTTATTTTTGTTCCTGTGTTTCTGGACCAATTGATAATCCTCTTCTGTGCTGTAATGATGCTGTTGTTGCTGCTGATGATAATAATTTGTTTTAACGTTTTTATATTAATTATAAAGATGTATTAGCATGTGCAAGAAATCACTGTGAAAAGGAAACCTTTGAGCCTGGAGGAGGAAGGAACAGCCTTCTGAAATGCATCTTTCTGCCTCTTTCTGCTACCCTTGGACTAACTGGTATACCATGTAAATAGATGCTTTTACATCTTTACATTACCTGCTTTGTTTAAGATATTTGAGAGGAGAGACCAAAAGAGGATAGAATGTTAATGTTTGTGTGGTTGCAAGTGTACGGACCGAAAGGTCCCTTAATTCCCAGAACCTATTAATATGTTACCTTATCTGGCAAAAGGAATTTTGCAAATGTGATCAAATTGATGGGGACCTAGAGATGGCAAGATTGTTTTGGATTACCTGGAGAGTAACTGTAATCACAATGGTCCTTACAAAGGGAGGTATGAGAAGCAGATTCAGAGAAGGTGCTGTGACACGTGACAAAGGATGCAGAGGGTAGAGAGCAGATACAAACCAAAGCATGCAGGTAGCCCACAGAAACTGAAAAATGCAAAAGAGCACCCAAAGTTACGTAGCCTAGTCAACATCTTGATTCTCGGACCTCTGATCTGCAGCACTGTAAGATAGTACATCTATGTTGTTTTCAACCACTAAGTTTTGGGCAATTTGTAACAGCAATGATAGGAAACTAATAAAGCAATAAAATAATGCTCTGAGTAAATCTTTACTCTTTATCCTGGACATTTATTTAATATGATAATCAGTCACCTTCATTAAAAAATAAAACAAAATGGGAGTTGCAGCTGCTCTCCAGAAAAGTATTAACTTTACAAGATCAGTTACTAAAGGAAACTGTTTTTAGATGAACAGAAGACTAGCCCTATGTTGAGTGTAGGCATGTGATTGCTACTTTCTATATACCTCTTCCATGCCTGGCATTTGGTCTCATGGAAAGGTATTCATTCACCCAAAGCCATCTGGACTCTCTGTGAAAACTGTCCTGATAGTTTAGGATTTAAACAATTTTCAAGATTATCTCTTGCTCCCATCTTCTTCTTGAAAAACCCAGGTAAAATAAAATAAAGTAGTGCCACACTTGCTAGAATAACAAGCTCGAAGTCATAGTCAATTAAAATATGATTCAAATAAGAAGAATTATCACAGAGCTGGGTTACAGAAGGAACTTTAAAGGCAATGACTTCACTTTTTTTTAACGTAGTCATATTAATATTATAGAGTTGGACATTAACATGCCAAAATGGTCTAAAAGATTAATGAGCAACTTCAAAGAACCATTAGTGACAAAATGAAATCTCTCATTATGTTTTCTTTCTTTCCTTCTTCTGTTTTTCTATATCACACCTGCGAGATGCTCGGATGAGAATGGGTATACATTTGGCCAGATGTTTTCAGTGGTAGGTCCTTTGTTTTTGAAAACACCAGACAGAGGTGAAATGAAGTAGTAAAGTGTGACACCTGCAACAGGTACTCCATTAATTGTCTTTCTTCTTTCCCTTTCCCCTTGAATAATAAAAAGCATGAAGAAATTAGATCACTTTTGTTCTCCCGGAAATTCAGTGAATGGCTTTCCAAATTACTGGATGTTTCTATAACGAATCTGAAATGCTGAAGGCTAAGCTCACCAAAACTTTTACAGTACTTATTATGAAAGTTGGCAGTCATCTTCACCCCGTGCCCTGTGAGAGGTCAAATCTGAAAGTGAGATTCGCATCAGTGTATTGTCGCTTACGCACCGAGTATCACTCAATGTGCTAGAGATGGCAAAGGGAGGTGAGCAGCATCACAGAAATCCCCAGGCACTGATGAAAACCTGCAAAGACAGTGGTGAAATTCAGACAGGATGAGTGATCTTTGATGAGTAATATCATTATTACGTGGCCCGGATGGAAGGGGCAGAGAGACCAGTACAATCTAATTCCTTTTGTTTTTACTTTTCATAAATCCCGTCTGTTTCCATAATTAGTGAAAGGACTGGTATTAACATTTTCAATCATGCATTGTCTTCCAAAATTCCTTACATAGGCTGTTTTTTAAAGGACAGTATTTTCCCTTGTATGATTCACTTCTCCTGGTGCCTTAAATTTTTCAGTTTTGAAGCCATGATAGGTTGCTAAAGGCAGTACTCTATTCTGAGTAAAGGCAAACGATTAAGTTAAAGGAGTTGCTAGATTTTTCTCACAAACTAGTGTGTGAGGAGGGTATTACGACTCCCCACTTATCTGTCTATCTTTAGCTGACTGCCATTCCTATTTTCTCCCTCCTTTGTCTCTGTCTTCTTCTTCTCTTAGGCTAGGGGTAAAAGTTGAAAAATTTAACACCCTTCTAAGTGCTATTGGAGACTTGAACAATGAGCTGGGGTGATAATAGATGCTTAATCAGCCATCTCATGAGAAAAAGTGTGGAGAAAACTGGAACTGCAAAAGAAAATTCTAGATGAAAATCCTAATTTGTAATCATTTTATGATTCTTGTCAGTTCTCTTTCTGCCCTTCGTTCTCACAAAGCTATCCCTCATGTAAGACTGCATTTTGTTCTAAGACATTCTTCAAGAACCAAAAACAAACAAACAAAAAAACCTTACTCAGGTAAGGGAGAGCTAGTAGGAGATTTGATTTCTACTTAGATTTGATATTATTTGGTGTGTAATTATGGGGAAACCACTGTTTCTAGTAAATGGTCGTGAAAAATGCTGAGATTAGTAGTAGTAATCAAGTGTTTACTGGGACCTAGTTGTTTGAATATTACCCAAATCTAAGACCCAGGTGTTTGAGTAATTCACCCATCCCTTTTTCTAAAGCCATTCTAGTATGACTCAAAAGTTACTCAAGGCACATGGGGACATAGGATGAGATTGAATGTGCCAAGGTATAATATACTTAGGTATTCCATACAATACCCTTGAAGAAAATCTGGAAGAAAATCTCAGAAATAGTTTTAAAACACACACACACAAAATATTTTGAAAACACAGAAAAAAAGTATATTTTTCTGAGAAATACATCCAAATTTCTTTAAATTATTTTTTATTCCTCTTTCTCTTAATACTTTATAATAGAGATCCAACTATCTCAAAGACTCTCCTCTCCCCTTTCAAATTGTCCAAAGTACCTCTCCAAAGAGCTCACTTTTTCTCTCTCTAATCTCTCCCTCCCTTCTTTTCTTGAATATTTATTCCTGTCTCCAGCAAGTAATCTGCTTTCAAATATAAATCTCTCCAGCTTTCCCACCAACTTTATACCTCCATCTGCTGCATAATAAAACACAAGACCTATCAGGTTAGCACCATATCTTAAAAGGTACTAAACTGAAGAGAAAGTCAAGAAGATAAGAATTATGCTCAGTGCAGGGAAAAGAGTTGCATAAGTGCATGCTCTGATTTCTTTCCTTTCTTTCTTCTTTCCTTTCTTTACCTATACATTGCCTTCTCACCCTTTTAACTGTTTTTTTTTTCTTTTTGGCATTATAGTACTTACTATTTTTAAGTTTAAAGGCCAATTACGCCTCATTTGATAAATGGATTAAACCATTAAACAAATCTGTGTGTCTCTCATCTGCTTACCTGCCTACTTTGTAAAGTCATCTTAATTTTTCATTATGTAGTGTTCTTTCCCCACTAATTGTTCACTATGACCCTTTATGTCCTTGCTCCTTACCTGGAATATAAATTATTTGAGAATGGGGCTATGCCTTGTATTTTTATGCCCTATAGTGTCTAATGCAGGCTAAGGCATGACACAGTGGTTAACATAGATTGACCTGGTTTGTGAAGACTTGTGTAGGGTGTTTGCCAAGGGATTGGAGATTTGCAACTTTGCCTAGTCCAGGATAATTATGTCCTCATAAATACCAGCCTTAAACTACAGCTCTCTGTTGACTAATTTAAATAAAACTGCTGCTTGCTCTGTTCTCTAATGAGCTTAATTTACAGATGTATGTCCTAAACGGGTGAACTGGATGAGTTTATAATTAGAACTTAAAGTCGTGAGAGATTGGTGATGACAAAAACTGTGTTTAATACTGGTGTTGAAGAAAGATGAAGAAAAGATGGTAGATGGTGAGAGAGGTGTGCAGACAGGAAGTAACTTCCCGAAATGCTATAGCTCTGTGCATAGGCAGCTTTGGAATGGTTTCTGTTCTCTCTGCCTTTCCATATTTTCAAAGACAACTAACTGGTTCCCAATGAGGAAGTGTGTTGGGATAAATCCTTTTGGGGAAAACAAAGAAACTTACCTGCACAACTGACAGCCCTGTCCAATGTGTTCCCACTTTATACTCTAAATTCCGACTCAGAGTGAGGGACAGAGTACATTTCTCAGTGTTTTCTAGGCAACAAACATGGATCTCTGTGTTTTAAAACATCTTGAAAAAATAAAACATTTGAGTCATGGAAGAAAATACAGTATCTGTGAGATCCAATGTAGAGCTCAATTAGATAGTTGCTTTGCGAGTCTGGAAACCCAGGAGTTACTAACTCTTTTCCTTTCTTATGTTAAGTATATCACGTCTGCACTTTGCCTTTAGTAGAATTGTTTATCACATGTTTTCCTGGTCGCTTATTAAATCGCAGTACAAGCACAGCTCTACCCAGATAAGTCAGTTGGAAGAATGAATATCAGAACTTTCACATAAATGTTATAGTTGATAATAACTTTACTTACCCACAATTGTGTCCTTGACACCAATACAACTGAATGACATGGCCAAAGAGGGTGTCTCTAATTTTAGCTAATCAGTCTGATGAATACCTACGCTTTTTAGAGAAGTTTTATGTAGTATAGCATGAACTTCATAGGAATAAAATACTTTTGTAAAGAAGTTGCTATATCGTTTTCTTAATTTCACTCTTTAAAGCTAATGATTTCATTTAAAGCATTTCTGAATATGTAACTTTTATGCACAGTATGAATACACTAATCACACAGATAATACCTGTAACAAGATTTCTCTTTCATGCAATCTTGGATTAAAGCTTGGAAAATCCTTTTGTCAGCCCAGTTGTAATAGATAAAAATAGGATATCAATAGGTACAAAAGCAAATGCAGCATATATAAAGATCAGCTAAAACTAGACCTTGAAAAGCCAGAGCGACTTCAATATCAGTTATCTGATAGAGATGCATAATACCAGAGGGAGAAAAAGTCACAGGTGTACAATCAAGCTGTCACACAGCCGTGGAGCCTGTTCTAAATCTGAGCAGTAATAGTTGCCATTTCCTATTTAGAAAAATGCCTTCTCTCATCCTTTATATTCCCGAAGTGCATATCTCCTGCAATCTTCTGTAGAACCACTGGACTCTCTGCTTGGTTTTGATTTTGGATTTTTTTAAAACTACCACTGTCACCTAGAATTGATCATAATCCGTCCTTTTCATCTTGTATACTTCTAAACTTCTAAACTACTATTACAATGATTTGATATCTGTAGATCCAAGTTTCTAAAGAGAAGACAATAGGAAGGAAGTTTCAGGATGAAATGGCCAGAGTCAGAAACTATGGGATTATTGATATACTTTGTGAAATGACTACGATACAGAAATTAATTAATATAAAATTATATGACTTTAGCATAATAAAATACTTTGTTGCATTTACAGCAACTATTGGATTTTAGTTTTAAAACCCAATCTGTGGTACTAATTAGAATATAGTTTTATAGCATATATGTGTAGTATAATAAAAATTATAAAGAGATAATATAAAAGCAAATGGTATAAATTTTGCTTTGCTATTATGTGTCCACTTGGTATGTGCTTAACACACATAGTGTCATTTGATCTTCACAATGAAACAAGTATTTAAAATTAAATACATTTCACAAAATAAACACATAAAATGCATTTTATTTAAAAGATTTTATTCATTTATCAGAGAGAGAGAGAGGGAGGGGGAGCGAGCACAGGCAGACAGAATGGTAGGCAGAGGCAGAGGGAGAAGCAGGCTCCCCACCAAGCAAGGAGCCCGATGTGGGACTTGATCCCAGGACGCTGGGATCACGACCTGAGCTGAAGGCAGCTGCTCAACCAACTGAGCCACCCAGGCGTCCCACACATAAAATACATTTAAATAAAATTTTTAAAAATTAAATTTATTTAAAATCTGTACTATCATAAATAAACACAAGGAAAGGGGTTTAAAAGTTTGTCCCTGGGGGCACCTGGGTGGCTCAGTGGGTTGAGCCTCTGCCTTCGGCTCAGGTCATGATCTCAGGGTCCTGGGATCGAGTCCCGCATCGGGCTCTCCACTCAGCAGAGAACCTGCTTCCTCCTCTATCTCTTTCTCTCTGCCTGCCTCTCTGCTTACTTGTGATCTCTCTCTGTGAAATAAATAAATAAAATCTTTAAAAAAAAAAAAAGTTTGTCCCTGGTGTAGATACGTTCTATATAAATTTAAAAAGGGAAAAAATGTAATGCTCAGTGAAAAAAAAATGAATAAAACTTGGGAGATGAGAATTAATAATAGTGAGTGACTATAAAAAGAATGGCTTGTGTAAAACATGCATTCTCAATGAGGAAACTCATTCTCAATGAGGAAACTCATTGTCATCCTCAAAATGACAGTTTGTTTAGCTAAGAGGTGGGAAAAAATAGGCCAAAATCTTAAGAGTTTCAATGGTTTAAGGTCCTTTAATGCTCATCCATATTTAGCAAGATTTTCTTTGTTGATTATTTCTTTATTAGGTAGATATTAAATTCAATTTAAATTAATTAAATTAAAATGGATTTTTCTCCTTAGGGGCATGATAATGAAACATAGGTTGAAAAGCAATAATTTTTTAAAAAGTATAAAAAGTTGAAAAAATTTTCATGGTGGTATTTATTCCGCTTGTTATAAATTCAATACCAAAGAATTTAAGGAAATACATTTATTTAGATTTTCTTGGTTGCACAAATACAGATATGAATATATCTAATGAACATTGTTATTATATATCATGCCACTGTCATTTATGTGTCTATGACTGGAAAAGACCCAGTACATTGGTTTTTTATAGTCTTATAAGATAGTCCAGCTTAGGTAATCAGTGAAAGTTTGTTGAGTGAAATAACAGCACCGCCAAATGATTATCTTGTCCATACTTAATCCTAACATCTCTGATAAATCTACATATCCCTTTACAATGTTCACCTTTGTGGTTACATTTTTATTTGTTAAGGGCCCTCTCGAAAGGGGCTGAACACTGAACTGAATACAGAATCCCCCCATGTAGTCTAACAAACAAAAAGTAAAAGGAGATTATATCTTTTTCATTTTTAACTTTCCATTTTGACAGCAGCCTAAGGAGAATTTGGATATATTAGCTGTGACATTCACTATTAATTCAAATCCAGCTTAATCTCAACACTTAAATCTTCTTATATGTGCCATTAAGCTATATTTTCAACCCGCAAAATGGAATAGTTGATTAATAAACCAAAGGAGGATATTTTAAAAACAGTAACAAAATTTCGTCTTATTGAATTCAGTTTAACATTTCAGTCTGTTTCTGAATTTTTTTTAATGTAAAATTCCCATCTATTTCCCTTCTTTCAAGCATCATGCTCTTTGATAATTTGATATGATTTCCACTCACATGGGCATTAGGATGAGATATCAAAATGATGTAAAAATCCAACCATTGCATATCTTACTCTAGGTTTGTATCCCTTCATTAGTCATCAATCTTGGATAGAACCATTTAATAAATTAGAAATGCACTGAATCATACTTTCATTTAGTTCACTTTTAACCATCTAACTTTCAATATAAAAGGATATTTAAAAAAATACATTCAAATTGCTAAATCCAGACATCATGTTTACAACAGCCTGTTGGTACAGTAAACCCTCCACCAACCCATCATCTTGAGCTCTTAAATATAATGAGCATTTTCTTTCCCTAAATGCTTATAATCATTTCAAAAGTTATTTGATAATGATTTATGCTAAAGTCATTATCCTATGTTCACACTAGGACCAAGATATGGGGGTGGGAAGAGAGAGAGAGGGAGGAGGAAGCAGGGGACAGAGATAACAGCAGTGTGAGTACAGAGAAAAAGGGGAAAAAAATAAGTTGGCCAGAATAAAAAGTAAAAATTATCAGCTATTATTTAGTTATTATTTTAGTGGACAAATTTGTAAATACTACTATCGAAATGCAAGTACTATCAAGTTTACTTTCACCATTTTCCTAAAATATGAAGTAACTGGCTACATTGCTTTTACAAAAAATATTCTTATAATGACTTATAACACAAAGATGAAAGTAAAGGAATAAAAAAATCACAGCAAAAAGGAAAAGAAAAAAGTGTTACAAAATGAATGAATGTCAATACTAACATAAAATTAAAAAATAGTTCAAAGTCAGCTGACTTGTTTAAGAACAGTAAGTTTATTTAACTGATATATGTTAGAGTATTTTACTTCAAGAAGAAAATTTACCGGAAAGAATCTTTATAGTCAGTAACAATAGCAAAATACACAAAACAAGTCTGTCTCTGTGTCACTGATCAAATGTTTTCAACACAGGTTTTGCTTTAACTGTCTCCAATGTTAATTTAATTAGGCTAATCTGCACAACTCCCAGTCCCATTCATCTGTTTTACTGGGCTGGTACCCAGTGTACTCTGGGCCCTACTGAGAGGACAAGCCCCTCCACCCCCATATGTTTTTGATCTGATAGAACTCTTCTCAAACTATGATTTTATGTAGGCTCAGCTATGTGATTCCCTTTCTCTGTTGCTAGTCTAGAATTCTGTATATATGGGGACTGCAATGTCAGAATATAGACATTTGTTTCTCTTTTGGTTATTTCTGTTCAAATCTTATCTCTAAAATACAGTGGTAATAGGATGTCACATGAAGGATCACATCTCACAGAGGAATAGACCACAGTGGCCTATTATCCTGTAGGTCTGTGTCCCATCCTCCTTAGTCTTTGACTTCTGAAATAATTTGGGAAATGGTGTGAAGCTGATGCTTCTTACTCTGATTCTGGTTAGATCTACCTGTCCAGTGCAAATGATCAATGTTCTACAGAATTTACTTCTTACTTACTAAGTCACATTAGACATTAATCTCCTAAAGGCTCTGAAGTTTTCTAACATAACATAAACAACAAATAAACAAAAATAAAACTTCTTTAACTTTGTTTAACCAAGAATTTCTCAGCAGTATTTGTTAAAGTTCCCTTTAATTAATAACATGTATTAAGATCCTAATTTTAGAATTTATGGAGCTAACTTTGGGCAATTCTGACTTAGAACATTGTCTTTATTAAAAGTAGTTTGGGCTGTTTAACACTTCCTTCTTTTTACTTGACCCATAGTTTTATTATTGAAAATGTCAATATGTAGGCCATTAAGAGCTCATTTCATAATTTTTCCCCACACATAAGAATTTTTAAACAATATCTGACAGATGGCTGTGTATCTAGTTAGGAATGTTTTCCTGAGAAGCTATTCCATAATCTTTTGCAACCACCTGTTCAAATATCCAGCTGTCCCTCCTAATCATGAAGTATTTATTCAGATTTAACCAAAGAAGAAAATTAAATGTTTAAAAGTTAAAAAAAAATTCACAATGATTCCTTGACATGTCTGTCTTAGCAACTGATCCAAGGAAAATGAGGAAGACATAGTTATTTTCAAGGAGATTTAGAATCTCTAACTCCATTTTGAAAGTTCAGTTTCTGATTCTAGCAGCATTAATAGTCCTCAATGTGTAGAGAAAAGTTTTGACATAATTCACAGTGGTGGCTGAATTAAAGGTCCACTGAGAACTGTTTGATACACTTCATTGGATCCCAAGATATTACTCATTTTGTCAAAACAGTCAGTGGAATGTCATCATAGCAAATGCTCTCAAAACACTTTCCGGAATAAGAGAAACTCAGACCAATGAGCAGGAAGTCCGAGCGGCGGGAACCAAACCTCAGCATTAAATGGGGTGGGAAGAAATGCCAAGACGCTCAGGGGGTTCTCAGAACTGCCTTTATTCTTGCTGATGACATCAATGTTTCATGGGTCTTTGAGAAATTTGATTTATCACTGTTCAGAGTATAGATGTGGTGCTATAAAGTCATACCCTTCTCCCTCACTTGAAACCATCAACCAGAACCTGTTTTCAGATAAATGCTTTTGACGCGTTGCTTAGAC
This sequence comes from Lutra lutra, assembly GCF_902655055.1. Classification (NCBI taxonomy): domain Eukaryota; kingdom Metazoa; phylum Chordata; class Mammalia; order Carnivora; family Mustelidae; genus Lutra; species Lutra lutra. Next base: position 5,118,428 of record NC_062280.1, read on the forward strand.
ATTTATCCATTCTCATTTGAAAATACATTTCTTAGGGGGCAGATATCTCCTTCTGAATGTTGGATTTTAGACCTCTCTTTAGTACCTTAGAAAGCATTACACAATGTTCATGGATGTAACATCTACCATTTTAATTATTTTGATTCTAGATTTATCTTAGTCATTTTAAACTGTTTATTCTGGAGGCTCTAGAAGACAGAGAAGATTAACACTGCTCTTCAACAAACCTTTGTATAGGCTTAATATAAGCTCCTTGTATTTGAACCTTTATTTTTCTCCCAATAAGAACTGAACATGTTCTTCTTTTTCAGAACTTTTCTTTTAATCAGAATTTCTAGCCCATTCCTCCAGCAGTTACATGTGCTCTCTCCTAAAATGCCTGGGCCAAACTTGTCTCTGACAAGATTTTTTTCAGGTTAATTTTACCAATTCCAATCATCTAATGTTATCTCCCTTTGACACCTACATACATTGCCACTCTTTTTCTTAATACACATAATTTACATAATTATAACTCTATCTTAGGAAGCAGAGAACTGGCAATGTCTCAGTGTGCCATATCAGTGTTTTGATAATAATGTCTCATGTCTATATGAGTAACCAACAAGCTCTATACTTACAACTCCTTGAGGGTATCTTGACATTTCTTGCTTTATAGTCTCTTAGTTTAATTATTAGAGGGAGAGCTGATCCCAAAGTGGGAGAAAAAATGAACTTTGAGAGGTACTTCCCACCCGTACACTATTTTTCATGGAAGAGGATACATTCTCAACTGAAAATCAATGTCCTACAATTCAGGAGTTTACAAAAATTCATTGAGAATTCTCATAAGTTTCCAGAATTTGGCCTCCTGCATCCCTAGCTCCTTTTCCATCTCTTTTAATCAAAGAAGGAAAATAGACAATTTATATTACCAAGAGTTTCAACGTTTAAAGGAAATCTAATTAATAACCTTCCAAATTCTGAATCAAATGATTAAGAATCTAGGTGGAAATTAGTGTTATTTTCTCCTCTGGATTAGAGACCACATTTGGGCCCAAGAACTAAATAGCCCACTTGTTACTTATTCAGCTGAACTGATTTTTTTCACCTAATTGCAGGGGAAGAAGTTGGAGATCTGCAAGGGTACAGTAGTACTTGTGGGAGGGAGCAAAAGGCAACCTGAGGGGAAAGCATCAGCTAAACCCAACAGTGCCCCTTCCCATCCCCAGCCCTGTATAGGGTATGTGTGACATTCGTCAGGCACTCTTGGCTGCCCTAGAACAAAGGAAGTGAAAAACAAATGGTTAACAGATAACAGTCTTGGAGACAGGAGTCTCCATCAGTTTGTAACTGTCTTAATAAATTACAAGAAAAAAAGCAATCTCCAGAACCTGTAGACTCAATTTCCTGGAGCCCTAACATCACCTTTGCCTCCATAGCATAAAATATCTTACATAATCAGTCATTCCTCACAACCCCAGGGCAGCCTGGGGTTTGCCCATGGGTCCTGTGCCTGTGCTTTAATAAAACCACTCTTTTGCACCAAAGATGTCTCAAGAATTCTTTCTTAGCCATCGGCTCTGAACCCCACTACTTCAAACCACATCATTTTGGTGATGTTACATGGGGCTTTGAGTCTTTTCATCTGCACTCTGAGCCTTGTGCAAACTTGACGAGTACTTCCTCTCCTCTCCCTTTACTTTCACTTCAGGGGCTTTCCAAGGAGTCTAGTCTTCCTGGAACACTTTCATGTCCATTGCTTACGCAACGGTCATCTAGCCTGTGGCTACTCTGTAGTGAGGAGAAAGCCTGTCTTTTGGCTGGAAGTGGTAATAAGGCCCAGAAACTTGGTGCCCTCTCTTTACTCCTGTCCTTATACAAAGTTGTCTGTCTTGGGCACGGGACAGCCACCTAAGTCACCAGGAAGGCTGCCAGTCTTAAGAGTCCTGTGTGAGGTTTCCTTATTGGTCTAGTGTGATCCCTTCCACATCTCTGGTCCAGCCACTTATGGCCATGAGACCTCTACTTGGAGCCTGCCCAAACCAGTACCTGACTGAATTAAAACTCAACTGGGAACTATTTCCTAGAGAAGTTGGCTATAAAAGACTACATATGTTGGAATGTCACTTAGGCCATGATGCATTTCTATCTTTACTGTCAATGTTCTGTTTTCTGTTAATGTCCTCTACCAACTACTTAAGTTACAAAATTGGGTAATTTCTCCTTGTAAATCTTTTCTAGGGTTGGGGCACCTGGGTGGCTCATTTAGTTAAGTATCTGCCTTCAGCTCAGGTCATGATCCTGGGATCCTAGAATCAAGCCTCACTCGAGCTCCCTGCTGAAAGGCACCTCACGCCTTGTTCCTCTCCCTTTGTTCCTCCCCCCTGCTCATGCTCTCTTTCTCTCTCTCTGTCACATAAATAAAATCTTTAAAAAAAGCAAAACAAAATGTTTTTAGTGTTTTTCATGGGTTAAAAATGGTGGGTTCTTCAAGGCAACATAAATAAAGCGTGACCTCCATGGCATGGTTTTGAAGGCAGGGTATCTATGTCCTTACCTAGAATGCAATAGGGAAGTTGGGGGGGATAAGTGGAGGGGATGCTAGCATCCCTCCTCCAGGGCCTTTAATGGCAGGGTGGTGATCATAGTGATTTTGTCCAGGGATGCCTTGTGTTGCTTTCACACCAGGAACCTCTGATATATCCTGCACATGGGATGCCATCTGGGAGTCAGTGGAGGGAGAGAGGGCTTCCTTTGTAATGGACCATCTCTCTTCTTCAGTTGCCAGGGACTGTCCCTTGGAATTCCTCTTAACCCACTGGAAACAATTCAGATTGCAAAAAAGTGACTGATCTCCTGTAACACTGCATGGCTTCAGTAGGATCTATCAGTTAGATCTCCTCTGCAAGAAGCACGGCAAATGCTTGGCGGTACCCCAGGTCCAGGCCTTCTTGGATCTCAATCAGGACCCTAACCTAAAGGCCTAGAATGTGTCTGGCCATCAACCAGGTCAGTAAATTTCCTCCTGACATATTGGATGATAATTATCTAAATGGATCTCCTCCTGATAGAACCCAGGTTGCTGGAGAAAACACAGACCCTCCCTAATGCAGGGGACACATTGTCTCTCACTGTTCCTCCTAAAAAAAAAAAATCAGGTTACTTTAGTGGGGCTCATTCATTATCTCAGTTAACATGTATGATAATTGGAACTAACTGTCTCTGGTTAGTCTATCTCAGGATGGGGGCTTTAAAATCTTCGTTTCAGGGAGGTTCTCTGTCTTCTCCTGACTGACATAGGCTGCCTAATTTCATTTGGTGGAAAAAAACAAACAAACCTGCATCTGCTTACCTGTCCAAGCTGACAGCCTCCAAGACTGGGAGACTCCTTCCCTGCCTTGTGGACTTTTATTCACGTTCAGCCTTCCAGGTGGTGCCTCACCTCTTCTGCCTTCCCCTCCCCCTCCTTCTGTGTCTGCATCACCTTGAGTGCAACCTGCATAACTGGTTCCTAAACCATCCATTGTGCCTCTGGCAGCATTGGCTCTGTCCGGGAGTGTAGAGTATCTCCTTAGACTTAATACCTCCCACTTTGAATTTCCCCCACCAGTGCCCCGGGTAAAAATTGACAATGGGGAACAAATTGATTGACTTTTACATCGACCCTGGTGGAACATAATTCAGTGTTTAAACTAATTGAAACTTTTTATTCTACCTAGCTTTACTGAAGGTTAAATACACTCATGATCTCTTGCAATTTGTCAGCAAAAAGATGACTTGAACTAATGGTTAATTTTGTCTGTCTCAAAGTTTTCATGGGTAATTATTAAGATAGTCCTTGGTAATCTAAAACTTTAAAGTTTTGCTTGGATGATAAATTGGGATTGAATTCATTGGATATCTAGGTCTTTCCAAATAGAATGGAGTGCTAATGCTTTGATTACTGAGCATAGAATTTTGTTTTTGGCTTCTTAATGCAGAGAAACTAAGAATATTTCAGTTTGTTGGTAAACATGCTTTGTGCTTAACTGACTCATAAATTTGCCATCAAAAGAATTCTGGTGTGACAGTTCACAATCGGTTACTACTTAGTTTCCACTGGAAACTAAGGTTTCTCAGAGCGCAAACTTCTGCTGAATGTAATTAAGAGAGACGGAAATAATGGAGGTGCCTCTGTATATTGAAAAGCAGGAGATATGTAAGAAAGATACAAGGAATGGGGACACATTTTTGTTGAAGGAAAAGGAAAGCAATTTTGTCCTAAAAGGAGACTGGGTGTTTGGAGAGAAATGGCGTGGGACAGACGCTGAATGCAAAAGGAAGTTGTAGACGCTTTGTGAAGGGAAAACTTTGGAAAGGAATTTTATATGTCATCGGGATGGACTAAAGTTGAAATGAATGGATTTTAAAAGTACACTGGTTTTGAAGATTGAAATTCTGGTCTTCTCTCTGTCCCTTGCCCCCCCTCAAAAGAAGTTTTCTTAAATTGTTGGTCAGCTCTTGGTAAGAAAACATAAACAAAGTTATTTTCTCTTTTCTTTGCCCAGTAAAAAAAGTTTCTATGTTTTGCCTTTACCAGGTTTTTGATTACTTAGTCAAAACTTCTCAATATTAGAGAGGCTAAGTTTTGCTAGCAATTATATAATCCTACATATTTGCCTTTGAGATCTCTGACTGTCACCTTGGCTAAATAAATAATTATGTTTTAAATTTTATTATGATCTGTAATCCTGTTTAGGCATGTGCTTTAAAAAATTCCTAAGGTTTTTTAGCAAACTTTCTCAAGATTTAAATTGTAAATGAAGTCTTTTTAACCAACTACATTTATTTAGTATAATAAGTTACTTGGAAAGTACTTGCAAACAAATAATGATAAGTCTTAGGTTATATTTGGGTAAATGCTACAACTGTTCTAAAGATATATGAAATTCCTGAAAATCTAATATATTTTGGTATAAGGTCATCACTCGAAACTCTAGTTATCCATGTTATGTGTCACAGAAATAACTAGATTTCCTCATCAAGCTACATTATAATGAGCCCTCATCAGATCTTTAACCATGTCCACTTTTGGGTCTGTTGTCGTTTGTAGTTTTGTTGTTGTTCACTTGTGAAACGTGTTTCATCTTGTTGCAGGGTTCTTATGTCCTAGAGTCCAAGAATGAATCTCACTGACACAGAAGGGTGAAGTGAGAGTTTATTAAGTGAAGGTGAGAAGTGGAAGAAAGATCTCTGGAGTCAGGGGGTTCCTTCCTGGTTGCCAAATGATGTAGTTTTGGGATGTTGGTGAGGACCGGAGCTGAGAGCCAAGGAAGAATTCTTGGGATGTCTTCAGTGCAAATAGGTGATTTTATTAAAGCATAAGGACAGGATCCATGGGCAGAAAGAGCTGCACTAGGGTTAGGAGGAGTGGCCCATTATATACTTTCACACAGGAAGGGGGTTAAGGGATAGTATGTCTCTAAGGAATTTTGGAAACAAGATTTCCAGGACCTTAAGGAACTAGCTCTTGTTAGGAAAAGGTCATTTATTACTGTTTAATAAAACTTTACTCAATGAGAGCCTTCAGATGTCTATTGGTGGGTCATACACTTGGGGAATGATTGTCAACATGTACCTTGGGGGATAGTGATAAAGGAAGTTTCCAAAGGAATTTTTATATGTTAAAGTAGACCTTGGGGATCCTGGGGGTTGGGCTAAGATTGCCTTTTGCCCTTGGCAAAGTATCAACATCAAGGCAGCTGAGTCCCTAGAGGAATGTCCCTCTGCCTGTTTCAAGGACTTGTCAATGGGCTGTATGTAGTAAGGAAATTTAATATTTTTTCTCCTGCCTTTGTTTCCCACATCAATCATCAGGATGAGTAAGAAAAATGACTTTATTTTAAAAAATAAAGCTTTTTAGTATCTTTAAAATCATAAAACTAAAATGGGTAAGAATTTCCAGAACTAATTAAAAGGCTGCATTCATCCAACTGAATAAAAATTAGTGACATGTGACTAAATAAAGGAAGATGATTGTAATTTCTGTGATCGTTCTTTGAAACATTGCTGATTCTCTAATGTTTGCTCTTCCAGATTAAGGAAACTGTCTCTTAAGAGAACATGATATATAGAAATAATGGTGAAATATTCCTTTGTGAAGAAATTAAAACATTTAACTTTTCTTTCACCTGAACCCTCTGAAATTCAGAAACTGTCACTGAATATTCTTTCTTTCATGGCAATCATAATTACTTGCATAAGTTCAATAAAAACCTGTTCTTCTTATAACAGGACACCATTGGAAGCATTGGTTGTTCTACCAAGGCTTTGACTGGAATATTATATTTGAGAGACATGCACAGACTCATTTATGACCATACATCTTTAAGGAACTAAAGTTGGCCTTGTGTCACATGGAGCCAATAAAGTCCCTTGGAACTGTTGGCCTGATCCTTGCTTACAGAGGTCCTACCAGCTTTACCTAGCAAGTAAAAAATGTCACTTCCTGGCACGTGCAGGGACTTCAGGATGTTTTTGGGACCTTGAGAAAAGGAATTTGCCCAAACCTGCAGGTATGCAGAATGTCTGATGGAAAGTATTTGACTAGCCTTCTGGCCTGGGAAGGCTACTAAAAGTTCAATCTAGAGATTCCTTATAAAAAGTTCCAATTCTGGCAAAGCAAATTTAAAAGATCTGTATGACCAATCGCTATTTTTGCCGAATTTATGTAAATAATTATACCAAATTTGTTAAAATTTGACTTGTTTTACAAATGCAATAATATTGATTTTGCTATCTCTGGCAAAGAGGGTAATTATAGAGAAAAATTATGTTTCAATAACACATCTTTGTAGATGCATTAAATTTTAATACTGCTTATTGTAGAGTAGATCCTAAATTCTTCTGGTTTCCTCACATATTTGTCTGTGGCTCTCCAACTAAGGTTTCCAGTTTTCTTCCATTCTCTTAACTTAAGGTTGTTAAAAACTAAAACTGCATTTTTTTCTAAAAGTCCTGACACTAGACAACTTGAGGCAAACTTCAGAAAAATAGCTCATGTATAGACAATTTTCTTGCTTATTATTCTGTAGGGATAATAATCAGACCCCATGTGCATATGATTATTTGAACAATTGGAAAATGGGATTGATTACCCCAATAATTGTATATGAAAAGCTGTGGACCTACCAATACAGAGGGTATATATTATTTTATTAAATTATTCACTTGAGGCTGGGTTATTTCATAAGTCTCTAAAATAATACAAAAAACCATATCCTTCCTAAACCTATCTGACAGTTATAAGCAGCTCACCCCATATAAACCTGGGAGATATGGTTTATTTAAAAGATTGGAAATCAAATACAGCAGGGGGCTTAAGCCCAAAATGGAAAGGTCCATATAGCTTCATATTATGTACTCCCACAGCATGAAACTAGGACATTCCTCATGGACTCCTAATTCTTAATCTAGAATTAAACCCGTACCTTCCTCTTAGGAATCCAGTGTGCCAGCTAACATGACTTCTTATTCCTAGGAACTTGTGGAAGACCTCAGACTTCTTTTAAAATAAAAAGGATGGTTGTACATTTTTTTTTCCTCTTTCCCCAATTTATACTGACTATTCCTTCTTTCAATGGGCCATTCAAAAGGATAGCTAGAGACCCTTGAATTACAAACCAGAAAAACCATCTAATTCCCACTGCTGTTCCCACTCCATCTGAGGGTTCTTTAAGCCTGACACTAAAATATTCTCACTGCCAGCACTCAAGACTCAGATACTGGGTTTATCATTTGCTCTAACCATTAACCTATATTTTTCTTTTGTTTCTATAAAAGTTACTCTTCTTAAATACCTAATTGATTATGAAATAAAACCAAGTCTGTATGATGGCTAACACCACCTGCTACACAATTAAGGCCTTAAATGACTCTCAAAATAACATTATATTATTAAACACTAAAATAACTTAAATGTATAAAACAGTTCTATGAAACTGAATAGCATTAGATATTTTAACAGCAGCATAGCTTGGAACTTGTATATACATTCCCAATTACCCCAAAATATTTCTGAGTTTCTAACTGCATGAATACTCAAATTGGTATTTTAAATGATCCTTTAGTGATTGGTTAAAACTCTGGACTGGAGGAAAATTATGGTCAACTATCAAAGGTCTTTTATTCAGGCTTCTCTTTCTCATAATAATATTAACGTTGATTTGTTGTCATTTTCAGTGTCTCCCTGCCTGATGCCAAGACTCCTTCTCTGCTGACAGATTGGTTCCCACTGGTAGATGATCCTTTCTACTCCAGGAGGTTCATATATGCTGTCCACGTTGTATTCAGCTGGAGATCTGATGAGGCTCTGCCTTTCATAACCCCCTTCTAGGTTCCCCGACTGACCAACGTTGACCCACAAGCCCTCTGCTCTGCAGGAAGAAGCTACAGAAGATGAGACCTTCCACCTTCAACAACCTTTAAGATTTAAGGGTCAAATTGTTCAGGGGAAATGATGAAGGAGCAGAAGGCAAGCAGACAGCAAAGCAGGAGCTGACACCGCCCTCCCCCCCATCAGTGGGATAAATGTGACATTCCTCTGGGCACTCCTGGGTGCCCTAGAACAAAGGAAGGGAAAAACAAATGGTTAACAGATAGAGATAACAGTCTTGGAGGACAGGAGTCTCCATCAGTTTGTAATGTCTTAATAAATTACAAGAAAAAAAAAAGCAATTTCCAAAAACCTGTAAACTCAATTTCCTGGAGCCCTAACATCACACTCCCCTCCATTGCATACAAAATCTTATATAATCAGTCACTCCCCACTCCCCCAGTGCAGCTCCTTTCGCCCATGGGTCCTGTACCCGTGCTTTAATAGAATCACCATTTTTTGCACCAAAGACATCTTAAGAATTCTTTCTTAGGCATCAGGCTCTGAACCCCATTATTTCAAGCCACATCACTGGTAAGCATACGTTATAGAGGGGACTTGCCATTAACAGTGGATTAGTTCACAGAGATGGCACCACACAAACAGTAACTTCTAACAGATTAATCTCACTGAATGTGGGGACCAGAACTGTCAGTCTCCCTAGTGTTACTAAGGCTGGGTTGACTGAAGTAGGTGGAGAGAGGGCCCAGGAGTTCCCTTTATGTATTACCTCTGTTGAAAAATCTGCTCATGAAAAAAAAAATGAGGCAGCAAGAATAGTGTTTCCTCTAACAAAGTGTTATGGGAAGATCCAAAGGGTATTCAAGAATATTCTACTCTTGGGGCACCTGGGTGGCTCAGTGGGTCAAAGCCTCTGCCTTTGGCTCAGGTCATGATCTCAGGGTCCTGGGATCGAGGCCCGCATCCAGCTTTTTGCTCAGCAGGGAGCCTGATTCCTCCTTTCTCTTTCTGCCTGCCTCTCTGCCTACTTGTGATCTCTCTCTCTGTCAAATAAATAAATAAAATCTTTAAAAAAAAAAAAGAATATTCTACTCTCACTGTTTTTGGAGGAATGGCCCATGTGGGAAAGGAATTTCCATGTTTAAAGATAAACAAGAAAAAAAAAAAGATAAACAAGGATGGGGGAAAAAACTCATATGGCACCAATACAAAACTTAGGGCAAAGTATAAGAAATAGAACAATTCACGCATAAGACAGAGCATCTCACAAGACTGATTCTAGAAAGCAGTTGAAAATACTGTTCTTAAATAAATTGTACTTGCCAGGAAATTAAAGAAAACTTAGACTAAATGAGATAGGAATTGATAAAGCAACAGAAAGAAATGAAAAACTGATATTGGAGCATCATGATAATGCTACTTTTTTATATTTAAAAATATTTACGTGAAGACATGAATATATATGTATATATGGAAAACAAAACAAACAACAGCAACAAACAAGTCAGTGAACCAGCTCTTAGCCTAAAGAACACAGGGATAACCTACAAAAAGATGAAAATGAACAGAGAACCGAGAACAGACATATAGGTGGTAAACGGAAGATAACAACACCTGTAGGTCTGTGAAAGAAATCCAAATAAATGAAATGGTCATGAGTTCAAAAAAATGATAAAATCACATTTTTAGGTAATGAAAGAAATGTTAGTAAAAATGAGATCACTCTCTATATTGGAAAGACTGATTCTGAGGCATTTCCTGTTGAAATTATTGAACTCTTGAAGAGACAAACACCAGTTTCTGTAAGCATTCCTGCCTGAGCAGCAGATATAGTTTGAAAAAAAACCCAAATGCGGGTGTAATGGAGCTGGAAAGAAGTTCACAATATAGACACTTTTAAAGGGAAGAGGGTGTTCTGAGAATTGTGCGAATGGTCAATTTACATTATAAAACCAATGGCAGGATATCCTCACATAACGCAAGAGCTGGGGATTTTTCACTGAGCATTCCAGAAGGTCACTCACATTGTTGTGTATATGCATGGTATTTCTGAAGCTGTGACTTCAGCCTGTGAGCCTGTCTGTGCTTCAAGACAAAACCAAATAAAATCAGTAGGATACCATCCAGTTAACCAAAGGCAAATCGAATATAGTAACCACAAATGAAAAATTCGAAGATTTCATACTGAATCTAGAAAATAAATGCAATGAGGACATTACATATAATCGTACTAAAAAAATTACAACTTCAGTGCTTACGAAAAAGTGAAATCATTATAATAAAATCACAAATTTGGAAAAAATGTTATTTAGGACAGAGAAGAAAGAGTAATACAACATTGGAAACTAAAATACAAAACAAAACAAAACAAAACTCAAACCGCACAAAACAACCCACATCAATTTAAAAACTAATTCTTTAAAAACAAGAAAAGAGATGACTCCTGGGATGAATCAAGAAGAGAAAATACATATATTTGTAATTAGGAATAAAAAAGTCCACGATCACAGCGAGGAGCAATAAAAACAATTATTAAAATAATTTTTACAACAGTATCTAACAGAAATGAAAGTCTGGATAAATCAAACCATTTTCTAGAAAAATATGGATTTCTAAAAATGAACAACAAAACCCCAAAGCATTTAGTAGAACTGTGTCTATTTTAACGCTACTTATGCATATGTTGGGTGCCCAGTGTTGGGTTCCCCAATAATGGGTCCATGGTCAAAGGAGGGAGACTGATACAAGCAAGTTCCCCTGGGGGAGGGGCAGGATCAGTTTAAGTTTTACTGCATAAACAACAAAATGGCTGTTCAACCAAGGTGGGTCCGCTCTGGCTGAATAGGCCCTTCCACGTAAGCTCCTAAGCAAGTGAAACAAATTAAATTTTCTAGGTTCAGATACTTTTAAATACTTAAACAAATACATTTGCTGCTGTTTAAATAATTTTGGAGCATAGAAAATGAAAGAAAGCATTCCATTTGTTTTCTAATGGTTACGTAACTTTGATATCCACATAGGGTAAAAGATTGCATAAAATATATTTAATTATAAACAAAATATTAAATAATATATTCCAGCAGTACTTCAAGATCAACCTGACTCGGTCCCGTGTATGAGGAAACAGAAGGCTGCCTGAAGACAAAGCAGAAGTTGATGGCCACCGTCCCCCCAACACACACTCCAGGGTGGGCCCTGTGTGGCTTTCTTCCCTGAATCTCCCAACTCTCCTAATGTTAATGCCTTGCTAGAGGGAAAAACACAACCTTAACTTGACAATGGCAAGACATCCGGCATCTTGTAGGTCTTCCTTAGCATATGAAAGTTCTTTTGAAACTTCCCTTTTCTTTACCTCCTCTAACCCCATAGTATATAATCAGTCACCCCTCACAACCCCAGGGCAGCAGGTCTTCCTGCCCTTGGATCCTGTCCTGGAGCTTTAATAAACCACCATTTTGCATCAAAGATGTCTCAAGAATCCTTTCTTGGTCATCAACTCCGGACCTCATCCCACGAAACTCACTTATGTTCTAAGACTTCATCGCCATCCCTATCCTGATATCTCTGAGGTCATATGGTGTCGTAATATTAGTGAATAAATAAATTCTTATGCACATATTAAATGGTTAAACTGCACGATCAAAATTTTATGCCAAAGACATTTGGTAATTTTTTAAAAGACTTTATTTATTTATTTGCTGGAGAGAGAAACCGCGGGAGAGAGGGAACACACGCAGGGGGAGTGGAGGAGGGAAAAGCCGGCTTCCCCCTGAGCAGAGAGCTGGATGCCAGGCTGAATTCCACACCCTGGGATGGTGACCTGTGCCAAAGGCAGGATCAATGGACTGAGCCACCCAGGTGCCTCAACATTTGATAATATTTAAAACCAGTCCTGACAAAACTCTAAAGTGAAATAAGGCTAGAAAGAATTTTTTCCCCCTAAAGGGGGGTATTATGCTCAACAGGAAACAATAGGAACATTTATTTTAAAAGCAGAAAAAATATAAAATTGTCAATCTTTGTCATTTCTGGACATAGGCCATAGGCAAAATGAAGTAAAATATAACCAGTCAAAGTAAGGAGGTAAATTTTTAATTATTTATAAAGAAAGCAATTAAAAGAAAAAAAGCTATATCAGAGGAACACAGCAGTTTATTATTAACTAAATCTTTATTATTTTTATTATTTATTTATTATTTTAATAATCTTCATTATTTAAGTAATAAAAATTTATTATTAATCGTAATTATTTATTATCATTTATTATTAATATAGTGATAGCTATATATTATAACACTATATTAATATTTTATTATTAATTATTATTATTATTAATTAATTAAATGACAAAAATTCAACCAATTTGATCCAACTGGCTTTATTCACCAATTCATGAGTTGGGCAGCATCCCATCTACCAAACAGAGGAGAGCTCTAAAGGGCTACAGAAAAGGAAAGGTTTTTAAAGGTAGAGAGGGAGTGGAAAAAAACGAAATTATTAGCAAAGAATTAATTGTTTTAGGCAAGGTCACCCTTGTAGGGGATGGAAAGGGTCTATCAGTAATTTCCTAATGCTGACCAGGAAAGTCCCATATTGTTGGTAAAAGGTGACATTTTCTGGGGGGTTGACACTGCAGTCAGGTTTGGTATTATGTCTTAGTTACTGACTTGGGGCCTTAACCAAAGGGATGCCATTTTGGGCCTGTAGTTTTCTTTTTAACACATATAATGACAGTTTTGGTGACAAAAATCCAGAAACCATAGATTAAATGTTTAACTAATTTATTACATAACCTGGAATGACAAATGCATGGTACATAAATGTAAATATCTCAAGCACATATTGAAACACTTTAAGACATATATATAATCAAAGGACTTATTTTCTTAATAGACTGGGATCATTCAAATCAGTAAGAATAAATTAATTCTATGCTTTAAAAGAAAAAAAAAAGACTAATGCAACCCAAAAAAGAGATATTTGAAATTAACAAAAAGCAAGAAAACATACCAACTTCTTTAGTAATTTTTAGCAGGCCAATTAAAGCCCCATGGTATGCAATATTACCCTTATCAGATTACTAACAGTTGTTTAAAAATTAACATCCACTGTTGAGAAAAGTTTGGAAATAAGATGACACTATGTCAGAGTCTGTGGTCATCTAGAAGATACTGGAACAAAAATTTTAGTTCAAAGTGATCACTTTTGGAGGTATTCCCAGGATTCCCTGGCAAGAAAACCTATTAAATGAGACGGGAAAGTCTGGTTACCACTGTTGGAAACTGAAACTTAGCCCTGTTGGGAAACTCTGAAAGACTATGTGCAATCTTTCTCAGCTTTTTCATCTAAGATGAAGAAATTGGGATTTCTACCCTCCTCTATCCTCTCAGTTTCCATCTATCATTAGCAGAGATAATCTGCAGATAATCTAGCAGAGATAGATAATCAAAAGGACTATCTCCCTGGCAGTACCATCTTGCCTCCTATATGTGGGCCTAGAGAAAGGTTTACATGAAGAATCACAGATGTTTACTGTTAAACATCCTGGACAAGTGCTAGACCTTGAGTGTCAAGAAAGCATGGCTGGGGCTGGGCCCTGCTCTCCCCGAAAGGCTCTGCATTGTTCAGAGAACCAACTTCTCCAGGCTTCGAGAGTGTCCTCGAAATGGCCCTCCCCTTGTTTCCAATCTAGGAAATTGGCCCCTCGCCCCTGGAAGCCCGAAGCGGGAGGATGAACGGCGTCTCCATCCCATCCCCACCTTCGCACGGAGGCAACACCCAGCCTGACTCATGGAGTCATGGAGGCCAGCGGGCCGGATGCTGTTGCCTCTTTTAAAACCCACCGACAGGCCCAGTCGTGGAGAAACAGCCCCATGGCATCAAAATTATCCAGAAGTGCTCTCCCCACTGCGACACGTAGGAAGAATGTGTATGCAGCAGTGTTATGGCAACAAACTAATGAAAACAGACAAAATTCAACAGAAAAAGTATGTTTTGGAGCTGCCCTCCCAGAAGAAAGACTTAATGACTTTCGTGATGAACAGGTGGGACAGTTGCACGAGCTGATGCAAGAAGCCACTAAACCCGGTAGACAATTCAGTATGACTGAACCCAGGAAACCAAAATGTTAGACTATACAACAGAGCTCAACGAGTATTTTAAGTTGCACTACTGGTTAATTACCCCAAAGATACAGATGGAGTGAAAAGAAGGGCCATCTGTACCCCGATGTTCATAGCGGCAGTGGACACAGTCATCAAACTGTGGGAAGAACCAAGATGCCCTTCACCAGACGAATGCATAAGGAAGATGTGGTCCATATACACTATGGAGTATGATGCCTCCATCAGAAAGGATGAAGACCCAACTTTTGTAGCAACATGGACGGGACTGGAAGAGATTATGCTGAGTGAAATAAGTCAAGCAGAGAGAGTCAATTATCATATGGTTTCACTTCCTTGTGGAGCATAAGGAATAATGTGGAGAGTATTGGGAGATGGAGAGAAGTGAGTTGGGGAAAATCAGAGGGGGAAACAAACCATGAGAGACTGTGGACTCTGAGAAACAAACTGAGGGTTTTGGAAAGGAAGGGAATGGGGGGATGGGTGAGCCTTGTGGGGGTATTAAAGAGAGCAGGTATTGCATGGAACACTGGGTGTGGTGCATAAACAATGAATCTTGGAACACTGAAAAAAAAATTAAAGAAAAAATAACTATTTTAAGTTCAAAAAAAAAAAAAAAAAAAAAAAAGCATGGCTGGGACTCCAACAGCTGTCTTCCCCTCCCAGTCATGCAATACAAATGGACTTCCAGATGGAATCCATTCCTCTATCTATCTATCTATCTATCTATCTATCATCTATCTACTATCTATCTATCATCTATCTATCTATCTATCTATCTATCTATCATCTATCTACTATCTATCTTCTATCTATCTATCATCTATCTACCTCTATCTATCATCTATCTATCTATCATCTATCTATCTTCTATCTATCAATCATCTATCTACTATCTATCTATCATCTATCTATCTATCTTCTATCTATCTATCTTCTATCATCTATCTATCATATATCTATCTACCTATCATCTATCTACTATCTATCTATCTATCATCTATCTATCATCTATCCATCTACTATCTATCTATCTATCATCTATCTATCTATCTATCTATCATATATTTATCTGCTAGCTATCTACTATAAATCTTTGTCTATATATTCCCACCATTAGGCAATTCTGCAAGTTTGTGAAATATGTGCTAATTTTGTGGACATGTCCTTGAGTCTATTATGCATTAATTTTTTTCTAACATTCTCTTTCTGGACTTGCTATTTCATGCCCTATACAAATAAGTCAGATTCATTGTTTCTTTATAATTATGGATGTTAGGGAAATCATTTCTTAAGTCTTTATACCAATTTCCGTATTTTCTATGTTTTCTTTATGTATGTAAGCATATACCTGTTAATCTGTTAGTTACTATTAGCCACACTTTGTGCTTCCCAAGGTGGGGTTATTTTACCAAGATTATGTGGGACTGTTTTGTTTTTCTTTTATTTATGTATTTTCTAATCCCATGAATATGTCATCATACATTTCTTATAAGCACATATATTTCTGTTTTTCTACATTTTAGATTTGGGAATTTCTTCCCAGCTGTTATTTTTGGTGAAAGTTTCAAACTCATTTTATGTAATCCAAAATTATTCTTCAATGTAACTTTTTTTTTTTTTTTTTAATTTTGGCCTGGAATCCTTACCCGCAAATTGTTTTGTATATTTTAGAACAATTTGACACTGAAAAACAAATAATTTATTAGAAAATCAATACAAGTGTAACGTATTCACAAAGGATGTCACTGTTCAAAAAGTGTGCTGAGACCTAAGTCCTACATCTTTCAATTTTTTTTAAATCTCAGATTTTGTCTATAAAAAGATAGTTGCTTTATTTTTTCTGTAGTTGGCATTTTCTGTCTTTTACTTTTCTTGAGTTCTATTATTAGCCTTCTTTCCTCTGAGTTTGCTTTCTTGTTCTTCATTTTTGCAATTTAAATTTATTTTGTCTGTTCTTGTCCTTTCATCAGAGTAATAGGTGTTTCTTGTATTTATTCCTAGTAACCTGACCTACTTCCCTATTTAAGTTTCAGGTTTAATTGTATCAACTTTCAATTTAGCCAAGTTGATTTCTTTTTATATTTATTGTTTCTCTTATTTATTAGTGTAGCCTTTTCTGCCATGTTGTCTTAAAACAAACTCCTGCTTTCCTGAATTAGTTTGTCTCTCAGACTCTCCTTTCTTGGACACTGTCCCCATATTTTCCTAAGCTTTTCAATGGTTGGCATAATTGAAATTCACTTTCTTGGGGTTTCTCTTTCTCTGTCCTCTTCTTAAAAAAATCACAAAATTCATTAATCTGTAATCATGTTAATTAAGCTTATTTCCTTTGCCTTTAATTGGCATAAACCCTAGTGAAGCAACACAAAAGACCAGTATCCATCAAGGAAATCTGGGGCAATAGAACCCAGAAACCAAAATCAACTTTACTCCCCACTAATACTGCAACCACCAATAACTTTCAACATAGATTAAATTACTGAGACATTTGGTCCTTACAGAACATTATTTTATGTTTTTATGTTTTATCTCCCCCATACATCTATAAAATACTTAAGGGGAAAATGTCTGCTTAGAACTTACATCTCCTACAACATTGCCACTCAAAGTGTATACCCAGACAGACATATCTGGCATCCCCCAAAAGCTTGTTAGAAATGCCTAGGGGCAAGAGGTGCCTGGGTGGGGCTGTAGGTTAAGCATCCAACTCTTGGTTTCAGCTCAGGTCCTGATCTCAGTGTCCTGAGATCAAGCCCTGAGTCGTGCTTCACCCTCAGTGCTGAATCTACTTAAGTTGCTCTCTCCCACTCCCTCTGCCCCAACTCTACCCCACCCTACCCTCTCAAATAAATACGTAAATCTTAAAAAAAAAAAAAAGAAAGAAAGAAATGCCTAATCCCTGACCCACCCTGAATCTACTGAAACAGAATCTGCATTTTGACTGCAATTTTTTATGTGATTTGCATGCATATTTCAGGTTGAGAAACACTGCCACATATAGTGGCTTACACATGATATGCACAGGTGAACTCACTATTACAGGTTTTTATTAATTTCTGGACTAATCAAGATTAGTAACTGCAATTTAATGATCTTCATGGGGTTACTAAACTGTTTGTCTTCCAAATTTCCAAAATCTTGCATCTAAAACTTTTCATTACAGGTTTATTTTTAAACTTTCAGTAGCCAAATTTTAAGTTTGATGTTAGAGAGTAGAAGCATGAATTTCTTGGCACTTTCAAATGATATGGGTATGTGTCTGTGTGTGTGTGGTCAGTTTAAAGAATATTTTTTTTATTAAGCACAGTTTAGTTTCAAGAGATCTCATTTGCAAAACATGATATTATGGGGACAGCCTATTTTCCTCAAACATTTTATTTTATTTTCCCCCCATATGCTTTGTAGTCTTTGTTACATCTAGATTGAAAAAGGTTGATCATGGGTGCTGTCATACACAATTCTGGCATTCCTTTTTCTTCTCTTAACTGATGGAATAATTTAATTAAGTAACCAAATCTAATTAGTTCTTATAGACCCATTTACTATTATGGTAAAACTGTAAAACAAACAATTTTGCAAAAATTTGCATTTCCTAATTTCTAGGTTTTCCTTGTTCATCGTTAATTTCTTTGACAAATAATTGTTGAAAAGCTTTTGCTTGTTGTTGTTTTAGTAATCTCTACACACAATAGGGGGCTCAAACCTGAGATCAAGAGTTGTATACTCTCCCGACTGAGCTAACCAGGTGCCCCCCGAAAGCATTTTCTTAAATTTAGCTTACACACACTCTTAATAATTGTGTTGTCAGTTTCTTTCTCTATTCTCTATTTCTGTAAACTAATAGTTTTGTGCATAAAATTGATAGTTTTTAGAATTGTCATTTCCTATTGCTTTTTACTTTTAAAATAAGTGGCTAATTTTGAAGAATTATACTTTCATTGAGCTTTTATTGAGATAGTTATGGATTCAGATGCAGAGACAGGAAATAATACAAAGAGATCCTATATATTCTTTGACCTATTTCTCCTAACAGTAATATTTTGTAAAATTACCTTACAGTATTTCAACCAGGATGTTTACACTGATACAATCTACCAATCTTCCTGACTTGTGCTTGTATACATTTGTATGTGTTTGTGTATGTGCTTACGTGTTCGTGTGATGCAATTTTATCACATGAGTAGGTTCATGCATCTACTATTACAGTCCAGATATTAAAGAGTTTCATCACCACAAAGATCCAAGTGTTGGAAGTTTACAAGTTTTTCCACAATCCTCAACCTATACCATCTCTAACTCCCTACAGTCCCCAATCTATTATCCATTTCTAAATTTTGTCATTTCAAAATGGAATCATTCAATACTTTACCACCTGGGACTGACTTTTTCACTCACCATAGTTCTCTGAAGACCTGTCTAAGTTGTTACATGTATCAGTAATTTGTTCCTTTTCATTGCTGAGTAGCATTTCCCGGTGTGGATGTACCGCAGCTCGCTGAACCTTCCATCTGTTGAGAAACATCTGATTTTCCTGATATTCCCTGATTTTGGTTGCTACAGGTAATGGTTCTCTGGACATTTGTGTACATTTTTTTTTGTGCAAATATATGTTTTTGTCTCATAAATTTTAAGTTTTATTTCAATTGGCCGATGATGCAAACATATAAACCAAATTAAAAAGATTTTCAGTTCAAGTTATACCTATAATTGAAAAATGGACAATCAGATGATAATTCTGAAAAATGTCTTGTTCATATTACTGTTTAAATTGATTATATAAGATGGTAAACTCTGTGATTACACAATCATGCCTTTGCACATGTTTCATGTTTAATATGACTTTGTCTATCTGACCTTTCAAAGACTAAGAATGAAACTGCACTTAAATAGCAAATTTTGGACAAACGGTGCAGCTAATTGTTAGTGCATTTCTAATAGTCTCTAGAATAGCCTAACCACTGGGCCAATTAAGCTTTGAACAGTTGCCACCATTCGTTTGGTAATAGTTAACGCACATTTCATGCTGAGTTCAAGATAGTGAATAGAGAAGGAAAAACATGAACCTGCTATATCATAAGCACTTTATAGACTTCCAATAATTGTGTGTGCAAATGTGTATGTATGTCTGTATCTGTGGGTTAAAATTCTTAAATTTAGTTCATCCATCATCCGTCTAGTCAACAAATTATTAAATCCACATTATTATTAAACTATTTTATGGAAGACCTAAAACTAATGTTTGTAATTTAACAATTAAATAATATGTTTTTTACTCTCCAAGAGCTCATTGTTTATGGGATATATCTATATGACTGAAATTTTAAAATGCTATATTGCAGTTATGACTAATTAGTATTGCTAAAAGATAGTAGTGGATAATTAGAGTGAATTCATAGAGATATGGAGAAGATAACACTCTTATAGCACAGAGTATCAGAATTTCTTTGTGTGTGGAGAGAGAGAGAGAGCACGCCACCTTTATTAATAATATATTTTTTCTGGATAGATTGTCTTTTGAGATATTGTGTTTTTTAAAGTATTTACTTACTTATTTGAGATGGCAAGAGAGTGCAGAGTGGGAGGGACAGGAGGAGAGGGGAAGAGAGAATCTCGGACTCCCTGCCGAGTGCAGAGCCTGATAGGGTTCTATCTCACAACCCCACGATCATGACCCAAGGTGAAACCAGGTGGATGCTTAACTGACTGGGCCACATGCACCCCATTAATTTGTATTTTTAATTCCTCATCCTTGCTTCCTTTTCCATATAGATAGGTGTCGTTTATCACTTTCCTCCCTCAGTTATGTGTCTGGAACTTTTTCTGGCTTTAATCCTTCTTAAAATTTAAATTCTCAAGGGAACTTAAGTTTGCCTAAATGGGAAAAGAGGAATCCTCAGTAGAAACTGAGTCTATGAAGTAGCAGGAGGGTCAGTGGGCGACTCAGTCTTCGTTCCTAGACAGAAACCGACACTCCTGCACTGAACGAGCAGTGTGGAGAGATCTGTGTGTCCCTGAGTAACACACCTTGCGGTCAGCTTTCTGCTAGAAGCACCCAGGTTGTGTGTTAACGACCTGACAGGAGCAGCTACCTGGTCTGTCTGGGCAGACAGAGTTACACTGCTGGTCACAGATGGCTTTCACTCGTAGCAGAACATCACTAAACCTGAACAGTTACTAGGACAGGTATAAGGGACTTCTCAGTGACATGTAGACCTGCCTCACTAAAGTGGTGTAAGACCTTAACTGGTGGGACAATCTAGAAAAAAAGGAAAATTTGGGGGATGATTGAGATGTATATTTTTGCCAGCTGGGGGAATAGGGCAGAAAGGTGAAATGACAGTGGTGTATAAGGCACAAAGAGGCATATTTTGTTTGCAAACTTTAGTTTATGACCTGGGAGTCATATTTGCTTATCCGACCACTTTGGGGTAGAAAGGAGTTTCTCTGCCCAAGAATTGGTTTAATCCTCAGGGGTTTTTAGGGAGGGTTTTGCTTTCAATAGAGGAGCTGATGGAGACCACCACCGTCCAGAGGAAGGGCCAGAGAGAAGAGGAACTAAGCTTCCCAGCAAAATTGAACAAAGAGAACCAAGAGTCTGAGGAGGAAATAGTAAATGTGGATCATATAAACCTCTTCTCATTTCCCATTTAAGTAATTTTTAAGAAAACTAAAAACAAAAATCCTGAAGTGGTGAGTGTGATAATGTTGGAAAACGAAACAGCAAAGGGGTTGATATTTGCACAGTGATTTGAATGAACTGGACAGAGACCGTCTGTGAGGATAGGGAACACCTGGTAAATGGGGTACAAACTCATGATTAAAGTAGCTCAAATTCAAGTTTGAGCTTGGTGAGATATATGTACACACACACACACACACACACACACCACATGGGCTGGTGACCAGAGTTTGTATTTATCTGGAAAAAAAAAAAAAAAGCAGATCACATTAAAATTTCTTCAAAGCAAAAATAATTTACATTGTGTATGTCTATGTGTGAGTATGTGTGGGTGTGTGTGGGTATGTGTCTTCCTTTTGAAAATAAATTCCTGTCTAGTGGTTGCTGCCTTTGTTTTCCATTGCACTGAATTTATGTGGAAGGCTATATGCCGTATAGACTTTTTGGGAAAAAACTAAGGTAATAAAGTAGCTATGTATTTTGGTAGTCAGGGCTAGAATGATCTATAGAGTCTCGTATCACTGAACATCTACTGGGTCTTTTGATTGTGTGCAATGATATAAAAAACTACATTTTTTTCAATGCAGTAAGTTCATTGGAGACCAAGCCTTGCTACAGTTTTCACAGGATTATCATTTTGTTACAAACAAGAGGTTTAAAAAAACAAAACCCAGCAGTGCATTACTGAGATTTCTCTCTGGCTTAGTAATAAAAGGAAAAGAACATGCGGATTCCCTCTGCTGCGGCATCTAGTTACCATTGCTCTTCTATTTCTCTTTTCCATGTATCACCTGGAGAGTTTGACATTTACCATTTGCCAGTGAAAGAGCCAGAAGAGAGAGGTAGGTCAGTTTGATGCTAAAATTGATGGGGACTGTAATATTAACACCGAGAGAGTTGTCAAATGATCTTGACACATTCCTTTTCAATTCCTTGGTTTTACTTTCCCTGGGAACACCTGGATACCGACAGACTTGAGCAATCCAACCCCGGAAATCATACAGCGATGCCACCGCCGGAGCTTCCTGGCACCGTTCCGTGATGGAAGGGCCAGAGGGGAGAAGAGACTTCTGGGTGTGTCTTGGGAGAAAAGTCTGCTCACTCCTGCCCCCCAAGACTATGCCACGGTATGATTCTCTTCCTTGTCATTTTGAAATGGGAAACCTGACTTCAGATCAAAACCTTACTCACTCCTTAATTTTACAAAATAGCATGAAAAGTTTTGTCCGAGTGGAAGAGGTTGGCAAGAAACGAAATTGAGATAGAAATCAAGAGCAGAAAGGTTTTAAAATTTTAGAGAAATCGCTAGGAGAAAAAGTCAATAATTGCATTTAGAGAAAAATTATATGAAGCATAGAGTAGAAAACAGAACATTTGCAAATTAATTAATCTTTCTGGTCAAATGACAAGGTTTAGTTCACCAAATATTACTGAACTTTACTGGGTCTATACCAAACTGAGAACTTGCCCTTCAATAGATAAAACTATGACAGGCAAAATGAAACATTCGAAGATAAAATATGTTTTAAATAATGATTAAATTCATTTAATTACAAACTAAAAGTGGTGATAGAGATCATGAATCCATAGGTCACTGAAGGGGAACAAGTGCGTTTGCAAGCTGAACATCAGCGCATCTCTCTCCTGGGGAACAGTACTGGAGAGTCTTCCTCGCCACTCCCGGGGGGGGGGGGGTCTTTGAATGAGGCCAAAACAGTCAAGGGCTTTTTACATCATAAAAAATAAAATACTGGGGCACCTGGGTGGTTCAGTGGGTTAAAGCCTCTGCCTTCGGCTCAGGTCATGATCCCAGGGTCCTGGGATTGAGCCCGCATCGGGCTCTCTGCTCAGCGGGGCGACTGCTCCCCCCCACCCCTCGCCCACCTCTCTGCCTACTTGTGATCTCTGTCTGTCTGTCAAATAAATAAATAAATAAATATCTTAAACAAATAAAAACAATAAAATACTATCGTACATTCTTTAAAACAGGAAAGCCTGTAAAAGAAAGGGCACTCTAGGAAGATTAATCTGAGGGACATTTAAGAGCCACGAAAAGGAAGAGACTGCGTGCTTTATAGAGACAATGCAGCCAGCTATTGTAGACTGCAATGGATAAGAAGGAGGAGAAAATATTGACATAATTATCTGTGCTTGTTAATAAAAAGGAAAGCCATTTCTAGGTTGTGGCCTCATTGCTGAATGCTAATCTGGTCTCTGTCCTACTCTGGAGCTCTGCATGTCCTCTGCTTCCTAGAGCTTCCAACAAGGGCCTAAGACACCTGGAAAAACCTGTCCAGAGGCACAGCACAGAATATTATGTGTCAAGGTCCTAGACTAGAAAGCCGTCTCATTTATACTGTCCTATGTTTATACACATTTCTATCAGATGTTGAGGTTTTATTCATGTTTGCTGTTGTGTTCTGAATTATACTTATTACTCAAATTTTAATGTCTAATTTCATTTACTGGACGTTCACCTGATATATCACTGCCTCTGTATTTATTCATGCCCTGTGTCTTCTTTGGACACCAATTCCAGTCCTTGGATGTGCAACCTTCTTTCTGAGCTGACTCCATTCTGGATTTACACTGGCTCAAATGAAAGCAGATCCCTACTTTCTCATTCAAGCTTCACTGAGCTCATTAGCTCTGAACTTGCCTTTGCCCTTGGGGAACATGCTATTTTCATATTCGCTCTTTCTGCATTTACCTAATTCCTAGTTATCATTTTTGGTTTGTGTGCCATGTTATCTACTCTGCTCTGGATGGTCTCTGCTGATTTTGAATACTATGTTCTTTGAACCCCATCAATCTGCTTGTTGTCTTCTGACCACAATTTGCTTATACCCATTTTTACTCCCGGAATTGCCTTTTTTTTTTTTTGAAGGGGTTTTCCATATCTTACCATTGTGGGTCCCTCAAACACATCAAAATCCATTTCAAAATCCACTGATTACAGAGAGCATTTTTGTCTGTTTACTTCCTACTCTTATGTATTTTATTTAATTTTGTTATTTTGCTAAAACATCCTAAATAAATTTAAATTACTCATTTACATTCATTTTGAACCCAATTTATTCTAAAGCTGGTGTAATGATTTGTATGTACAGCAAGATAAAATTAGAATATTTTCAAATTAAGCAGATGAAAAAGAGGAGCACAATGTAAGATAAACATTATTATGTCCTAAATTCTTGGCTAGAGATTAGACACACAACCAATAAGCAAGAGAAAAATATATCAGTTATCAGAATCAGTTTCTAAAAACAAATTCTTCAGAAAAAGTACTGAGACCAGATAGTCACTGACCTAAGAACCTCCTCATAGAGAAAACGCTGTGCAATATAAGGGCAAATATCTTCAAGAATATCTTTATGGTAATCTCCCACAAATTCTTAATAAATAACATAATTAAGCCTTTTGACCTGTCATGCATTTGCTTAGCTTTATAGTTATATAAAATGGGTATTTTTTTTTAGAAAATACATTGTAATATGTTGAATTTTAGCATGTATTTATTCCAAGAATTGAATAATAAAAATATCATTTTTATTTCAAGAAATTAAGAATGAAACTTCAAAATTAAGTTGCCAAAGTCTGAGTCGTCCAGAACATTTTCAAGCTGAAGACAATCCAAAAAAAAAAAGAAAGGAAGAAATCAGGCAAGGACAGCTCTCTCTTAAAGATGTTTTCCAAGACTAGTCCTAAAGGTTTCCCTTTTGCAAACTCTTTCTTTTCTTCTGGCTAATTCACCGAGGCTGAGTTAGAAGAAGGAATGATGTGATATGTGGGCCCTGTGAAAAAGCCGACTCTGAAAAGAAGACCGCTAACCGTCCAAAGACAGACAATGAATTCACTGGTCAGCATCTCTGGCAGGCTTCTCATTTCCTGTAGGCTCTAGTCTTCGTACTGGCTATGATGTTGCAAGCCAACAACCACTCATTTATTAGCAACCGAAGCTAGAGAAGTGTCCTGGATACTCACACACACACACACACACACACACATTACATAATTTATACAGATACACACACACATACTTCCTACAAACACACACATATGCATTTATTTTGCTCTTCATTCAATATAGCAAGACAAAAACTCTCTTTCAAACTCACCGCTGTGCCGTAAACCACTATTTCTGGGTGTAGAAACAACTGAGTGTCTTTTAAAAACTTTTCCTGATGCCTTTAAAAATCTCTGGATTTGAATTCTTTTAGTCAGATCAAGGATTCAAGCCTCAAAATCAGACTTTTTCCAACGCTGCTATTTTTAGCTACCACATTGTTTTTTTCTTATCAGAAATATAACATCCCTAAAATCTGGAATGATCCAACTTGATCTTTAGTTCTATATATGGAAAGAAATCCAAATGGTGTGACTTACGCAGATTTGTATTAAAGGTAATAGAACTGAAGAGCCTGAAATATGCTTGATTTTCTTTGTCTCCTCCCTGGGGCCCTTATCCAACATTTGGCTTTTAGATCAATATTTTATAATCATGTATTCATCCATGCATTGCTTTTAATGGCTTTCCATTAAACGGTTTACTCGACCCCAGGTAAAATCTAGTTCTTCCATGATCTACAAGCCACTGGACCTCTGGCCACTCCTGTTATCTCTCTCTGAGTCCCCAGGCACTTCCTCACTGATAACAGCTCCAGCCACAGGGGTCTCCTTAAAAGCTGTGAACCCTTATCTCTCAGGGCCTTTCACTTTTTGTTTCATTCTGGAATGCCTTTCTCTAAATATATGAGTGTATTTCTCCTTCATTTGTTTTATGTCACCCCGCCTATGATCTAACCAGAGAAGTGTTCAGTCACCCTATAAAAATGACACCCTCTTATCCAGTCCTGATCAGTTTTTACTCTTCTTACCTTGATTTATTTTTCCCCAGAGTTCTTATTTCATTTGAAAAAAATATAGATTTGTTGGTTTATTGTCTTTATTCTTTTTTTTTTTTTAGATTTTATTTATTCATTTGACAGAGATCACAAGTAGGCAGAGAGGCAGGCAGAGAGAGAGGGAGAAGCAGGCTCCCCGCTGAGCAGAGAGCCCGATGCGGGGCTTGATCGCAGGACCCTGAGATCATGACCTAAGCGGAAGACAGTGGCTTAACCCACTGAGCCACCCAGGCGCCCCTATTGTCTTTATTCTTGATAGACTCCAAGTACCTTAAGAACAGGAATTTTGTTGATTTATTATTATTATTTTTTTTACTGCAAGTTCTCAGTACTTAAGGCACTGCCTGACACACAGTAGGTTTGCATCAGGATTTCTTGAATGAATAAGTATATGTTTCCATCCACAGATATAAGTAATCCGTACTGAGGGGTGCGTGGGTGGCTCAGCTGTTATGTGTATGGTTCTTGATCTCAGCTCAGGTCTTGACTTTAAGGTCGTGAGTTTAAGCTGTGCACTGGGCTTGGAGTCTACTTAAAAAAAGAGAAAGAATATTCTCATTAAACAACTATTTGGGTTGCTATAGGTAATCTACACGGAACATTTACCGTGTGCCATTTTCTGTTACATGTAAAGAACAGGAAATAAAATGGATAGGATTACCACCATCAAGTAAGGTTAGTAGATGGGAAGTTATATATTGGACATTTAAAAACACGTAGGAAAATAAGGAACAATCAAGGAAAAGGACAGGTTGCTATGGGAAAAAGTAATAGACTGAGTTCTAATTTAGACTAAAATTAAAGATCTTTGAGGATATGACATTTAAGTTCATAGCTGGATAACAAGGAAAAAAAATGCAAAGAGTGAGGGTAAGAACATTCTATATATAGGGGGAAAAAAAAAGCCTTAGAATGTTAAAGGGACAAAAAGAAGGCTGGTTCCACTGTGCCAAGTGGACTAAAAATATACAGTTATATATGCACGTCTGGAACACAGAAGAGATGTCTGAGTTCTATATAGATTTAAGAATTATTAGCATAAAGCTGGTTTGTAAAAGCCTGATAATGAATGAGCTCCCCTCTGCAGAGATTAGAGAGAGAGAAATGGTCCTGATGAAGGCTGAGAAACTCCCACACTTAGCAGTTAGGAAGTGAAACGCAAGACAAAGAAGAATGCAAAGAAATGGCCAGAGAAGTTGAAAGATAGTGCCGGTATCTAACATTACTGAAGACAAGGAGAGAAAGGACCTCAGGGGATGTGATCCATTTCCAATGACTGACTCAAAGTTGACAATGGGCATGGCAGAACAAAGGCTATTGTTGCCTTTCCCCAGAGCACATTTTTGTAGTGTCATGGAGAAGAAAGACAAAGTCCATGAGAGAAAGAGAAAATGGAAGTTGAGGAAGTCCACGCTGTGTACATAAAATGTGTTCCAGGAATCCGATTGTGAAGAAAATCTGAAAACTAATGGGAGATGTCGAAGGGAATTTTGTGTTAAGAGGCAGTTATTAGAATACATTTGTTTGCCAAATAGAAGAACCCTGTACAGGGGGGGGGGGGGGCGATGGAGAATGGGGGGGAGGGGGGAGGAGTAGAAATTTCTGTATAAAAAATGTACATACACACAGAATTCTGATTTGGATTTCAAGGAATTCATAAACCTTATTCAATCCTTTCAGAATTCATGCATTTCAGTTTAATGGTGGATGCCCTAAGATGCACTTAGTCATTTCTTTTAAATGACGATCTTTCACATATAATTTTAAAATATGAGATTGGTGTATTCATGCAGTAACCTATAACAGATATTTATTTGTCCAGAAATCTACCTTCTCTCCTTTTTTTTTTTTTAACATTTCCTTTCTTAGCGTCATTTAGATACTCTGTTGGGGATCAGGATGGTATAGCAGAAAGCTCATTTCTTCCAATGGGAATAAAATACCTATCACACAGGTTTATTGAAATAATAATCCTTTCACCAACTTTGTGTAGGAAAAAAGTGCTGACCTCACATAGGTGATCAGGGGACTGCTAGTATTTCTGCCTGTTTCTGTATTTCTGGGAAATCTACAGCGAGGGTTATAAAGTTTAAAGACATTTTCTCTATTTTTAGGAGAATGACTTAGGGTGCACAGTTCAGCATCAGGCTCATTTTAAAATGATGTCTACCGGTAATCATGGCTGAACTGATTATAAATTGAAAGTGCATGTGGCCCATTGGTCACCTGTGTGCAGAGTAGTTCTGTTCCGATGTTGTAAGAGTGTAACAAGGAAACCTGAATACATCTATATTTTGTTGCAATACAAATCCAAGAGTTTTCCCACCCTAGCATCCAAAAATAATATAAAAAAGAGCAAATGAGAGGAAAAATGCACCATTTTCTATAATTAAATATAATTAATTATGTAAATACTTTCCAGGTGAGACAGAGAAGACTGTCATGTCAGTATCAATAATGGCAAAATTCTTTATTTTAAAAGCAAGATATTCTTATGCGTGAATCTAGCACAGCAATTGTAGAGAAAGAATAAAGGTTTTATTTTGTTCGCTCAGTCCATGTTTTCTGGTATCACTCTGCTAAAAACATCATGCATATTTGAATGCTGTTATTAATTCATCTTTGGAGAAAATAGACTAGAACAGTATTTTAGTGGAACTAGAAACCAAAGTAATGCACACCGTGCCGGTGTTGTAAAGGTGAGGGCCACAGAGGGTGCAAGGCGGCAGGGACAAGGTGGGGGACTGGGGGGGCCTCTGATGGAGGCCCCTGGCCTGTTTCTCGTTCTCTATCATTCCCACATGGAGATGAGATGTTTGTAGAGATCAAGTGCTGGTCACGTTATATCACGTCTTTCATCCATCAAACATGTTATTCTGCTTCTGTCAGTGACCAATGTCTGATACACATTCTTATCATTTGCCCAGTACTTTGTATTTTCAATGTTCTTTATAGTTATCGGTGAAATACGAGTATCTCCACGTGAGACCCATTTTGTATTAAATCCATTATACTCTCTGCTCCTATCCTGCTCCATTTTATTGATAAACAAGTCTGTCTCAGTAAGATTTGCTTATGAATGATGTTTATCTGACAAATATGTGACGGACTTTCTGTCTATCAATTAAAGAGATCTCTTTATAGCTAAATATATCATTGTATATTTGAGCAGAAATAGGATCATATAGTACAAACACTATTTTTTAAAGATTTATTTATTTGAGAGAAAGAATGTGAGAGAGAGAGAGAGAGACAGCATGAGACATGGGAGGTTAGAGGGAGAAGCAGACTCCCCACTGAACAGGACATCTGATGTGGGACTCGATCCTGGAACCCCGGGATCATGACCTGAGCTGAAGGCAGGTGCTTAACCCACTGAGCCACCCAGGTGCCCAGTACAAACACTTTTTAAACTTCCTTTTCACTTGATTAATTGAGGGCATCCTTTTAAAGGCCTATTTGTATAGTGCCTATTACCTACAATGTTTGACTTGAAGGACAGTAGTTTTTTAGCTCCTGAGACTGTCAGTAATACCATTATTCTTAAAACATCTTTATCATCACTTAGTCACAGGGATGAAATCAGGACCCCAAACTAACAATCCAAGAGGGCTTTTTGATAGACATATGAACTTGAGGTGGTGTGGCTGGTGGTTTATACCAGCGAGGCAATATGGGATTATGTGAGGGCCCTTGAATTGGCAAAATAGGTTAGTATAAAGACGTTTACTGACAAATATACTACCTCAAATTTTCACATTTTTGCCAATGACTGGCTTATTCAGTAAATCACATAATCCTAGAAAGCAGATGCTATAGTTATTAAAAAATAAATCAACAAATATAAGTTGTTGATTTAAAAGAGAAATCTTCAGAATAAAATTAAACATCGCTGGTAATTATAAGTTTAAATATTTTATAACCTGAGCTTAAAATCTTCTAATGTGTATGATTATCAATGTGCCTCAATAATTAGGAAATTATATCTTGAAAGAATTTAGATTTAAGGAGAAAAGATCAGGCAGACAAGGAGCTCATATGGATATATGATGTCAGATGTTAAAAATTTTATTTTGCTATATACCTCCTATATACCAACAAGTTATTCATTTCTTTATTCTAAGATTTTATTTTAATTTTTCAATTAGCCTATGTGATAGTATTTTATTCCTATTTGAAGAGCTTGGGATTTCCTGTGTGGCTTTCTCCTGCACAATCCTTATTCTCAACTGAGTAGGAGAATTAAACACTAAGAAGTGAAATATAAAAAGTGGCAAGGTAAATAAAATCCTTAACATTAAGAAATTATGAAAATATAGTAACTATAGAATGTTATAATTTGTAAATAATAGCATTCATTTTGATGCTTGTCAAAAACTTCATTTTTTAAAGGGAGATTTAATTTAGGAAGTATAGAGGTTATATTCCTGGAGGCCAGAACACCTAGTAATTGTAGAAAATATTTATGCTATAATAACATAAGTTTTGTCTAGAAGGTAAATATTAAAGTTTGGAATATAAGATGAGGGAAAGAAGGTGCTTAATAGCTTTCTCTTCTGGAAAGACCACAAAATGGTACTTAGGAAAATAGATCAGGGTTCTGAATGGGGAACATTATTAAGCTACCTGCAACACTTCATTAGGGAAATGCAAATCAAAACCACAATAAGACATCATCTCACACCAGTCAGAATGGCTAAAATCAAAACCACAAGAAATGATAAGCATTGGTGAGGATGTGGAGAACAAAGAACTCTCTTGCACTGTTGGTGGGAGTGCAAACTGGTGCAGCTACGGAAGAAAACAGTATGGAGGTTCCTCAGATAGTTAAGAGTAGAGCTCTCATACAATCCGGTAATTGGACTACTGGGTATTTAACCAAAGAACATGAAAACTCTCACTGGAAAGGATATATACACCCCTATGTTTGTTAGAGCATTGTTTACAGTAGCCGAGTATGGAAGCAGCCCAAGTGTTCATCAACAGATGAAAAGATAAAAAAAAGTGAGATTTTTAAATATATATAATATATAGTGGAATATTATTGAGCCGTAAAAAGAATGAAATCTTACCATTTGCCACAACGTGAATGAATAGCAAAGCAAAAGAGCCAGTCAGAAAATGAAAAATACCGCATGAGTTCACTCATATGTTGAATTTAAGAAACAAAACAAATGAACAAAGGGGAAGAAAAGAGAGACAAACTGAAGGAAAAAAACCCCCAGATTCTTAGCTATAGAGAAAGAACCAGAGGGGAGGGGTGTAGGGGATGGATGAAACAGGAGAAGGGATCAAGCACACACTTACCCTGAGGAGCGCGGAGTCCTATATGGACGTGTTGGGTCACTATATTGTACAACTGAAATTAATACGACACTGCATGTTAACGACACCAGAATTAAAATAAAAGCAAGAAACTGAAAAATAGTTACAGTCTTGCTATTAAGAGGTAATCACACAATTTTAAGGGTTCCTTTGCTGTCATTTTTGTACAGTTTTTCAAAATTTATATACGTTTTTCCGGACGTTTGTTTTCATATATATATGTTCCTCAATAGATTTTCCACTACATGTTAGATAGCAGTCGCATGATTTTACTAAAGCTGTTATAACAAAGTGCCACAAACCGGTGGCTCAAAGATGAATTTTTTGTCTCAGTGTCTGAAGGCTAGAAGTTTGAGATCCAGCGCTGGCACGGTTGCTTCCCTTTGAGCGCTGTGAGGACTGTGAGGGAGAGTCTGCTTTATGAGTCCCTCCTGGGTTTTGGTGGTTTTCCGGCAATGTTTAGCGTTATTGGGCTTGTGGATGCCTAAGCCCGTTCTTTGCCTTTATGTCCACCAGGCAGTCTCACTGAGTGTGTCTCTCAGTGCCCAAATGTCTTGTTTTATAAGGACAGCAGAGATACTGGATTAGGGCCTGCCCTTATGAAATCATTTTAATTTGATTCTCTCTGGAAAGACGCTGTCTTATAATAATGTCACATTCTGAGGCAGTGCGGGTTAGGACTCCAACATATCTTCTTTGGGAGTACCCAGTCATTATTTTTATTAATTCCGAAACTATTTGAAAATCTCAATTCTAATGACGACATAATATTTTTGTTGATAAGATAAAGCATGCTTTATTTAAACATTACCCTTTTCTTGGACATTTATTTGTTTAAACTTTTTCATCTTATAATAGTGCTATGAACATTCTTATGCAGAAATTTTTTTGTGTCTGAGTCTATATTTATTTTAAAGTTCTAAAAATGGAAACACATAGTATAAAAGTATGGATATTTACAAGACTCTTGATATTTATTGTCTAATTTGTCCCATAACATATCCCACTAAACTCTTTATTAATCTGGGTGGTGAATATTGAAATTCACTGTTGGCTTAATGTGAATGTTCTGTTTATAATGAGGTTGATTATTTTTTATGTTATTGTTCTCTTTTATATTGACTATTCAATTGCTCTGACCATTTTTCTATGGGATTTGATAGTCACCTCCTTGCTGATTTATCAAAAAGTTTCAACATATAACATTTTAAAATAGAGAGAGCTTATTTTAATTGTCATGTAAGGTTATACAATATAAAATTAAGTATGTGATTACTTAAAAATATGTATAGGTTCATCTTTTCA
This sequence comes from Lutra lutra, assembly GCF_902655055.1. Lineage (NCBI taxonomy): Eukaryota > Metazoa > Chordata > Mammalia > Carnivora > Mustelidae > Lutra > Lutra lutra. Next base: position 5,151,122 of record NC_062280.1, read on the forward strand.
TCAACAAAATTATAGTCCCTAAAAAATCCAAAATGCATAATTTATAGAAAATATTTAGGATTTTACATTTTGATAGCAGATATAATTCTAGTTATCCAGCTGCTGCAGAAGACTTAAACACAATGAAAGTTAATTATAAGTTTTCTCTGACACAGAAAGGTGAAGTGACTTTCCAATGTCACAAAACTAGAGAATCGCAGAAGTGGGAATAGAATTCAGGTCTACTGAATCCCAGTGCAATACTTTAGTAAGCAGTCAACTATGATCTGTTGTGAAATAATAATCGCTAATTACTTTGGGTATTCCTTTCATCCTTTAAAGATCTAATAATGCTTGCAAGTTCATAAAGTTTATCCAATGGACAACAATGTCTTATGAGAGGATTTTCCTTCAATATTATGTCAAATGAACTTTTTAAATTTGAAGGTTTCAGTAACAGTTTCAACTGAATTCTCTAATGCCAGTTGTTGACTTCTTTTCTAAAGGTGATGATAGGAGTATATAGGGTCTCTCCACCAAAGATGCCGAATGCTAACATTTATTGAGTTCTCACTGTGTGTAATACATTTACTGTTACCTGATTGATCCCCCATAAAACTCAAAAAGGCAAGAATTTTACAGATTAGAAACCAGTTGAGGGGCGCGTGGGTGGCTCAGTGGGTTAAGCCTCTGCCTTCGGCTCAGGTCATGATCTCCAGTTCCTGGGATCGAGCCCCACATCGGGCTCTTTGCTCAGCGGGGAGCCTGCTTTGCTTCCTCTCTCTCTGCCTGCCTCTCTGCCCACTGTGATCTCTGTCTGTCAAATAAATAAATAAATAAAAATCTTAAAAAGGAAAAAAAAAAAAAAAAACAGTTGAGATGGGCTCCAAGTCAAGAAAATCAAATAGAAGAGCCAAACTTTAAACTTAGGTCAAACTCCAAGGATCCCATTCTTTCCATGATGCTATGGTCACTATCTTGAATAGCCACTGAAGAAACAAGAGACAGAAACACAGATGGTGTAATGGATTCTGCGGAACACATTTTTTTAATGGTGTCATTAGACCGGAAGCAAGGACTAAAGCATTAAAGTAACGTTTTTGAAGGTGTTCAAGGTCTCATTCAGTCCTTACACAACTTTATTACGGCTATTTTCTTGGTGAGGGCATTAAGTTTCAAAGAAGTGAAATAAATTGTCCAAGAACATAAAGTCAGTTGGTGGTAGAAACATGACTGAAGGGACATATATCAGACCCCACAATTTGAGAACTTTCCTTAACTAACTCTTTGAGATTAGTTTTTGTTTTTGTTTTTGTTTCCCAAATTGAAGAGAACATAAAGAAGACCTATAGGAGCTACATCTGATTAATAGATACATACGTGATTTCACTTACTCATCAGCACTGTTATTGCACAATTTGGAAAACAGTTTTAGTTTTGAATTTTTAAAATGTGTATTTTTTAGCAGAGTTCGGGTACATGAGCAACTATAATTAGTCTGTGATAAATCTCAGAGACAAGCATAATTATGGCATTATCCACAAAATACTTGAGTTTTATTTCTTTTAAATCTCTTGGCTAGTGCTCTCTGTTCTAGTAATGGCACTCTGACATCAATGAGCATAAGATGCATCGGAAAAGAAAAGATGCAGATACCTTGGTTCCATCTCACATATTTCGCTTAAATATCTGGGAAGGAGACCCATAATTTTCAACGTAACATAATTTTTAATGCCAGAATAACAAGCACTGGAGTATTTTGGAAAAATAAACACTAAGAAATTCATAAACTAAATTTTAAAACCTTATCGGAAATTTTCAAGGGAAAACCCTATTCTAGAGAAATAATTATCAGAATTTAGCGTACATTAAGATCACCAGGCTTATTGGAAGTAAAGGGGTTAAGCTCCTAGAGATACTAATTCAGAAGGTCCTGGACTGCATATCAGGGGGTTATGCATATTTACTGTGACCAGACTATATTTTATATTATACAAAATTTGGGAAAACGATGCTATAAAATTATGTAGATAAAAACATTTTTCATGAGATTATTGGTGAAATGATGTAGGAGTCTTCATATACTCCCACTGGGTGGTTTTGGTAGAAAGAATTATATGTTATATTCTACCTAGTCACATCCAATTGATGATGTCAGAGAGCTGGTGAGGGTAAAACTGTGTGTAGTAACAGAATGAGGACTTCTAAATACAATGTACTCTTGGGGACTCGGTTACCAAATATTCCTGGGCCTTGTATCATCCATTCTCTAAAGTAATTTTTTTTTTTTATCTGAAGTGTTCCCAGTTCCATCCTCCCAGAATTTTAGAAGAGCCAATAGAACATTGTCTGACTTCAGTTTTCACATATCAACCATGGACGTCAACACCAGGTAGATTTCAAAGAACAATTGTGAATTTAATATAAGTACTTAAGAAAGAGACTTAAGATACACTTTCTGGATTGAATCAGAACATCAGAGCCCACAGTATAGAGATTGCATAATCTCAGAACATCATAGAACCTTGTACGGAACTTCATTGAGAGGTTATGCAAGGCTGCATCCAGAGGTTTTACTAACTAGAAGCATTACTAAGCAACTCTTTGCTGATTTTTATTTAAGTAGGTGACTTAAGTTGTTGACTTCTTTTCTAAAGGTGATGATAGGAGTATATAGGGTCTCCCCACCAAAGATGCCGAATGCTAACCTTTATTGCATTCTTACTGTGTGTAATATATTTACTGTTACCTGATTGATCCCCCATAAAATTAAAAAAGGCAAGAATTTTACAGATTAGAAACCAGTTGTTCACTAAACAAAGTGGTATTGTTATAAAGAAACACGAGCATTTCTTTCCTCTCAACTATTAGAATTAAGAATAATTATTCTTGGGGCACCTGGATGGCTTTGTTGGTTAAGTCTCTGATCCTTAATTTTGGCTCAGGTCATGATAATAGGGTCGTGAGATCAAGCCCCGCGCTCGGCTTTGTGCTGGGAGTGGAACCTGCTTCTGATTCTCTCCCTCTCCTTCTACCCCTCCCCCCTCCTGCTCTCTCTCTCTCTTTCAAAATAAATATTAAAAAAAAAAAAAGAATAGTAATTCTTGACCCAATTATCTTCATTTTATGGGTGCTGAGAATCATATAAGTGATTGGGTTTCCCACTTGGAGTTGTTTCCTGAAAGCTCAGAAGGAGAGTTATGACCCATTTTTAAGTTGAAAATTATGTGCCCTAATCTTACTCCTAGCTCTACTATTATTTTCCTAGTCTTATCTTTTTCTTTTCCCATTGCATTCATTTTAAATATAAAATCAAACTTCTGTAATGTTCACAAACCACTATAAATCATGTATTGTGACATGGTCAGATAAAAGTAAATTAAATAAACTAGTCAATATTAAATAATTTCTAATTAAACTAATGTAATATTTTAAAAGTGTTCTATGCTTAGTAGCTTCACATTAGAAGCTTTAGATTAAAAGATTAGAATCTTTTAAGAAAATAATATATTTGCATGATTCTATATAGTTATCAATATGCTATTTTTAACATGAATATATGTATTTGAAATGGGTGCCTTCGTTTTCTTTATCACTTACAATTTCATGATATTAGAAGATATTTGTCATCAATTATTTGCCTGCTTTCAAAGAAGTAATGAAATATTACTCTGAAAAATTATGGTCAAGGGCGCCTCGTTGGCTCAGTGGGTTAAACATCTGACTGTCGGCTTCAGCTCTGGTCATGATCTCAGGGTCATGAGATCGAGCCCTTGGGAGGCTCCACACGCAGAGGGACGTCTACATGAGATTCTCTCCCTCTGCCCTCCCCCATCTTGCACACCCATGTACGCGTGTGTTCTCTCTCAGATAAATAAATAAATCTTTTTAAAAAATTATGATCGGACTTAAAAATCACTTACAATTAGGAATAGCTGTGTTGTCTATATTCTGATAAACTCCTCAGTCCATAATTTACCGCCACTTTTTTTGTTGCTTGCTTCAAAAGACCCATAATGGAGCTCTCAGTTGAGAGGGGTAACCCCTACATTCTTACAAGTAGAGGCTGTATCTTCTGGATATTGCCAGATCAGTATTCTTCATAGTGGTGTGGAGAGAGAGTTAAGTTTAAATAATTTTAAGGTAGGAGAAAATTGATAAAGGAAGCTATAATGTGTAGGTGCGTGCCATAATAATTAAGTATTTGCATAGTTGACTGCAACCCTTATTAAGCACTGTGCCAAATGCCAGGCTGTTTTACATAATGGATGTAGGGGAAGGAGTCACACACACCCCAAAGTAATGGAACACATTAATAAAAGTTTGCACAGTGGGTGTCCTTCGTGCAGGCTGTGGTGACAAATATCCATGCCTTTACAAACTACGTGACATTATGTGGTCTAGTCCTCTGGGACTCACTTGCCATTTTACTGTCTATCATTTCTTTTCTGCTGTGGTGTGCAGTCTCTGAGTGATCTCAACAGAAGGTCACAGACAGTGAAGTTTCCATATCAAAATTTTTTTTTTCCTCCTCTCAGGCTTTAAATGATTTGCTTTTAAAGTTTATTGTACTTGGTTTCAGTAAATGTCCCAAGGAGATGGAGAGCAGGTCCCAGGACCCAGGCCTTCCGTCAGTGTGTTCATTCCCTGCGATGCTGCCGTCTTCCCAGGGCCCATTTCTATAAATCACGGCTGAAACATCTGCAGTAACACTTTTATTGTCTTTAACCTTATCTCCTGTTACTTTTAAGGTTCTTATAAGAAGAAAAAAAAAAGGGAAAGAAAGCAGTTTGTCTCGGTGTCTGTATTTCGGTGCCTATTGGCTATGAGCAGATGGTCAATGGCACTACATTACTGCTCTCAGAACCGCATCCCTGTCTCCATCAAAGTTCTCCTCACTCAGGCTCAGCCATCAAAGTGGAAGTGGGTGACTGAGAGTTAAATAGCATATCACCAGAGATCAGGTTATAGTGTTCTCACTTCATCAAATAATCTTGCCTGTTTTAAGCTGAACAAGTGCAGCAAATTATCTTTTTCCCCCATTTTTTATTTCGAAGCCAGTGTTTAACAATGGACCTTTACAAAGGGACATATTAAAACATCACCCTATCATCTCAGGTCTCGGTTGTCCAATGGTGAAATTGAAAGAGTGCACACACAGGGAGAGGACACCGTGCCTTTTCCGGAAAAGACAAACCTGTAATCTTGTGGAAGGCACTCAATTACGGCTCTGTGATAAGGATTGTGGGCATAACACCGGGGCCGCTCTGAGCACCCCCAAGGTGCCAACACCTGGAAAGTCTTTTATCCTCTGCCTCACCATTTCCAGTATGGTATTTTTAGACCTCGAAAAGCTGGCGTGCTGGGCATCTGTCCCTCCTACATCACTATTTCCCTCCCTCCCCCATTTTGAGGTGGCAGGCGCTGGTCTAACAGCTGAATTGTAAGCTAGCTCTGGACAGATGTCTGCACTGTTTCTCTACCTTTTACTCAAATATTCTGAGCCCAGCTGGAAGAAGAATCAGGGCAGAGGGGAAGGGGAATTTGGTCATTGGGGCAAGATTTCAAACGTTTGGGGTGTGGTACTCATTTAATGTGGGAGAAGTAACCATGTGATAAGCAAGTCCTTGATAAAACCTCCTTACTTGCAATTTGCCTGACGCTTTTCTTTATTTGAACGTAGGTAACCAGTGATACCTGGGGTAATAAATCATTTTTAAACATATCAAATACATAATTATGAGGCACGAATTGTGAAGTAAAGCACTTTAAGGTATTGGATTTTTAAAAATTGTCCTACCTGTGACACAATTTTTATTCAATATGTATAAAAATTGCTACTCTAAATCATGATCTATTTTCAAGGTTTTCATTGATATATATGCTAATTTCACGCCTAAGTTAAACAATTGTGAAACCACATTGGATCTGTGCTCGTCAAACAAACTACTGTCAACATGTTTTTGTGACTATAACCCCTATTAGTCACCAAGCTTCTTTCTGAGGTAGTCCAAAAAAAAGAATATCTAATATGAAAAATATCTGTTGCTTCTTCTCATTACCAATTTAAAATATGATTTTATGTTGGATGTATCTTTCATAAAGACACACTGTATTTTTCCCAATATGCTCTGACCTAAGTAACTTGTAGTCACTTGATTATTTTGATAATCGAAGTATAATTTGTCAATTCAGTATGAATCCAGGATCTTCTCATCCCATGATTTGCTGTGTCGGTCCTGGGCTGGTTCCCACTGCTGACACTTCCGACCTGCTCTGGATTGCATGGTGCCAACCCTATGACATTCTCAGGGTCCCTTCCCAACAGTTTTCATTTAAGTTTATGCCACAGAGGCTTTGGGGAGAGATGTCTCTAAGAGTGACTGACTCTGCTGTAAGACAACTTGCACCAGGCAGTCCCTGTCCTCACTGTACCAGCTCTCCGCAGGCAGAAGCTGGGCCGTTCCAGATCCTGCCGTTGGCCGTAGCTCCTGACCTCTCCCAGAACCACTGCTTCTAAGACTAAGACTAGCCTAAGGCTAGCCTAAGACTAAGACTAGCAGCTTAACCTGCTACTCCTAATTTCTGGTTTGCCTCATGATTCCATGCTTGACTTTCAACTAAACCAACATTTTTTTTTTCTTAAATTGAAGTATAATTTACATACAATGTTATACTGGTTTTAAGTGTACAACATGATTCAGTAATTCTGTAGGTTATTCAGTGCTCATCCAGTAACACATGTAGTACAGTGTCACTACAATATTACTGACTATATTCTCTACACTCCGTGATTTAGTGACTTTGTAACTAAGAGTTTATCGCTTTTAATCCCCTTCAGCTATTTCCCTCGTTCCTCTAGATGCCTCCCCTCTGGCAACCATCAGTTTGTCCTCAGGATTTAAAAGTCTATTTTTGTTTGCTTGCTCATTTGTTTTGTTTTTTTTTTTAGGTTCCACAGATAAGCAAAATCAAATGGTATTTGTCTTTCCCTGTTGGACATATTTTACTTGGCTTAATACCTTCTAGGTCCATCCATGTTGCAAGTGGTAAGATTTCATTCTTTTGTATGGGTGAGTCATATTCTATTGTATTGATACCCCACATCTTCTTTATCCATTCATCTATTGATGGACACTTGGACAATCAACCTTTTTTTTTTTTTTAAGATTTTATTTATTTATTTGACAGGCAGAGATCACAAGTAGGCAGAGAAGCAGGCAGAGAGGGGGAAGCAGGCTCCCCGCTGAGCAGAGAGCCTGATGTGGGGCTCGATCCCAGGACCCTGAGATCATGACCTGAGCTGAAGGAAGAGGCTTAACCCTCTGAGCCGCCCAGGTGCCCCGATCAACCTCTGTTTAACAAACCCATCGCAGAGCATGGGTGAGCTCTTCAAGCGTTAGGAAGCGTGGCTGACTGACAACTCCAACCACTGCACCCTTGGGTACACTATGGGTTTCACGCCAAGAGCACACTTGTTCCAAGCTGCTCTAAGTCAATGATTATGAATGATGAGAATATTTAAACCAAGTCATTAATGTATAAGGCAGGATTTCTTTAATGAGTAGTCTTTGCTCTTGGGGCTTCATATCAGCTTATCCCAAAGTTTCCCAGAACTGTGCTATGATCTGAGTCTTTTCCTACCCAATATTTCTTCTTTCCTTCTCTCCTCTCATAGTTGTAGAACTGCATCGTGATCTGACAGCTCTTCATCTACTCCCGTTCTGTTCCCCTTTCTGTACCATTATAATGTATATTGTGAATATAGAGCTTTTCAAATGTACTTGTTCACAGAAACCTACTTTTAAAAAACCTTCGGGGGATACAATCCTATGCAACATTCTTTGTGGGATACTCATGTAATTTTTAAACACAGTAATTTATCACCTTGCAAATTTGCTACTTTTCTAATTAATCAAGATATAGAAGGTGAAATTGCAGAGTTGACTGCAATTAAGACAGGAAGGAGTTCTCGTTGAACCGATGTTAGATGGCAGTAAGGGAGATGACTGAGTCTTGAAAAGGATGGGATGTGGTCAAGTCAAAAGAGAAAAAGGAAATGATTAAATTGTAAGTGTCTTCAATATGCCAGATTATATAGTAGGCTTCCCCTAACAGCCAACTTTGTCTGACCCTAAAACCTTTCCAGGAAAGCTCTAAACCTAATTATTATCAAGATAAATCATTTGGTATTTTCAGTCTTACGGTGATGCTCTGATGAAAGAAGTATTATTTTAAATTTTCCATGAAAAATTTTATTCCTATCATCACTGTATCTCGGTATGATTAATTTCTACATCATAATACCAAAATGGATTTAAAGATTTATTTTAACTAAGTAGACATAAATCAATTTTATTATGTGTATCCTTTGGAAATGTTTCTCTTCCTTTTTGCTTTGTCCTTTGGAAGCTGGTTATGAATTAAATGCTGGTTATGAATTAAAAGCCTCTGGTTTTCTGATGTATATCTAGATAATAACCTCTCATTTTCTTTCATAGTCTCCTTTTTGATTTCTTGTGATTTTCTTATCCTTATATCCTAAATTGAATTTCGTCTGCAGACCTAGTAGAAGGTAACAATCTGATATCTATTTGTCTTTGTTTATGGACAAAGTGCGTCACAAAGATTGTGCGCAACGAGCACACTGCGAAGTAGCAGCTTGATTATCAAGAGTCAACAATCAAAATTAATGTTCAGCAAAAGCTTATGATCATTAAGATAGGTGTGCAAATAAAAGGCTTTCCTGCAAATAATTTAATGCTTCATGAATTTCTCCTATTCTACTTATTTAGAAGTCACATAGGACCCCCCAAAATGTCAATGCTCAAAAATATTGATTGACTCCTTTGATATTGTATTGAACAAATAATTAGGGATAGAACATTTGTTTATTCATGAGTTCACTTATTTTTTCACTATGTATGGAATTCCCATTATGTACATGGCACCATATCACGTGACTGTGGATATATATGTGATAAACAAGAATGAGATTTGACGGCCCTGCCAATTTTCCAGTGAACTTTCCTGAAACAGACCACCTCGTGGGTCTCTGGATATTGTTTTGGATTCCTATGACCTTATTCTCTTTAACTTTCCAAGTGACTCTCATCCTCCTGGGTTTCCTTGCTATTCCATACCTTGTGCTTAAACCGGTAGTTTCTTCCTGTAGACCTTATAGATCAGCTATAACTTGCTGGATACTTTTAAGGCAAACAGTGCAACTAAATTCCTCAAAAAACATAACTTATCTTTAATCAACAGAACATTAGTCAGCTCTTATTCTTTGGATCCTTTCATGATGGTTCGACTGCCCTTTATGCCTGAGCTCCGTTTGCTAGAAAGCTCTCTAGGAGCCTCGCCAATTAAGTGGATTAGTAAATCTAATGAGACATCATGTAGGGGGACAAATACTACACCAAAACCAAAAGTGTAAGAGATATGATTCCATCAGATTCCATCTCATCTTATGAATGGAGAGAATATCGGACCACATTACTCCACAGGGCCTGTAAATTCCGAAAGAGGCAATGTATGTGAAAATTATTTGAAAAAATAGACAATGAAACTCATGTTTCATGAGGATCTGTGATGTGCTGGGTACTGCCCCAAATCGGGATCTCATTTAGTCCTTACAACAGACCTGTAAAGTAGGCGGCAGAGGGAGAAACTCCTACACAGCTCGTCTCTGGCACAGCTCAGGTTCCAACCTCAGGCTTCTGGTGTCACTGGAGCATAGTTTCCTTGCACCGCAGTGCAATTTTAGGAGCAGAGACTTTAAATGGCATCTGATAATTCTGTGTTAGGCGTGAGTTTTCATTTCTGCTTCCTACTGACTTCCATGTTAGAGGACAGGAAGAGAGGATATTTCACTTGTCAAGATTACCTGACTGTCTGATTTAGAGGTGAATAAAACAAGGGACACTATTAGTACAGATAGAGAATAAAGCCACCTAATGGCAGTGACAGCATTTCAAATTGAGTCTTTTTCTATAAAATGCCAATTATAAAATACAAATGAAAAGTATGGGATGGCATGATCTATTTAAAGTACATTTTCCTTCTCTAAGAATTTAATTATTATCATTCTATTTAATGGGGATACTTCAAAAGGAGACGTATTCCCTGCCAAACTGCAGGTAGAAGGGGTTTTGCTTCAGAAAAAAATTTTTTTTGGTTAAAAACTATGAATAGAATAAGAGAGGTTTGTTCAGTCACTGTAGAGGAATATCGCTGGTATCTTAGATTATACATAAAATAGCTTTGTGCACATTGAAACAAGTAATGACTTCTGTCTTTGTGAGCTTTTACAGTTAAATTGTTTTCTTTGAAAGCTATTTCTATAGCACCTCATCTGGCCTCTATGATCACTTAATTCTTCTCCCCGTCTTTCTCTTCCCAGTTCGGTGACCAGTGGTCAAGAATTCATTGACACTCTGTTTTGCATAAAGCATAAATGGGTATAGAAACATAGAAAGCTCCTTAGATGTTATGAAGGAGTATAGAAATGGAGAAAACACTCAAAGAGGCACATAGCAAATAAAATGAAATAAATATATGGATGAATAAAATTTTTTTTTTGACAGGGAGAGAGACAGAGAGAGAGGGAACACAAGCAGGGGGATTGGGAGAGGGAGAAGCAGGCCCCTGATGCGGGGCCCATCCCAGGATCCTGGGATCATAACCTGAACAGAAGGCAGATGCTTAACGGCTGAGCCACCCAGGTGCCCCATGAATAAACAATTTTAGTAGCTTAGTGGGTTAAAGGAATCAAATTTGCTTCTATTTCCTTTGAAATGTATCTCCTAATTGGATTTGTGATTCAGGGTGGCTCCCTTTGCACCTGTTGGAGACATTAGTTAAAATATGAGCGTTTTGTCAAGGTAAAGGAGAAAGAACAATGGACAGATGGGTGAACTAACTTTTAAAACTCAAATGTTAAAGTGCCAAAAAATAGTATAAGATTGCAAAAGAATATCGGTATGTGATTAGAAGGAGGTAGGAGAGAAAAACCTAGAGAGTTATAAATAGATAATTGAGTAGTGATGCTCATATTTGGTCAATGCCCATTACATATAAAAACATTTTTTCCTATTTATTATGGTGGTATCTTAGTAGTTTTTCCAGGTAGTGATCAAAATCTATGTGAAGCAGGTTGTCAGTATAAATTATTGCTACATTAAGCCCAAGTAAATTACAAATTATTCTAAAAAGTGTTACTTTTTTCCTTGTACCGTGCAGTGATTTAAAAGACAGGTTTCAAGCATTATTTTTATTGTTATTTTTTTTAGTTTCTATGGGTTCTATCTGGTTATGATGTTATTGATCTACAATATTGCAAAAATAGCGTGTTGCTACTAACAGAGCCATCAGTAGAAAGCAGATCATTTTGAGTCATAAAAAAAGAAAGCTTCTAATAAGACCCAACATCATCGTGATTTAAAATAACGAACTATGATAAATAAAGATATGACAACTTTGAAAAAAGAAGATTCTCATTTAAATCTTATTCTCAGTCTAGAGCAAAGATGTGACCCCCTACGTCAGAGGGTCTGGTGAAAATGCGAAATGATATCACAAACGCTAAGGGCTCTGTAACCATGCTGCCAGATTGGTGGCAGGGAATTCTATCATATGCAACCCCCTGAATTAAATGGTGAAATGAGATATATCTCTTCCTGTACAGATAGAAAAATCATCCCACCTTGTGTTGCCCAGATTGAGTTTACACAGGCATGGAGAGAGAAAAATTCCTCTGACAGAACAAATGAACAATGAGACCATACTTGAAGACGTTTCTTCCACGCCCATCCACCATGGGGGGCGGGTTTGGCAAGAGATCCAGAGGCAGGAAGCACATCAATCTCCTTCAGCACTCTTCTTTTACTTGTCCATAAGTCTGTCTTTGCAGAACAGGTATCTGGACAACTGGAAATCCTTCAGCTACCGGAAGCAAAGATTCTCGGTTAGGATGGTAAAAGTGGTGATGGTTTTGGTAAAATCCTTCAGCTTGTCTGAAAAATAGAAACTATCTGAGCTAAAAATGCAGTTATATTTGGACAATTTGGAGGTTATTTGCTTTGGCCATCAGTAATTCAAAATAAGAAGTATTTTATGAATAATATTCAACAGAGAGAGCAATGAATGCTCAATGCTGGTATTGTTCTATTGTCAAAAAATATACCCAGAATATATCTAAAAACACTGTGTAATTCTATGCAAACATAAGGTATAAATCTCAGTTTATAATGTGAAAGTATACTAAATGTTTTACATTTCTTGGCAAAGTGTCTCAAGATCTGCTGGGAAGTTATAACTGTATTTATTTTATTTTCATGAGTGTCATCACACTTTGAGCAGCTGTGACAATTTACTGTTGGAATAACTCCATCCCAAAATTATTACTATAAATTGAAGTCCTATTTTTCTGCCCCAAGTGTATTCTTAATATTAACAGTTGGTAATTAGTCTGTCCTTTGCTGAGACACTGAATAGTTTTGAAGAGCATTCTGTACATTTAATCAGGAGAACACTTTCCCTGCAAAAACAGAGTATAAAATAGACCATTAATTGAATTGTGATAGTTTTCACTAATTGCTGATGATATCTCCATTCTGTTGCTTTTACAGTACATTCGTTAATATTATAAGGATAAAGTTGTTTTTTTTTTTCCCTGTAATTTTCCCTGTAATAATTTCCCTGTAATTCCTTCTTGAAAAACCCAACTTTGGAGAAAATACAAGATATAGATGCAAAAGCAAAGATTAAATTATTACAAACTGTTATTTTAAAAAGATAGATGTAGATGACATATTTTTCTTTAGAAAACTGCTAAGCAAACTGGTCATTCTTTATAATAAAATCTACTTGCCTGGGGCATATGCAAGTGAGCACATTCTGTTTCTTCACACCAACTAGGTCCTCACAGTCCGTATGCAGGCAGCGTGCTTCAGAGGTGGACAGCATACACTAGAGTAAATGTTAACTAGAATTAATCCTAGCAGGATAACGATACTTTTAAGCATCTTCTTTCCATTTTGCTTCAGTCTTGATCATCAAGCACTTTTAACTGATGTTCCCTTACTGTTTCCATTTCATGTTGCCATGAGGCCTAGGTAGATGTACATTTGCAAAGTTTCATTAAATTATTTTATGTCATTGAAGCAGATCGTCTTTATAATTCATTACATTTTTACTTATGAGTGTTCCTTCCAAACCCATGCTACTTACGACAAAGTAAAGCACCGTAAATCTTTTCATTAAGTTCTAAATTAAAATTTTGTTCCAGGGGATAATGGAAGGTTATGGTAGGTTAATGGTTAGAGTAAAATAAAATAGGGGACAAGATATAGGAAGTGATATTTAAATTTATCATATTGGGTTAATAATGGAGATCCTGCTTACCCAAGAAGTGAAATAATTTTAGTTAAGACAAAATTAAAATTTGATTAAGTTACTTTCCTTATTTTCATATAATTAAAATGTTATATGTTAGATTTTGATACAACTCTGCATTTTATACCAAGAGGCTTTATTTACCTGAGGGCATCATGTTTATACTTGGCAATTTTTTTTTGTCACTATTTTGAATGATCATTAGTCACAAAATTGATAAGATTTTATCAAGAGTGGATATTTGGGTCATTTCAGAGCTTTACTTTTTTTTTTTTTTTTCCCCAGTGCTTTGTTTTTTATAATCATGACTTAGAAAAATATGTGAGAGACTTAAAAATTGTCTCATTAAAATGGTTACAAATAATTAAAAGGCACAACCTGCTGGCTCCTTAATAGGTCACTCAAGTGCACATATCTGTGCTCACAAAGTGGAGAATGCACTTTATTTAGAATAATAGAACTAATAATAGACCCTTCTGTAAAGTGTTATTACAATAGAAATTTAAGGGAATTTGCTAAACCAACCCAGAAAACTTACAAATGAAGAAATTATCAAATGCTTGTGCTGAAGTTACTCCTGTATATATCTTTAAAATAGATTTTACTGGAGTCAAAAACAATATATGGACTATCGGCTTCAAAGTAAATCATACATACACTACTTCATTTATGCCTAATCATTTTAATAGTACTTTATTTGGGTAGCAGTTAATATCGCCTGGATACGAGCCAGGGGGAGAAAATGATTATGATAATACATTCGGTTACTAAATAGGCTGGATACTTCCAAGCCTCCAATGATACAGCTGTTAACGACGGTGGCTTTGCTAGTTAATCAGATGTTTGGCCGCTGGGGATTGCCCATGTGAATTGAATCTGACAGAGGCGTCTGCTTCACCTCAAATGTAATGATGCAAGTGTGTCACTTATTAAGGACTCCAGGAAAAATGCACATGGCATTTGCCCTCAAGCAACTAGAGCTCCTGTCCAAGTATCATCCCCATTTATGGTATGGCACTAAGTCATTCACTGATCGAATAATGATTCAAGAGTGAATGCAAGTGCCCTGCATATGGAGTAGTCGCGTGTGTGCATGTACATCACATACGTCGCATGTGCTTCGGCTTGGGCCGTTAGAAATTTAACATCCATGAGCACAGACAACGCCATTTAAGAAACTGAATCTGATCTGTTAGTAGTTCCCAGAAGTGGAGATAAAAAACTCATTTGTAAGTAAAATATGAACTATATTATCCACATCTTTTCAGCCATAGTGCCCTGAGATGGTGGGAAAAAAAAAAAAATCTGGGTTTAAATCTATTTGAGATTATTTCAACTATTTTATACTGCAGTTGACTTTTGGTTTACTTTTTCTGAAATATTGTGTCCGCTGATTAACCTGAGGCAGGCTTTAAATAAACACACTTGTGACCCTTTTATATTGAACAAGTTGGCATTCTTGGTGTGGGGTGTCTGATGCATTGATTTTTGGCAACAAATTTCAAGGTTGTGGGAAAATAAAAAGGACGGAAGCTACGTTGTGTGGGTGGACACGAGAAACCGGATTCTCTCCTTCCTTCAGTCAGATCAGTCAGCAGTCAGCTGCCCGAATATCGACTGTGCAGAGGGCGGAGGCCGGTCTTGGGTTCAGGGCTGCCCTTGGAAAAGAGGGACGGATGGAAAGGCAAGCAGCAGTGCTGGGTTGAAGCGTTTGTCAGGCCTTGGTCATAAACAATAACCCACAGACACGAGAGCACCGGCTGAGGATTTGTTAACTGTACCCAAACAGAAACAGTTCTTTAAACGTGCTTTTGAAAATCAATAAGATTAAAGTCCCTTTTGAAAAATGGATCTCGCTTCTCTTATGGCTCATGGTAAGGAGTTACCAAGAGCAACTCTTCAAATTTTAAAAGAAGCCTGCCATGACCTAAAGAAGAGTTCAAAGGAAATGATTTCTATGTTCTTAGTGAATTAGTGATGAAATGATGCATCTTAAAAATAGCCTTATAATAGTATGGGGCAAAAATTATCTACTAGGTTCTTCCTCTTTTCCATCAGTTAGATTGATTGCTGTTAGTGACCTGTTAGTCTCCCCTGGGTCTGTATTATTCACAGACTAAGACTTATGCAGACATAACTAGGTCACCTTAATTACCTGTGGAAATAAGGTGTACTTGTAAAAGTTTCACAGTGATAATTACTCCAAAATGCCAAAATTGTATATGCAAACCTTGGAATCTTGGAGGTACGTGCTGTAAATTATTACACAACCATGAGCAATCAAACCAAATGTTTTGTGTGTGTATACTCCCCCCCCCCCGCCAATTCTCCAGCATTCCTCAACATCATTCTTTTACCATAATAAAAATACAATCTTTGCCAAGCAATATATTGACTGTACACCTTTTGAATTAGCTGTCAGGATTTTTTTTTCTTTTCCCTCAATTCCTTTGCAGTGTTTAAGAAAATCAACAGACTATTGTAAAGGAACAAAAGAAAGCTAGTCATTTAAAAAAAAATCCAAAATGATAACACAGAAGCCATCTTAATCAGCATGTTTTTTTTTTTCTTCCCTGCAGACATTTCTGTACCTGTCATTTTGTCATAGAAATAAAATGAGGAAGATTAGAAAATTCATGGTCTTTTTAAACACTGAGGGAATGATGAGAAGAAATGTTTCACATTTTTATGAGTAGTTATAAATTTTTTTAAATTCCTGTTCACCACTGTATTTAAAACAACAATAATTTCATTGACGATCCAAAACTCTTGCACGTTCCTTTGTTCCTAAAGGCCAAAGGAACACTGCAGTTTGAGTAACGTTAGCAATTTTGAATTCTGAAAGTTTCCTGAAAATTTTAATGGAATAATCTATAGAGTAGATTACTAATATTGGAGATCATTATTTTCAATGGGAATAATGAAATAAGAACTTTTCGATTATTCCACAAAAAAATTAACTATTTTTAAACCAATCAACTTAATAATAGGATTGATTTTTATATTTGAATTATAACATATTTCCTGACTTTTATAGTGTATAACAGCATGAGATTTTTACAAAGGATTGTAGAAAAAAACGTTTTTGAAAGGAATTTTTTTTTTTTTAACCTTGAAAGTGAATGGATTTATAAGAAGGTCACCTAGCAAATATTTAAAGACCGGTAGCTACTGTAGGGAGTCCCAAGTGATCCACATTGCGAGCATTAAGAATTTTAGGTTTCTGATGTGAGGCAGAAGACAGCAGAATATTTCAACTGATTCTTTTCCCCCATTCTTAAAAGTTCTTATGCTGACAACTGTCCCCAAAACAGAATTTTGTCATCATTGTCACTTGTCTTCTTTTTCTGAGTCTAAGGTGGTAGTGATATAGTGCAATTTTCCTAAAAGGATATATTAAGCAAGAATTGGTGCTGCGTTGGGTGATTCTTAAGGAAAGAGCATAATCTGGTTTTGGAAATGGGATTTCTCTATTTTAAAAGCCTCCTCACACTCTGCCCTATTCAACAAAGTGCTTTATTCATTCATAATACCTCTTAAAACACTGCTCAGGTGCTGTCTGCAAGCCTAACTCTACTTTGAGCTTGGGTGGCCTGTTTAATTTATTTTTTGCAATTTTCATCTATCTGGCAACTTCCTGAGGCCAAATTAGCAATTTCCTAAAATCCTAATCCCAGCTGCTATTGTAAGTGTTAACACTTGCTGCAGAACAGACAAAGGAGAGTCCGTGCTGAGAAACACCATTGATAAGAAAGTGTAATTGCCACCATTTATCAAGCATTTACCCTTCATTCGTTTACCCTTGTGAGGTTCATCCCATCATTATCATCGTTTTACTGATTATGAACTTGAGGGGTAGAGACAAGAAATACGTCCAAGGGTGCTTTGCAGGGGCTGGAATCTGACCTCTGGTCTTGCTGATCTAGTCTATGAGTTAAGCCTCCAAGGGCTCTGCCACGTCAGCAATGGCGCGAGGACAAGAAATAGCCTCCGCGTCGCTCAACGGCAGCTTCTAGACATCGGATTGCTCGGGAAACCGAGTGGAACCCATTTTGGCTGAAGATGGTGAGAAGCAGGCCTTCTGCAGCATTCAAATATGCTCTCTTTATGTTTGTTTGTTTGTTTTTCCTCTAGTGTGAGATTCCATGAAGTCCTAATAGAGGGTGCCCTGAGATGAAAAAAGTCATCTGTTTTAAACTTGCTAACGGGATTTCATTTTCATCTCATGGTCCCAGAAACTGTGAGAGAGACTCTCAGTAATTTGCTTGCAGTCTTCTAAATCTATATGCTCCAAAGTCAAGAGTCGTTGAGGTGTGTCATCTGCTCACTCAAGTGTTGTTGCCTTTCAGGGACATGATAGTTATGGTCCCTAATTTGACTCCTTTTAGAGTAGAGAAATTTACTCATTAATTTCTTGCATTGTAAAATTGCCTCTAACTTCTGTAGGGCTCTTATCTACGTTATCTCCTGTGGGGGTCTCAGCATTATTATGAGACAGGAATTATTACCCCCAATTTAGAGATGAGAGCTTTAATGACGAGTGTGTTCACATGATGTGTCCCAGGTAATAAAACTAGGAAGTGGAACACTCTGAACTGGGTCAAGTGCTTCTTCTACTCTAGTGTAGCTCTTGTTACTCAGCGCAAGCAGAGAAGTGTGATCAGTGCTTTCACATCCCTGGACACAAGTGAAAAAATCCCAAACCGTAATCCAGATGTCCTGAATCATAATCTGCATATCAGAATTTAGGCATCTATGTTTTCTGAACACTACACTGTTTAGGATTGAGAACTCATGTCCTAAACAATACTCTTCTTTTTTGTTTGTTGATGCATTTCCATTTTTTTAAATTGTGGCAAGAAACACATAATATTAAATTTGGCATTTTAATCATTATTCAAAGTGTTAAATATATTCACACTATTCAGCAACAGATCTCTAGAATTTTCATCTTTTAAGACTGAAACTTTAAAACCATTAAACACTAATTCCCCCTCCTCATTTCCATTATTATATTTTGAAATAGTTTCAAACATCAGGAAAGTTGAAAGTATGGTATTAATTTTTTTTTCCCTGAAGAATTTGAGGTTAAGTTGCAGTGCATTTCCTACGTACAGGGACATTTTCCTTCATAACCACAGCACAGCCATCCAAGCCAGGAAATGAACACGAAACCATCACTTAATATCAAATACACAGACTCTGTTGGAGTTTTGCCAATTTTCCTAATGATGTCTTTTATGGTAATAAGATCCAGTTGAGAATCACATGTTGCTTTTAGTTTTATGTCTTTCATTTCCTTCAGTTTGAAACAGTTCTTCAATATTTCTTTGACTTTCATGACCTTGACTCTTAACAAAGTTTCTAAGTCAGTAATGTTGCACAATTGACCCCAAATTGAATATCTGTTTTTCCTCAATTTGGAATAAGGTTATACCTTGCAAGAAAACCATAGAAGTGATGCTGTGTCCTTCTTAATGAATTCTGTCAAGTAGTCCATGTTTTTGATGTGTCCCATTACTGGTGATGATAACTTTCACCACAATATTCAGTGATATTTTTTAAGTTTCTCCGCTATAAGGGTACTATTTAAAATTTGTGATGAGTAAGTATTTTCTGGGGTAGTACTTTGAGTCAACATATGTTTTGTGTTTCTCATTGATCTTTTACACACTAGTTTTAGCATCTATTTATTGGCTAAGGTAATTATGGCTATGGGAGTTGCCAAACGGTGATTACAAGATTTCATTCTACTTTTACTAGTTGATATTCTACTATAAGAGAAAGCTTTGACCTCTTTCTTTTACTTAGTTGTTTATTTATATCTCTGTGCACTTGGATTCCTGTTTTAGTCAATGGAATATCATCTGTTAGTACCATTATTATTCTTTTAATACTGGGATCACTCTAGATTTGGCTGAAACTTATTTAAGCTGTCTTCTGATTTGCTACATTAGTTTTTGAGTCCTTCATTATTTTTTTGCACAATAATATGTTCCAGAGTTATTCTATTTTTCCCTGAGCTATTATTTACCCCAGTCTTGTAATCAGCAATTTTGGGGGGTAGCCTCAGGTCCTGGTCATGGAGAACATATTTGGAAACCAAGGTCTGGGCTCTACGTTTACTCAATGCTTTGTGGAAGAAGTGAGTCTCTGCTAAAGGTCTTCTCAGTGGACACCTATTTATTTGCATTTTATTTTTATCTTTTAATAAATATATGAAAATCATGTGTTTACACTAATATTTCTAATTACAATCTGACACCTATGGTCTTTATTCTAGTTTTCTACTTTCCTATACTCATAACTCCCTCATTGAACAGTGAAAAGCCTTTTTTATTTATTGACTTATTATAAGAATGCTCTGCACATGTGACCCATTTTCCGTTATCAGTGCCGCCTCCACCTGCTCTCGCACAGATGTCTTTTCAGCTCTGCTCAGGCTCCCACACCCTCAGCCTGCACCACAATGCCTACTGTCCTGTGTTGATGTCCGCTTTGTTGGGCTCCCCATAGCAGATTTTAGACAAAACTTCTATGGAAAGAAGGAAAGGAAGAAATAAAGAGGGAAGGAAAGAAAGAAGGAAGGAAAGTAGGAGAGGAGGAAGGAAAGAAAGTGATCAGTAAACATCTTAAAAGCAAACCCTTGTGCACCATTGGTGGGAATGCAAACTGGTACAGGCACTGTGGAAAACTGTATGGAGGTTCCTCAAAAAAAGTAAAAATACAATTACCATATGATCCACTAATTCCAATACTGCACATTTACCCAAAGAAAACGAAAACACCAGTTTGAAAAGATACATGCACCCCTGTGTTTGTTGAAACATATTTACAATAACCAAGATATGGAAGTTGTGTAAGTGTCCTTGGTAGAGTAATGAATAAAGAAGCTGTGAGATATATACTTGTACATACACCAAGGATTTGTTTTTTTATTACACACTGTATTTAACAGAGAATTTTAACGGTGAATTCATCAGGATATGCTATCTAACTGTTGAAAGAATGGAGGAATGAATAAAGGATTTCACTAGTTACAATGAAATCTGAGAAACAGTTCATAAAAATTAATATGTCCAAAATATGGTAACAACTTGTGGTTTAAGACAACTTATTTCTTTGCTGTATTAAACTAGCAATTTGCCACTAACTGTAAGGATTTAAAATTTTAAATGGAAGCAAGACCGCTGGAAGGAAGAGCACAACAATATCTGGTGCTAAATATGACGTTACATAGATGTCTTTATGTATATGTGGAGGTAAATAAACCTCCTGAGCCCTTCCTTTCACCTTCCCTCACCATTTTGCTTAACTGAATAATAACTTTACTTTCACAATATATGTATTGGAGATAGATCAAGGGTTTGAGTTTTATTTTTCACTCAGTGGTTATTTAAGGTTGAAAAACGACTTTCATATTTAAATATCGATATAGTCATCTGCAAAATTGTATGAGTTTTATCGATTTTTTTTTTTTTACTTTTGGGGAAATTAATGAGAACTATTTTGAATGTTTCAAAGTGCTTCTCAAGTCAAATGTTTCATTTCATAGCTTAAGGATTTGCATGTAAAAT
Source organism: Lutra lutra (assembly GCF_902655055.1). Taxonomy (NCBI): domain Eukaryota; kingdom Metazoa; phylum Chordata; class Mammalia; order Carnivora; family Mustelidae; genus Lutra; species Lutra lutra. Next base: position 5,172,076 of record NC_062280.1, read on the forward strand.
ATTTAAAATTTTCCATAATTATTTTTTATGTATCCTATTCAGTCCATCAATTTTGAAGTGTAATACTGGATTCCATGGTGTGTTGTAAGCACTTTTACCAGTAGCATGCCAATCATCAGGATCTCTGTTCTGGTGAGTTCTTATTGGACCTAAGAAACTGGAAGAATTCCCTTGAGTTTGCCAACAGATTCCTCAAAATTAGTATTTTAGTGGTCTATATACACTGATGATAGTTTACTTTGGAGCACATTAGCATGACCTGAGTTTGGAAGTATCTGATGAAATTCAGAAGAAAAAAAAACCCACATGTATTAAAATGTACATGAACAACAGGTATAGAAAGAAGAGATATACAAATGTTAAGGGAAAGAAGTCACACACAAGAACCTCAACCTTATTATTTCGTTTATACAATACAAATACTGGAGGAGTTAATCTCTGCAGTTGGGTATGGGATTGCATAGAAAGTAACAAAAGAAGACTTTCTAGCATGCTGGTATTTTTCTATTTCTTACTCTAAATGCTGATTTCAAGGGTGTGTTCTGTTTGTGAAAAAAATTTTAAAAACTGCTTTACAATGCGATATTTGTGTTTGGTATGTTATCTTTAAATAAGTTTTAGAAAGAATCCTGCCCGTGTTTCAGAACAAGGACAAAAAAAAAATTTTTCTGAGGATCTCACAGACCTTGTGGGTCACCCTTAGGAGATGTTTTTGGGGGCCAAGAACTCAGTCACCTCTGAGGTAGATTTGGCAAGGTCATTTGTCATTCTCAAATGAGCATGGTCTTGGCAACTGCTCATCAGCAAAGACGGCCACTTTGAGTTGGAAACTCACTTTTCACAAAGGTTCTCTGCTTCTGATGGAATGGATTATGATACAGAGGAAAAGGTCAAGTAAAATGCCTTGACCATATAAATAATCAATAGAGGTGGCTGATTCAATAACGTCATGATTGATATGACTTGTTGATTTTGTAGTTCGAAGACAATGACAAGCATTATTGTCTGGTTGTATGGAGCCTACAGGACTGCATCTCATGTAAGTGTCTTTAAATTTAGCTTGGACTTGCATTCTGGGAATTCTGGATGCTTATTTTTTAGTGGGTGTATTTCTCCCTTTGATCTGATTCATTTTTGTTGTTGTTGATGATGGTAGTAATGACTCTTTGTTTTGTTTCTCCTTTTTTTTCAGGAGTTAGGAATAATATCCTTATGGATTCTATCATCTTTCATATTAGCTTTCAATACAAAATGACATGCTGAACAGCCACAGTGATTCATCCAGCTTTCTATGGAACAATTGGTGATTGAACTGGTGAATATGTTTTGCCCTTAGGGAATACTAAATACGGTTAATGTTGAACTTTATCTCATTTCTCTTTTTCTCCTGTGTGCATATGTAAAATAAAACTGTACATAAAAACTGGGCAACAGAATTGTTGTTCATAAAAATAATCAAGGTAGGCATCTGGTTAAGACATGTGTTCAATTGTTTTGTTCAGCTTAAACAGAGCTCAGCATTTTCAATGTTTGGGAAGTAATTCTCTCATTTTTATCAAGCAAATCCCAGTCTAGATTATTTATCCCTCCAAAAATAACTCATTAGAATAACTTTTAATGGGGAATATCTTCTATTTCTTAATCGGTTTAGTGAGTTGCTCTAAGTTCATTCCTAATTAAGGTAAAATTTTAAGAGACTATTCTCATATTTATGCCAGTTTTCTTAAATCTCATAAATCACTTATATAGTTGACTTAGTTTAACTACTGAATCAATAGATATACCATCGAAACAGGGTATCATTGTCATTATTTTGTCAGTACATACCTCAGCCACCATGGCTCATTTCTAAATGAGTAACTTTCAGCCAGTGAATGGTTTAAAATTCATCAAGTGCCCTAAATGCTTGAGAGGTATATCTTAGACACTAAAATTCAGGGTCAGAGTTGTCCAGTAATATCAGTTATGAACTTAAATAAGTCCTTAGCTTTTGTAATCATCATCTTTTCTCTTTATTTGGGATCTCTTTCTGCCTGGAATGACCATGAAATACTGAACATGTCCTATGACTTGGCCAGGGCCACCTTGCCGTGAATAGGTGGGCAGTAATGAAGAAACAGGAATTTAGTATTAGGAAAATCTAAGTCATCCAAGAGAGGCACATTCAGGTAGGATTCTGATCAAGGCCTTACTAGGACAAGTAGAAGCAAGCTTAGAGAGAGAAACCAGAACCGTGAGCAGTGGAGGAAGACTAAGTGAGGCACACCAGTCTTGGAATATAGCTAGAATTATTTCCAGGTATTGTCTTTTTATTTTTTTAAATTAACATATAATGCATTATTTGCTTCAGGGATACAGGTCTATGAATCATCTATGAATCTACGAATTCAATCTATGAATCATCAGTCTTACACAATTCAGAGCACTCCCATAGCACATACCCTCCCCAGTGTCCATCATCCAACCACCCCATTCCTCCCACTCCCCTCCCCTCCAGAAACCCTCAGTTTGTTTCCTGAGATTAAGAGTCTCTTAAGGTTTTATCCCCTCCCCCATCCCATCTTGTTTCTTTTTTTCTCTCCCTTCCCCACAAGACCCCCCACCCTGCCTCTCAAATAAAGGCGGTTCTGGACCAGAGCTCTATATTTTCCAATTTTTTTTTTATTTTGTGTTTTTAAACTTGAAATATTTCCATCATATAGAAAAGTATAGAGAATAATTTAACAAATACCTATGTATCAGTAAACAACTTTAGAAAAAATGCATGTTTTTGACATATTTTATTTTTTAAAGTAAAGAAAAATGTCACACTTGCTCTCACATTCTCTCTCTTTCAAATAAATAAAATCTTAAGAAAAAAAGAGGGGAGCATCTGGGTGTCTCAGTCAGTTAAGGGTCTGCCTTCAGCTTAGATCATAATCCCAGGATCCTAGTTATATATTTTTTTTTGAAAAAATAATCACATTTTCAATATTTTCCAAGGAAAAACATCCTGAAATATATTTTCTGCTATTCTTTTAAAAATAATTTATGGTTTTGTTTTTCTGTTTTATTTTATTTGAAATTTGAGATAGAATATATATATATATTTATATGAAATTTGAGATATAAATATATATATTTATATATATGTAAAAATACATATTTTTTTGAGAGAGAGAGAGAGAGAAAACAATCAGGGGGAGCAACAGAAGGAGAGGAAGAAGCAGGCTCCCCACTGAGCAGGGAACCCGATGTGGTGCTTTTTCCTAGGACCCCAGGATCATGACTTGAGCTGAAGGCAGACACTTAACCTACTGAGCCACCCAGGCACCCAGAAATATATTTTTTTAGCAAACGGATAATCTATCATCTGATTTACAGATCATCAATTCATTCCCTACTGATTTGTAGTACAACTTCCACATAGAAATCTCCAAGAGAGGTGTGGGTCTGCCTCTGGATAGTTTTCCAGTGGGGTGTTTGTACATTTCTGTGAAGTCACTGTATGCTGAATTACTATAGCTTTACCATAATATATACTTCTGCACATTCCCTAAACAATTTTTTCTTTGTTATTATTGTCCTATACATTTTTGTCTCTTATCTTTCTTAGGAACTTTATGATCAAATTGTCAAGTTCCATTAAATGGCTGTTGGTGTTTTGATTGGACTTGTATTGAACTTATAGATTAATTTGGAGAAAACTTACCATCTACATGGCATAAACCCTTCAGTCCACCCACAGACATGTATATCTCTTTATAGGTACAAGCTTTTCCTATGACTTTCAGTAAAGATTTATAATTTTCTCCATAAAGGCTTCTTTATTTTTCCAGATTTGTTTCAAGAATACCTTACATGTTGTGGTGAATGTTATTTTATTATAATATTTTACTTGTTTATGTACATGTATAAGATTACTTTTGCATTCTTACCATGTTTTCATCAATTTCATCAAACTTATTAACTGTAGGTTAAAAATTTTTACTGTATATTTTCTAGGTAAAAATAATTAAAAGCACAAGTACACCAATAGTTTTATTCTTCCAAATTTAATACTTCCTTGCTCCCTACTCCCACTCCTTATTTTGCTCTGCTGGATAGGACTCCCCAAACAAGGTAAAAAAGTAGAGATCATAATGAATATGTCAGTTTTTTTCTTTGTTGAAATGTCAATGCTTTTAAAGTTTTCCCGGTAAATACAATGTTTAATCTAGCTTATGTTGTTGTCTTGAGTTCTGTGCGTTTGCTTAACGGCTTAGGAAAATCACTTACTATTTCAAATTTTCAGGAGTATCTATCAGGAGTAAGTGTGAAATTTTGTCAAATGCTTTTTCAGGATCTATTGAAATGATTATCATATTTTTTCTTCTTTAATTTATTAACTTGGTGTTTTCTTGGCTTAGTTTGGTTAGCCGAATTGTCATTGACATGAACAACAACAATAATAAACACCTGATAAATTTGATACATTATTATTTTACACAGTTTTTGAATCTCTTTTTAGGTATTATCTATTTTTTTCTTATCTCTTTATATGTTTTATTCTTCCTTTTTGCCTTCCCTCTTTCCCTTATATTTCTCTTCTGTCTGCATTTTTTTCCTTTCTCCCCTTCTTCCTGCTTACGCCATATATTATAAGTCTAGAAAAACCATGTTATAACAATTGGTTTGCGCAATCGTGTCATGTGAAAAAAAGTTAAGAATTGAGAACAAATCTATAGTCTTTTATTTATTTTTTTGCTTGTATATTTAATATTTACAGTGCTCTTCATCTTTTCCTATAGATTGGATTTAGCGTCCAATGTCCCTTCTCAGTCTGAAGGATTTGTGTTTTTAGAATTTCTTATGAAACAAGTTTGATAATAATACATTCTTTTAGTCTTTGTAAAGACAAATTTTTATTTGAGTTGCATTTTAAAATAGATGTATACTTATCAGGATGCCTAGGTGACTCAGTCAGTTGAGCGTCCAACTCTTGGTTCCAGCTCAGGTTGTGATCTCAGGGTCACGGAGCCCCTCACAGGGCAGTAGTCTGCTTGAGAGTCCGTCTTTCCTCTCCTCTGGCCTCCACCACTGTCTCTCCCTTTCTCTCTCTCTCTTTCAAATACATAAATAAAATCTTAAAAAGAATTAAAAAATAAAATAGATATATAATTCTTGGTAGGTGATTTTTGTTTTCCAGTGCTTGGAATAGCCATTCAATCGCTTCTGGCCACCACAGTTTCTGAGGGAAGTCAGCCTGTGTTTACAACATTCTCCTATACCTTTTGAACACTTTTCTCTTGTTTTCAAAATCTCCTTTTCATCTTTGTTTCTCAACAGTTTGATTGTGTGTCTCTGTGTGAACCTGTCTTTATTGAATTTGGATTTTAATTTTTTTTAGCATTTACTGTTAGGTGAATTGTCTTTTTGAAAAATCAAATTTGGGATGCTTTCAACTATTATTTCTTCAAATATTTCTTTCTACATCTTTTACTCCCTCCTTTCCTTTTGTAACTCTCATTGCTTGTATGTTGGTGTAATTGATATTGTTCCCCAGGTTTATGAGACTTTGTTTACTCTTATTCAATTTTTTTTCTTCTCTGCTCTTCAGACTGAATAATTTCTATTGCTCTATTTTCATGTTCATTAATTATTTCTTGCCTTCCAAGTCTGCTAGTGAGCCCTTCAAGTTAATTTTGCATTTTATTTGTTGTACTTTTCAACTTCACAAATTTCATAGGATCACTTTTAAAAATAATTTTTACTCATTTTTGAAATTAGCCATTCACTACAACATTGTTACCATGTTATCTTTTCTTTAAACATTTCTTCTCATTATTTCCATCTATCAATAATAGCTGCTTTAAAGTCTTCCTTGGTCTAAAATCTTGGGGCACTCAGAAAAATTTCTGTGACTATCATTTTTCTTTCTGTGTTTGGGTCAAACTTCCTTGTTTCTTTCATGTCTCTTGATTTTTAGTTGAACACTAGATATTTTTTTTAAAGATTTTATTTTTTATTTATTTGAGAGAGAGACAGTGAGAGAGAGCATGAGCGAGGAGAAGGTCAGAGAGAGAAGCAGACTCCCCGCGGAGCCGGGAACCCGATGCGGGACTCGATCCCGGGACTCCAGGATCATGACCTGAGCCGAAGGCAGTTGTCCAACCAACTGAGCCACCCAGGCGTCCCTGAACACTAGATATTTTAGAAAATATATGAACAATTTTAGATTTGGCTGTCATCTCTTCCCAACCTGGATGGTTCATTTTTTTGTTTGTTTTTTGTTTTGTTTGTTTGTTTATTTTGTTTTCTGTTTTGTAAACTTGCCTATACTAAATCCGTGAAGCACGTCTCTTTGAAAACGTAAGGTCATTGATCTCTGCTTAAATTTTTGGTTGATTTTATTTTTAAGTGATGGTGCCTGTGTTGGCAGAAGTCAGAGATCATCCAAACGTTGGTCAGAATTTGTGCTCCAAAAATTTAAGCCAGTAAAGCTTCGACCGTGGCTGATGGGTTTGCCCATGAGCTGAAGGGTTCATTCAGACTTCAGGTCATTTTAAAATCTGCCTCACCTCGTGCTTTGCCGAGCTCCGTTATCACTCCACTGAGTGTTCACTTGGCTCCCCCAGTCCTGTGGACTAGATACGTGTGGGTGGCACGTGTCCACCCCGGTCACTTCCGCACATGTGCATAGCCGTGGTGGCTCCCCGACGTCTGGCTTTCTCATCTCCGAATCCTCTGTTCAGTTCTCAGTTAATCCATTGGCCCTGCCTGTTTTCTTGCTGCTAAACCAACACCGACTACACTTAAGTCAAGTGAGTGTCTTCCAGCAGGAGCTGCCACAGCAAAGCTGCTCATTTTCAGGGCTTGCCATACCGTGCCTTGGCCGAAGTACTGTGATGCCTGAATGCAGGCTGCGAGTGGGGAGACAGGGAAGGAGCCATGGGGCAAGGATGCCACACGCTTGCACGGTTGTTACCCAAAGTTCACCTTAATAAATGTGTGTTTTTTCTTTCATGCACAAACACTTCTCAGTTTGTTATGTACCTTTGGTCAGATTTCTGAGTGCCAATGAAATTGTTGGCTTCGAACATTTTGTCCTGCTTTATAGCTACTTTTAAGCAAGTAGATTTGTCAGCCTCCCGACTCCATCACGTGAGAAGCCAAACTTCTATTGTAGCTTTTTTATGCTCGATGATTACAGGACAATCTAATTTTCCAAATGAGTACGTCCTTTGAGTTCATTCATAAGTATTTCAAGCACCTCTGAGGTCTACACACTTCCTTTCCAAAGCCCTTTTGTTGTTATTCCTGAACCAGCAAGATGTTCTACTGTCCCCAAAATTGTTTTTGTTTCCAATGTGAATTTGGCCCCGATCTCCTTTTTCTTGGCCAAGCCAGCAGATTCTTTTAGGAAAATCAAGTTTGTCTTATTGACTTACCAGCTTTTGGTAGACTTGAGATATTGGTTAGAAAATTATTGTATCTGAGATTTCTCTCACTGTGTTAATAAACTCTTAATTCCCAGCTCCCAGCTCTGCCACAACAGCCCCCATATGCCTGGTTTGGCCTTCCTTTTAACATACACATTTATAGTGAAAAAAACATGAACTTAGCTGTCGGTGGCACATAGTTATTGAGCTACCTGTAATAGGTTCCCTTGTTCCTGTTTTTAGACTTTTATCTTGATACTAACATACAATTTACTATTATTTTTGTCTCTAGTTCTGTAATGTGATGGCTTTTCTTTTCATGAACAAACGATTTCTGTGTAAAAGTTTGGGCAGTCCTAGCTTCCTGAGAGAATACCTCAACGATTATTAAGTGATGAGAATATAATTGTGAGTTTCCTGGGTGATAATAAATAACAGTTTCTGCCTCACCCTGATGCTCACATCAATGTCTGGAGAGGGAAAGGGAAGAGTGCGACAGCTCTCACTCTTCCTTGCCAGATGCTGTGGTTGATCTGCATTAGTTTACTTGAACTGATGCAGTTCTCACAGTAAAACTACGAAGCAGGTACTGTAAATATTCACATTTTTAAAGTTAAGAAAGCGAGGCACAGGACATGGGCTTGAAACCTTAGTGAAGAGACCAGTATGGTACGGCCACTCACTGACCAGAATGGTGTTGGCTCCATACAACCAGGATGGCTCTCCTGCTCCGTAGAGAACCAGGTGCTAAGGGGAATGTGAAAAACGGTGAATCGGTGTTGCATGGAGTTGCAAATGGCAGAAATTTCAAGTAATAACAGCTTAAATAAGGGACCCATCTTTTTTCATTCCCCGATAAATCAAGAAATAGACTGGCCCTGGAGTGCACGTGTCCTCACCATAGTGTGTCTATGCCTTTTTTATCTTCCTGCATTGCTTGCGCGTTTTGTCTTCGGGATTTCAAGACGGATGGTGAATCTTCAGATGCCACGCCAGTGTTCCCGAGGGGAGAAGAAAGACGGTGAAGGGCAAAGGGTCGAAGAGATAAGCTTGTGCTTTTGTAAACTTTGATTCCATCACCTGAATGCGTTGAAGGGTAACATTACCGGACATTAGATACTTTCTGATGTGATACAGTGTGAAGTGTCCACACAGAATTAATATTATTTTTTATAGAGTTTTCTTGCCAAGAAGTTGAACCAAGATCTAAGCAAGAAAAAGCTACACTAACTTCCAAGTTACAGTGAATACAAAAAGCCAAAGAAACAGGTTAAACGACACAAGAGGAAACAATCATAAATATTGAGAACATAGGCCATTCTGCGGGAAACGTCATCAGGCTTTTTCCAACAATTCAAAATCGTTGAGGAAAAAAAATTAAGATTTATTTATTCACTTGGGAGAGAGAGTGAGAGGGACTGTGCGCACATGGTGGGGAGGGCCAGAGGGAGAGAGAAACTTCCAAGTAGACTCCCTGGTAAGCATGGAGCCCCATGCAGGCCTCCAGCTCCTGACCCTGATCATGACCTGAGCCGATATCAAGAGTTGGATACTTAAGAACTGTGCCATCCAGGCACCCTGAGAAATTTCATTTTAAAAAGGTTTAGGTATGATTATCTTAGATTAAGAGACAATTAGAAGACATTGCAATTAAATACAATGAGTAATCTTTATTTGGATCCTGATTCCAAATAGTGTTTTTTGGAGAGAACTGGGAAAATTTGAACGGGCCATAATTTTCCATGGTATTAACAAAATATCATTGACTTTGTGGGTGTGATAGTGGCATCATAGTTTCTGCACAGAAAAATATTTTGAAAGATGTGTATGGAAGTATTTAGAAGTAAAATGATATGGTCAGATGTGTGCCTTAAATACTACAGCACCAGGAATATGGATGATAAATGGAAAACAAAGCTGAAAGAAGGTGGTAGAGGAAGGCAGGCAGCCTGGGGCCAATCCACAGACTCTATCCAAGTGCATTTCAGTGCATGGATTAAAACAGAAAAGAAAAAAATAAAAGTGGAAAAAAAAAAACTATGTTAAAAATAGGAAACAGCCCTAAAGTGTCAGACTTTTTTTTCATTCCAGGTTTTTTTTTTCTCCCCCCCTCCACACCCCAGGGCTGTCTTGTGCTAATCTGCAAATTCCCTGGTATTTTACCTTTGGAGGCTCTTCATTTCTTTCTCCTCTGCCATTCACATGTGACAGTTACTCACTTTTCGTTGATTTCACTAACAGCATTCAGGTACATTTGACCACGGCCAGACTTCACCGACATTCGGGAACGTAGCAGATATTCATGCGGCGGGAATGAAAATAACTTAAAATAAGGCTCAAGCTTTGGCCTCTTACCCTATTTCTCAGTCCCTGCTCTCCTCTTTGTTCTCCCTGGTAGTGCCCAGAAAGTTCCCTGTACATTACTACACAGAAGAATGCAGCTTTCTGTTCCAGTTGTCATTTGTCTGGTAAATGATTTACCTCCTCTTCTGAGTTTCATCTTTTCTCTGTCCCACACCAATCTCTGTAAGAAGGAGGGTATAACAAGATTTGCCTTTTCATTGGCAGAAACTATGCTAGCACACTATCTTACCACCTCCCCCAACCAAAGCAAAACCAGCTATGGTAATTTTTGTTTAAATATTTTTTCTCTCTATTTCAAATATATTTGCTCAATTGAAATCATACTATGTGAGCAGAATACTGGGTGTGTGTTACCAGTCCTGGAGGAGGACTGTAGACATTTCTGCCCATGCCCATTGTATCTCTCCATTGGAGTCATCAAGGAAGCTACAGTATAATCAAGCACTAGATGAAACAATGTTTCACTTACCTAGAGAACAGACAAAGCAAGATCAGCTTCAGTATTGGCGGTCAGTCCCAAAGATCAATGGGTCTCTCCAGGTGGGAGGCTCAGGGATTAGTCTAGGAGTACTCCTTCTGTGCTGTAGTACAAGGCCTCGGGAAGACAGATAACAACAGTGGGACTGCCCAGGTGCCCTATGAGGCACACACCTTAACCAGAGACGCCAAACATGCTCATTGAGTTTATAACAAGGAAAGATACTCCCACACAAGGCGATATGCCAACATAGGCTGTGTGGACCTTTTTTTTTTTTTTTTTTTTTTTAAGATTTTATTTATTTACTTGACAGAGAGAGAGAGAGAGATCACAAGGAGGCAGAGAGGCAGGCAGAGAGAGAGGGGGAAGCAGGCTCTCTGCTGAGCAAAGAGCCTGATGCGGGGCTCGATCCCAGGACCCTGAGATCATGACCTGAGCTGAAGGCAGAGGCTTAACCCACTGAGCCACCCAGGTGCCCCATGGTTGTGTGGACCCTTTATCTCTTGGTAAGGAATGCCAGGCCCAAGGCACATATTTATAGGGCTGAGGGTCGAAAGACAATGCACATGAGACAGCTTTTCCAATGCTTTAAATGCTATTTTAATTATTTTAAATTTTCATGCTCTTAAGTGTTATTGGCAATTTAACCATTGTTGTATTATGTCAATTTTCAAAAAATTAAAAGTTCTTACATATCCTTTGTTATTTTCACTTGCTGTGGAAGATAGATCAGCTATATTCTTCTGTCTTCACAATCACGTCATTTAAGAACACTTTGATGTGAAGACTTTTTCTTACTTTGATTGCCAGAACAAAGTACACTCAGTAACAGTCATCACTGTGATAATAATATTAAATTGTAATGCTGAGCAAGCAGTTCGAGGTTTCAGTTTTTCCATCTGTAAAAAAAAAAAAAGAAAAAAGAAATTAAGATAGGTACTCATCACTGACCCCACCAACTTTAATTTTTTATTAAAACTGTACATTTTCTTTCATTTTCCAAAAACAGAGGGAACTCAATAGTATAAAAAGATTAACTAACATTCCAAGGACAGTATTAAAAGACATGGCAAATTTTGGTTTCTGTTCTCTTAATACCTTTGACTAGGAAGATGAAATTCCGAGCATTTATTTTCCAAGTTAAGCAAAATCCTGTATGGATGACAACCCCAGCTATAGGCATTTTGCTTGCTCCAGGAAAGCCACACACCCCATCAAAACTTTTGTATTCATGCACAGAGTTGAAAATGGTGGGCTGCTTTCCCTTTTTGGAGCAGTGTTTTTAAAAAGACATCAAGCTAGACACAAAAGTAAAGGTCTATTAAGCGATGGTAATGTCATACCTCTTCAATGCCTTTAAAGGTATAATATCTGCAGACTTTGAATCAATCTGCTTGAATGGTATCGTCTATGAGCTCTAACAAGTGTACAAAAATAGAGAACAAGATTCCCATCCACAATGTGTTCACCAGCTCTGAGATGATGATGAATGAAACATGGATGGGCTGGAGATTTGTAAAGAGAGGATGGCGGCAGGATTCCCAAGGAGCTTTTGAGTGGAAAGTTGAAGAAGATGAGTTCAAGCGGGAAAGGCAGAAGAAATGGTTTAAGGAAGAACAGAATCACAGTTTCAAGAAATGCACTCTATGTGCGGATTGCTGGGAAGCCATGAAGCCATGAAGAATGGGGTCATTTTTTTTTGATCAGTACTTCAGGTTGACCAAGTCTGAATTGTAGATCCATGAATAACAGTCGTCTAAGTGGTTACACTAGAACTGAATGCACTTAGACCCATAATATAGAATCTATGAATAATTTAAACAGTGCTGATCTGACATCTGCTTTTGAACTACCTGTGGGAAAAAACTCCTTGCTTAATCAATTGCATGATAAACTCTGAAATTCCTATGATTGCATAAATTTTCATTATTATTAGAATCACCAATTTTTTAAAAAGATTTTATTTATTTATTTGATAGAGATCACAAGTAGGCAAAGAGGCAGGGAGAGAGAGTGAAAAGGAAGCAGGCTCCCCGCTGAGCGGAGAGCCCGTTGCGGGGCTCGATCCCAGGACCCTGGAATCATGACCTGAGCCGAAGGCAGCGGCTTAATCCACTGAGCCACCCAGGCGCCCTGAATCACCAATTTTTAAACACACAGTTGCAGTTATCCTGTTACAAATCATTCCCTTATACATAGTATACTAAGTTTCTCAACGTTCTTCACCAGAAAATCCCTTGTTAATTGATTATTTTTATAATACTTGAATCAGCTAAGTAATATTTTTGTCATTTACCTTCGTATTTCTACATTTGTCTTAATTGACTACAATTTATTTATTACGGCAAATCATGAGCTCAGTATGTACCACACACTGGATGAAACACTTAATTTCTTATTTAATATGGAACCTATCTTATTAAATATGTTCTGTTTTCAATCTCCTTTTACAACTGGAAAAACTGGGGGTTATTGAAGGCAAATGACTTTCTGAGTTTCACACTGCTAGTGAAGGCTAATCTTGGACTAAATTCCACATCTCTCTATCTCCCAGAATAATCATCTTCTGATATCTCGTATAACATACTAACACACCCCAATCACACTTTACCAATCCCAGGACTCAATAACTCTTTCTGGTTATTTTCCACATTATAAATTTGCAATCACAGGGCGCCTGGGTGGCTCAGTGGGTTAAAGCCGCTGCCTTCGGCTCAGGTCATGATCCCAGGGTCCTGGGATCGAGCCCCGCATCGGGCTCTCTGCTCGGCAGGGAGCCTGCTTCCCTTCCTCTCTCTCTGCCTGCCTCTCTGCCTACTTGTGATCTCTGTCTGTCAAATAAATAAATAAAATCTTTAAAATAAATAAATAAATTTGCAATCACAAACAAATTTTTAAACATTGATCAGTCAGTATGAATTTAGTGAGTTTCAACTAAATTTAGCACCTTTACTAGATTCTGTGGTTAAATCACCAATATCAACTCTACCCCAGCTGATAATGTAAGCAAGTCATAGTAATCCCAATTCTCTTGCTCTACCAGTGAGGGGGAAAAGCAAGGATGTTGTCCACTTTGGGGAAAGATAAGATCATGGAAGTGTGAGGCCATTCGACTCACTTGGGAGCAACTAGTGTTAAGGCAAGTCCAGCATTAAGAAGAAGAGGAAGAACTTGAGTCATTTATTGCCCTGTGAGCCTCCACATCAACTCTCTGAGCCCAGCCCTGCTTATACGCTGTTGTAAGTTTATACATTTAATATTTTTAAGCTAGCTTGAGTAGGGTCTCCTGTTACTTGCATATGAAAAGTAGGAGTAGTAAGAGCTCAGGCTTGACAGGTATAAGATCAAAATAGAATGAATTTAAAAGCCAGAGAAAAGCGTGTGACTGGCTCTGTCGAAAATAGAGAGCCATTCTCAGTTTTAAAAGTGTTGACGGCATGATGCAGGATGTCCTTAATATCACAGGCTTGGAAGCCTGACGCAACATGGATTCCTTGGTGGAGTGTGGTGGCTAATTTTAAAGGCAAAAAGTGAATAACGTTTGTGTTAGAGAGAAGACAGGAGATGAACATAAGCTATGGTAAGAAAAATAGGGTTTTTCTTCATTCATGCCAGGTTGTTAGCTAGAGTCCTAGGGTAGAAAAGAAGGAAATGACAGAGATGAATACCTTTGTTTGGATAATAATAAATAATATTTATATAGAGTCTTTCTATATGCCTATCATTGTTCTAGGTGTTTTACATACATTAACTCATTTAATTATCAAGCAGCCATATGTGATAGTTATCATTATCAGGCTTTTGGAGAAAACAGAGTGACTTGCCCTTCAAACATTAGCTTTCACACCACCGAATCATAGAGGCAATAAACATAATATCGCGTAAATTCAAAAAGCACTTTTTAAGACTATCATCAAGAATTCCAGTACTGTACTGAATTAATGTGCCTTTAATTTACACTTGTAACATAAAGGGTGTAAATAAAAAAGTACCCCTCCACTCAAAACCCCCGAATTTGGCAGGGACTTCGTTCTTACTGTGAGGGTTACCAAAAAAGTGTATTTCAAACAGGGTTCATGTGTGATTGACTTTTTTTAGTTTATCACACTATTATTATTATTATTTTTTTTTTGGTCTAACCTGATAGAAATTCTGAACATTAAGCTGTGTGCACATTATGTAGATGCTGAAGCAACCCCCATTCTTCTCACCATTAGCAGCTAACCTATTGCTCTGCAAAGGATTCTCTTTTCTTTAAAAGTGGAGGGTTTTTACTAAGTTCCTTTAAATGCATAATCACTTTAAAAAGTGGGGAAGAGTTCAGGTGTGTGGTAAACTCTGGTTCTTCTGTGTATTTTATTCTCAGAAAAACTTGCTGCCTATCTCAGCCTTACCTTACAGATAGAGAAACACACCTGGAGTCACGCCAGGGAAAAGCCTCCTTTCTTAAATCTATCAACTGGAGATCTTTACAGCCTTCTTTTGGGACAATTAGTGACATCATTAACCTATCGTTAATTCAAATCTGAGTTTCAACTGATTTAATCAGACTATCAAACGCAAATCTGAGTAACTTGAGGCTTTTATGCTGTAGGATGATAAAAGAAAGAAAATAAACACAAGGAATGAAGGGCCGGACCCTGTCTGTTCTGGGTGCTGACCGTACCACACCGCCATACCACGTTTGAATTCTAGGACCTATTTCCATATTTGGGCATAAACAAATAATACAAATATAAAGAAATGAACTTTACCAAGTGAAATATATATATTACACATTCTAATGTATGCACTGCCCACAAGGAATGTATGATCTTAAGACAAATATTTTATCCGGACAAAGTGGTTTCAAGATGCACATTTCAAGCTATGTTTTCTTAGCCTCAAGTCATTTCCAGAACATGTACAGCTACGGAGCTTAAATTTAACCAACTAACATATCTAAGTCATTACAAGCTTATAAAATTCTGATAAATTTACATCATCGGCCAATACTTAATTTAAAATTATAAGCATGCTAATAATTAGTATGCATTAATTTCTTATTAACTTTTCCCATTTTCGTGTTTCTGTATTTATTAACCAACACCTACTATGTACCGAGAATAGGAATATGAGGAAAAGTGGCCCTGACCTCACCCCGAAGTCACTCTCTGATGGGACACAGGTGACATGGAGACAGCATATTTTACTTCCAAAGTTGTTGTTGTTGTTTTTAATAGATTGGCCGTTTCTTTTTTTGTTTTTTAAGGTTTTATTTTATTTGACAGACAGAGATCACAAGTAGGCAGAGAGGCAGGCAGAGAGAGAGAGAGGAGGAAGCAGGCTCTCTGCCGAGCAGAGAGCCCGATGTGGGACTCTATCCCAGGACCCTGAGATCATGACCTGAGCCGAAGGCAGAGGCTTAACCCACTGAACCACCCAGATGCCCCCTGACCGTTTCTTTTTAATAAACTATTTTGTGTTAGCATATGCCTCTGAGTTTTGAAGTTTTTGCAAAACAGTCTTACCTTTTCAAGTCCTCAGGGACAACATCTCCATTTATAAATTTTCGGCCTCATGTGAAGACATATGCATTTTTACACTTTTATTGAGTTTCCTGTGATATTATCTTCATGCCAAATGACACAAGTGAAAATAATTTACTTGTACTACAACGATATACTTTATATAATTTAAACACATATTTGTATCATTGACTTAACCCTATTTTCTACTTTGCACTAATTTAAAATAAGTAACTACATAAAATAAAGTGAAGGAAAGGTCAAAAATTGTACGAAGGGAACACAGTCCACCAAAATGTGTTATCCTCCTTTCCTCTGTTTTCCTTTTTTCCCAAAATTAAAGTGGGGGTGTTCCCTTGTTACCTGGCACTAGGTGGAAAGAATTCCAATCCTTCCTTTTAATCCGACATTGACTGCAAGTTAATAGTCAGATGTGGATTTGGAGAGGACAGATGATAAGCTCTACACTCTCTATGGTAAAACGAGTAGAAGAGATTATTTTTTACCTGAGCATAAAAACAAGTATATGAAGATGCATTTTTAATAACCAGGTAAGTTAGATTGAGAAGAATATGTTGAAAAGTTTAATCTTTGTTTAAAGTCTTCAAGAGGGGCGCCTGGCTGCTCGGTTGTTGGGCGTCTGCCTTTGGCTGGGAGTCATGGTCCCAGGGTGCTGGGATCGAGCCCGGCGATGGGCTCCCTGCTCAGCGAGAGGCCTGCTTCTCCTTCTCCCACTGCCCCTGCTTGTGTTCCCTCTCTTGCTGTGTCTCTCTCTGTCAAATAAATAAATAAAATCTTAAAAAAAAAATAAAGTTTTCAGGAGTCTGTTCAGGTAGGATACAAGAGAACTATTATGTCTTCTCTTAAATGTCTTAAATCCTTTCCTGAATTTTGATACTCTTCACTCTGCAGCATCCAGCAGAGTATTTTATGTAAAAACGGGTGTTAATGAGTGTGTGGGCTGAGAATGAATAAAAATACTTTGCTTGGAGGGACCATGACTTGGGTCATCTTTCTTTCCCTCCCACCCCCAGTCTCTGAAAACGCGGCTGAAAGCAATTCCATTTGTGTTTTATCCGGGGTGATGCTCTGCCCCACATCCACTCCGGACTGCGGGGGAGTGGCAAAGGGGTCCTGAGGCAGAATCCGACTCATCGAGTGTCCGTTCCCGTTCCGCCCGCAGGGAAAGACGACACCTGCTTGCGCAGCTTCAAAGTGTTGAAATCCTTTCTGCTTTCATGTGGTTACTGTGCATGTTCCCCGGTGGATTAAATGAGGGGAACGCAGTATAGTTTTAAACTTTGAAGCCCCATTAAGATGAATATGCACCTAATGAGCTGAAAAATTACCCCTGCTGCTTCCAACCACCCTTCCCTCGCGCTATCATGGGAAACTGGCTCATCTGGTTGGACGTGTATCTCTGTGTTCTTAAACCACTGGCTATGAAATGTGGCCAAGGACCATATTCGAACACATGTTTAGTGTATTAACAATATAAGCAATAAGTGGTGCTTCAATTAATAGGGAAGAAAGGACAGTTTGTCTTTTAATCATGAATGCAGCAGTCTTATGCAATTTGGTTAGAAACAGGACATAAAGACAAAACCCAGGGGCTAATATTCATGGGCCACATGTAGTTAGTACTGTCGGTGTTTTGTAATTCCTGTAACCACCTTCACATATACACATATGCGTAAAATATATAGAATATTCTGAAAAACAAGCAGTTTTTGTCCCCTTAGTAACTCTTGAGGCTCATTAAAAAAGGCTGTAATACAGCGATTTAAGGCTGTCTGAATTTAAAATATGTCTTTGCTGCTTAGGTGAGGTGATATAAGAATGAAGCAATTTCAGGGGACACCACCAGGAGCTGAAGCCAATTATATTTCAGTGTTATTCTCAGATATTCCTACCTGCCAAGTGGAGTGAAGCGAGTTAGTATTCACACTGTGATCTAGGAGCACGGATATGAAGCTCAATTTTCTCTCGAGGGAAATCTTCTAACAAACAGTTGACAGAGCAAAACACAGTTAGAAAGGAACAAATGAAAAACCTAATAAATATGATACAAATATTTTTTTAAACAGGCATTTTATAATGTGCAATTCCAAGCAAAAGTTCAGTTTCTATGTAAAGAAATCATTGCAGAAAACAATATGGGAACGTTATTTTTGAGCGCAGTTTACTCCTAAAAGATCTCTTGCATTGAGTCAAGGTTGTATTTTTCTTATTTACTGAATTTTTGCAGCTTAGGAAAATAAATGTAATTACATTAGTTAAGTATGACACCATTGACCAGGTTAATGCATGTATTCAAATGTATAATAAATGCTGAAAAATTTTGTGTTCTTAGTCATATGTCGAATTTTATTCTACTTTAAGGAAATTAATTGATCTGGGGCACCTGGCTGGCTCAGTCCCTGGAGGGTGAGACTCTTGATCTCGGGCCTGTGAGTTTAAGCCTCACGTTGGGTGTAGCAGTTACTTAAAAAGTAAAAGGAAAGGAAAAAAAGAGAAAATTAATTGATCTTAAAGAGATAAATTAAAAGATCTATAATTTTTCTTCTTTAAATAGTGCTTAACTTTACTAAATGTCAGAGCAAAAAAATAAATTCCAATTCAAAGCTAAGAGTTTATGCTCTTTTTAGATCGAAAAGAATTTTCATGTGTATGGAGTTATAAATGCACAGAAAACAATTACAGTCTACTCATATTATCTTGGACTCAGTATTTTCTAAGACTTTTGAGGGTTACATGAAAAGAAATGTCTTAGAGTATAATTATGACAAAAATTAAATGATTACCAAAAAATATATAACAGAGCCACATTTTTCTAGTTAGAATTAATAAGTGAGCTGGAATTTGTTGGTCTCTAAACCTAAATTTTCACGATTATGTTTAGTGAATGTAAGCACTTCAGATCACCAAAAATTAATGTAGATATTTATTTATTAAAGATTATATTTATTAAATATTTTACTTATTTATTTGAGATAGAGAGAGAACAAGCAAGAGAGAGCACAAGGAGGATGACAGGCCAAGGGAGAAATAGGGTCCCCGCTGAGCAGGGAGCCTGACGTGGGGCTCGATCCCTGGACTCCAAGATCATGACCTGAGCCTAAGGCAGAGGCTTAAGGATTAAGCCACCCAGACACCCCTTAATGTAGATATTTATTTAGCCTAAATTAAATAAATAAATTATTTTTAAATAATTAAATTAAATAAATAAATTAAATTAAATAAATGGATTTCTCATTAAAACAAAAAAGAATATGTTTCTTTTATAACTTCAGAACATCCTTCCTTATAAATTATTATAAATTATTTGAAATCTACATTGGACATTATTCATACTTCCTACATTTAAGCTTAATATTATGGTCCAGATTATGGTCCAGCAATGCAATATAGCCCAATGCTCTGTCCAATAAAGGTTTTCATCATTGTATTGTTTCCTGGACAAATGATTCACTTTTTACACACTGAGTCCTGGAATCGTTATGATTAAAATGCAGACAGAGAAGGGGGAGGAGTCAAGATGGCGGAGAAGTAGCAGCTGAGACTACTTCAGGTAGCGGGAGATCAGCTAAATAGCTTATCTAAAGATTGCAAACACCTACAAATCCAACGGGAGATTGAAGAGAAGAAGAACAGCAATTCCAGAAACAGAAAATCAACCACTTTCTGCAAGGTAGGACTGGCGGAGAAGTGAATCCAAAGTGACGGGAAGATAGACCGCGGGGGGAGGGGCCGTCTCCCGGCGAGAGGCGGAGCAACGGAGCACAAAATCAGGACTTTTAAAAGTCTGTTCCTCTGAGGGACATTGCTCCAGAAGCTTAACTGGGGTGAAGCCCAGGCGGGGTCAGCGCGGCCTCAGGTCCCGCAGGGTCACAGAAGGATCGGGGGAGTCTGAGTGTCGCAGAGCTCGCAGGTATTAGAACAGGGAAGCCGGCTACAGAGACAGAGCCGAGGGGTGACTCTCAGCTCGGGGTTGCCTTGAACCGGTCGCAGGCTCGGTCAGTTCGGAGCGTGGCCGGAGGCCAGGGTGACAGGAGTCATTGGGCGCTGTTCTCTGGGGGCGCACTGAGGAGTGGGGCCCCGAGCTCTCGGCTCCTCCGGGCCGGACACCAGGAGGCCGCCATCTTCACTCCTGTCCTCCGGACTCTACGGAAAGCTCTCAGGGAACAAAAGCTCCCGAAAGCAAACCCAGCAAACCCGAGCGGATTACTCCGCCTGGCCCGGGTAAGGGCGGTGCAACTCCGCCTGGGGCAAAAACGCTTGAGAATCACTACAACAGGCCCCTCCCCCAGAAGATCAATGTGAAACCCAGCCAGGACCAAGTTCACCTACCAAGGAGTGCAGTTTCAATACCAAGGAGAGTGGCGGAAATCCAGAGAAGAAAGCAAAGCACGGAACTCATGGCTTTCTCCCCATGATTCTTTAGCCTTGCAGTTAATTTAATTTTTTTTTCTTTTTCAATTTTTTTTCTCTTCTTCTGCTAAATTTTTTTAACTTTTACCGTTTTCTTTTTTTAACGTTTTTTTAAATAGTTCATCTATATATATATATATGTATTTTCCTTTTATATTTTTTATCGGCTTTCTTTTTTTAATAGTTTCTTTTTTTTTTTCTTTTTTTTTCTTCTGAACCCCTTTTTATCCCCTTTCTCCCCCCTCACGATTTGGGATCTCTTCTGATTTGGCTAAAGCATATTTTCCTGGGGTTGTTGCCACCCTTTTAGTATTTTATTTGCTCCTTCATATACTCTTATCTGGACAAAATGACAAGGCGGAAAAATTCACTACAAAAAAAAGAACAAGAAGCAGTACCAAAGGCTAGGGACCTAATCAATACAGACATTGGTAATATGTCAGATATAGAGTTCAGAATGACGATTCTCAAGGTTCTAGCCGGGCTTGAAAAAGGCATGGAAGATATTAAAGCAACCCTCTCGGGAGATATAAAAGCCCTTTCTGGAGAAATAAAAGAACTAAAATCTAACCAAGTAGAAATCAAAAAAGCTATTAATGAGGTGCACTCAAAAATGGAGGCTCTCACTGCTAGGATAAATGAGGCAGAAGAAAGAATTAGCGATATAGAAGACCAAATGACAGAGAATAAAGAAGCTGAGCAAAAGAGGGACAAACAGCTACTGGACCACGAGGGGAGAATTCGAGAGATAAGTGACACCATAAGACGAAACAACATTAGAATAATTGGGATTCCAGAAGAAGAGGAAACGGAGAGGGGAGCAGAAGGTATATTGGAGAGAATTATTGGAGAGAATTTCCCCAATATGGCAAAGGGAACAAGCATCAAAATCCAGGAGGTTCAGAGAACCCCCCTCAAAATCAATAAGAATAGGTCCACACCCCGTCATCTAATAGTAAAATTTACAAGTCTTAGTGACAAAGAAAAGACCTGAAAGCAGCCCGGGAAAAGAAGTCTGTAATGTACAATGGTAAAAATATTAGATTGGCAGCAGACTTATCCACAGAGACCTGGCAGGCCAGAAAGAGCTGGCATGATATATTCAGAGTACTAAATGAGAAAAACATGCAGCCAAGAATACTATATCCAGCTAGGCTATCATTGAAAATAGACGGAGAGATTAAAAGCTTCCAGGACAAACAAAAACTGAAAGAATTTGCAAACACCAAGCCAGCTCTACAGGAAATATTGAAAGGGGTCCTCTAAGCAAAGAGAGACCCTAAAAGTAGTAGATCAGAAAGAAACAGAGACAATATACAATAACAGTCACCTTACAGGCAATACAATGGCACTAAATTCATATTTCTCAATATTTACCCTGAATGTTAATGGGCTAAATGCCCCAATCAAAAGACACCGGGTATCAGAATGGATAAAAAAACAAAACCCATCTATATGTTGCCTACAAGAAACTCATCTTAAACCCGACGACACTTCCAGGTTTAAAGTGAGGGGGTGGAAAAGAATTTACCATGCTAATGGACATCAGAAGAAAGCAGGAGTGGCAATCCTTATAGCAGATCAATTAGATTTTAAGCCAAAGACTATAATAAGAGATGAGGAAGGACACTATATCATACTCAAAGGAACTGTCCAACAAGAAGATCTAACAATTTTAAATATCTATGCCCATAACGTGGGAGCAGCCAACTATATAAACCAATTAATAACAAAATCAAAGAAACACATCGACAATAATACAATAATAGTAGGGGATTTTAACACTCCCCTCACTGAAATGGACAGATCATCCAAGCAAAAGATCAACAAGGAAAAAAAGGCCTTAAATGACACACTGGACCAGATGGACATCACAGATATATTCAGAACATTTCATCCCAAAGCAACAGAATACACATTCTTCTCTAGTGCACATGGAACATTCTCCAGAATAGATCACATTCTTGGTCCTAAATCAAGTCTCAACCGGTATCAAAAGATTGGGATCATTCCCTGCATATTTTCAGACCACAATGCTCTGAAGCTAGAACTCAATCACAAGAGGAAATTTGGAAAGAACCCAAATACATGGAGACTAAACAGCATCCTTCTAAAGAATGAATGGGTCAACCAGGAAATTAAAGAAGAATTGAAAAAATTCATGGAAACAAATGATAATGAATACACAACGGTTCAGAATCTGTGGGACACAACAAAGGCAGTCCTGAGAGGAAAATATATAGCGGTACAAGCCTTTCTCAAGAAACAAGAAAGGTCTCAGGTACACAACCTAACCCTACACCTAAAGGAGCTGGAGAAAGAACAAGAAAGAAACCCTAAACCCAGGAGGAGAAGAGAAATCATAGAGATCAGAGCAGAAATCAATGAAATAGAAACCAAAAAAACAATAGAACAAATCAAGGAAACTAGGAGCTGGTTCTTTGAAAGAATTAATAAGATTGATAAACCCCTGGCCAGACTTATCAAAAAGAAAAGAGAAAGGACCCAAATAAATAAAATCATGAATGAAAGAGGAGAGATCACAACGAACACCAAAGAAATACAGACAATTATAAGAACATACTATGAGCAACTCTACGCCAACAAATTTGACAATCTGGAAGAAATGCATGCATTCTTAGAGACATATAAACTACCACAACTGAACCAGGAAGAAATGGAAAGCCTGAACAGACCCATAACCAGTAAGGAGATTGAAACAGTCATCAAAAATCTCCAAACAAACAAAAGCCCAGGGCAAGATGGCTTCCCGGGGGAATTCTACCAAACATTTAAAGAAGAACTAATTCCTATTCTCCTGAAACTGTTCCAAAAAATAGAAATAGAAGGAAAACTTCCAAACTCATTTTATGAGGCCAGCATCACCTTGATCCCAAAACCAGACAAGGATCCCATCAAAAAAGAGAACTACAGACCAATATCCTTGATGAACACAGATGCAAAAATTCTCGCCAAAATACTAGCCAATAGGATTCAACAGTACATTAAAAGGATTATTCACCACGACCAAGTGGGATTTATTCCAGGGCTGCAAGGTTGGTTCAACATCCGCAAATCAATCAATGTGATACAACACATTAATAAAAGAAAGAACAAGAACCATATGATACTCTCCATAGATGCTGAAAAAGCATTTGACAAAGTACAGCATCCCTTCCTGATCAAAACTCTTCAAAGTGTAGGGATAGACGGCACATACCTCAATATTATCAAAGCCATCTATGAAAAACCCACCGCAAATATCATTCTCAATGGAGAAAAACTGAAAGCTTTTCCGCTAAGTTCAGGAACACGGCAGGGATGTCCATTATCACCACTGCTATTCAACATAGTACTAGAAGTCCTAGCCTCAGCAATCAGACAACAAAAGGAAATTAAAGGCATTCAAATCGGCAAAGAAGAAGTCAAACTATCACTCTTCGCAGATGATATGATACTATATGTGGAAAACCCAAAAGACTCCACTCCAAAACTGCTAGAACTTGTCCTGGAATTCAGTAAAGTGTCAGGATATAAAATCAATGCACAGAAATCAGTTGCATTTCTCTACACCAACAACAAGACAGAAGAAAGAGAAATTAAGGAGTCCATCCCATTTACAATTGCACCCAAAACTATAAGATCCCTAGGAATAAACCTAACCAAAAAGACTAAGAATCTATACACAGAAAACTATAAAGTACTCATGATAGAAATTGAGGAAGACACAAAGAAATGGAAAAATGTTCCATGCTCCTGGATTGGAAGAATAAATATTGTGAAAATGTCTATGCTACCTAAAGCAACCTACACATTTAATGCAATTCCTATCAAAGTACCATCCATTTTTTTCAAAGAAATGGAACAAATAATCCTAAAATTTATATGGAACCAGAAAAGACCTCGAATAGCCAAAAGAATATTGAAAAAGAAAGCCAAAGTTGGTGGCATCACAATTCCGGACTTCAAGCTCTATTACAAAGCTATCATCATCAAGACAGCATGGTACTGGCACAAAATCAGACACATAGATCAAGGGAACAGAATAGAGAGCCCAGAAATAGACCCTCGACTCTATGGTCAACTCATCTTCGACAAAGCAGGAAAGAATGTCCAATGGAACAAAGACAGCCTCTTCAATAAATGGTGTTGGGAAAATTGGACAGCCACATGCAGAAAAATGAAATTGGATCATTTCCTTACACCACACACGAAAATAGACTCAAAATGGATGAAGGACCTCAATGTGAGAAAGGAATCCATCAAAATCCTTGAGGAGAACACAGGCAGCAACCTCTTCGACGTCAGCTGCAGCAACATCTTCCTAGGAACATCGCCAAAGGCAAGGGAAGCAAGGGCAAAAATGAACTATTGGGATTATATCAAGATCAAAAGCTTTTGCACAGCAAAGGAAACAGTGAACAAAACCAAAAGACAACTGACAGAATGGGAGAAGATATTTGCAAATGACATATCAGATAAAGGGCTAGTGTCCAAAATCTATAAAGAACTTAGCAAACTCAACACCCAAAGAACAAATAATCCAATCAAGAAATGGGCAGAGGACATGAACAGACATTTCTGCAAAGAAGACATCCAGATGGCCAACAGACACATGAAAAAGTGCTCCATATCACTCGGCATCAGGGAAATACAAATCAAAACCACAATGAGATATCACCTCACACCAGTCAGAATGGCTAAAATTAACAAGTCAGGAAATGACAGATGCTGGCGAGGATGCGGAGAAAGGGGAACCCTCCTACAGGGTTGGTGGGAATGCAAGCTGGTGAAACCACTCTGGAAAACAGCATGGAGGTTCCTCAAAATGTTGAAAATAGAACTACCCTATGACCCTGCAATTGCACTGCTGGGTATTTACCCTAAAGATACAAACGTAGTGATCCGAAGGGGCACGTGCACCCGAATGTTTATAGCAGCAATGTCTACAATAGCCAAACTATGGAAAGAACCTCGATGTCCATCAAGAGACGAATGGATAAAGAAGATGTGGTATATATACACAATGGAATACTATGCAGCCATCAAAAGAAATGAAATCTTGTCATTTGGGACGACGTGGATGGAACTAGAGGGTATCATGCTTAGCGAAATAAGTCAATCGGAGAAAGACAACTATCATATGATCTCCCTGATATGAGGGAGAGGAGATGCCACATGGGGGGTTAAGGGGGTAAGAGAAGAATAAATGTAACAAGATGGGATTGGGAGGGAGATAAACCATAAGTGACTCTTAATCTCACAAAACAAACTGAGGGTTGATCGGGGGAGGGGGTTTGGGAGTGAGGGTGGGGTTATGGATATTGGGGAGGGTATGTGCTATGGTGAGTGCTGTGAAGTGTGTAAACCTGGCGATTCACAGACCTGTACCCCTGGGGATAAAAATATATGTTTATAAAAAATAAAATTAAAAAAAATGCAGACAGAGAATTTCTTCTTATCAATAATTGCAAATATTTAACAATTTAGATACTATTTTAGTTGTCAGTAATTTCAAAATAAATCAGAAAGTAATTAAAATATTTTAGTCACTTAAAACATTTTTAAAAAGTTGTTTCCTTTAGAATTTTCCTTTCACTTATCCTTGGTTGAAGCCGCAATTTTCTAATGATAAGCTGGCGTCATTAAATCAATAATCATTTTATCACATAGGAGATACATTTGAAGCTTAAAGCATACACTGTACTGTAAAAAAGTCGAGAAGCATATTTAACTTTGCTTTTATGTTCAACATGCAACACATTCGGAGTATTGATGTGTACACAATCTTTGTTTTCAAATTCCCTTCTCTGATCACATATTTTATATTTGACAGAAGACGTAGAGATCAATAGACATGAAGGAAATACTGAGAGAAATGTGAATATGTTCAAAGTGACTTCTGATGATTCATGAATGACAGATATAGATGAGTTAAGAGACAATTATCAGTGCTACGAGAATAAAAAATGACCCTTTTTTTAAAAAAGATTTTATTTATTTATTTGAGAGGAAATGAGAGCGAGCATGAGAGGGGGAAGGTCAGAGGGAGAAGGAGACTCCCGGCTGAGCAGGGAGCCTGATGCCAGACTCGACCCTAGGACTCCAGGATCGTGACCTGAGCTGAAGGCAGTCGCTTAACCATCTGAGCCACCCAGGCATCCCACAATGACCCTTTTCTAGAAAACTGTTTTCAGTGTGTGTAAATGTAGTTCTTTACATTTATTTTTGATTCCTAGAGAATATTTTCTCAAAATGGATATCATTGCCTTCAATTCTTAGCTGGAATATATAATATCTGTAATACTATGTATTCATTATTATTAACTTTGGTTATTTTTATTTCCCACCCTTGCCTTTATAAGAAGAGTGTTAGGCTCTATGTCATGCTTTGAAGAATTCACCTTTGCTATTGATTCAGAAAGTCCACTAGAAAGAGAAGGCTGCAGTCTTAGCCCAGTCAGTTGACAAGAAACTTGTGAAAGATTTTGGGAAGTGTAACTGTACATTGGTACGCCTGTGCTTGTCAGAGTACTGCTTTATTTTTCCAAGTACAATTGGTTTAGGATTTTCTTAAAATCTTCTTATGTGCCCTTATCATATATGATATTTCATGTATTGTTTCCATTTACTTAAATACCAGTGCAGACAAGATAGACAGCAGCCTTTCCTGTGCTATCTCATTGAAAAAAATACTAGGAAGACAGCAGTTATAGTCTATAGGTAATTTACACAAACTCCAAGCTTGGGAGCATGTAACTCTGTCGTATTTTACACGAGTGTATAGAAAACTCACTGTGGCCTGCAGTGCTTCTTTCTGGAAACAGCCATAGTAAAAATATATTGGAGAGTAAGTGTTTGCTTGTCCTATACCCAAGGAAGGAGAAGAGCAGAATAGAGACAATAGATTTTATACAATTATCTTTCCCCTTTGAATTTTATTTATGTCTTGGGTGTGTTGTAAATTACACTTAGGATATCTAAAATGCACTTACGGAAGCCATTGCACTCTGTACAGTGAGATGAAAGTAGGGAACATGACCCATCAATACAGCGAGCTTCCTTTACTCCTCTTTGTCTAACAATGCAATTGTGTTTTTGATATGATGCGGGAACCCTCTCCTGATTCTTAACAGAATCCTGTTTCATATCACAGTGGCACGGATCTTCTCTGTGGTGTCGTTCATTTAGGAAGAAATTATGTCCAAAAGGGATTAGAATCCTCGATTTTCTAACCTTGTCTAAACAGTGAGTTCAACGGCAGGCAGTGCCTCACACATCCAAGTTGATTTGTAATGATTCAACTAAGTGCTGACGTGAAAGAAGACTTCGGTGACTACCAGTGCTCTTTTTTTTCCCCAATGGCTATCTACAAATCATCTCACATACCACAGTGCAAGGCTAGAAGCTAAAAAAATGAATACACTGGTAATTTCTTTTTGACAATGACTTGACACCCGGCTGATGGGAGTAGCTAACAGTATGACCTCCAGACTGTTAGCTCTGCTAAAAGGGATTCACTTGAAACACCCATGGGGTTATGGATTCTTGCTAATAGCAGCAATAGAACGGATGAGAAAATTATGGCAGGGTGGAAATGCTTTCTCAATTAATTTCCCATCATGTTAAGGCCATTATCATTGGATGTCATCTAGCAAAATGGGGGAAATTCTAGTACCTTTGAAAATTTCCCTTTAAAAAAAGTTTCTCTTCATTAGAACACCGTATAATAGCAGATAATAGCAAGCCAGACTCTTAGAAATGTTTGTTTTTAAATAAAACTTTTATACATAATGATTAACAAGCCCTGACAACTGAGTTTGGGCTAAAACTTATACATGTGGGAAAGGATAAAAATGTGCACTAATGGGTGGAGTAGATTTTAATAAGAAAATTCAGAAAACTCAAATGATAAGTTAAATTACTCCGCAAAGCAGCAAAAGAACCATATGAATTAACCATATGAATTATAGGGCATTAGTGTAGGTTCTAGTGGGTTTCTTATGGCTTTAGGATGGTTCCCATTTTAGCTGATGAACAAATACAAACAGAGAAGAAATATTCTTTAATCCTAGGCCATCTTCATTTAGACCAACTGCACAACAAGCAGTATTACTCAGTATAATACTTCAATTACATGACCATTTATTAAGTCACACTAAAACGTAGCGTGAACAGAAGGAATTCCTCAATATTAGGTGGGCAAACGAGACTTATGATAGACAAAGTGAGGTGTTATTTTCCATGCACAAGCATGTAAAGACAGGGTGATTAAGACACTAACTTAAAACTTTAGGTATAAGTTAAATTTTATCAAAGTGGTCAGTGTTTTTTTTTTTTCCCAACAAAAATGGCGCTCGTGGAAATCTAAGTCACAGATTGTTTCTCTGTCATCAGCATCACTTTTTGTCAGTACTCCTTGTTTGTGTAATAACATGAGTATTATATTCATGTTGAATAATAACCAAAATTGCATTTATTGATCTGTCTTAAATGTCCAAGTAGAATAAGGTATACCTTGTTAAGAAATTATTTAAATATCTTTCTATGGGTCAAGGTTTCATTTGATATCCAAGAAATACATTTGCCCAAAAGAGACATTATTTAAGGAGAAAAACAACTCAGAGTCAGAAGGAAAACTATGAAGTGAGGTTTAAAATCAGGAAAAATATATGGCACAAAGATTCTTTGCACATCATTTAATGAAGCTATTGACAGCGCGGCGTCCATCTAATGCAAGTCTGATCTTTTCGTTCTTTATATCAGGCTATTTCACCTATTTAACATTCTTTCATGTCCCTAGAGAGATTATTATAAAATATGATTGCATTTCCGGGAAGATAACATTTTGGTGCTAACCCCGTATTTTCCCTTCTTACTTATCCTGGCATGTGTACACACTTGTCACTTGACTCAGATACGTGGTATACATAGATATTCGTGTATCACTGCTTTGTACACACACATCTTACTCAATTATACTTGGTAATGTTATTTTAGTAAGTTCCAGCTCAGCTCCTATCTTTTTGCTAATGAATTCTTTGTGCAAAAATATTTGGTACTAAAAGAATGTATAGGTGATCTAAATTTACCCCCTCAATATATTGATTAAAACCTTGCAACTCAAAGAAAGCAGGTACTTGGCTCGTGTTACTTAAGCTTCTAAGTAATAGAATGGAAACTAAATCTTTGATATCTACTTCAGTGCTGTTTCAGTTAAAATGTTGAACTGTTCCTGAACTATTCAAACCAATGTAATCTATGTGAGTTCATGTCTGTAGTTAAAATCTGTTGTTTCATACTTCATTTTTTCATTAACTACATTTTATCATCATATAATACATTTAACTCCTCTTTTTATATAATTAATAAATTATTTTAAGTTATATTCTCAATTTTTATCATGTATACACTATGGCCTTTTGATAAATGTTAAAATTTTGTCTATATGTGGTTTTATGATACAAAGTAAAAAATACACATTCCTTAAAAATGTGTATACTAAAGACTACTGGTATTTGCAGACTAACAATATTTAGGACAATATTCTCTTGCAGAGAATTAAAAAATAGTAATATGTAATAGTACTTTCTACTGGTTGTAGTTTACATTTATTTCAAAACAAGCAGTAGTTCAGAGATAGTGTAAGGAACATTGAATATTGAGTGGAATGGTGAAAAAACACTGACAAAAATGAAGAGATTACGGGTGTGTGTGTGTCTCTTGTTGTGTTATACTCCTATAATCAGAAGAGGATCGGATTATCCAAACTACACGTGACTAAGACTATAAGCCCTGGAATCAGCATATTGTCTGAAAGCTAGCTTTGTCATTTCCTAATTGTGAACCATTAACCAAACTGCTTAACCTTTCCAAGTCTTCGTTAAATTCTCTGTAAAATTAGAACAATAATCCCTAATGTGATATATTCTATTACCGTTCAACAATTTATCATCCACTCCGTCTCCACCTTGGGGTAGAGCACGCTTCCTTGACTCCCTGACTTTGGGCTTGGCTATGTGATTTGCTGAGGCTGCGGAATGTGAGGAGGCTTAGGGCATGGAGCTGTACACGTGGTTTCCTGGATCTGAACTGTCCTCTCCTACCACCGAGATCCGCGGCAAGAAGAACATGCCTTAGGGTTAGTGGACCAAACGGGTGGAAAAGCACTGGGAGCGTACCTGACCCGCACTGCGGAGATAGCTCAGGGAATAAAAACAAGGTAGATGAGGAAACAGAGTCATGGTTTTGAGTGGAGGCATACCCTTAGAATATTACTTTTTGTCTCTATGTTGCATTGCGTTTGATATTCCTGGTGATCCCACTCCTTTCTACTTTCCTTCTTGACTTGTTTTTCTAAGCTTGGTTCTTGCACACTGAAAAAAATCTGGTTTGAATTTTTTTTTTTCCCTCTGCGGGATTTACTGGTTTTTCTTCCAGGAGGAGTCAAATTCTGTCTCTTCACCATATCGCCAATCATCCTATAGTAATCTTTCTTCCTTATTTTCCAATATTTTCTGTCCGAAACCCTTATCAATTTTATTTAATTCTTCTCTTGTTCTAATTTATGGCTGAGCATGTTCAGGGAAGCGTAACTATCAAAAGCAGCAGACACGTGTCATTTTCTTCCTGCTGCCTACTTTCAAGGAGTAATTAATTTACTGTAGATCTGACACATAGAGACTATTTTGGTTTAGAAAATCTATTAGAATCCTTTTATGTAAAAAGTAACCTTTAGATATTGTTATGTGGCCATTGTGGTCAAATATTAACAGGAAGGTAACAAATTTAGGTAGGCATAATTGCACAAAAACTAGAATGGAAATGTTACTTTCAAACTACTGACCCATCAGTCTGATTATTTTACTTGATTTTACATAACCCCTCAAAGTTACATAAATGAACATTTTTCTTTCTATCAGATTTATA
The DNA here is from genome assembly GCF_902655055.1 of Lutra lutra. Classification (NCBI taxonomy): domain Eukaryota; kingdom Metazoa; phylum Chordata; class Mammalia; order Carnivora; family Mustelidae; genus Lutra; species Lutra lutra. The sequence continues at coordinate 5,203,185 of NC_062280.1, forward strand.
AGTGTATTTTTTATCATAAAGTTGGAAATACTAGAAAAAAAGTATATACTAGAAAACTGTTTAGTATCACATAAACCTTACCCTGTCAAAAATTTGACTCCAGTACTATTTCTAAAGTATAAAATCATGATGGTAGGTATTGAAATATTTGCACTGAATATATATAGTATGTTTTCATTATATTTTGTATATTTAATACATTAAGTATTATAAATATACCTGATTTATTTATAACATGTCATACATCATACATTTAATTTATCTTACCCATATTTTCTGCTTGGACCTCTCTACCTTCCCTACTGGAAAGGAAGCAAAATATGTGTTAAAATGCTCTAAAATATCATGATACCCTGGATAACCACTCAGTAACTATGACTTGATACAATTGATAATTCACGTTTAGGGAAAAAAGGCTTTATCAGCTTATGTTTCAATCATCTAAGATGGAACCCACAAAAGAAGTTAATGTAATCAGAGTGGATCATATTGGGTGGGCATCTGGAACAATATAAAAACAAACGAGTCATACCTGTCTGTGAAACCACTTTATTTTTGTGGCTAATGAGTAAATAATGGAGGTTTTTCATTAAAAAATTTAAAAAAAAAAAAGGATTCATTGATGACTCCGAACATGTATCAGCTTTAATCCATTAACTGAACTGTCTTAAATCAGTTTTGTTTGAAGATCAATCATACTGATACCAAATGGATTTTCAAACCTTTCAAATTTCTCAAAAGAATTAAGATTGTAAGTGTATAAGAACCTATGGAGGGTGTCTGTCTTCTGCTTCCCTAACATGTTATTCAAAAGGAAGAACATTGAAAATCAGTAGTCCTTACTGTAGGAATCCTCAGAGATTTTGTGAAAATTTCAAGTTTCTTTTTTTAAGATTTTTTACGATTTTAAGATTTTTTTTTAATTTTTTTTTTTAAGATTAAGATTTGAGAGAGATCACAAGTAGGCAGAACGGCAGGCAGAGAGGGGAAGCAGGCTCCCCGCTGAGCAGAGAACCCGACATGGGGCTCAGTATGTGACATTTTGTTTTGATTTTTTTAAATGTCCCACTCTTTCACATTAGTTTCTGAAATTTTGTGGAGCAGGAATCATCCCAGTAACTTATCACTGTATTTGCATTAAGTAGGTATTGAAGGAAGTTTGGCTGTTGAGAAACAAACAGAATTATGCCAGGGTTCAACTCCTGTTGATTCCTATATAGGTACGAACTTGACTAGCTCCAGGACGGTGAGTAGAAACAGGTTTGGAAAGATACGGAGTTAACTGTGTTCTAGATAGTACTAGAGCTAGTACTATCAGGCGGTTTATAACAGGAGAGATTTTGAGATTAGGCTGTTGTTGTTCTTGTTCTAGAAAATATGTTTAAATCAGATGATCTAAAGAAAGAAAGAAAAGGCAAAAATAGAAGGGAAAAGTGTATCGGAAATTATATGAAGTGAGTTTGATTTTCCTTTTTACTTGGATGGATAATTAAGTTAAAGAAGTTCTTCAGCGGGCCCTGGAGGACTGCAGGTCACCTTGGACCGGTGCGCGCAGAGATACCTGGGCGAGGCAGGGTGAAGCCTGAAGGAAGGGTCCAAAAGGAGATGGTGTCCACTTTCACAGCTGAAGCTGATCGTACCTGTGGTGGATAGTCAGCCGGAGGGTGGAACGACCACAGGATTAGTGATTCATGGCGTCCAGGACTTTTGATTTCTCTGACTTGCCGCTCTTCATACATTATTGAAGAAGGTCAGAGGTGTCCCTGCTAACAACTATTGCGTCAGCTGTTCAGTTCTCCGGGGACAAGGGTGACGTTTGCTCTCTAGCTACTACCATTCTCCACTTAGGCATTTGTTGAGGGAGAAAATAGGCATCTGTCGCAAGCAGATGGCATTGATGTGCTCCTGTATAAGGTCATTGGCTACAGTAGAACACTGGAACTCCTAGAATCACCAAATTTCAGTAAGCCCCAGAAGAAACAAAAATGTTTGCAAAAGCCTTTTTTTTTTTTTTTTTGGAAAAGGAGATTGTTCAGTAATGATGAAGACAGTCAACTACATGAATTTTTCACTGTACTTGCATTGCCAATGTCTTTTAAATCCATTTTCTCTTTTTTTCTCTCATTCGCTCTCCAAATTTGTTTCATTTGGTCACGTATTGGACGAGGTCTGCTTCATGTTTGCAAGTGATTGCGTGTGTGTGTACATGTATTGTAGATCCAGATGTTGAAAACGAACTCTGCAGTCGTCTCTGGGGTTCATACTGATATTGCTCTAGTGAATAATTTATCAAACAGAGTCTTAGTAAAAATCTGTTCTTGGTTTCCTCAGAGCTTTTAAAGTTATCCTTTCAGGATATGTATAAATTATTTCTATATTGTTAAGTATTTTCAAAATAGAATATAAATTACTTCCACATTAGTAACTCATGAATTGCTAGCAGATCAAAAGCACATGAATTCCTCTTGTCCCTGCTTTCAAATGAATTAATTAGATTTACTTTTGTGTTAGTTGAAACAGTCGTTATAACTGAGTCACTACCAGGTAGAGGCCAATAGTAGTTTTGTGTTCTTAAAAAATTAAATATATTTTGCTATCTGAGTTTGCATCCATTTTAATTTTTAGTGTCTGTGTATGTTGGTGTACATAGGATTCCACGCAAAATTATCATACAGGGTATCAAATATAACCCCTTTGTTTCCAAGAACATGAAGTTATTTGTCTCAAAAACATTTAATTTTTTTCAGTAAGAATTAGGGCTTTAGAGCAATGAATAAAGGTTGATATTTATAGGAAACTGGATGCTATCAAATTAATACAATCTTGACATACTATTTTAACCTTCAGTTTTTATGATTTGGGCTCAGAATATTTTCTAGTCCTTTAAGTTCAGAGATGAAGAATGGTACACATTTTCCTGAGACACATTTGTGTCTTAGCCCTCAGAGGCTGTTTCCTTATCTAAACAAATTACTTAGCTTGAGGAAAATTGCTATGAAAATAAATAAAAAGTAATATAACAAATAATATTGAACTTCAGGTTTATCATCTGTATAACAGGAATAAAATTTGTCACTATGAAAATTTAAATGAGAATTCTTTCTGTGCTAAGGAATAGTGTCTTCTTTTCACTTTCTCTTTCTCTTTTGTGCACATGTATATACAATAAATGCATAAAGGATATATGCATAAAAACAATACACTGTGTTATTATATTACATATTATCACATTATAATATAGAATAACAAAACCTTAATCTCAGTTTCACTATATACACAATAAGTGCTAGACATACAGAAGTATAATTTCCTACTGTTCACAAGATATATTACTGATAGAAGGTTTCACAATGGAAGTAGAAATGGATCCTTGTCCTAACTTTATTCTCTCTAGTATCTACGTCACAATGCCAGGGAGTTGTTTCTCATCCTGAACAGCATCTAAGGGTCCTGCATCTTATTTAACACATAAAAGAGAGAATTCAGAGAGCCCTTGGGGGAACCATCTGTAACCAGAAATACTCCAGTGAGCCTGAAAGTTCCCTTTGGGTTACCTGTGGGAAATGGCGGCATGACACTTCCACTTTTCCATTTTCCTGGGAGATGGAAAGTGTGAAAATTGTAGCTGTCTGTCTGTCAGTCATCACGGAGACCATTCCCCACCACCCTCAGGAAGCTTACTTAGAGTGGTTCCTTTTTCTTACTTCCCACTCTATCTTTCTCTCTTTCTCCCCCCACCCACCCTCACTGTAATCTTCTCAGAATTAAGAAGATACTTGGACTCTCTACTATAGTTTTATTAAGTGAAAAATTTTATGGGGACTTGTACTGTTGTTAAGTAAACTCTAAACTATCATATTTTTTCATGAGTGTAAACATTAAGGCCTTTATTTGTTTACATGTTTTTGTTTTGTTTTGTTTTGTTGTTGTTTGTTTGTTTTTTGCCAGAAAAAATGAAGTGTTTATGTTTGGTTTGGATTGCTGTTTTTTTGAAATATTGTTTTCTTGTTCCAGGGGATTAGCCATGCAAAGAGCATGATCTCTAGAGAGTAAAAACCTGTTAGCTGAACATATCGATTTAATTCTGATTAATTTTTATGCAGACCAAACTTGCTTACAATAAAACTTATCAGAAAGCCATGCATCATTATCAAACACCTTAAAATGAATGGAGCCTAGCAATCTATAAAGTGTAGTTCAACAAATCATTTTTTAAATGTTTTATAACTGTCACTTTTATAATTTCAAAATGTTGGCTCTCAGGCTCTATTACTAATGGGTATATCTTCTGAAATACTGTCACCAGCCATAGACATATAACTATTTCTGTTTGACTTTTAAAGTTAATATAAAAATATGGTCAATATAGTATCTAATCAGCTTTTTAATTCTCATAAGTGAATTTTCTTTTTAAATATACTCACAGAAATAGCATAATGATTAAACATCTGATTTGCAAATAATACTGCCATTTAAATGCCATTGGTAGAATAATAGAATCTACCTGGTTTGTATGAATAATAGTTTGAATATTTCCTTTTAGAAAACATGGTAAGCTTTGCAAACCCACTGAAATTTGTTTATGTGTTTTGATGTCTTTTCCCACAGAAAGCTGAAATATACTAATTTCTTTTATCCCATGACTCAGTTATTTTATTGCAAGGAGGCAGAATCATGACAGAACAATGTTACAATCTGACCTACCTCCTTTACTATTAATCATAATACAAAATTCAGAATTAATGTTCCTGGAAAATCTACTTGTCGAGGCTAAAACTGCTTCTACCATATTCAGATTTCCTTAACTCTGCACCAAATGCAGATCATTGGAGCTAGACAAATTGGGCCTCTATCCATAAAATGCTGAATAATTTAATTGACTAAGCTTAAAAAAACTGATTAACAGAAGAGGATGAAAAAAGACAATGAAATGTAAAATAAACATCTGTATTCAAATTTCAAAAGTCCCAACAAACAATATACCTCCTAGGTTTCCAAGACCATTTTGTGCCAAAGGGCTTACTGAGTCTTTGTTTACAACCAGTTCAATTTTTTCCAAAGGGAGGAAAACTACCATTAATCTTTAATTTACCTTCTTGTGCATTTTCAATAGAACACTTAAAACTTTCCTTTATGGAGAAAATTTCCATGTTAAGCCATATTTTTAATGCCTTAAGACTGGAAGAAATCCAAATTAAGGATCAGAATGTGAGTTTTGAAAATGGTTTATGTAATGCAGGTTTAGTTTACTGAACCATGGATTAAAGTTACTGGTTTGTTGTACATACAGTATTAAATACATTTTCCACCTCTTTAATTTTAAGCTAACGTTATATAATTCTAAAACAATTATCATCTATTTTTAAGTATTGTATTAGCAAAACACATAAGAAGTATAAGGATGAACTAAGTGAAAGCACTATGTTCAATGAAGAAAAATGATCAAATATTGGCAATCTATATCCATGGTTCACATCAATACAAAAATGAATTATTACACATATATATTTCAAAAAAATATTTTCACCAAGGCATTTCCTCATTTATTAAAGATAATTTATATAGGTAAGTCTTTTGAACTCTTAGTGCAAAATCCTCTTCATGTATTTAGTATCTAATCCACACAAAACACTTACTTGCTAGAAACAATTATTAGCTCCATTTTACAAGTGAGGAGATCTTTCTTATTATGTCCAAGATCAGTAAAAAGGTGGCAATGGGAGTCTGGACCCAGTCTATCTGGCTGTAAAGCCTGTGTTTTCAACCATTAAAATAAAGATGGGGCAGAGGGTAATCAGTGTTGCAACAGGCTCAGGTTCAAAATGTGAATTTACTTCCGTGTAAGAAAGGGAACAATTTGGGCATAATGCAAATTTCAGTTTGTTTATTCAGGAAACAGCAAGTAAATGCAGACCACTGCAAGACCCGATCCAAGCCACTTAAGGACACATACACTGCACCATGCACAAACCCAAACATCGACCATTCACGTCTGATGTCTCAAACTTCCTTTCTAGTCTCAGATTACCCTCCTTCCTCCACCATTATGCCATAACTAATGAGCTGCAACCCTTTCAATGACAACTACTGCAAGCAAGTTTCAGGTCTTTTTTTTTTTTTTTTTCCTTCAGGTCTTTTTCAAGATAAAGTGCCATGTTCATTATGGCATATTTGTGTTTTTAAACTATTCAGTCAGTGTAAAATTGTGCTTTTTATGATTTTATGCCTATTTTTAAATTCCTTTCTGATGAAATTGGTTAGTATGTATTGCTAGCTCCATTTTTGCCATAAACCTGGACGTTTTAGTGGCCAATTTTGCATAGTGCAGTGATTCGTAGGAACACATATGTCTTGTTACAACTGATTTGACAGTAACCTATTTCACAATCAGGGGACTACAAAGGCATTTCCTCAGTTTCACTTGCCTGTTAAGCAAAGAGCAAAGTTTTAAACTCTATTCCAAATGCAGAATTATCTCTACTACATCTGGCTGATATGTCTGAAGAGCAATACACCTAAATTGGTACATTTGAGTCAGATTTGTTGCTGTTGTTGTTGTTGTTTTAAGTTGCAATTATTTTAACCCACCGAGGCACCCAGGCACCCAAGTTGCAATTATTTCAAAGTTGGATCCTTCTTACATTGCCTTTAAGTTAGAATTCATATGATGTTTAATTCTATAACATCTTCTATTTCTTTATTTTAAGTAAGATCTACACCCAGTGTGGGGCTTAAACTCATAAACCCAAGATCAAGAGTCACACGCTCTAAGGACTGAGCCAGCCAGACACCTCTTCATATAATGTTTAATTCTGGAAGCAGGACATATTTTTACCCTAAAAACAAGGCTGGTCTATGTAAAACACTTATCAAATGATTTTATGGCTTTTGAGAATAATTCATAGTTCCCATTAGAATTAAATTGTCAATATATTTTATTTGCTTATTTTAATGTAGATGATTCTTGTTTTAGAAATCAGTTCTCATATATTTGACCAGGATCTTGGGAAGTTGGCATGCATAATAAAAAGTCTAAATTAGGGTGCTGGGGCAATTCAGTTGGTTGAGCAAACAACTCTTGATTAGCGCTGAGGTCCTGATCTCAAGATCCGGACACAGAGGTTTCCCCCCACCCACAACCCCTGCCACCATGGGCTTTGAGCTCAGCACAGAGTCTGCTTGTGATTCTCTCCCTCTCCCTCTGCCCCTCCTCCCGTTCATTCACTTGCCTCTCTCTCCCTCTCAAATAAATGAATAAATACAATCTTTTTTGTTTTTTAAGTGTAACTTTATTTTTGGATCTTTGAATTGATGGCTTTGAATCCCCACCTGTCTCCCCTCCTGTAACCCCACTTCTGGGCAAGCCAATCAGAAAGCCCAGAAGCTCCCATCTTTTGTCATTAACAGGAAGTTCAAACCACACAAGCCCCAGTCTGCACATGGCCACCCCCACCCCAATACCAATGTGTAACCACACACAGACACAACACACACAGACATAGACACACACAAACTAAAGTTTATCTCCTCATGGCTCTTGTAAGACATTTTCTGACCTGCTTGGGAAGCTGTCCTTGTCTCCCCAGAAAGCTTAATCACGTCTGTGATAAATTTCTTCATACCTTCTCCATGCATTTGTGGCACAATCTATATCAATAGCCAAAATAATCTGGGGTGGAAAGGTCTCCATTTACCTTTGCAGGGTGACCACACAGCATAAAACCATTCTAGGCCTATTCCAATATCAGACTCTCTCATAGTCGAACAAAATATATCCTGTCTCTTTGGAATGCTTCTCAGAAAAACTACTTTGCTCAGTACATTGCTGGGTCAAAAAGTCATATACAGTATTTTGGTATAATGCAGAGAAAGGATATGGATATAAGTATCTATATATCTATACACACACGTGTGCATACACACACGTGTGCATGCGCACACACACACACATATTGAAGAAAGTGGAAAAGTGTCAATGGATGACAAAACCACACTCTTATGTATCAATGTTTTAATCTTACAATATAAACAATTATATTGTTATATTTTACACCTCCCAGATAACAAAAGCTTAGTTTAGGACATTAAAGGAGTCTATCTATAATTAGTTTTATTTCTGCAATAAAGATATTACATAAAGAAAAAAAAAAACTGACCCTCAGAACCTGGGCATTTATAGGTATGCTCAACTGACTAGAACTAGGGGAGATAGTAGGAATGTGCGAGTGTGACCAACCAGAGAGGAACTGTCCTCAAATGCATAGAATACATTTCGCAGACATGTGCCATTTGTACCTATATTTATGCAAAAACACTCATTTATAGCATCCGTATTCCAAAAAGACTGAAAGGAGAGAAGTAAGCTTATTCTTTGGGGAATTTAGATGGGCTCATTGAAAATAGAGAATCTATTTAGAAACATGGGAAAACGTGCATTAGAAGAATAGCTTGCAATTGGGTCAGGAGAACGTTGTAGTCACCGTCATGAGGCACATGTCCGACTGTAACCCAGAACTTAATATCCACTTAATTGGAGAGATGAAAATTTTACCTACACAAAAATAAAAGAAAACCATATTATTTCTCTAGAGATATCTCCCCCAAACTTGGAAAATATCTCCAAAACTCATCCATTGGCTTAAAGGTAAATGTAAGCTAAGTCTGGTATCTGTACCAATTATCTCTAGATCTGTATCAATATCTATACACACATCTATTTTATATCTATCAGAAAGTGAGACAAGAAAGTAAAAAAACAAAAACCAAAAAACAGCAAAGAAAGTAAAACAAGAGAACTGTCATAAATCAACAGACAGTTGCTCTGAGATAACCGGTCAGTGCAAGTCTGTACTTAACCTGTGTTTAATTTATTCAATCAGGTGACTCCCAATGTAGTGTAAATGATGACCCACTTGAAATGAAAAAATAGGTGTGAAGCTGAAGTAGACATGTTTTCTCTGATTTGAAAATGGGAAAGTAAAGACAAATCCACTTCAGTATTTTGGAAATTTTTTCTGTACCAAGCACTTGAGCATTAGAATATGTCTTCATGTCACTAATACTGTGTTGAATTTGTTCCCTCTAGAATGGTAGGACATGGCAGCTATGGGGATATCTAAGGGTCAGATGTATGGAAGTGGTTTTGACTCCTCTGAGTAGTTTCCGATATTGCTTCTACTCCAAGAAAACTTGTGTGTTGGAAAGTTAGCACCCCATATCCCCAAAGCTCATCTACTTGATAAATTCCCTTCTGCCCACAATAGAGAAAAAAAAAAGATGATAACTTTTAAAATAAAGAACAAATACACACTGTGTTCCGTATTCGAGGCCATCTAAATGAACAGCCTCTAACACAAATCAAATACTACAAACCACCTCTCAAATCTTTCACCCGGTGTTGTCCTTTTCTGAAACTCAATTCCTTTCAAATTGATGAATATTTCTCACAACAGTACTTTTCCCCTTTGTTTCATTTCAGAGTAAACTATTCAGAACGATGCATGTTCCATCTTTTGAAAGATATTTGGACCAGATACAAGCTTTAGTTGGGCCTGGAAAGGCAAAAAATGAAGGTATAGGCTGGTGCAATATTTTCTTTTCATCTGTTTTTATCAAGAATAATTTCATCTTTGCTTTGCAAAGGAGAAAGTTCATATAAATGGTCCCCTTTTAATGAAAATTTAAGAAGTGTTTTACTAATTGTTTAAGATTAAAATATAAGAAGGGTCCCTTTTAATCTTTTTTTTTTTTTAAGAAATTTTACTCAACCCTTACTATGATGTCCCCATCATGATAGGGTAGGAAGGAAGTAGACTCATATCTAGGGCTTACTTGATATCTCTGTGTGGTAGTCCTAAGTCGTCTTTGTATGGAAAATATTAAATACTAAAATTGAATGAAGAAGATGACCAGGTTATCTTCAATGGAAAATTAGGTATTGTGTAATGCCTCTTACTGATTCTTTAGCGTCTCTATACCCTTCATTGTCCCTCTGTTTACCACTTTGCAAAGTGTGAATTAATGATAGAAATGCAGATTATACTTGTCCCCAGACATGCATTGAATTTTGTCTCATCAAACACAATTGATTTCTCTGTAAAAGCTGCATGCTGTGCCTTTCCATGTCCCGACTGCTTCTGGCTGTGTCTGTTTTTTCCCGTGCTCCTCTGAATGGCTTGAACATCTTACTGGTCTCCTCACTAATCAATGAATTAAGCAGACTTTTTGACACATGCTCATTTCATATTTGTGTAGGAGTCATGATTTTACCTTTTTTTCTTTTATTTTTTAAATACCCTTTAACACCTCATATTAGGACCACATCTGTCCCCAGCGTCCCTGCAGATTTTCCTGTATCAGAAGCACTGGCATTCATGGCATCAGGAATCAGTTCGTTCGGGAGTTTGAGGACCTTCACCTTCTTCCTTCTACTCTTTTCTACTACCCCCCTCCTAATTAAATCTATTTCCAAGTCTTTCTTTTGCAAGCGCTCCTGTTCAGACACATCAGATCCTAACGGACGTGTCCAGGATTCTGCCAGTGTGCACGCAGTCATGTCAGGACATCCTGCACCACGTGATGCCATTTAGACTTTCTCTGCACAATCTGAAAACTTTTCAGTGAACAGTATTTTACACAGACATATTCATATTCAGTTTCCAGGCCCCATATACTCTTTCTACCTATTGCTTCAAATTATCTCTTTTGTTCCTGGTTCACCATGACTCACTCTAGCTAACGTACGGAGGAAAAGTTGATTTGGACAACTGCAGAAGGAGACTGGTCAGTGGAGGGGAGAGGAGGCAGCATTAAGTTCGGAGGAGACGGGCACGGCATGCTATGGTTCACACTGTCCTGGTGAGAGTTCACCCATGCATCAGGATTCTCGTTTCCACTCTATTTGAACGCCACGTATTTGCGCAGAAGTGCTCATGACACAAGTGAAAAGAGAATCAGTAAATCATTTAGCACTTGCTGGAAGAACACGATTCACTAATCCAGAAGTTTACGGAGGTCCTGGAGAACTGGAGCAGAAGCCAGGTGGCTGAGCGTACTTAGTATCACTGCACACGGACACGAATGTCCCTTATTTAATCACCTTGACAGAAAACAGACCAACCCATACTCAGAACACAGCGGACTGCTGTCTCCATTTGGCCGTGTCCTGAGGACTAACCCAATGCACTGTCTTCTGAGAAGAACAAGAAAGAAGCTTTAATTGCAGTATCGCTGAAAACACTCATGAAACTTTATTTGTGGGTCTTTTGAAAGGGAAAGTATTTTTTAAAAGATGGAATTAACTTACTCTGAAGCGAATCCACACTTCAGTCACTTTAGTTACTCAGCATGTTGTTCAGAAACAGTTGCCACTAGTTCTTTGCTGCCGGAGTGTCAGAACCGTCAAGAGCAAATGCATCAGAATGTTCATTCTTATATTTTTAGTCTTATGAGAAAGGAGGAAAAAGTAGAAAGAACAGAAGAATGGAAACAGAGGTCATTACACATTGATAACCTGAGGCATTCGAGCGTCCCTTTGGGTTAATGCACCGAGTCAAGAAGTCCTTGTTATTCTTTTAAAATTGCTTTTAAAAATGTGGGGGCACCTGGGTGGCTCAGTGGGTTAAGCCGCTGCCTTCGGCTCAGGTCATGATCTCAGGGTCCTGGGATCGGGCCCCACATGGGGCTCTCTGCTCAGTGGGGAGCCTGCTTCTTCCTCTCTCTCTCTCTGCCTGCCTCTCTGCCTACTTGTGATCTCTCTCTGTCAAATAAATAAATAAAATCTTAAAAAAAAAAAAGTGTCTGTGAGGTTTTTTTTTCCCCTTTCTTTCCTTCTTTCTTTCTTTCTTTCTTTTTCTTAAAGACTTCACTTATTTATTTGGCAGAGAGAGAGAGAGCACAAGCAGGCAGAGTGGCCGGCAGAGGGAGAGAGAGAAGCGGGCTCCCTGTCCAGCAAGGACGCTCGAAGTGGGACTCGATCTCAGGACCCTGGGATCATGACCTGAGCCGAAAGCAGCCGCTTAACCGACTCAGCCACCCAGGCATCCCTGTGAGTTTTGTTTTTGATTATCATTTGCTTGTGTGTTTGAGGTAAAACAAACAAAAACCAAGTCATCCCTTACATAGATTTTGAAAACCCTGAGAGGTTTCTAAGCGGCCAGATTGATAGACGCTACTACTCAATAGTTTGCGTAAGTGTTATCTGAGTGAAGATACCAATTCGGCAGCGTGCAGGAAGGTAAAGGAGTCAAGCGAGCTCCTTGGAAACATTCTTCCTTCAAACAGACACTCTGGAGTTTATAGGCTCATGGAAAAGGTAGTCCCTGATTACGTGGGGATGATTTTCCCCCATCATTCTCCATCTTTACTCTCTGATCTTTTTTTTTTCAAGAAAACTGAATATGAAAATGACACATTTACATTACTTTGCACAATTGCAACATTCTTGGCTGGTGAAGATTAACAATGTACTGAATTAACAGCTTTTGACGGTTTCCTGTCAGTCGGTAGATGAAGGCAGGACCTGTACTTACGGCCGCGCAGGTTTCCCTCCACAAGGGTTTCTAGGCTAGGAGGTGAGCGGCAATGAAAATCCAATCCATGATGTGTTTGTAGCTCATGAAAAATGACAATGGCTACTTTTTCTTTAGTTTGTGCAGTGGCCCTATGATTTAGGGAGCAATTCTGAGGTCCTGGAGAAATAGATCCATTTGACGGTAGGTTCTCTAGAAAACTCGACCTTAAGAGAAGACTCAGTATGAGCGGATGTTCCCTTAGTGCTGTGCTGGTGTCAGTAATGTTTAACTTTAATTAGGTCATTTAAAATTTGGCGTGACACGGGTTTTTAACCTCCTGCAGGATTCGTGATTCTTTAAATCCCACTTTGAGTTTGACATTGTTTATTTATACTTAACTAATTAATAAATTGTTAAATAATTGGATTTTGGTCAAAAATTATGCAGAGAACTGTGAACATAGCTTCACTCTTTTAGTTTATTGCCTATGATATTCCTGGTCCTTTCACACATCAAAAATGAGGCAGCAGTATCCTTGTTTACCATATCTGTGTTATAGGAAGATAAAGCTGATACTGAAAATTTAATGTATGCTATGGTAGCAATATCCGAAATACACAAGACACCACAAGCTCTAATAATTATTATTTTTTTTTTGCTTAAAATGTTAACTAATTTCAAACCTTAAAAACAGAATGAAAATATAAAAGTTGTTTTTTTAACATGTAAAGGAACAAGAAATATCGCAAAATATTACAAATTTCTATAAGCATTTGTTTTTTGTGCGTGCACATGAGCATGATTTGACAGATTAAGAACACTGTGAGCACACACGTTTAGAATTAGAGGTGGTTTCCAGGACATGTTTTAATGGTTTTCTCTTCTGGAGCCAGCACTCCGTTAAAGCAAGCATGTTCAGTAGCACGAGGATTTATTTTCCCTTTTCAATACGCTTTCTTGACTTCAAGAGTTCCGTGCTATGTAGATGTCAAAATGCATTTTCATCTTGCACAAGAGGAGTATTTAAGTTAATTATTGGGCTGATTTTATACAGAGCAACTTGCAGCAAGGAAAGCTCAAATGCCTCGCTGGCTGTTGGCTAAATTGGAAACTTGGATGAATCTTTTTTTCCTCGACATTTTTCTGTTTCAGTATCTGTTATTTTCTCCTTCCCCTCCCTGCAAGCCAGTTCTCCTGGCCAGGTGATCCATCATCTCAGGACTTCGTAGCAATGTCATCCTTGCATAACCGTCCCCGTGTTCTCACCTTGGAGTGCTAATGCCACAGTGACCATTGTAGAGAGGCATCTACCCCACAAGTCGTCTTAGTAAAACCCGAGACATCTCTTGGCTAAACTGATAAACCAATTGCTTGCTAATGCTCATCAGCAAAATATGCCCACGATGCTTCCAAGCATTTTAGGAGCGCCTCACGTAAACAACGCTCTATTTTCTTCCATTCAGATGTTGGGGGTTTTATGTATGAGGAGAATTGCTTTAGCTTCTAAGATCAGGTAGGACAGGTGACAAGCCATATAATTAGAAAGTCAAGTTTAGAAGTGAAACAGTCATCTGAGAATCAATGCTTGGCTTCCATTCTCAGCTCCCGCGCTGTGCACCTGTGAGCTCTTGGTAAGACACCAAACTTCAGGACGTTGGCTCTCCTCGTCTCTGTTCCATTGAGAAAGCTGGATCTGGTAAATTTTTTAAATACACCCTCTAGTAGCCGTTCAGATGTGTTTCTTTGCAATTTTGCAGTTGTGTAATGTTAATCCATCTCTGTAAGAAGAGGAGTGAATGCAGACCTTTTAATCATGTCAGTCCATTTGGTTCAATTCAAGGACCCAGGGATCACATGTTCAAATCCCATTCTTTGGGTAAGCAGAGTATTATAAAATGGAAATTTAAATGACACAAAACAAAGCACAGAAATATTAAAATGTCTTTGAAACTTGTATAACTAGTAAATTTTGAGTGGTGAATAGGACTTGCGTTTTCTGACTCCTAATTCAACCAAGGTCAAAGTGTAGAAGTTGTATTTTGAGCCAGATTTCCAGAGATAATTTCTCATTCTCTGCAAGAATTAACACATGTGCCTGCTTAATGATTTGTTAATGCCAAATCTTTCCACTACAAAGAACACTTAGTAGTGCTTACTATACTGTAAACAGTTGGCCATTGTGCCTGTGTAGTGCTCTGTGGCTGCTCTCACCGGCATGCCCCTGGCAGTCAGACTCTTTGTAACAGATCCAGTATTTGCTTGCCCTAATTACATAGAATTTTGTACCCACAGAACAGAACTTGTTTATCACTTCCACTCTCTTTACAATAGTTGAGGAATTGTTGAGGATTGAGGCCAAGACGGAGAAGGAGAGGGGGAGGTAGAGGGAAGGAGGGAGAGAGGGAGGGAGGGAGTGATAGAGACAGAGAGAGCCAGAGGCAGAGCCAGAGAGACTTAAATAGAGTGGGAAATAATAAACTTCATAGAGGAATGGACAGTAGTTAGAAAACCAAATTGATCAGATTCAGCTGTGATCAGAAATGGGTAACAGCACCACAAAATGATTCCCTGCATTTGTCCAAATGGGAAATCATTTCTTCACCTATTCCGTGAAAAGCTATGAAAATCAGGGATTTTCATAAAAAGTAGTGAGAATGGAGATAATACCTCCTTTGCCTTTGTTTCTGTTGTTGACACTGGAAGCACCTGGTTTAGTTAATCATATTATTTTCATTGTTTTAAGCAAAGAACTTGTCTCAAATACTTAACCTATTGATATAGCTTTTTTTTGTTTCCCTTTATTAGCATTCCCTTCCTACCTCATAGACAACCATACCAATATAGATACTGATACCTGATGTTGGTTGTGATATTGTAAAAATACGTACGATTTTGTTCGAATGTTAATGAATATACTTAAGTGGTATTGTGTTACGTATCTTTCTATTTATTAATTTTTAATCATCATCATTATTTTCCATGAGATGATATTTTAGATCTGTATATTGTTATGTATATATTTGACTATTCTCCTTTGACTGTGGCACCGTGTGCGTCTGCCACATCTTGTCTACCCACTTCTCCAGAGGGGGACACCCAGATTATTTCCAACTCTGCGTCACTATAAACAGCGCTGCAGTGAACACCACAGTACATGTCTCTAATAGACTGTGGGGTACTTTCTTCATTGTATAAAGCCATGGCAGACTTGTTGCCCAACAGCACATCCCCCTCCTTTGTTTTAGCTACATCAATCCCACCAATGGGGTGTGAAGATTTGTAGGAGCTTCTCCAGTAACACTGGACATCATGCAGCTTTCTCTTTATAGCCAGCCCAAGAGGTTGAAATCGATCTATTCCTATCCTAATTTGCATTACTCTAAGCAAATTTGAACATTTCTTTATATACTCATCTTTTGAATTTCACTTTTTAAAAATTCACTTGTTGATTTGCAAGTGTTTTTGTCTTTTCTAGTCATTAGTCTGTTGTTAGCTTTAGACATTTCAGACACCTTATCCTGATGTACCTTCATCTTTTTTTTTTTTTTTTTACCTTCATCTTTTTAATCTGGCTGCTGTATACATCTCATTCCCCTCATATATGTACTTACAAGTGGTGGCTAAACTTTTAGGGAGAAATTGGGATAGTTTATATACCAGGAATATGTCCTCCTCAGAGGAATATGACAGAGATGCTGACAGGTTGTGGTAGTGGTCCCAAGTTACCAAAACATGTTAGATAGCTGAAGAACCTTCAATGAGAGCCTCCTGTCAAGAAAATGATCATAAATTCTTAATTTTCACATATAATTAAATTCATCAAGGTTTTTTTTATTAGTGCTTTTGAAGTCCTTTCACACTTCTAATTTTAGGGTATTTTCCTATGTTTTGTATAGATATAACAATTTGTATAGATACAACAATTTCTGTATTTTATATATATATAAAATGTTACAATTTTACAGTTATATGTATATAAATCTTATGTTAAGATATATTAAATCTGTAATCCACATAGATTCCAACTTTGGGTATAATATTAAAAGGGAATTTACTTTGATTTTTTTCCTCTAAACAGCGAACCAATTTCTATAACACCACCCCTTCAACAATCCATTATTCCCCATGAATCCGTGTTGCTCCCTCCGGTATATATGAAGTTCCCATAAGGCCATGGGAGTGAGCTCCTTACTTTCTCTGACTGTGTTGTTTTCTTCCACTGGAATTCTGTATCTCTGTCCTCCCAGGGTGGACACAGTGTACTGCAAGTATGTCTCTGCAAGATATATTCAATTTGCTAATAAAATTCAAAGAGTCCTGGGAGCTTGAACGAAAACAACTGAGCCATCCTACAGCACAAATTCAGGAGTCTGTCTGGGTCGTGGCAGCTCCCAAACAGAGTGTCGTTCACATACATTTACAATCACTTGTCGGAGGATCCCACACTCATCCTACGCACCTTTTCAGCATCGCCTCCGCTAGATGAGAGTCGCTCGAGCTCCATCTCTCAGTTGTTTTTGCAGTCACGTATGTTCATAAATAAGGGAAGTGAATATGTTGAATTATTCAGGAGAACCACAGAAAGACAACAGGGTTTGGGCATGTATCACTATCCTTTGTTTTGGAAAAAGTGAAGATCACGGTGTCAAAGGGATTAAGAGGACAGATGACAGGGGGAGAGGATTATCTCCTTCTCCTTTCTTCCTGGGCTGGGTTCACCTTCTCAGCTGTGCAGGAGTGGCAGCAGGGGAAGTTTTATAGGCTGTTTCTCTTCACTATTTATAGAGGTGTGGTGCCTGGAGCATTTCATGATCATTTTTATTTGCACCAGTCAACCCTCATTAGCCTACTTTCCTAGGACAATAGAATTATAAAATCACTATGTCAGTCTGCCCTATCCTTTTCAACTAATAACTTTTGATCCCAGAGGCTAATTTCAACCAGAACTGGCAGAGTGGCAAAGGGTTTATCATTTCTGTAAAAAACAAAGGCACTCGCTGGAAAATACGGAAGCCCTCACACCTCGACCCATGCACAGACCTAACAGAAGTAGGCTCAGCTAAAAGACCAGAAGTGTGCAAACCGATTACATACAAATTTGCTGGTTGAACTTAAAAATAACCTAATTTCAGCAAAGGGTGTTCAATTGAAATAGTCTATTTGAAATTTATTTAATAAAACCCAAGTGCCAGAGCCAACTCACATAATAATCCAGAAAAAGTTTTATTAGTTAATACATAAAAGATCTTTTTTAGCATGTATTCTTCTACTTCAGTTTTCTCGTTAATCTGAATCATGTATTCCAAGTATTTTTGAAATTATTATAATGTAAAAAGAAAATATAGATAAAATCATAATTTATTCATTGTTATTTTATCTACTTCTGACTACTAACTTTAAAAATCCAGGGTGGGGATGCCTGGGTGGCTCAGTTGGTTGGACGACTGCCTTCGGCTCGGGTCGTGATCCCGGAGTCCCAGGATCGAGTCCCGCATCGGGCTCCCAGCTCCATGGGGAGTCTGCTTCTCCCTCTGACCTTCTCCTCGCTCATGCTCTCTCTCACTGTCTCTCTCTCAAATAAATAAATAAAATCTTTAAAAAAAAAAAAATCCATATGGTGAATACAAATTCATCTCCTTGCGATTTTTTCACATATATTGACTCCCTCTCCCACCACATTTTCTTAAAACAGTTTTCTTTTGTTTCTTTATGAACATGAGTCTACGATGACACTGATAAGCTTTTCTTATGTTTTCTTCTTTACTGAAATTTGTGAGTCACTCTCAAGTAACTCTGAATGCTTTTTTTTTTTTACCCTGAATGCTTTTTATTATATCCTCCCAAATGTCTGATACTTCCGTGTCCTTTGTGCTTTCTTGTTTTGCTTTTGTTATTGGATTACTTCAAAATTATATTTTCATACACAGTAATCCTGTCAGTAATCAGTCAAGAAGTTTTCATGTAAAGCAATGGTACTTTAAGCCTACCTCTCCCACACAACAATGCTAATAAAACTTATAATTTTAGACACATTTAAGTATTCTCTTTCCGATTTGGTTTATGCTTCACTTTGTAAATACACTTGTTCTTAATTGTACTTTTTGTTTATGAAACAGGAGATTTTGACTGAGTCCTGGCCCATGTGTATGTAGCGGAGACTGACACATTCTCCTGGGTGGGGGGTGGTAATGGAAATGCTGGCCCGTTGAGTTACAGTTTTAGGTGCCAGGTGCCAAGAAAAGGTCATGAAACTGCTGAAACAGAATTCAGCAAGACAACAGGAGGAATGTCTTCACCAAAGACTAGGGTCAGTGAAACTCTAGTTCTTGGTCTGCAGTACTCCTGAGACACAAATGCTTTATGACCCAAGCTTCCTGACCTTGAAGGAGTTGCCTCTGGGAGATGACTCTGCTGTGATACTGACATCAGTTTTATAATAAGCACATGGAGAGGAGTGTCATTCCTGGTTCATGAAGAGCTATGATGTCTGCATTAAGGAATCAGGCTCAGGAGGGCTAACAGTAGCCAAACAAGAGACGCAGACTGAGTCATAGAGGTTTGGTCCTCAGGAGTCCGTCCACCAGTAGCATCACCACAGTATGCTCTCACTAGCAGCTTGGAAGTGGAACATCTCTTTTGAAGGACCAGAGTTTTTTTGTTTGTATTTACTGGTTTTGTAATTCTAGGTCTTCTCTGCTAAGGAGTAATGGTGGTAAAATCTCAGCTTTGGGAACCGTTAGCAGTTGGGGCAGAGGTGATGAATTTCTCCAACTTTTGCTGGCTAGGCAACAATCGCTGAGAAAGTTCTTTGGGTAATGTGTAATGTACATTTTTTAGAATGTCTTTTTCCTCTTTCATTTTCTCCTTTCCTCCCCCACCCTTCCTCCCTTCTTCCTTTTGGTTCATGATTTTCTTTGCCTTAAAAAAAGTCCTCCTAGAGGCAGTGTAATAATTCGATTGCAATGTTTTCATAAATTTGTAACTCTCATTGTCGATATTTGATCTTTCAACTATATAACATTATTTCATGTTTAAAACTTTAAATAATATATTAACAGTGTACTAAGGCTTTATCAGCTAATTTATTTCAGTAAATATGTGTTTTTCCTGACATTCCTCAGTGTAAATGTGTTTAGATGTAGTGTAGTCATTTTAACTGCCCTACTACATGACTTTAAAAACCATCATTATTTTTTTGTCAATTTCCTGACCTAGAAACAACTAAGTGATTTGTTTATTTATTTTTCTCATTATGATAAACGATGCTAAATATATTAGCATAAACTTTTTTTTTTCTTCACACATTTCCTAATACTCAGTGTTAGGGAGTTTCTTCAAGGTGGATGTGTAGAAATGGAAGTGCTTTGCCAAAGGTAGGGAGTCTTCAAATTTCTAGACATGACTGAACTACTTTTTAATGTGATCTTAGTAATTTTATTTATTTAGTAATTTATTTAAAAGATTTTATTTATTTACTTGACAGAGATAGACAGAGAGAACAAGTGAGCACAAGCAGGGGGAGCAGGGGAGGGAGAAGCAGGCTCCCCGCTGAGCAGGGAGCCCAACGCAGGGCTCCATGTCAGGACCCCAGGATCATGACTGAACCAAAGACAGACACTCAACCCACTGAACCACCCAGGCACCCCGATCTTAGTAATTTGAACTCCCATTTTTTACAAAAAATGTTAAACCATAAATACTGCTAATTTCAGATACCTTAATTGTTTTAGACTTAGAAATATTTTCTAGTATTCATTAGTCATTGTTTTCTAGGTTATCTGTTCATGTTCTTTACTCTTTTTCTAAAATCAGGTTTTGGCTTTTTAAAATTTATTTAAAAGTTATTTTAGATTGGTAGACAGATAGATAGATGGATATGTAGAATATATACATTTCAATGCCCCTAACAATGATCCATATCTTCCAATATTCACACTTGGGTAGTTTTCTACACTGAATCATCATATTAGAGCTGATCCTAATTACAAGAGGTTGTTTTGTTTTAGCTTTCTTACCTCTGGGCGTATACCTCTTGGAGCACACTTTTTGGAGCTCTAACCTGCCATGCAAGACTTTGAACTACACTGAGTCATGCTGGAAACAGCATGTAGAGTCTCCATGGAGAGATCCTAAAATTACATCAAGAAAGATGCGCATGGAACACAGAGCAAAATCAAGTCATCCCTATCAAGTACTCTGCACAGTGCAAATTAGTGAACACAATGAATAATTTTTGTTGCCTTAAATCATTTTGTTTTGGGGTGGTTTTTTGAATGGCAATGTATAAAGGAAACTGCCTCTCTCTCTCTTCCTTTCATCTGTTATCTATGTAGCTATTTATCTACATAAATTCAGGTATACCTCCATGTTGTAGATGCTAATCTTTTATTATTTGTATGATTGCAAACTTCTTCAATATCATTTTTTTCACCTTTTATTTTTCCAAGACTCACATAATGTTTTCATTTTAGATAAGTTTGTTATTCTTTTCCTTAATGGCTTTTACTTTTCCTGTTTTTTTTTAATTTTTTAATTTATTTTTTATTTTTTAAAATTCCAGTATAATGGCATCTGGATGGCTCAGTCAGTTAAGTGTCTGCCTTTGGCTCAGGTCATGATCCCAGGGTCCTGTGATCAAGCCCCACATCGGGCTTCCTGTTCATTGAGGAACGTGCTTCTCCCTCTGCCTGCTCCCCCCGCCTTGTCTCTGATAAATAAATAAAATAAAATAAAATAAAATAAAATAAAATAAAATAAAATAAAATAAAATGTTCCAGTGTAGTTAACATACAGTGTTACAGTAGTTTCAGAAGCACAAGGTATTCAAAAATTCTATACATTACTCAGTGCTCATCTGGTCAGTGCACTCTTAATCCCCTCACCTCTTTCAGCATCCCAGCACCCCGCTCTGGTAACCATCATCTTGTTCTCTTAATTAAGACTTTGTTTCTTGGTTTGTCTCTTCCCTCGCCTTCCCCCCCTTTGCTCATTTCTTTCTTAAATTACACATATGAGTGAAATCATATGATATTTTTCTTTCTCAGACTGGATTATTTCCATTAGTAGTATACTCTCTGGATCTATCCATGTTGTAGTAAATGGCAAGATTTCATTCTTTTTATGGCTGAATAATATTCTATTATAAATTCCATAATTCATGTTCTATACATTCTATGTGTGTGTGTGTACATGTACACACACACACACACACACACCACATCTTCCTTATCCATTTGTTTATCAATGGACACTTGGGCTGTGTGCATATTTGACTATTGTAAATAATGCTGCAAAAAACATAGTGGTGCATGTATGCCTTTGCATTAGTGTTTTTGTATTTTGGGGGTAAATACTCAATAGTGTGATTACTGGAGTGTAAAAGAGTTGTACTTTTAACTTTAAAAAAATCTTCTTATTTATTTATTATTTATGAGAGCAAGAGAGAGAGAAAAGGGAGAGAACAAGCAGTGGGAGCAACAGGCAAAGGGAGAAGCAGACACCCTGCTGAGCAAGGAGCCCAATGCGGGATTCCATCCCAGGATCCCAGGAGCATGCATGACCTGAGCCAAAGGCAGATTCTTAAGTGAATGAACCCTCCATGTGTCCCAGTATTTTTAACTTTTTGGGGAACCTCCATCCTATTTTCCACAGTGTGCACCATTTTGCACTCCCAGCAGCAGTATATGAGTTTCTATTTCTTCACATCTTCACCAATACTTGTTTTTTGTGTTTCTGATTTTAGCCATTCTGACAGGAGTGAGGTGATATCTCACTGTTATTTTGATTTGTATTTCCCTGATGACGAGTGAAGTTGGGCATCTCTTCACATGTCTGTCAGCCATCTGTATGTCTTCTTTGGACAAATCATGCCTTCTGTCCATTTTTAATTGGATTATTTGTTTTTTGGGTGTTGAGTTATATAAGTTCTTTATATATTTTGGATCCTAACCCTTTATCAGATACGTCATTTGCAAATATCTTTTCCTATTTTGTGGTTTGCCTTTTAGTTTTGTTGATTGTTTCCTTTGCTGTGCAGAAGTTTTTATTTTGATTAGTCCAATAGTTCACTTTTGCTTTTGTTTCCCTTGCTTCAGGAGACATACCTAGAAATAAGTTCCTGTGTCTGATGTCAGAGAACTTACTGCCTGTGCTCTCTTCTAGGATTTTCATGTTTTCCTGTCCCACATTCAGGTCCTTTATCCATTGTGAACTTATCTTTGTGTATTGTGCAAGCCAGTGGTCCAGTTTCGTTCCTTTGCATGGAGCCGTCTAGTTCTCCCAACACGATTTGTTGAAGAGGCTTTTCCCCATTGCATATAAGGGATTAATTGACCACATAAATGTTGGTTTATTTCTGGGCTTTCTAACCTGTTCCTTTGATCTATGTACCTATTTGTAGGCAAACCATACTGTTTTGATTACTATGCTTTGTAGTATGACCTGAAATCTGGAATTGTTGATTTTTTTTTTTTTGTAAGGTGTAGATGCAACAAACTAATTTTCCTCTTTTTCGTACAGATAATTAACTTGTCACTATGTTCATGAATTAATCAATGTTTTTCCCATGTACTGTATCATCACCTTTTCTATTGCTACTCACCTTACACCTAACACTGTTTCTGAATTCCTTGTTTTATCTGATTGGTTTCCCAAACCACACTGTTGTAAATGTCTTAAGCATTCTGTTAATAGAATCCTTCTATCTGGTAATTATCTTCTTAGTTCTTAGTTCTACTAGTCATCTTCCTATATGTTTCTTTTCTTGACTACTTACGTAAGTCCCTTTCTTTGTATTGTGAAATTGGACAGTCAACATCTATTAAAAAATAACTGGATTTTTATTAGAATTCCAGTAAACTTATAAGTTAATGATGGAGATGGATTACATCAGATGCTGTGTTTTCCAACTTATAAAGATCCTTTGTTTATATGGATCTTTACAACAGGGAATTTTGAAAATACCAAGTTTGGGGGGAAGATTTTCTTTTGTTTTCTTGGAGTGGGGGTTTATGGGTAAGACTGCATGGCTGTGTCAGGGACAGGTACCACAGAAGACATCCCAGCACTGAGTGGAAAGTTGAACTACATAACCTTCAAAATCTCTTCTAATTTTAAAGTTCTAGGTAGTAAAACCAGTTATGCAAACTAATGTTCGAATGTTATTTCTGGGCCTTTCTAAGTGAAAACTTTGGGAAAATTGTTGAACTTTCCTAAGCAACTAACTTTTATTATCTGTGAATTAAAGTTGGTCATACTTACTTCAAATTATGGTTAGAAGGATTAACCAAATAGTTAACATAGTATCTGTTTCTCAGCTGATCAAAAATTTAGTTCCCTTTTCTATCTCTGTAATAGTTTGCAATGTCCTCGGAGATAAAGCTGCTCTTTGTAAAGTTATAATGATCACAAAATGATTAGTGATAAGCTTAAATCATTGTGATGGACAATCAGAACCAGATCTCAAATATTGCTTTAAAATACATATACTTCCTGAAAGAATTAGATTAGTTCAAATTATTGCATAGTCATTCTTTTTGAAGTTGAGGGAACTTATTTCTAAGAATTCCATTTTAGAAAACTCGTATAGAGCTCTTGCTAGAAACTTCTGCTATGAAAATTTTATGGGTTTAAAATATGACCTAAGGTAAAAGTCTGGAGTGGTTGTTCATTTTTCTATATTCAGGATTATTCTCTATTAATGTATTTATAGTTATAAGCCAGCAAGACAAATACCTTTACAAGGCACCATAATAAACACTATGAGTCTTTGGCTAAATCCCTGCTTTAAGTACATCAAACTTTTCCCCTTTGCCAGCACCATTTTCTTTACCTTTTTTCTCATGCTGTTTTTTTCTCTGTATCCTTATCTATGTATCTATCACCTATTTTTTTGAGGAAAAAGAGAAAGATTAGTATTACACCAAAGTTGCAATACATTCCCCAACCCTCTTCCCCTGTGCAGGTTCCTTCGTTACACTCAATATTGATTAATGGATGGATTATTACTGGTATATGGTAATTTTGCACACATTTTCTGCCATTTCCTTTTCATTCCTAAATTCTCTCCTCTTCCTTTTCTTTCTACAACCTCTTTTGTTTTTCCTCTAAAAGTTACTTTTTAGAAATATTTTATTTATTTATTTGACAGAGAGAGAGAGAGAGAGAGAGCACAAGCAGAAGGAGAAGCAGGCAGAGGGAGAAGCAGGCTCCTGGCTGAGCAAGGGAGCCCGATGTGAGGCTCGACCCCAGGACCCTGGGACCATGACTTGAGCCGAAGGCAGATGCTTAATGACTGAGCCACCCAGGCACCCCTAAAAGTTACTTTCTATCCCAAAATTAAGCCTCCCTTTGTTCAGACAGGTAGACCCTCTCTCCCCCCCAAAAAAGCAAGAATGACATAAGTCCCGATTACAGTTATGTCGGATTTATAGGGAAAACAAATCAGACTTGGCCCTTTTACAGATGAGCTCACACTCTTCCATTTTCCCCATTGGAAATAAAAAGAAAAGTCAGGGAAGAAATCCAAATCAGAACCTTTATCTCAATGCCAATAATTTAATTCCAACTTTCCTGTTTCTCCAAAGAATCTCTTCCTCTAAACTTCTCACCATTGCTCTGGGCTCAGAAAACAAAAAATACACAGAACTAGAAACTCAAGAAAAAAAGAACAAAGCCAGGTAGTTCAAACCCTTGACACTTGACAAACGGCTATCAAAATATTGTAGTTTAAGTGCATCATTCCTTTTTTTATCTCAAATAAAAATAAGGTAAGAGTCATGACACTTCATGGTACAGAAAAGGCGTATAAATTATATAAAGATCCCCAATGGCTTCTTATTAAATTTAGAATAGAATCCAAATTCCTTACTACGAACTGCAAGACCCTCCACGTGTAACTGGACGTTTCCTGTCACTTTTCCTGTTACGCTTTCCACATCCAGCACAAAAGCTTCTTTTGTTTTCTTGAACAGATGCTGCCCTGTTCCCACCTTAAGGCGGTCACTTCTGCTTAAAGCAAAATACCCTCCGTATCCCTAGATTTTTATAAGGCTGGCTCCCACATTTATCAACCCCTTCTATGCCCTTGTTATCTGGAAGTTCACTCCCACCAGGCACTGCCACATTATCCCGTTTTAATTTCTTCGGAATATGTGTTGCTACTTGGAAAAATTTAATTTTTCACTTATTTTCCATCTAACTCAGTGGAATTTAAGTTTCATGACAGCAGGATGCTTTTTTTTTTTTTTTTTGACTTGCAACACCTAGGTGAGTTCTGTCATTGTATAGGATCTTGGTAAATATTTTTGAGTACACAATTTAATGGAGATCAACCTTCACTACAAAGGTAGTATTTATAAAACACACTAATAAATATGATTTTTCATAGCTAAGTTATCTACTCTAAACTCATATAGGTTTGCTTTAATAATCTGTTCTTCCAGAAAAGATACATTTAGCTATCAAAAATTTGGTGAAATGGAAGAAATTACATGATCACCTTATTAATACAATTTTCATTGACTAGAACGAGGATATAGTATTTACTTTTTCCTTATAATTTTCCATTGACTAGAATGAGGATGTAGTATTTACTTTTTCCTTATAATTTTCTATTGTTCATTTATAGATATATAAGGGAAAAGCTTGGCATTATAACAATAATTAAGGCATCATCCAGGGGAGAAGAAAAGGAGAGGAAAAGCTAGAAAAAAATGGAAGTATGAATTCATGATGATAGGGTGATAAGAAAGCTTGTTCTGCCTATCCTAACCGATGGACTTTTACCCCAACTCCTGGTATGTTCCATAAATGCCACTTTCACATTCAATGTCTACATTCTCAAGTTGGTGTTTTGCTAAGGCTTGGCTCCCAGGTCAGTGCTTTCTGTTGCCTTCTTAGTATCAAAGGACTGGGCTTCTTCCTCCTCCTGGTGGAAATTTAGGGATTTTGTGGTAAAAATTAGTTAATTTGATGAACAGATCTATACTAACTTACTAATAGGAGATGCTTAAGGCAAGGCGTCTTGTTCCCGGGTTCTTCCACTTAGGTTCACATTTTAAAAAAGTGACGTTCAGCAGATTGTGTTCTGCTGTGACTTATAGACAGATGAATGTCTCTACTGGTGGGAATAAAGACAGCTAGAAGGAAGAATTGTTTGTTCTTCTTCTTCTTTTTTTTTTAATCCTAGTGGAATTGGTAAATTAGCATATTTGGAGGCTCATGGAACATTATGGCTTTCCTTTCAAATGACCTGCTATAGGATGTTTATTTAGTTATCCAGTAATCTACGACCTCCAATCATTCTACTCTTTCTGTGTGTTGTGTAGGAGAAGGGCAAAGTCACTAAGCCCGAGTAAAATCACCCTTTACGTTATGGACCAAGCCATACAAGTCCAGTAACAGTCCTCTATGTTTATCTATTATTTTTTTCCTTCTCTCTTACCTTTGGCTTTCCAGTAGTCACAGTTCAATAGCCTCTTGGTTATCTTGAATCTTTGTTACATACTTTCAAATGGGGGAATCTAAACAACTAATATTAGCTCAATTATATCTGATTTTAGTAGGGATATCAAGTTCTTCGAGTTTCTCAAAGAATGTTGGCTATCATCCAAGTTTCCCAGTAGATCAACATTTCTAGCATTATCTGATTGTTTGAAAACACTGGGATAGTCAGGGAATCTTGCGTATATCACATATAACTTTGTTTTGGTGGTATGACTCTAGGGAAATGGTAAATCCATTAACATTTATAGAATCTAATGTTGATTTAAAGTTGCATTTTATCACAAAGAAATGAAATTTCTAGTCCCATCTATTTTTAATATATACTGCATACAAATTGGTTATGTAGGCATATAAGTGAAAGCATAAATGCCTAGTCAAAGAGTACTTATATTCCCTGCAGTATTTTAAAGAGAAGATTTAGAAGATAGGTTTGAAAGAGAGCTTTCAGACTTATAAAGCAGCTTAGTAGAAAACCTAGTTGAAAGAAAGGGCATAGTGAGTGTGGAAATGAGCAAGCCAGTTAGCCCGGAGAAGCCGGGAGCAGGTAGAGCAGGGAGGGACCTGGCTGGGAAGAGCTGCGGGGAGGGGTGATGGGGGGGGATGGGAGGGAGGAGGCAATAAATATGACAGATAGAGATCCTTGAAGACCAGTGTGTGAAGAAAATGCATGTCATTTGTCCTGCCTAGGGCAGGAGAAGGCCCATAACCTGAAACAGGTCATTTGGTTAACAGGACTCCAGAGAAAGCCCAAGTCAACCTTCTGAGTGCCAAGCAGACGAAGCTAATTAAAAATATATCATTTAGTAACGAGTGGGCTTGCAACAGCAAATACAAAGGAAACCAAGTTATACATAATTGAATATGTAGTTTTATCTACCAGTCTGCTTACTCCTAAAAAGAATGATGTAGTTACATGCAAGATGCAGTAAAAATACTGAATATAAATCGGTATTAAAAATTGATGCATCTGGTATATACAGAGGTTAACTTTTTTTC
The DNA here is from genome assembly GCF_902655055.1 of Lutra lutra. Classification (NCBI taxonomy): domain Eukaryota; kingdom Metazoa; phylum Chordata; class Mammalia; order Carnivora; family Mustelidae; genus Lutra; species Lutra lutra. The sequence continues at coordinate 5,231,198 of NC_062280.1, forward strand.
CCCCTCTGTAACAAGGAAGAATGTCTGTGCATCTCAAATGCAGCCCAGCTTACTTTTCCCAGACAACTGCAAACCTGACTGTTCCAAGGTGCTTGATTTCCAGCTCATCGATCCTAATTATTTCTCTTCCCCACTCAGGGTTAAATATACTTTAATGGATCTTAAATCTGCCCGACAAAGAGGCTGACTTAGAGACTCATCTTACCCATGACATACAATTATTAATTAATGAGGGTCAGCTGCATAAGGGAATTGCAGCTGATACGTTTAATAAGGGTGAGCACTGTGGGCTGAATTATGCACTGTAGAACAGGAAAGAGTACATTTTATTAGAATCATCAAAATTTCCTGTTTCCAGACTAATTAGATTAACTCTTTCTGTAGTTTAAATAAATTGTGTTTATGTCTTTCAGGTTACTGCAATTTTCTTCTAGCAAATAAAATGCCTGTGTCTTTTCATTAAGAGCAATAAACTTCCTTCCTACAACAGTTAAATTTTCTTCTGGCATCACACTTTTTTCCTATTGGGTGGGGTCAAGTAGAGTGTGCATTGTTAATCTTTGAGGCTTTAGTCAGTGTTGGCAGCCCATTGTGGCTGAGAGTCTAACACACAGAGAGAAATCTCTACCGGCTCCCAGTCATCTTTCCCAACTGAAGAAGAATGCTTTGGACAGGAGTGACAATTAGCTTAAACCTGCATTTTCCCTTTTGGGACATTCTTTCCACCTGAACGTACTCAAGTTATCTAATATTATCGAAGACTTTACTTGAGAATGTTCATCTCATGGGAGTATTCTTTTGAAGTTTGAGATCTTATTAAAACAAAGCATGTCTGATGACCTTAGCTTCAACCAACTGAACATATCACAGAGCAGATGTGCAGAATCTCTCGGAAAAAAGACCTGTTTGAAAAACAAAACAAAACGAAAATCACAATGCTTCAAGCTAAATATATTGATTCGTTTCCACTAGGGATACCGCATTTGTTGGAATGCATTCTTAATATAAATTTACAACATTGGCCTCCTGTCCAACCACTGCACTAGCCAGATATACTGATTAAGATCTCACACTTGCTTTCCCTTTAGAGGTAACTAGAATAACCCAGATTTACCCTAGCCTCTCCTGAATCCTTTGGGTTCCAGCCAACAAAGGAATGGAGACAGGGAGCACCTTTACAGACCACATATTCATTGACCCTATGGTGTTTTGTTAATTTATTGTCCATTAAAATGTAAAATCATAAAGGCCAGAGATTTTTCTCCTTCATTTGTTTTGTATGGCAGCTTCTTCATATGCTGTGTATGTTAGAAAAATTTAAAATTACTTGTTGCTAATTTCATTTTTTTTAAAGATTTTTATTCATTTATTTATTTGACACAGAGAGATCACAAGTAGGCAGAGAGGCAGGCAGAGAGAAAAGGGGGAAGCAGGCTCCCTGCCGAGCAGCGAGCCCCATGCGGGGCTGGATCCCAGGACCCTGAGATCATGATCGGAGCCAAACCCACTGAGCCACAAAGGCACCCCTTGTTGTTAATCTCATACAAAATGAAGAAGCGTAGGTAAATTTCCTGCCCAAAGAACTATGCCCCTATAAGTTAAAATAAATTTTAGTATGTTGTTAAGGAAAAGTTTAACACCTTCCTTTTAATAGGATTGTCATTTTTGTTGGCTTCTAGAATTCACTCTTTTTTAGTTTAACTACTTGAGAAACTCATCTGTGACAGCTCTGTCCTCCTGCCCGTTGGCCCATTATTCCAAATAACGGAATAACATTCCAAATAACGTTTTTCTGTGAGGCCCGCTCCCTTGTCAACTGTTGCCAGTTGCCCCGTGCACAGCTCCTGTTTCCACTCCTCCATGCGGACAGCTGGCAGGGCCATTCTCCATCCCTTAGGCAGAAGCGTTCCCAGGGCGGAATCTTCCCGTGACTGGGCCACTACACGCTTGTCTTCCTTAGCGCTCTCCACCCATTCACTCTTCTGGCTTTCTGTCTTCCTTTTCAACAAAGGGACCCAGATGTCCAATTTCTTTCTTCCTTTCTTTCTTTTTAAGATTTCTTTATTTATTTTAGAGAAAGAACATGAGTGGGGGAGAGAGAGAGAGAGAGATCTCAAGCAGACTCTGCATGGAGCACGGAGCCTGACTGTAGGCTCCATCTCATGACCCTGAGATCATGACCTGAGCTGAAATCAAGAGTCAGACGCTTAACGGACTGCAGGACCCAGATGCCCCCAGACGTCTGAATTATTAATGATACAATAGAAATGGGTGTGACTTGAAGTGGAGTTAGAGAATTGTTCCCAATTTGAAATCTAAAAACCTACCATCCTGAAATCACTGTGTAAGTTTATGTCATTAGTTATCAATCTGTTTGAAGATTTTGAGTTACATAATACACATTTGTGAGGTACAATGTTCTTTTTTGCCAAGCATACATTTTATTCATAGCATTTTGAAAAGAGCTCAGGCAGACTTATTTACTAAATAAAGGTCATAATTAGAAATGTGGACTATGAAAATCATAAGATACTTTTAAAAATAATCTCAAAAATCTGTGACTGCTCAGTCCTAGATATACAGCCTTCTTCAAAGTACCTTTGTTTTCTCTCTCTTCTCCCAGATGGCTTGATGTCAAAAGCCAACGTTCACATACTTCGTTGATTCAGCATCAAAGTTTCAGGATTCCATGTCTGTAGCTTTCACACAATTAACCTTAATGCTGTTCAGCTGATTAGAGTAAATGTCAAATGCAAATTATTTTTTGGACACTCTACAAAATGGAATACAAAGTTGGTGCTAATTCTTTTTTTTTTTTTTTTAAGATTTTATTTATTTATTTGACAGAGAGAGATCACAAGTAGACGGAGAGGAAGGCAGAGAGAGAGAGAGAGAGAGGGAAGCAGGCTTCTTGCTGAGCAGAGAGCCCGATGTGGGACTCGATCCCAGGACCCTGAGATCATGACCTGAGCCGAAGGCAGCGGCTTCACCCAGTGAGCCACCCAGGCACCCCGAGTTGGTGCTAATTCTTTAGAAAACCAGATATGTTTCTGCAAGGCTGGCCCATGACTCATTGGTGAAATTCAGTGTAGTTTTAACTTCTCTCTTTTCATGACTTGCTCTGGTTTACTCTCATCATAACCTGAGTAGAGTCCATGGAACTCGTAAGCTATTTCCTGGGTGGAAGAGAACTTTCTCTTGACAGAGTCTGGGCATATCTAGGGCAAACTCCACTCCTCTCATGCCCTTAGTTACATCTCCACATACATCGATTTGAAGACTGATTTCCAGAAACCAACGTATTTGTTAATATAAAGCCAGAGCCCTTAATTTCTCTACTCTCCATTCTCAGATACTGGAGAGAGAATGCAGCTTCTGGGCAGGAATAAAAGGCAGCCCCTATTTCAATGCAGTGTTTGAGTTTGGAACCAGAGATGATCTTATTTCATAATCAGTTAACTCAGCATTTGTTCCTTTCCACATTTGGACATTATGCAATTTCATAGTTTTCCTCTCCATATAAATGATACTATGTGTAAAGCCTGACTCTGTTTTAGAGGAACACACAGAGCCTGCTTCAGTGTTTTTGCATACAGTGGGCATTTGGGGAAAAAAAAAAAAAAAAAAAAAAAAAAAAGCTCCTTTGGTTGTTATCAGTGAATAGCAACAATGATGTATTAACTTTCTCAGAAAACATGTGCTTTTTAAAAGAGGTTTGTCCCATATAACCACAAACAAATGGCTTTTGTGAGTATTTCAGACATCCTGCAGGTTTCATGAAGAGATAGCTTTAGACAAGGGGGTGATTTGGTGCATCTCAATTCACAGAACAGAGAGGTAAGTGTTTTTAAAATTAAGTATGCTAATAAACTATGTTTAAGCAAATGGGCATTTAACTTTAGGAGCATACTTATTTGAAAAAGGTAAAGATTATACACATAACACAATATTTGTATCAATATGGACAGATTATCTGAATAATTAATGCTAACAATTACTTAATTCCTAGTATGAGAAGTTATGTCACTCTCTATCCTCCCCTTAACTTTGTTTTTATATACATCAGGTCTTTAGTCAGTAAGTCCATAATAGCACTGAAATCTCTTGGAAAAAAAATCTACACTGATTGCTTAATTATTGCTGTGCTGATTGTGGTAGGTGTGAAGAAATTACACGGGAGAGCAGGAAAAACTTATCACCTTAATGCTAAGGGGCCTTCATAAAAATGCTTCTGTCTTTGCTCACGTTAATTAAATGCGTTGGTAGAATTAACTGAGGCAAAATGCTACAAATAATTTTCCTTAGTTCTTTCATTTTTTTTCTCTTTTTGCTCAAACATAGCAAGACAGTTTGGCTACTGGGCAAATATGATTGAAGATTTTTAGCTACATCACCCGGTACATGAATGTGCTATGGGCCAATGGATTTAAGCAACAGGGTGATTATTTATGACAACGTGTATCAATTACTCACAACACGCTGAGCACGAGCATTGTTGGGTTGCTAGTAACATGGTACCTTGTACAATTCTTTGACTTATCTTAGTTTATCCCGTTAATAGGATTTCGGTGGTCAAAAACATTCGTTCATTCAAAAGGTGTTTCTTGAGTTCCTACCATGTGGCTGACACTTTTCTGGGTACTATAAATACAGTAGCGTCAAAGCTTAAGGCAAGCAAAAGGAAAGCAAGAACACAGAACAGCCAGAAAGAGGGAATTAAGTGAGCTACAGTATACTCACCAGAATACTCTCTTAATATGGGATAGTTTTACACAATCTAGATATTGACACTAACACAAAAATATGAAACACCTCACACTTAAAAAATATGCTAAGCATAACTTACATTACATGTAGGTCATTGAATTAGATGACGGTGTAAATGTGTAAGACATGGCACCTTGTTTTGGGAAAGGAATAAGCACATTACATTCTCATCAGTGTAATTGTATTTTGAATTAGAAATGGTAATAAATGTAAAATCCTAGTAAATTATAAATTAAACAATGTGAGTTAAGCTGTTATAGAAATTCATACAAGCTGTTCCTAGCTTCATAAATCACTACTTTGGAATTATGAATGGAATGACAGAATCGTGCATATTGATTTAAAATCTGGACCTTTTTTTGTAAGTTGGATTTCAACATATAAGTTAAAGATAATGAAAGATAAAAAGCTGTTTGCTAAAAATAAGAAACTTCTTTAAGCAGCGTCTGTGAGGTAAGGATTGCTCCTGGTACAAAAACCCTTTCCCTAGGGATTCCTGGGTGTCCCCTCACCCCTGGCCCCAGACACCCTCTGTCTCATGCAATATCTATTTGCTTGATCTGTAAATGACTAATTAGCACTTGTTTCCCATCTTTTCAACGACAACAGCAACACTGCACGTATGCATGAGTACGCACACACACACAAAACATCTTTTATTCGAAGATACCTAGAGTTTCACTTACATTGCTAATTGAAATAATTTCAACTCTGTTTCCTCGACACCACCTATTTTCATACCTATTTAAGTTATCATATATGAAAAAGGAGAGGGACATAAAGAAAGACACAAGGTGACAGAGATACAGAGAAAGAGGAACTGTGCACAGTTATAGGAAGAATTTTCAAGAAAGTACTTATGGACTCATTCAACATTCTGTACTACCTTGAGGTCAGGTGAAAGTAGGAGGCCCAACGATGGCTTAACTGCGAGCTCTCCCTACTCTGCTCCTGCAGGGAAGATTGCCTGGCCCGGTAGTGCCCCCTGTCAGATAGATCAAGGGCAGTTCCCACTTACCTCTAACAAGTTTCAGTTCACTTGCCGACTGGCAAAATTATTCAAACAAATCAACGATATCCTCCCATAGGAACCACGGGCAGTGGCCTTTTCAATATCGCAAAGCCTGCCTTCCACAGCCTCTGGTTTTTCACTCTATTTCCAAGTGCCTCTCTGTGGCTCTGTATGGCACATGGCGTCCTCCTCTCCTGGTCTGTTGCGTGTCTGAGCTTCTGCTCTCAGTCTGTTCTGTCTGCTCCTGGATGTCCTTTGTCCAGCCAGCCCCATAACTCTACAGTGAGAATCCCTCCTTCGCTCGTGGAGCGAACAGGTAAATAAATACGAATAATGAAACATGACTGTGCCGTGATATATGTAAGAATTTTATATATGATAAAAAATGTCTCAAAAAACCTGGGCATCTATATTTGGAAATAATCCACTTAATTTTTTTTTTTAAGATTTTATTTATTTACTCAACAGAGAGAGAGCACAAGCAGGGGGAGCAGCAGGCAGAGAGAGGAAGAAACAGACTCCCCGCTGAGCCGGGAGCCTGATAGGGGACTCAATTCCAGGACTCTTGAGATTATGATCTGAGCCAAAAGCAGATGCTTAACCAACTGAACCACGCAGGCGCCCCAACAATCCACTTAAATTCTTAAATCACACACAAAACATATTAAAGGATTACATAAGGGAAAAAGACAAGTATAAAATTAGAAGAAAATAGTTGCAAATACTTTTAAATTTCTTAAAAAAAGATGCAATTTAAACATTTCTATATATCAAAAAACATCAAAAAAGCAAAATGATAGAAGCATTAAAAGAGAAAACATCACTTAAATTTTTGTATATCAGAAATCATAATAAAAAGAATAAATTAGTTAAACATTGGAAAATTTTGGAAACTATTTAACAGCATGTGATAGGTAGATATAAAGATAGTTTATGAATCAATAAGAAAGATAAATGACATATAGGAAAAGCAGATTGTCGATATGTGCATATAAGTCACAGTAAAAGAAATATAATTGTTTCATAAATATATAACTTTCTGTTTCATGAGTAATTAAGTCTACATTTTCTCTAACATCAAGATTTCATTCTGCCTGCCTGATTAACAATGATCTTAAATGTGAATATATTCATTTACTAGTGAGTCTAATGAGATAGATCATTTCCTAGTGAGAGTATGTTGCCAAATCGTTATAAAAAATATTTTTATATATTAGAGTTAAATATGTTCACACCTTTTGATTGATTAATAAGAAACAAGAACAGAAAGGTTCTCACAGTGTAATTTATAACAATGAAGCAATGGAAACAGTCTCATTTGCAACAACAAGGGACTGTCTGACACCACATTGAGAAACATACAAATGATGGAAAACCATGAAGCCAATTAAGTTATGTTTCATGAGTAATTGTGTAATGTAGTGACAGGTTATGATATGTTGTAAAAATAAATTATAAATGATCTTCTTATAAACAACATATTTTGCTATGATGGTAAAATATAATCCTAGATGGAACATTTTAAGAAATTATCAAAATTCTGACAGTTGTCTTTAGATGTTACATTTGAGATGCTTTTCATTACAGTAAATGTTTTGCATGTTGTAGTTTCTCCAGTGAACATGCGCCATTATTATAAAAAATCGATTTGATAGTGAATATCTTTCTCTGAAATTAGGAAAAAAGTATAGGTTTGGGTCAAATGCTTCAGTAATTATCAAGTGATGGAAGATGTAAGATATGACATTTGCTTTGCCAAGATAAGTTCATTTGTTACATAAGGACTGTAAGAAAGCAGTCAGTGAGCATAAACTATTCCAGGAACTTTCTAAGTAAAGATAAAGGGATTTTTTTTTTTTTTGGATTGTTTTCTTAACTTGTGCTTTGCTTTTTGTCTTCCTTTGTTTTTGTTTTAATTTTTGAACTCTAAGGAGTTGAGTAAGTTTCTAGGCTAAGCTAAGGAGCCCATAGTATAGAAGGAATTTAAGATATTTCATAAAACATGACTTTGAAGGAGGCAGAAGGATGCTGTCCAGAACAAATGCTCAAGTCTAGGTTAAACTGAAATGGAAAAATGATTTTTTTTTTCTTTAAGAAAAAGACAAAAGATGGGGTGCCAGGGTGGTTCAGTTTGTTAAGCATCCAACTCTTGATTTTGGCTCAGGTCATGATTTCAGGTTTTGAGATTGAGCCCCACATCGTGCTCTGTCCCAGCATGGAGCCTGCTTAAAATTCTCTCTCCTTCTGGCCCTCCCCAACTACCCTCCCCCTCCACATGTACTTTTTTTCTAAAAAAAAAAACAAAAGGAGGACAAAGAAGACAGGGGATGACAAATGAATGAGGATAGAGCTGAAATTTTATTTAGAGAGTAAGGATGAATGAAATGAACTCTGAGTGAAACCCTCTTCTTACTGGCAAAGTCTTCACCCTTATTATTTTAGGCCACCATCCATGAGTGAGTGAGGATGGGGTGGGCGAGAGCCTACAACTGGCCTAGGATTTGAACAGGTGCTGCTGGGATTGGAATGAGAGCTGCTTCCTGGCTCATGAAGGGGTAGCTGGGCAGTTCCGAAGACCCACCTGACACTGGAATGAATGAACACAAAAGGTGTCTTGGAGTCAATTTTTTCATCAACACTAGTTCTAACAATGATTAAAATGCATAGAGATGGTGTTTTTAGGGTTTGAAGATTTTTAAAATGACTGCGTTAAAATTTTAAGGGCTGATAAATTTGAGGGAGTTGGTGAGAATTCATTTAAAATTATACATTTGAGATAAGGCTAGGTACATAGAAAAGTAAATCTAAAAGGAATTCAATAACCTGGATATTGGAAAAGGCATCCAAGGGATGTGGGCCACGAAACAAATGAAGAATTATTGGGAGAGCGTGAGAGTGAGGTACACGCAGGGTCCAACAGATGGGGTCTTGTAGTTCTTCCTTTATCACTAGTTGCCTAAGGAAGCAGAACCAGAACCTTCTGTCTTTTGGACACTAGCACATTTACCCAAATCTGATCTCCTCCCTTAGGTAATCTCTGAGTTTCTGTGAATGACTTTAAAATGATCTAAAAATATAATTTTATTATGGCAAAGGTCACATTTGGATTTTGATGCCAAATTTGTATACATAGGGAAGAACTTTTCACTAATACACTAGTTAAAATACTATTTAAGGTTCTAGTTCCACAATAAACAATTTGTTAATGCAAAGCCCAAGTCTTGTGGAGAGGATGAGAAAATACAGCTTGAGTCTGGGCATCCGCTAGAAAATCAGACTCTACAGTTGTGATACCAGTAAATTCTTACATATTGTTTCCTGCTGGTATTGTTACTAGTAAATAATTCTAAAAAAACATTAGTCCCAGTTAACCCAAATCATTACTGTTAGTATGGAAATCAGGATGCAGAGTAAGTACACTTACTTTGAGACACCTGAATGGGGATGTTCAGAATGGTGTAGGTATGCGTGCATTTGTACTGGTGTGCATTTCTTTCATAGAGATGTTGTTGATATTTGCTTAAAATATTATTCGCTATGACTGTCACACCAATATTTCTTGAGTATTATCGACTTCATTGACACTGTGGCTAGTTAAAGCAAATTCCATTTCACTTTATTTGTTTAATCTGAGGCTGCATATAACTGAGTATTGAGAATAATAATTCACTTATTTATGATCTTTATAACTTAGAAATAATGGATTCCTATGTGACAACCCTTTAAGTAACTTCAACAAATTTGAGATTGGGGAGCTCAACAAAATAAACTGTCTGCATATGTAACGAATCATGGTGTAGAATGAATCACAGTGCAGGATGAAAAGTTGCTTTTCTTGGGGTGCCCGGGTGGCTCAGTGGGTTAAAGCCTCTGCCTTTGGCTCAGGTCGTGATCCCAAGGTTCTGGGATCGAGCCCCACCTGGGGCTCTCTGCTCAGCGGGGAGCCTGCTTCCCTTCCTCTCTCTCTGCCTGCCTCTCTGCCTACTTGTGATCTCTGTCTGTCAAATAAATAAATAAAATCTTTAAAAAAATAGTTTTACTTTGATTTATATAAAAACTTTAGAAAAACTCATTTCATAACCCAGGGTATTACTTAATAAAAATGTGTTCCTGTCTTCCCTGTGGTTTCCTTGCCCATGTCTGGAGCCTCTTCCCTTACTCCCCGCATCTTATTAGAAAGGTTTGCTTCCCTGCCTAGTCTTTCCCTCCTGTCCAGGTGCTCTCTATCCAGTCTTTTCGTTAAGCTCCGTAGATATGCTCTTATAGCTGATGACATTTTCTTTGGATTGGGTAAGGGAGAAAAAAAAAAGGGAGAATCTGAGTGGCGAAGACAAACCAGGATCCAGGTATCTGCCTTCATTTCAAGAGGAAGGTTATAGAATTTGAGGAGCTGGAAGGAGGCAAGCATTCACAGGAAGTGAAAAGTCGGAAAATGCAATATCTTTTATATAAACCCCATTATGAGCGGAGACCTAGAGAGCAAATCTAAAGCTAAATCCCAGATTACAAGACATACGCATGCTATGAATGCTTTTATATTCTAAAGATTAGCTTAAGAGTTTTACTAAGGCCATATGCACTCAGGTCTGGATAGACATAATGATTGAGACAAACAAATGTGGAAAGTCTAGAGAAATGGAATCAGGGGGATTATTAGCCTGCTTTGAGTATGGCCTATGCTCCTCTTCCACTTGTACCGTTTCATAAAAATAATAATATCAGATAAGAATTATTGAGTGTCTACCATGAACTAGACATGACAAACTATTCATGGTTAGTCTTTCAGAATTACAAAAACAGTTTTAAAATATGCTTGCTGATACAAATTAATACGTATATGTATATGCTGTGTCCAACAAAATGAGATAAGATATTGGTAGATAACACAAGCAAAAAAAAAAAAAAAAAAAAGAAGATATAATTATTTTTGGGAGCCTGAGGCTTCTGGAAACATCTGACCTAGCTAATGAACTGATGATGACTTGGATAATGTCAGATTCCGAATGTAGCAAACTGAAACCTCGTTTGTGGTGTCATACCTGTTCAGGGACACAGGCTTCCTTATGCTCTGAATTCAAAAAATCCTCAAACAGGGCAGTCAAGTACACCACAGTTCATTCCTTAGAGTGTCTGGTGCATGCCCAGGGGGGGTTCATGCAGAAAGCATTGGCATCACAAAATGTTACTAGGCCAACATGAGGATTGGGCTGGCAGCCCAGCATCACTAAGAACCAGGAGGCAGGAAAGGGGAACAGCTGGCAACTGTTATGTCCACACGCATCAACCACCCCCTCTTTTGCTCTTGAAGGATGAAAACAGTCTTCCTACATCTGGGACAGGAGTTGCCATCACAGCTTGTATAGCCCTGTCGGGGGCTACATCTGGGAGAATATATGTCTCAGCAGGGGTTTTCTTTCAGAAACAGCTCAAAGCTGTCAGGCAAAAGCTGAAGGGAAGCACACAAGTGTGCAAGGGACCAAGCAAGCATGTTTCTGGATCCCATCCATTTTTGTCATCAGGTGGTGAAGCTTGAGAAACTTCTGTTCCACCATAAGACCTGATCATAAACATGGTACATTGGAAATTTGACTCAGGCACGGATCTTTTATTCTTTAACTTCTCCAGCCTTAATATGATACTTAATCTGAAGAAATGAATCATTTTAAATAGATTTATTTTAATGTCATTTGCCTCCATATGCTAATATTACTTCAGAATATTTTAGAACAAGTTAAGATATGTAAAAGCCAGATACTTTTATAGCCATCTGAAAAGGGGGACTATACCTAATTACATTAGAGTATGTATTAAGATAAGTAACACATCCTCTAAACCTTTAGCTCAGTCCTTGAAAACAACAGTCACTAATTGTTTTATCTTTAAAATGCCCATCTTTTCAGTATTCTAATAGATCTTGACCTATATCAATCATTTTTCATATTTTTTGCTTCTTTCTTTTCTATTATTATTAAATAGGTTTTGATACATGGGACTTATCCCCAAAATACTAAAACAAGTTCTCTTGGTATAGGTCCAGGGAATCTGCATTAAAAAAATATGTTCTTAGCCTTTTTCACACTTCTGAGCTAAAGATGTAACATTAGTATATGGGCATCTCTCAACTACTCACATTTTGCTTTTTATACTTTTATATTAACTATGGAAAATTTATACCTTCTTTTTAAACAAAGGAATCACAAACTTCTTAATAATTCAGGCGTATAATCTTGGATGCATAATCATCATTTATTGCTAACTCATTCCCATTATCCAAATTAATGGTTACATCCAGAAGATCTTATCTCTGTGATGTCTGTCAACACTCTATAGATCATAACATATGTGTACCAGTTAGAATAGTCTTAATTTCAAATAATAGAAAAAACAACCCAAACTGGCTTAGAAATAAAATGATTTATTGGATATGCATTTCCAACTTCCCAAAGAAAGGAACATACTAGGGGTAGTTAGATTAATGTTCTTGCTCCATTTCTCTATGATTCTCTTGGCTTTGGCTGTTCCTTCTGTTGGCAGATCTGTTTGGCTTTGGGTTTTCCTTTGCTTGTTTGTTTTTGTTTTGTTTTGTTTACTTAAGCTGGCTTCTCCTATAGCAGTAAAATGGTTATAGCAATTCCAGTGTTATATGCACAAACCATAGTACTTAGAAGGCGAGAAAACTCGTTTTCACAGTGATCACATCAATGTATTATTCTTCATTGTTATTAGACTAGTTTAAGTCATGTACCTATCTTCGGACAAGTTACTGTGACTGGGTAAATGTAATACACTCATGGCTAAAATCTGGGTTCTGGATCCCTCCCATTAGTGTTCTACCTATCCTAGACAAAGTTTCAAATCCTTATCTGGGTATGGAATTATTTCATCCATCTCTACAATACTATACAAATAAATAAAGTTGTCTCAATGCCCACAGGCCAAAGACCTTCAGGGACACATCTGTAGTCAAAGTTACGTGTATTTTTGCCACAGGGAGATTGCTCACTGAGAAGAACGGTGAGATGTCTGGGTAAAAGATTATTGGGAAGAAAATATTGTAGGAGATGAGATTGTGTTTGGTGAATTTGATAAAATATCAAACCAGTAGGGGTTTCCTCTGGATTGAGTACTGACATAAAGCAAGGGAATTTTAGTGATTGATATCTCAACATTTTTTATCTAGTAATGGAGGTGAATGAAGCTCCTTATATCTTTTTTAAGTGAAATGCTTTCCAAAAAGACAACTACACAATTTACATTATTCTACACATTTTATAAGGATCTGAGCACATTTTACTAATTGTCTAAGTCACTTCAACAACATTTAAAAATTGCCACATATGTAGTGGGTGTTCAATTCATATTTATTGCCTTACATTGAAAATTATTCTTTGGATCAATCAAGTGACCTTTGGAATTGTATGTGATTTACTTAAGATTTTTTTTTTTTAAAGATTTTATTTATTTATTTGACAGAGAGAAATCACAAGTAGGCAGAGAGGCAGACAGAGAGAGAGGAGGAAGCAGGCTCCCTGCTGAGCAGAAAGCCCGACGCGGGGCTCGAACCCAGGACCTGGGATCATGACCTGAGCCGAAGGCAGCGGCTTAACCCACTGAGCCACCCAGGCGCCCCTGATTTACTTAAGATTTAGCCTGAAGATGAAAATATCTATTATTTATAAAGTATTAATTTTGACATGAAGTATTTTAGGGACTTTATATGTATTATAACATTTAGTTCCCAAATAAAACTAACATATCTGTTTTGTTATTCTCATTTGATGAATGAGAAAACAAGGTCAAATGAAGTCTAATACCTTAGTCAATGTCATGCAAATAGCATATGACCATATCTGTATTTTTACACTAGGTACCATTGTTTGTTTAGAAAAATATAGACTTAAATATGGACTACTGGATTTCTGGAAAGTCTGGTTTTGCAGAAGTTTTAGCAGCAGAACACAAAGCATATGATTTTCCAGCCAACAACATTAGACTTCAATGTAATGCTGGAAACTCTATGCAAATCAGACTAAATGTTTTTGATGTGATGGGAAATACTAATCTTCTAGTCAATATCCAGCTTCTCCACCTTTGATGGATCATAAGAGAGACAACGCTATTTCATTATAAATGGAAAAATAAACAAGCAGAACAAATGGGATATTTTCTTTGGTTACTCAATATCATAAGCTATCACATTTTTCCTGACTGTAGTCTTACTATTAATCTCTGAAGGTGTTTTATGTTTAATTTACAGTGCTTATTCCTTTGATTAAATCCATTTTCCTGCAATGCAAATGTCATGCATCAGGTTTTGACCATGCTCTAACTCATAATTTTTTTCATTGATTTTGATTTAGTCTTTGTGAATAAGTTCTCATGACTGTGAAACCCCATCTGAGCTTTGCTGAACAAATACATACAAATGCACCAAAATCTTGGGAAATGGAGGTGTTCCAAAATGTACAGATTTTAAATAAAAGAGTTAAGTTTCCAATCAAGTCATAAAATTGTAGAGCTAATTTTGATTTGCCAGAGATTGAGAAGTATTGGCAAAGAAGGACTGAAGAACTCAGAGATAATGATCACCAAAGAGTTTTTTTTTTGTTCCATGTTATTTTTTGCTGGAATTTCATGTTAACATATTCATTCTCCTATTATGACCAAGAAATTGACTACAATTAATATGGAAAATTGTAGTTTAAGAAAACAAAAGCTGTATAGTACCTGCTAAGTCATGGAATATATAGCCTATAAATACATAAATCTTACCTCTTTTTTAACTTTTGAAAAACTCCTTTTCATAGTTCAGATTTTCTTTTCACAAACCTAATTTCAAGTGCTACTGCTTTAATCTTCAGTGGCTTTGCATGTTATGTCAGAGAATAATAAATGTAAATGTAACATTTAAACTATCAGTAATTCATTCTGTAAGAGTAGTTCAAAAAGAACACTACCTTGAAGCTATTGATTGAGATGAGAATTACCAAAGCATTACACACAACTTTAACTTCTTTGTACTTTAACAGAAATTTGTATGAACATAATCATCAAGCAGTGTAACTAGATAAGACCTGATTATTTACACTTTAAGTATTACAATTTACCTGGTAGAAGGAAATTGTTTTGAAAAATTTTTTTTGACATACAGGGTTAAAAGTATTTCTTATACTATTCACTCAATATAAGCAGATAACACACATATCTGAACAATGGTCTATATTTTGATCTACTTGCCTATTAAGAGAGAACCATTCATAAGCCTAGCTATCGAAATAATTGAGTTTCCTTTAATATACATGACAAAAGAGGTAATAATATATGGTTTTAATTATAACATTGTAAAAATAAGCTTCCTTCATGACATTAACAGCTGTTCATAAAAAAAAAAAATAAAACAATGGGGAGCAAGTGTGTTTCATCCATTACTGACAAGGAAAAGGATGTTTATAGAAACATTTTAATCATTTATATTGTTGATGCAGTTTGATGGCACACTGTCTCTCTAAAACATATGTTTTTCATTGTCTGAATCATATTTTTCCATCTCAGCAGGGAATTGACTTGAGCTGATATTACCATAATAACAGAAAGATTTACTGGTACTCCTTTCTCAATAAACAGATGTTGACTTCTATAGAGATGAAAGTAGAAAGTACC
Organism: Lutra lutra; assembly: GCF_902655055.1. NCBI lineage: Eukaryota > Metazoa > Chordata > Mammalia > Carnivora > Mustelidae > Lutra > Lutra lutra. Next base: position 5,246,637 of record NC_062280.1, read on the forward strand.
TGAAAGGTAAATTGCATGTGATCTCTGCTAATAGCTATAAGATACTAAACAATTAATGTAATCCAGACCTATTCTTTCATTAGAAAAATTCCCACTTTCCCTTTCTTACACATAGAATAACTCATGCCAAGTTTTTTACAGTTGTAATTGTCATGTTTGTCTAATCTTTAACTCATTGCATCGCTTGAAAATGTATGATAAATATACACTGTTTTATCGACAGGGATTCATTCCCAAAAACTTAGACACAGCCATTTTAAAATTACTGTAAAATGAGAAAATTGTTTTCCTTGAACTCTTTTTCCAATGCCGAATACAAAGCATACTATGAAAATGGCACACACCTTGACATTGCCTGAAATAATGTTTGGATCCTTTCATCATCAAAGCATTTATGAATAGTCTTCATGTGTGTAGCACTTGGCAACCTACTGTACAAAATGATTCAACAGAAAAGCTGCTCTCTGCTCGAAGTAGGCTATCTGGAATTAATGTTATTTCTGAGCTATGCTGATGATCAAATGGAAACCAGTTACGAAGGCCTGGAGAGTAACAGCTAAAACAGAAGTCATATGGTTCTTACCCAACTGCTAGGCTAAAGCACTGGCAGCAAAGATCACCATGTAGGAGAAGGAGTACCTATTTCAAATTATACAATGCAGTAGTTGATTACTAGAAGGCATGAGTAGAGTTAAATCTCCATCCCACAGCTGTCTGAAAGGACAAACCTTTCTGACTCAAGGAGTATTTGTATACCCTAAGGAATATTCATGTGAGAACCTGGATGAAGAAAAGGAGTGCTCAGAGTCTTCCAAATAGATATGACAGAAGTAAAAACCTGAAATGAACAGACGTGCTTGGTATTTACAAGGAACATTTAAAAGAGTGATCTGCATGAACCTGTGAAGGCCAAAAGGAAGAAAGTAAAAAGTTGATGTGGGATAAGATGATGATTATGGGGAGTTAGGCAGAGGAGTTAGAACATTAATTTAGACCTTTGGACAAATTTGCAGATATCTCCAATTTAACTTGCCTAAAACTGAACTTTTCAGTCTTTGCCCATTTAGTAGGAGGAACTCTTGCTCAAGTCAAAGCTTCACAGTCTTTCTTGAAACCTACCTCAACCTCCTTCCAGCAAAATACTTATCCTAATTCTTTTAATGAAGCTTTCAAAATATATCTTTCTATTATTCTCCTTTTATACTTCCAAGACTGTAGTTCAAGCTAGAATAATTTCTAGAGTGATCACAACAGCTTCCCAATTAATCACCCTGTTTGATCCCTTGACAACCCTCCTATCCATTCTCTACGCAGAGCAGGAAATTAAAAAAAAAAAAGTATACACTCATAAACACACACACACATGAACAAGCTAATTCTCACATGAAAACCCTTCAATGGCCTCCACCTTCTTAGAATAAAATCCAAGGGGTGCCTGGGTGGCTCAGTTGGTTAAGCGACTGCCTTCAGCTCAGGTCATGATCCTGGAGTCCCAGGATCTAGTCCCACATCAGGCTCCCAGCTCCATGGGGAGTCTGCTTCTCCCTCTGACCTTCTCCCCTCTCATGCTCTCTCTTTCTCTCTCTCTCAAATAAGTAAGTGAAATCATTAAAAAAAAAAAAAGAATAAAATCCAAAAATCCAAATGCCTTATCATGGTCCATGAGGTTTTGTATAATCTTGAGCTGTCAGCGTCTCCACTATTACCTTCTTCTTACTCACATAATGAAGTCACTCTGGTCTTCTTTTTGTTATTGGGAAAACCCATGTTTGTTTCTGTCTCAGGACCTTTGCACATGTTACTTTCTCTGCTTGGCCTTATACTTCTTTTTTTTTGCCTGATTGATCTCCTTTCATTCTTACTCTCAATTTTGAATTCAGAACTTCAAAAAAGCAGTCTCTGTTCACCTAAGGAAAGTTATTTCCATTCATTTTGTTATTCTAGTCCATGCCCTTTAATTTGAGCTGCAGTTTGAAAGACACATTTTTTGTGTGTGCTTATGTAATTAGTGTCATTCTTTTCTCAATATATTTTAATTTTAGTGAATGTAAGTTTCATACTTATTTTGCTCACTGCGTTGTACCTATGTCTAAGCCCCATACCTGAGGAGATCAGGTTTTTAAGATATGTTTAGGCAATAAAATATGTCTGACCTTTGAGATCTCTTATTTTTCAAGTGAGAAAAATGACATTAGTGGTAATTAACTTTATAAAAATGTATAGTGAGTGACTACTGGAAACAGAATTCCTGGGTCTCAACTAATTATTGGTATTATTCACTTTATTACACTTATTTGCTCTATTAGGTAATAGAAAACCATTGTGGGTTTTTGCCAAGGTGGTTAGTGGAGGAGAGGTAAAGGATCAGATGGTGGTAGAGAAGTGTATATATGGCACAATACTAATTTTGGAAGATACTGAATATTCAGTAAAGATTTCTTTCTTTCTTTCTTTCTTTCTTTCTTTCTTTCTTTCTTTCTTTCTTTCTTTCTTATAAAACCTGTTGCACGAGTGAATTCAGCCTCTGCTTGAATATTTCCAGTGTAAGGGTTTCCATTTTTGTTTTGTTTTGTTTTGTTTGTAAAGCAGTTTACCACTTTGTGAGAGTTTTACCATTATAGAGCACTTATTTAATGGTGAGCTAAAATCCATATCATTGTATTTGATCCTAGTTCTGTCCTCTGCAATAAAAGGGCCCTTGATCACATGGGCCATATTGAATGAAACACATTCATCACATATTGAAAACACAATTTTGAGTTTGGTAAATTGATACATGCTAGATCTCATCAGACAGACATTTATTTGAACAACTATTTGAATAAATACATATCTATTTATCAATCTATTTAGCATCTAGGAGGATGAATAATTCCGTAAAAAGAGTTTTATAAGGACCTTTTTTATTAGAAGGAATTGAGATGGATCCATGTAATCAGCAAACAAATAAGGATTTTCAATATCATATTTATGAGAAAGAGAAAGAAAATGGGAATCCATTATCATAAATCATCAGAGCTAAAAAAATACTTTCTTTATAGTAGTATAATTTATAAAGTTAAGCTTTATCTGAATAAATTCTATTTACAACTTAGCAAGGGACAAACTGATGGGAAGTATAAATATATTTAAAAATTCCTATATTATATTTAAGTCCTGAAAATGGGTAAAATATGTGTATATTCAACTTCAGAAGCCTGTTGGTTAGTTAGACTTCAATGAGAATGAAAATCAATTGTTGATAAGGCTTGCTCTCAGGCATACTGTGAAGGAAAAAGATGGGAAAAGATACCTGAAACTTCTTAGAACTGAAGTTTAAAATAAAAAGAAAACCCACAACTTAGTAAAGCAGTTTGACTTTGAAGAATTAATTCTACAAAACTTATTTGAAGATTGAGAACTGCTTCATAGCTGTTGTTTATTATGACACTTTGATGTCACAGAAAACAATTATCTTGCAAATGTTCTATGTAATAAGTTATACTTGATGTATAGTATACTTGATGTGTAGTAAAATCTTTCTAGTGAAAGATGTAGAAGGAAAAGTTAAAGCATCCACAACTGTCCCATAGAAGGATGCAAAAAATGAATTAATTTCATGCAGGATTTTCCTAATTGTATTTTTAAAATCTATAATAATTTTACTAATTTTTGTATTTCCTAAATATCTCAGTTACCAAGGATAAATTACAGTAAATAAATCCACTTTGTGATTAAATTTTATTTGCCTCTGTGAGGACTTGCTAGAAACATTATAAAACTACATCAATAGGTGACTACTATTTTTAAATGTTATACCTTCTAAAATATGTTTTTGCACTTCTCCTTATGTCTCTTGTTTTTTGCTTAATTTATTTTTCTGATATTAACATACTACTCCAGTTATATTTTGGTTAAAGCATCCTTGAAATACCTATACCCTATGGCTCATTTTTAATTATTCTATGCTCTTAATTTGCATATACCTCTTATGAATAACTTACAGTCAGAGTCTCATAATCAGACTGAGTAGTGTTTATTTTTTAATTAAACAGCAATTTCATATCAATTGTGATTACTCTTTCATGTGAATTCATTTCTATTCTCAACTTGAAAAACATTTAAGTGATTTTTTTTTATTTTATTTTTTATAAACATATAATATATTTTTATCCTCAGGGGTACAGGTCTGTGAATTGCCAGGTTTACACACTTCACAGCACTCACCATAGCACATACCCTCCCCAATATCCATAATCCCACCCCCCCTCCCAACTACCCTCCCCCCATCAACCCTCAGTTTGTTTTGTGAGATTGAGAGTCACTTATGGTTTGTCTACCTCCCAATTCCATCTTGTTTCATTTACGCTTCTCCTACCCCCTTAACCCCCCATGTTGCATCTCCTCTCCCTCATATCAGGGAGATCATATGATAGTTGTCTTTCTCCGATTGACTTATTTCGCTAAGCATGATACCCTCTAGTTCCATCCACGTCATCGCAAATGGCAAGATTTCATTTCTTTTGATGGCTGCATAGTATTCCATTGTGTATATATACCACATCTTCTTTATCCATTCGTCTGTTGACGGACATCTAGGTTCTTTCCATAGTTTGGCTATTGTAGACATTGCTGCTATAAACATTCAGGTGCACGTGCCCCTTCGGATCACTACGTTTGTATCTTTAGGGTAAATACCCAGCAGTGCAATTGCTGGGTCATAGGGTAATTCTATTTTCAACATTTTGAGGAACCTCCATGCTGTTTTCCAGAGTGGTTGCACCAGCTTGCATTCCCACCAACAGTGTAGGAGGGTTCCCCTTTCTCCGCATCCTCACCAGCATCTGTCATTTCCTGACTTGTTAATTTTAGCCATTCTGACTGGTGTGAGGTGGTATCTCATGGTGGTTTTGATTTGTATTTCCCTGATGCCGAGTGATGTGGAGCACTTTTTCATGTGTCTGTTGGCCATCTGGATGTCTTCTTTGCAGAAATGTCTGTTCATGTCCTCTGCCCATTTCTTGACTGGATTATTTGTTCTTTGGGTGTTGAGTTTGCTAAGTTCTTTATAGATTTTGGACACTAGCCCTTTATCTGATATGTCATTTGCAAATATCTTCTCCCATTCTGTCAGTTGTCTTTTGGTTTTGTTCACTGTTTCCTTTGCTGTGCAAAAGCTTTTGATCTTGATATAATCCCAATAGTTCATTTTTGCCCTTGCTTCCCTTGCCTTTGGCGATGTTCCTAGGAAGATGTTGCTGCGGCTGACGTCGAAGAGGTTGCTGCCTGTGTTTTACTCAAGGATTTTGATGGATTCCTTTCTCACATTGAGGTCCTTCATCCATTTTGAGTCTATTTTCGTGTGTGGTGTAAGGAAATGATCCAATTTCATTTTTCTGCATGTGGCTGTCCAATTTTCCCAACACCATTTATTGAAGAGGCTGTCTTTGTTCCATTGGATATTCTTTCCTGCTTTGTCGAAGATGAGTTGACCATAGAGTCGAGGGTCTATTTCTGGGCTCTCTATTCTGTTCCATTGATCTATGTGTCTGTTTTTGTGCCAGTACCATGCTGTCTTGATGATGACAGCTTTGTAATAGAGCTTGAAGTCCGGAATTGTGATGCCACCAACTTTGGCTTTCTTTTTCAATATTCTTTTGGCTATTCGAGGTCTTTTCTGGTTCCATATAAATTTTAGGATTATTTGTTCCATTTCTTTGAAAAAAATGGATGGTACCTTGATAGGAATTGCATTAAATGTGTAGATTGCTTTAGGTAGCATAGACATTTTCACAATATTTATTCTTCCAATCCAGGAGCATGGAACATTTTTCCATTTCTTTGTGTCTTCCTCAATTTCTATCATGAGTACTTTATAGTTTTCTGAGTATAGATTCTTAGTCTCTTTGGTTAGGTTTATTCCTAGGTATCTTATAGTTTTGGGTGCAATTGTAAATGGGATGGACTCCTTAATTTCTCTTTCTTCTGTCTTGTTGTTGGTGTAGAGAAATGCAACTGATTTCTGTGCATTGATTTTATATCCTGACACTTTACTGAATTCCTGTACAAGTTCAAGAAGTTTTGGGATGGAGTCTTTTGGGTTTTCCACATATAGTATCATATCATCTGTGAAGAGTGATAGTTTGACTTCTTCTTTGCCGATTTGGATGCCTTTAATTTCCTTTTGTTGCCTGATTGTTGAGGCTAGGACTTCTAGTACTATGTTGAATAGCAGTGGTGATAACGGACATCCCTGCCGTGTTCCTGACCTTAGCGGAAAAGCTTTCAGTTTTTCTCGATTGAAAATGATATTTGCAGTGGGTTTTTCATAGATGGCTTTGATAATATTGAGGTATGTGCCGTCTATCCCTACACTTTGAAGAGTTTTGATCAGGAAGGGATGCTGTACTTTGTCAAATGCTTTTTCAGCATCTATGGAGAGTATCATATGGTTCTTGTTCTTTCTTTTATTAATGTGTTGTATCACATTGATTGATTTGCGGATGTTGAACCAACCTTGCAGCCCTGGAATAAATCCCACTTGGTCGTGGTGAATAATCCTTTTAATGTACTGTTGAATCCTATTGGCTAGTATTTTGGCGAGAATTTTTGCATCTGTGTTCATCAAGGATATTGGTCTGTAGTTCTCTTTTTTGATGGGATCCTTGTCTGGTTTTGGGATCAAGGTGATGCTGGCCTCATAAAATGAGTTTGGAAGTTTTCCTTCCATTTCTATTTTTTGGAACAGTTTCAGGAGAATCGGAATTAGTTCTTCTTTAAATGTTTGGTAGAATTCCCCCGGGAAGCTGTCTGGCCCTGGGCTTTTGTTTGTTTGGAGATTTTTGATGACTGTTTCAATCTTCTTACTGCTTATGGGTCTGTTGAGGCTTTCTATTTCTTCCTGGTTCAGTTGTGGTAGTTTATATGTCTCTAGGAATGCGTCCATTTCTTCCAGATTGTCAAATTTGTTTGGCGTAGAGTTGCTCATAGTATGTTCTTATAATTGTCTGTATTTCTTTGGTGTTAGTTGTGATCTCTCCTCTTATATTCCTGATTTTATTTATTTGGGTTCTTTCTCTTTTCTTTTTGATAAGTCTGGCCCGGGGTTTATCGATCTTATTAATTCTTTCAAAGAACCAGCTCCTAGTTTCATTGATTTGTTCTATTGTTTTTTTGGTTTCTATTTCATTGATTTCAGCTCTGATCTTTATGATTTCTCTTCTCCTGCTGGGTTTAGGGTTTCTTTCTTGTTCTTTCTCCAGCTCCTTTAGGTGTAGGGTTAGAGACCTTTCTTGTTTCTTGAGAAAGGCTTGTACCGCTATATATTTTCCTCTCAGGACTGCCTTTGTTGTGTCGCACAGATTCTGAACCGTTGTGTATTCATTATCATTTGTTTCCATGAATTTTTTCAATTCTTCTTTAATTTCCTGGTTGACCCATTCATTCTTTAGAAGGATGCTGTTTAGTCTCCATGTATTTGGGTTTTTTCCAAATTTCCTCTTGTGATTGAGTTCTAGCTTCAGAGCATTGTGGTCTGAAAATATGCAGGGAATGATTCCAATCTTTTGATAACAGTTGAGACCTGATTTAGGACCAAGAATGTGATCTATTCTGGAGAATGTTCCATGTGCACTAGAGAAGAATGTGTATTCTGTTGCTTTGGGATGAAATGTTCTGAATATATCTGTGATGTCCATCTGGTCCAGTGTGTCATTTAAGGCCTTTATTTCCTTGTTGATCTTTTGCTTGGATGATCTGTCCATTTCAGTGAGGGGAGTGTTAAAGTCCCCTACTATTATTGTATTATTGTCGATATGTTTCTTTGATTTTGTTATTAATTGGTTTATATAGTTGGCTGCTCCCACGTTAGGGGCATAGATATTTAAAATTGTTAGATCTTCTTGTTGGATAGTTCCTTTGAGTATGATATAGTGTCCTTCCTCATCTCTTATTATAGTCTTTGGCTTAAAATCTAATTGATCTGCTATAAGGATTGCCACTCCTGCTTTCTTCTGATGTCCATTAGCATGGTAAATTCTTTTCCACCCCCTCACTTTAAATCTGGAGGTGTCTTCGGGTTTAAGATGAGTTTCTTGTAGGCAACATATAGATGTGCTTTGTTTTTTTATCCATTCTGATACCCTGTGTCTTTTGATTGGGGCATTTAGCCCATTAACATTCAGGGTAACTATTGAGAGATATGAATTTAGTGCCATTGTATTGCCTGTGAGGTGACTGTTATTGTATATTGTCTCTGTTTCTTTCTGATCTACTACTTTGAGGGTCTCTCTTTGCTTAGAGGACCCCTTTCAATATTTCCTGTAGAGCTGGCTTGGTGTTTGCAAATTCTTTCAGTTTTTGTTTGTCCTGGAAGCTTTTAATCTTTCCTTCTATTTTCAATGATAGCCTAGCTGGATATAGTATTCTTGGCTGCATGTTTTTCTCGTTTAGTGCTCTGAATATATCATGCCAGCTCTTTCTGGCCTGCCAGGTCTCTGTGGATAAGTCTGCTGCCAATCTAATATTTTTACCATTGTACGTTACAGACTTCTTTTCCCGGGCTGCTTTCAGGATCTTCTCTTTGTCACTAAGACTTGTAAATTTTACTATTAGGTGACGGGGTGTGGACCTATTCTTATTGATTTTGAGGGGAGTTCTCTGAACCTCCTGGATTTTGATGCTTGTTCCCTTTGCCATATTGGGGAAATTCTCTCCAATAATTCTCTCCAATATACCTTCTGCTCCCCTCTCCGTTTCCTCTTCTTCTGGAATCCCAATTATTCTAATGTTGTTTCGTCTTATGGTGTCACTTATCTCTCGAATTCTCCCCTCGTGGTCCAGTAGCTGTTTGTCCCTCTTTTGCTCAGCTTCTTTATTCTCTGTCATTTGGTCTTCTATATTGCTAATTCTTTCTTCTGCCTCACTTATCCTAGCAGTGAGAGCCTCCATTTTTGATTGCACCTCATTAATAGCTTTTTTTATTTCAACCTGGTTAGATTTTAGTTCTTTTATTTCTCCAGAAAGGGCTTTTATATCTCCCGAGAGGGTTTCTCTAATATCTTCCATGCCTTTTTCGAGCCCGGCTCACCTTGAGAATCGTCATTCTGAACTCTGGATCTGACATATTACCAATGTCTGTATTGATTAGGTCCCTAGCCTTTGGTACTGCCTCTTGTTCTTTTTTTTTGTGGTGAATTTTTCCGCCTTATCATTTTGTCCAGATAAGAGTATATGAAGGAGCAAGTAAAATACTAAAAGGGTGGCAACAACCCCAGGAAAATATGCTTTAGCCAAATCAGAAGAGATCCCAAATCGTGAGGGGGGAGAAAGGGGATAAAAAGAGGTTTAGAAAAAAAAAGAAAACCAATAAAAAAAAATATAAAAAGGAAAAAATATATATATATTAGATAAACTAGTTAAAAAACGTTAAAAAAGAAAAGGGTAAAAGTTAAAAAAAATTTAGCAGAAGAAGAAAAAAAATTGAAAAAGAAAAAAAAAATTAAATTAACTGCAAGGCTAAAGAATCATGGGGAGAAAGCCATGAGTTCTGTGCTTTGCTTTCTCCTCCTCTGGAATTCCGCTGCTCTCCTTGGTATTGAAACTGCACTCCTTGGTAGGTGAACTTGGTCCTGGTTGGGTTTCCCATTGATCTTCTGGGGGAGGGGCCTGTTGTAGTGATTCTCAAGCGTCTTTGCCCCAGGCGGAGTTGCACCGCCCTTACCCGGGGCCGGGCTGAGTAATCCGCTCAGGTTTGCTGGGTTTGCTTTCGGGAGCTTTTGTTCCCTGAGCGCTTTCTGTAGAGTTCCGGAGGACGGGAGTGAAGATGGCGGCCTCCCGGTGTCCGGCCCGGAGGAGCCGAGAGCCCGGGGCCCCACTCCTCAGTGCGCCCTCAGAGCACAGCGCCCAATGACTCCCGTCACCCTGGCCTCCGGCCACACTCCGAGCTGACCGCGCCTGCGACCAGTTCAAGGTAACCCCGAGCTGAGAGTCACTCCTCAGCTCTGTCTCTGTAGCCGGCTTCCCCGGTCTAATACCTGTGAGCTCTGCGACACTCAGACACCCCCGATCCTTCTGTGACTCTGCGGGACCTGAGGCCACGCTGACCCCGCCTGGGCTTCACCCCGTTTAAGCCTCTGGAGCGATGTCCCTCAGCCGAACAGACTTTTAAAAGTCCCGATTTTGTGCTCTGTTGCTCCGCCGCTCACCGGGAGCCGGCCCCTCCCCCCACGGTCTATCTTCCCGTCACTTTGGATTCACTTCTCTGCCAGTCCTACCTTTCAGATAGTGGTTGATTTTCTGTTTCTAGAGTTGCCGTTCTTCTCTTCGATCTCCCGTTGGATTTGTAGGTGTTTGCAATCTTTAGATGAGCTATCTAGCTGATCTCCTGCTACCTGAAGTAGTCTCAGCTGCTACTTCTCCACCATCTTCCAATTACACCCATTTAAGTGATTTTTTAAATTGATTTTCTTTTCCAATATTCCTGTGCCAGAATTCTCCATTTTCTTGTAGTAATCAAATTAGAATTCTTCTTCTACTGTCTTTGTTTTTTTAATTTTATGTTTTCTATTTTTCATCCATCTCTGCTGCATTCTGTGTAAGTTTATGAAAGCTATCTTGCACAATATTCTCTTCTTAGCTGTATCTAATCACATTATGTTCCATTTTTTGTTATATGTTTTATTTTTCTATCTTGAATTCAAATGTGTGTCTTTTTTTTTTCTTTCTCCAAATTTTTATTTAAATTCTAGTTAGTTGACAAACACTGCAATATTATTTTTAGGTGTAGAATTTAGTGATTTATCAATTATGTACAACTTAATAGTCCCTTTTAGGCAATAGGTTATTGGTAAATAAAATGACAATTTGTTTTATCCTCCATCATCTTTGTCCAAGCTCTTGTCACTAAACCTTACTCATTGAGTCAAGAAACTGGTCTTTTATGGGTCTGTTAGCATTAAAACAGGATTACAGAAAAAAAATGTTAAAATATAATTCAAAGTTTTTCCAGCTTTATCATGAAGTTTTGGAAAGTACTTCAATGCTAGAGTCAATCTAAGTTATCTTCTAAAAATAACTTTATAATGAATATAATATAACTTGAAACAAATTCAGTAACCAAGTAAGTGGTATTCAGTCGAAAAACAGGAATTAAATGAAGTAAGCATAACTTTAGAAAAGCAATAATTTATGACACCAGGTGTTCAAAACTTCATATTATGAGTCTTCCAGTGGCTAGCCTGATTTTAGTGCTACCTAATGAATCTATTATATGAGCTTAGGATCACAAGAGAAAAAACAACTTCAAAACAAGCCATCCTTGCAGCATATTTTGCATACATTAAACATAAATACCAGAGTCTCTGGCCATATTTCAAATGTGACATTGTAAAATTGGAGTGTATGGTGATTCCGCTTTCTGTGGGAAACAATAACATGTCTTTCCCAGCATATTTTAGATTTGAGGTGAGAAACTGAAACAGGCAATATTTTAACTTTCAACTACATAGCTCCATCTTATTTTTCACACTATTCCCTAGCAAATGTTAAGGGTTTTTGAAGAGACACAGAGATACAAAGAATTTATCATCTTACAGAGACCATTTAAACAACATAACACATGTTTCTAGCCCCAGACTTCATAGCAATTCAAATTTACTTAAGAAGAAAAAGAATTGCTTTTGGAGATTTCCAAATGAAACTATAAATTGTTGTCTTTAACCATATGTTTTAATATATATATAAAATATATTTTCCTAATTTATTTATCCATATATGTAATTGATTTAATCACTTAAGGGATATTTTATACATGAATAAGTGAGAGCTAATTGCTAGTGTAAGTTGGCTATATAAACTATGAATACACTCTCAATTAGTGTCATAACTTCTGTGCAACTGACATTACCTATTGGCAGAGGCAATATTGTTTACGAGTGCTTTAAAAATGTTTATTGAAGTCTAATTGACATACAGTGTTATATTAGCCTCAGATGTACAACATAATGATTTGATATTTGTATAGAGTAGCTTTCTTTTTTTTTTTTTTTTTAAAGATTTTATTTATTTATTTGACAGAGAGAAATCACACGTAAGCAGAGAGGCAGGCAGAGAGAGAGGAGGAAGCAGGCTCCCCGCTGAGCAGAAAGCCCGATGTGGGGCTCGAACCCAGGACCTGGGATCATGACCTGAGCCGAAGGCAGCGGCTTAACCCACTGAGCCACCCAGGCGCCCCTAGAGTAGCTTTCTTAATAAATATTTTTAGTTCTTCTTGGGAGCAAATTTTCATAGAATTTGACCTTCTGATTTTTTTCCATGTTTATATTTCATGTTTAAAAAGTCAATTAAAATTCTATTGCTAAATGACATATCAGATAAAAGGCTAGTATCCAAAATCTATAAAGAACTTATCAAACTCAACACCCAAAGAACAAATAATCCAATCAAGAAATGGGCAGAGGACATGAACAAACATTTCTGCAAAGAAGACATCCAGATGGCCAATAGACACACGAAAAAGGGCTCCACATCACTCGGCATCAGGGAAATACAAATCAAAACCACAATGAGATACAACCTCATACTGGTCAAAATAGCTAAAATTAACAAGTCAGGAAATGACAGATATTGGCAAGGATTCGGAGAATGAGGAACCCTCCTACATTATTGGTGGGAATGCAAGCTGGTGCAGCCACTCTGGAAAACAGTATGGAGGTTCCTCAAAAAGTTGAAAATAGAGCTACCCTACAACCCAGCAATCACACTACTGGATATTTACCCTCAAGATACAAATGTAGTGATCTGAAGGGGCATGTGCACCTGAATGTTTATAGCAGCAATGTCCACAACAGTCAAACTATAGAAAGAACCTAGATGTCTATCAACAGACGAATGGATAAAGAAGATGTGGTATATATACACAATGGAATACTATGCAGCCATCAAAAGAAATGAAATCTTGACATTTGCAATGACGTGGATAGAACTAGAAAGTATTATGCTGAGCGAAGTAAGTCAATCAGAAAGACAATTATCATATGATCTCCCTGATAAGAGGAATTTGAGAGGTAGGGTAGGGGGCTTGGGCCTAGGGAAGGAAATATGAAACAAGATGGGATCAAGAGGGAGACAAACCATAAGAGACTTTTAATCTCACAAAACAAACTGAGGGATGCTGGGGGAATGGGGATATGGAGAGGGTGGTTGGGTTATGGACATTGGGGAGGGTATGTGATATGGTGAGTGCAGTGTGTAAGCCCAACAATTCACAGACCTGTACCCTGGGGCAAACAATACATTATATGTTAATATAATATGTTAATAAAAATAATTAATAAAAATGAACAAATAAATTTAATTTAATTTAAAAATTAAAAATATTAAATTAATTAATAAAATTAATTAATTAAATTAATTGATTAATTAAATTAATAAAAATAATTGATAAATGAATAAATAAATCTTTAAAAATTCCGTTGCTGCTACATAGTAATAAAGATTTATAAAACTCTTTGTAGTCATAACTTGTATTTACTTGTGTCATATTTTCTCTTTAAAGGGGACCAATATCCTTTTTTGTTTAAAAATCTTTTTCCCCTTAAAGAGAATGAGGAACATGGTGCCTGCATGGCTTAGTTGTTAAGCATCTGCCTCCTGCTCATGTCATGATCCCAGAGTCCTGACACTGAGCTCCATATAGAGCCCCACATTGAGCCCCATATCGAGCCCCATATAGCAGGAAGCCTGCTACTCCCTCTCCAGCTCCCCTGCACTTGTATTCCCTCTCTCTCGTTGTCTCTCTCTGTCATAAATAAATAAAATCCTAAAAAAAAAAGTGAGAATGAGGAAATCCCAGTTGCATTCAAATAATTACCCAAATAATTAAATTCAATGTTTGGATGAGTGCTTTAAATTTATTATTCCAAACCACATACTTCAGAAATAAGAAGACTGAGACAATGTTTAAAAAGAATGATTGGTAATTATAGAACTCAAAGCTGTACACTAGACACTTCTTAAATATGATCACTGTTTTAATCCTTCTTTCTATTAGTATATATGGCACCAAATATGCAATTAGCTTCAGTTAATATTGAGGATGTAAATGAAAGCATAAATCAGACTGAATCATAATATATCTGAGATCATAAGAGTTTGACTCTATATTTCATCAGAAACTTCTGATAGGTTAGGATAGGAGCAAAAATGGAAACATTAAACAAAAACTTTTGTGTAAACTTGGCTTTCAGTATTTAACAAATGAAATAATATTTTTGTGTATAGAGAACTCCTCCTTTCTTCTCCCTGGAATGAAATATTATAAAGTTGAAGTATTAGTGTGAAACTTTGTAAGCCCTCTCAGAAGATAATTCTGTTGAGGGAACCCTACGAGAGTATATCTACCAAGGCACTGGGTTTGGGCTCATCCTTGACCTGTGCTGTGACAGCCCTCCCCTGGAGGCAAGCTTTCAGTCCACAGCTGAGCTAGTTTGGACACAACTTTTTGTTTTTAGTCCACTCAGTGGTTGGACTTACAAACATCATGATAGTTTTGCCATTCACATCTTCTACTCTCATTTCACTTAAATGCATTTTCCTTTCTCCCCCAAACATTAAGATAGTACAAATATTTAAAATTTTCTATTGGTTCATTATTTATTCCACCATGAAATAAATTTTGGTTTTATCTGCCATTCACATTTTCTACAATATCACTTACAGGAAATGAGAGTAAGTTTTAGATCTTAAAACATCATAGTTGATAATTCTGCAATAATTATTAAGCATTCGTAAAATTAGGTTTGCTTTAAAAAAAAAAAAACACATTCCTGTCACTTATCTGAATCCAATATTTTCCAAGCTTTCAAATGAAGAGATAATATAAACAATATTTCCAAATTACATATGTATTTTGAATGAAAATTTTCCTCTGGAGGGAGTCACCAAGGTCCTATTAGCAGTCATCATATTAAAAACACATACTAAACCAGCTTATATTTTCTGATAAACTTGTTAGAGAAGGTCTTCAGAGTCTCTGAATGTCTTCCAAACTACCCAGTCTGAAATGATTCAGGGTATTTGAAACAAGTTCATACTGCCCCATATTGCAAAGTGATTAAAGCATTCCTATCCATATCTACAGTGAGAAAACATGATTTAATACTGAGTTTAGGGTGCCTGGATGGCTCAGTCGGTTAAACATCTGCCTTCCGCTCAGGTCACAATCCCAGGGTTCTAGGATAAACACCACATTGGCAGTCTGCCTCTCTCTCTCTCTGCCCTTCCCCCTGCTCATGTTCTCTCTCACTTGCGATTTGAACCCTGAGTGAACAGAGGCATCTCCTCTCCTCTGACTTTGGGAAACTGAATATAAACTCAAAACCTTCAATTATGTTGGACTTATTAGTTTTTTTTTTTTTAATACGTAACTTGAAGTGGAGGCACATAGTACATTTGTGAAAAAGAAATATTAAATATATAGTTTGAAATCAACTCTAAGCCCTCAGGGGAATTCAAGATTTTTTAAATGTTAACTAGTCCCAGAAGTTGAATTTGTATTTCTTTTAAGAGGCGACTTAATCTTCAACACCTCTTTCTTCAGTCCTCACTCTATTAGTATCTCTTGATCTCTTTTCTGTGTGCCTAGCACCTAGACATGTAACTGATATCTATTTACATGTCTGTTTCCAGCATTAACAGTGAAGTTCTTGATGTGTGTAATAGATCTTAGCATGCTGGAATTTAGCAAAACATTTCAATTAGCAAATGATAATAATAATAAAATCCACTGCTTATATGGAAAAAGACCAAAAACAAAACAAAACAAAAACCAAAAAAACCCCGCAAAGCTTAGATTTCCAATTCATCAGTACAGAAGGGCTAGGAAAATAATATATAGCATTTGTAAAAGTATACTATGGAAAGCTGTTAACTTGCATAATTCAGACAGGTCTTAGCATATCTTCTAAAGTAGGATACAATATGCATATCTTGATGAACTGTAAAGCTGCCCACTCATTTCTTCCTTGTATTTCCACCTTCCCCTTTCACACTGGTGTTGTTACTTGGGCTTCCTGTCAAGTAAGTAGTTAAATGTGGAAATGCTCATTTATTAGAGCAAACATGAGATACTATCAAAATTAAAACAAAAAGAACACTGTACCTGAATATAACATCTCTTTCTCTCTTTCTTTTTCTAATACACACACACTGCATGTTTGGTAGAACAAAAGAGGAAATAAGGAAGATCAAAGATAATGAGGCTAGGAGATGGGAGATATATATTTTAGGTATCACAAGAATAATTAATATGTAAGTTTTTTAAAAATTATTTTTCAGAGATAAATATACTATTATTTTCACACTACTTCTGTCCTTTAAATCAGTCTTTCTCATATATGCCCATAAATTCACTTTTCCAAATCCTGTTAGGGCAAATGTCTTGCAGTGGTTGTGTGTTTCCTTCATTCTGACCATTTTTATCATTATCTGTATCTTTTCCTAAATTATAGATTAACATCCATTTCTAGATTTTTTCAAATGATGTTTTCACTCGGTCTCTCCAGTTTTCACTCTCAAACTTCCCCAATGAATTTGAGTTAGCTCATCCTTCTGACTTGTCATTTTCCAGCTTCTTTAGAGCAGAGATCAGCCAGCATTTCCTGTAAAGAGTCAGATAATAAATGTTTTAGGGTTTGCAAAGTCATACAGTCTGTCACAGCTACTCAACACTGTATTTTTAAGGTGAAGGCAGCCATCTATGATATGGAAATCAATTGGTATATGAATGTTTCGATAAAATTCTGGCTAAAAATCATGCAAAAGCTTAGTACTAATTTATTCAGTACTAATTTGATGTATTATGTGCTGGTAACTTACTGGCATTTAGGATACACACGCGAATACACAGAATTGGTCCTTGTCCATCTAGCTATTATGGTATGAAAGGGAACTAGGCAATAAAATGAAATTATAATGGAGTGTAAAAACTGTTATGATGGGAAAGGTGAGGATATCATGTGAAGAATAACTTGGTCTGATGGGTTTGGGCTGTCAGAAAAACCTTCTCTGAGGAACAGATGTAACAGCTGGGATTTAAAAGCTAAAAATGGATAGACTGGTTAATTATTTTTTTAATTGAAGGGTGGTTTTAAACTGGTTATTTCTTCATAGGTGTGCAACATTTTGTATTACTCCATAAATTTAGACATCTGCTCATTTCTTTCTTATCACTTTTTTTGCCAGCAAAAAATGGGGTATAAATCAGAGTAAGCTAAGTGATGCTGTTACAACATACTCACACACAAGCAGAGTATGCGTGTATGCAGAACACATAGCGCTCTTTCTCGTAGCTATATATATCACTGTGCTCATAACTCTGTGGCTCACATTATTTTTACATCTCCACCTAACCTCAGGGAGCCTAACGAGGTTTCTCATCATACACCTGGAAGGTGGATTCCAAAACTACTCTGTGAGAAGCATCAGTGATTAACACACTATCTGGTTTGTAATTTTTTGAGGATCCTTTTCTTAGCACAATCACATTTTTTATATTACTGAGAGCATGCTCATTTGAGAGTTCAAAACATTCTCAAAAATAATTTAAATAATTTTACTTGGGAGTCTGTAGCAAATATAATCTGAAAAAAATCTGAGGCTATAACAGGCAACAGATTCACTTAGAGGGTAGTATTATTGTAGTAGAAATTGTAGGATCATAGAATTTTGTAGCCATTGACATCATAGGACTATCATAAAACATATGTTTTAATAATTTTTCAGCAGATCAGTAAATAAATGCTTACCTTGTAAAAACATTAAAAGTATGAAACAATACTTAGTAGTCACAGTATGTGGTTTATTTTAAAATATATATCATCTGTTGGATATTTGAACACATATGCAAAGAATAAGGTTTGCATGGGAATTCTTACATTTTAAACACTATGAAAAGGCTAAATACTGTGTAAAATATATATAAAACTAGATTAAGGAAACAAAAGCCACTCATGCCTCCATATGTAAACATGGGCACCATTCATATTTTGACAAATTGCCAGTATTTTTTTGTATTTATTCATATATTTTTAAAATTTTACTATTTTTTTAGAGGGGGAGGAGGGTCAGAGGGAGAGAGAGAGAGATAATTCTAAGTAAGCTCCACACCCCACATGGAGCCTGATCCGGGGTTCAATCTCAAGACCCTGATATTATGACCCGAGCTGAAATCAAGAGTCAGAGGCTTAACCAATTGAGTCACCCATTGGTATATTTTTAAGTAAAAATTGCATATAATTAAGGTATACAACATGATGTTCCTGGGTCTTCAGGCTCTGGCCTAGAGGCTGGGTCTGTGGGGAGACTGGCCTAGCCCTAGCGTAGACCTGGTGCTGGGGTCCAGGATAAAGTTGGGTGTCCACTTCTCTTCCTTGTGGTGGAAGATGTCTCCTTGCCCTGGGCTGCCTGAACTTGGGTGAAGGCAGTTGGGGTAATGCAAAACTGTCTTTTTTACCTTCTTCAGTGTGTCTTTTCTTATGCCTTTCTCATTTTTTTTTTCTTATTTTTTTGCTCCACCCAGGTTCCATAATTTCTCACAGGAAATCTTTAGATCTTGTGAAGCTATTTTTGTACATGGATAGTTGTTCAAATTGATGTTTCTGTGAGAAAACAGGCACTGCAAACTTCTATACTGACATCTTGCTGATGTCACTCACTCCTGTTTTCTTGTATTTTTTTAAACTATTGCTATATGACCAACGTTTATAGCATCTTAATGACATGCAGTAAGCATTTATTTTTCTCATGGGTATTCAATTTGTTTGAAGATTCATGACTAGGAATTCCTACCCCAAAGTGTTTGTTTCCAGAACCCCAGCTGAGGTGGCCTCATGTTTCCACAAAGTCTTCTCCTGATGATAGCAGTCACACATGACAACAGATCCTGACAATGTGGTGTATTTCAAATCTTTGTCCCTTGTCTGCTAACATTGCATTGGCTAATATGTTGAATTCAAAATCAAAGGACAGGGAAGCATAAGCCTCCCATGAAGGTGAAGAGGTGAAACACAATGAATATTTTTCAATGATAATGTAATTCAACACAGTCTTCATAAATATTCATGTCCATTGCATGTGAAAACAAAAACAAAAACAAAACAAAAAAAATACAACACTCCAATCCCAAGATTCCCCTACATCCAGCCAATGCTGGTTCTAACTTGAATTCTAGAATCTTTTATTTCTATCAACTCTGAGTGGCTTTTTGATCTGGAGACCTGTGAACCTCAAAAAAAGTTATCTGTCCAATGGGATCTCCCACATACTCAACATAAGATGGTACAACATGCCTAGAATAAGAGAAAATTAGAAAATCTGGAGGTACAAAGAAGAGAATGGTTTGTGGCAATTCTGAAATGACATTAGGCATACATTGCTAGGTCTTTCTATCCTGGTTCTGTTCTATGGGAGTGACCCAATAGCCCATTATTCTCCATGGCTCTTGGTTTTGTCCTCTGAAAATTCTTTTTGTATCTTCCTCCTTGGCCACTTCTAAAAAAATGCACTTAAAATTTACTTTTTATTTATGATGCTGAACAGCTTTCTAAGCCTGTTTCATTCCCGTAGAAAGTTCTAGGCCTAGAAGTCTTTTCCTATCACAAATACATGTCATTCTGGTTTACTACAGTCTGACAAAACTTTTCTTAATTCAGCTTTGTCAAAGCTATGTGGGACCTTCAATATATGAATTCTCAAGTCCATGTGCCATACATTATGTTACTGATTATTTTGGAGACATGATGTGTCCCTTTCTTTTGTGGATATTTCTTTATAGGTGTCCTTTTACATAGCTGAAAAGGTCCACTAGATACCGACTTTTTACTTCTAGCTCTTCATAAAGAATCCACGCTTTTAAATTTTTTTTTTTTTTAACTTTGAGGTCATGTTTTATTGATAGCATCCTGGATATAGTCTGTCCCTAGACTTCATCCCTTTGCCTTTAATTTGTGAATCTTTTACAAGTTCAAGAAACAGGAGATGAGAAACTTCTATTTTCCAACTAAAAAAAAAATATAGAATATATGGACTTCCTATATTTACACTCAATTCTGCTAGTAATACTTTAGGCAATACCTTATCAAAATGCATATAATAAGAGTAAACACACATTTTCTAATATTCTGCCTGTAAATCATTGTGTCCAAGTCTTAAGTTCAAAAGGTACATTTCCCATCTCACAAGGTGCACTAGGCTATAATTTGCCAAATATTTCACCATTATATTACAATTCAGGTCATAATTTTTCTTAATAATTTCCTTGCCATTTTTTTCTGCTTCCCTTGGGAGTGTCCTTAACATTCCCTGGTCAACCTCAAAACCAATGCATATATTTTGTTTTTGTTGCAGCAGCACCCCGTCTATGTTCCAAGTTAATTACAAATATCCACATAAGGTTTCAGTAGCGTAAAATGCAAGGATTTGTTTATACTGAAGGCTGTGGACCTGTTGGTATGATTCTGCTTCAAGATGCGATGCCACATTGACAGTGCTTTGTGCTGCAGGATGTGCCCTACACGCTTTCATTCTGGGGTGCAGACTGAGGTATCAGCAGTTAACTAGGGAAGTAGCTCCTCATGACTAATGACAGAAATACTAGAGAGGAAATTCATTGCATAAATACATTTCAAGTGTTTGCTTGGTTCACATCTTCTAACATCGAGTTGGCTTAGGAGATCATATTGTTGACCCAAAGTGAAAGAATGGGGAAGTCTACATCTTCCCAGGAAATAGGGAGGTGGGAAGAAACTTTTGAAAAATTGCCTAATCTACTACTACTTACATTAGCAGATTTTTTCTTTATAATTTTGTTAATTTTAGGAATTGGTCACAATGTAATTTCTATTAGAAATTTACTGTTTATAACGAAATGCCAAAATTAAAGAATCTGTTATGGTAATAACTATCTATTTCCTATGCTAGCAATTCAGAACATCTGGATGTAGTATAAAAAATACTTTCTTTTAATTGAGATGGTTACTCTAGTCCTGAGAAGGTAGAAGTGTCACCATTCCTTTTATTAAGTTGAGATTGTCCATTCTTAAGAATATATTAGAGTGAAAAATGCATTTTAGAAAAAAAAAACTAGTGACAAAACTATTCATGGACAGAGAAATCTATGTAAGCCAATTTGTGAAGTTATTAATGTTGCAACTGGTATCATCAATCTGAAAATGAATTCTATATTTGTATTCTAAATGAGATCACACTGTAAGATTGCCTCCACCCTTCTCTTTTGAAAACTAATTCAAGTCATTCTGGCTTAGCATTTATCTTTCCACTGAAAAATTCCATTATTATAAATCATATACTGAAATTAAAACTTCGTTCTTAAAACTATCAACATTGAAAATCTAGGAAATTTGCAATTAGTCCTTTGCAAAAGTCATTTATCAACTATGGAATAACTATGTATCATCCATGCCGAAACTGAAATGTATATACTATTTAAAACATAAGGAAACAGAGAGATTCATAAGATATACATGCAGAAATGTTGGGCTGTATGTACATTGTTAGTTCAAATAATATTTTAACAGATTTTAATTAAAAAAAAATCAAACAACAGGGGTGCCTGGGTGGCTCAGTGGGTTAAGCCACTGCCTTCGGCTCAGGTCATGATCTCAGGGGGGAGCCTGCTTCCCGCTCTCTCTCTGCCTGCCTCTCTGTCTACTTGTGATCTCTCTCTGTCAAATAAATAAATAAAATATTAAAAAAAATCAAACAACACAGACGTTTTTATAGATGATACTCACAAGAATTCAGCAAAATCATGAAGGTGAAAATAGGGAATATGACCTATTAACTGACAAGAGAAAGCAGAAACTTAAGCCTGCAGGAAGGAAAGCCAATGCACTTACAATGTAGGACCTACCCAAAGGCTTGGAAAAAAATCTCCAAAAGTGGGAGTTAGGATAGGGCCAAACCATAAAAATTGGTTCAAAATTTTATTGATCTGTAGAATGTAAACACTATTAGATCCTTATCTGTTACTTTTATTGCTCTATCTCAGTTATCTCAATTATTATAATTAGTTTGACATATAATCAGAATTATGAATATGTGAATATGTGTTAAGTAAATAGATGTCCTTCCAAACTGCACACAGCAGGAGACTGCTAACCCCTTAATGGAAGCTGGGGTCTGAAGAGATTTGCACACTGAAAGTGCTTGTGAGATGACACTGTAAACAAATCTTCAAAATAAGATCAAAATAAATCTTCAAAATAAGAAGGCCTACATGTTCACCAGTGAGACTAACTCTGCACCTCAGTAGATCCCATAATGCTGGCATGGAGATTCATGCCCATCCTCCCACCATGCAGAAGATTATAGTAACCATGGGTGGAAAAGTCAGTCAGTTGTTCATTGAGAAATCTGGCCCACTGTCTTATTCATTTGCTTTAAAGCCTAACCTTCAACAAACTTCATCCAAGTACTAAAAGCTTTCAATTAAATTCTTAGCTCTTGCTTCTTAAATGTAAATGAAAAAAATATGATAAAAACTCTGTTAAGGAAAGTTTCCCTATATTTAGGGAATATAGAAATGAAAACAACAAAATAAAAATTAATTTAGAAGAAACAAAAGCAGCACAAAGATCAGGAGAACAATGTTAAAGTAACAATTATAATCAATATCTCCTAGGAGACAGGAGACAGCAATGAATTATGAATTTATAGTACTACAAATATAGCACTTGGATATAAAAATACTTTTGAAAATCTAAAATATGACAGTAGCATAAAAAGTGTTTTAGCAGTTTACATGGTAAATTCCAGAAAAACTCTCAGAAAATATAAGATTAAAAATGGCTAAAAACAAAGGAATAAAAGGATGAGTCCGAGAAATGAGTAGTAGAGGTATGAAAAAGTGCTCAACTTCACTCGGCATCAGGGAAATACAAATCAAAACCACGGTGAGATACCACCTCACACCAGTCAGAATGGCTAAAATTAACCAGTCAGGAAACGACAGGTGTTGTCAAGGATGTGGAGAAAGGGGAACCCTCCTACACTGTTGGTGAGAATGCAAGCTGGTGCAGCCACTCTGGAAAACAGTATGGAGGTTCCTCAAAAAGTTGAAAATAGAGCTACCTTAAGACCCAGCAATTGTACTACTGCATATTTACCCTAAAGATAGAAATATAGTGATCTGAAGGGCACATGCACCCCAATGTTTATAGCAGCAATGTCCACAATAGCCAAACTATGAAGAGCCTAGATGTCCATCCACAGATGAATGGATAAAGATGTGGTATAGATATACAATGGAATACTATGCAGCCATAAAAAAAAACACAAAATCTTGCCATTTGCAATGATGTGGCTGGAACTGGAGGGGATTATGTTAAGCGAAATACATCAATCAGAGAAACGCAATTATCGTATGATCTCACTGGTATAAGGAATTTGAGAAACAAGACAAAGGATCATAAGGGAAGGGAGGGAAAAATGAAACGAGAGAGGGAGTCGTACCATAAGAGACTCTTAATCTCAGGAGATAAACTGAGGGTTGCTGGAGGGGAGAGGGTTGGGAGGGATGGGGTGGATGGGGGATGGACATTGGGTAGGGTATGTGCAATGGCGAGTGCTGTTAAAATGTATAAGACTGATGAATCACAGATCTGTACCCCTGAAACAAATAATACATTGCATGTTAATAACTAACTAAATAAATAAAAAGAAGTTTACTAAAGAGAGACCAGAAGAAAATTATAAAAGAACTAATAAAGCTGTTTAAAAAATAAAAGCATTTTCTGCATCCTTAACACAATGATTTAAAAGGACTTATCCACGGGCACCTGGGTGGCTCACTTGATGGCTCGAGCCATGGACCCAGGGTCCTGAGATCGAGTCCCACATTGGGGTCCCTGCTCCTTGGGGAGGCTGCTTCTCCCTCTGCCTCTGCCTCTCTCTCTCTTTCATGAATAAATAAATAAAATCTTTAAAAAGAAAGACTTATCCACATAAGTATATCATCATGAAATTTCAGACAATAGAGACTAAAATGTTAAATTCTTAAAGAACGAAAAAATGAAGAGTAATACATATAGGATTTAGGTCTTGAATGGGATTAATTTCTCAACAGCAACATCAGAAGTTAGAAGAAAATAAGAAATGTGTTCTAAGTTCTGAAATACATGATTTTGAACCTACCATTCTATAGTTAAACTATTACTCAAATATAAAGACAGATGATAATTTTGGAAAATCATGACTGCTTCCTGTATATGAGCAAATTTAATAGAGATGGATAATTATTCTTTAGTGTCTGAGAGTGAATTAGTGACTAGCACATAGAAAACTAAAAAAAAAAAAAAGTAAAAATAAAGGAACATGAAAATGATGAAGGAAAAACAGATATAATTTTACCATCCTGTATAGCCCATGTGTACATTCCATAATTAGAATTATATAAACAAGAACTGAAATAACCCAACAGTATGTAACTACATTGGTAAATTGGAGGTAAATTTTTGGAAAATGAACCAAGAATACTGTCACAGATGACTTGAAAACAGACATCAGGATGGTTTTGGGGGTATAAGATGTGAAAGGAAGGAGAAATTAAGATTGGGAAGAAGGCAAAAATCTAACCCCCACAGGCTCACTCAACCCCATGAGACTATCTGAAGCATACATGTCTATTAGAATTCCCATATATAGTATACATGGCAACTTTTTGCCTTCTTCCCTTAGCCACTGGCTAGGGCCTCCATGGTGAGGGTGTGTTCTCTAAGGAGGCAAGCTCTCTGCAGCTAACTCACATCCTGACCCAACTGACAAGTAGAAGCTGACTGGTGATAGGACTCCACAGATGGGCAGCAAACTTTTCCTTAGTGGAAGGTCTGGACATTGTGTGTACCTAAGATGTTTATAGATGTTTCAGATCTATGAAAATATACTCAATATAACTTTTAATCAATGTGAAACCCAGAGAATAATTCCATACAAGTTGGGAATGTAACTGAACCAACAGAAATACATTTCTTAAAATTCCTTCAAGCTAAATTAAATTAAAAGGACATGAATACAATTAAAAAAGGAGGTCAAAATAAAACTAAATGATAAATTTTTGACTTATACAAACATATTGAAAGTCAAATTTATACCATTCCAGAATTAATAAATAAGTCAGAAGCTGTGACTTAAAGAAAGAAAACATTTTTGATAAACAAAGATTACAGAAAAATAACTGGAAAAAATCTAAAAAAATATAAACACAATAAAGTACAAGGAAATTTGGCATTCTGATGGATAGAATACAAAATAAAAGAAGTAATATTACATTTTATCACATATTAATAAGAAAATCTCTACAAGTAAAAAGAAATAATCAGGCTGTTTGTTTTCTTACTATTGAATTCAGAGAGTTTCTAAAATTTATTCCGTATACAAGTTCTTTGTCAGATATCTGATTTGCAAATATTTTCTCCCAATGTAGATTTTCTTTCATTCTTTGATGGGGTCTTAATTTTGGTCAAGTCTCATTTATCTATTTATCTTTTTTTCCCTATGAATTTCCAGTTGCTGTTCCATTTTTACTTATTGAAAAGTCTATTTTTTCCATTATTGCTTTTGTGCCTTTGTCAAAAATTAGTTATCTATAATCATATGTGCCTAGTTCTGGATTCTCTATTCTGCTTTGTTGATCTAATTATCCACCTGACAACATCACACTAGCTTGATTACTTGAGCTATATAAATATACAAATCAGGCAGTAAGAGACCTTCAACTGTATCCTTTGGCAAAGTTGTTTTCATTATCTTAATTTCCTTGCCTTCCCATATAATTTTAGAAACTACTTGCCTATACCTACATAGATTCCCACTGGAATTTTGATAGGAGTCAATACAGATCAATCAGGGTAGAACTAATGTCGTGATTGGAAGAGTCAATATTGTTAAGACATCAGTTCTCCCCAACTTGATCTAGATTGACGCAGTCTGCATCAAAACTTTAGTGTTTTTTTGTTTGCTTGTTTAAGCAACTGAAAAACTATCTTTAATATTATTTGTAAAGGCCAAAACACTAGAATAGCGAAAATGATTTTGAGAAAGACCAAAATTGGGGGACTACTTGATTTTAAATTTGCTATAGTCTTACTATCTTATAAAGCTACAATAATCAAGGTAGTGTAGTATTAGAGAAAGGATAGACACATGTATAAGAAACATAACACAAACTTCAAAAGTAAATGCAAATATATACAACCGATTTTTGACAAATGTACTACAAGAATTCAAGGGAAAATGGATAGTCTTTTCAAGATAGTCTTTTCAATTTTCAAGAAATTGTACTGGAAATATTGGGTTTCCCTTTGCAAATAAATGAATCTTGGCTCATGACATATACCATCTATAGACATTACTTGAATTGCATTATAACTCTAAATATTAAATCTAAAGCTATAAGCTTCTTGGAGAAACCATAGGAAGACATCTTGTGATTTTGGGTTAGGCAAAGGTATCTTAAGATACAAAATGAAGACTTTAAGAGAAAAAGTAATAATTTAAAAGTCATAAAAAGTCAAATGTCTGTTCTTCTTAAGGCACAATTGAGAAAAAAAGATAAGTCAAATAGTAGGACATAATAGTTGCAAAATATTTATCTGATAAGGGACTGGTATCTAGAATGTAGAAAAATTTTTTCTTAGCTCAATATAAAAAATGGGCAAAAATTTTGAATAGACATCTCACTTAAAATAGAACTGTTGTATAAAAATATGGCAGCATGTTCTACATCATTAGTCATTAGGGAAATACAAAACAAAACCATAATTAGATATAATTGCATATATGTTAGAAGGGATAAGAAAAAATAAGCAAATAAAATGTAATGATATCAAGTGCTAATGAAAATGCAGAATAAGTGGAACTCTCATACACTTAGTATTATCCCAAACTAAAAATAACCAAATGCTCGTTGGTAAATGGATAAACATATTGTTTTACATCCATGCAATAAAATACTACTTAGTGATAAAAACAAATTAACTTCTGATACATGCAAAACCTTGCATAAATTTCAAGCATATTATGCTAAAAGAAAGAGGCTGTGATTAAAAGCTGTAATGTGTTAGTTCTATTTACGTAGAGGACTATATTTCAAAGGAGATCTTAGGTTACTAATAGCTCTGTGGATGCTTGATACAATCCACTTTCAGTTTTGAGGTGTGAGCCATCAACAGATAATATTAGGTTCGGGGTCTTAATGGGGGTCTCTAATAAATCTGAGTGAGGTATAGAAAATTTCCTAATCAAGATATGATAATTATAGTATCCCTCTTCCAAGATATGGAATCTCGCAGTGATGAGTAGTAATGTGAAAAGAGAGAGTAAGAGAATCTCATTAGAAGGTAATTGATTACCTGAATGTATTGTTATGTTCTCAGTAAGTAATAGTCTGTACTTCATGAGAAACCATGAGATTAAGTGTAGAGCCTAAAACTAGCTCAGCAGGAGCATGAACAAGTTTTCCAGTAGCAGCAATTGCCCTAAACTGAGGAGATACACCTTGGCAACCAGGTCAAGGCAGAGGCTGTAGAAAGCAAAGGGTTTTGGTGGTCCCTGGAAGGTGAGTTAAATCCCAAGTGCATGCCAAGATCACTCAAGAACAAATTGATGAAATGATTTCTTGTAGTTAAAAGTTAATATTGGAAGAGGCTGTCAAAGACACTTCTTCAAGTTACAGAAAGCCTGTTCCTACTTGGGCTCCCAAAGTGAAGGTTCTCTTACTGAAAACTTAGCTCGTAAAGAGACATTGCAGTCTTAGAAATCTTTGTTGCTATTGCCTAACATATACACTTAAAGTCAGAAATCCTCTCAGTTATCATTTTGTGAGGAATCTAGGATAAGTTTGGTTACTTTCTATTAGGAGAGAATGTTTTTCCTTCAGTGGATAAGCCATGACCTATATAATGGCTTGAGTCTTGGAAAAATTGTAATTTATCTTTTCAGACTTTTTGGCCTTTTTATGCTACACTGAGAACAATTAAATGGAATCTCTTTATAGGTACCCTTGTTCTCTGAACAAAGTAAGAGATCATCTACATACAATATCAGAACTAGATTACAAGGGGCATTTAGATATTTTTAAGTCTTGTTGAAGACCTGGAGAAAATAGAAGGGGGCTTCAATGAACCCATGAGATACAGCTATTCAGATACATTGTGGTCCTCAAGGTGAAGGTAAAAGATATATATTCTCTTGATCTAGAGACAAACTGAATGAAGTAGAGCAAAGAACCAGTAGAGGGAAGCAAGTGGATTCAGGAGGAATTGATGACAGCATGGTATTTGGGTTAGGTACTACCAGAAGGTGAGAAATAACATTTTTGTTGATGACACTAAGGTCTTGAACACATCAGTCTCCTTGTTATTTTTTTCCGGACAATATGGGAGTCTTACAAGTGCTAATGTAAAATATTAGAAAACCTTTGGTATACGAGTTTCAACTATAGGTTCTAGCCATGTGTTTGCTTCTGCTTCAAGATGTATTCAGGAAGTTTGAGTAATGGTTTGATAAGATCTCTCTGAACCTTTATAGGTTCTGCTCCAGTTATCTTTTCTATGTCAGTGGGATTTTTAGCTCATGGAATGTCAGGTATATTGTCAGTATTCTTATCTGGGATATATATCAAATACAGGGAAGTAGGCAAAGGTATATCCTGAGCAGAAATACTTGATTATGAAGAGAAGAGTCCTTTGGAAACTCTAGTAAAAGCTTCTCTGGTGTGAATTTAGTATTACAATTCCACTTACAAAATTGAATTTGCAGGAGTGGTATCACAAAGCAGGAGGGGACAATTTTCAGCCATCCTAAGAATTACAGTTAAGGCCTAGAAGATAGGGAGAATCTGTGGGTATTTTCAGTATCTACCAGCTGCGTAGTATGTTTACTCTTTAAGATTGAACTAAGGTCATAGTGTTTAGTGTAGAAAGAGTAACATCTGTGTCTACCAAGAATTGCTGAGGATAATCACCTAGATTGATAGTTATTTCACTTTTAATGTATAAGAGGAAGGCAAACTATAGGGTGAGTTTTCCTTTCAGTGGGCACCCTCACTAATTTGAATTGAATTTTTTTTTCTGTGCTCATTATTCTTTTGTAAGAATTGGACATTTTATTTCTGATGTCTCATATTTATAATATTTACAAGTGTTCTTGTCAGTAGATGGCTGTTGGAAAGTGGGCCATGTAGCTCTTTGATCAATAAGGCCTCAGTTATTTTAAGACCTGTCTCATTTTGGTCTAAAGCTCTTCTGAAATGTTTTGCAAGTGTTATAGTCAAGATAAAGAGGCTATTTCCCATTCTAATTTCTCTTTACTAATGAAATGTTCAAGTTCAGGATTAATTCCATTGACAAAATGAAATGAAAGAGCTGGTATTATATCAGCATTTTCTTTAACTCTCA
Organism: Lutra lutra; assembly: GCF_902655055.1. NCBI lineage: Eukaryota > Metazoa > Chordata > Mammalia > Carnivora > Mustelidae > Lutra > Lutra lutra. The sequence continues at coordinate 5,276,087 of NC_062280.1, forward strand.
AATGTTATCAAAAAGTACTTTCTAGTTAATTCCCCACATTTCTTATAGTTTCATCCTTTCTCTGCTATCAAGTATTTCAGTCAAGTTTTGAATCAGTTTAATCATTTGAATTATGTCCAATTAAGGTATATGAGAAATGTTATGGCTTTCAAGAGCTTTGCCTTAATTTGGGGGTGTTTTGAGTGTGTGTGTGTGTGTGTGTGTGTGTGTGTGTGTGTGTGCACGTGCGTGTATGGAAACAGGGATCCTGAAGGTCCCTTTCTGGGTCAGTTCCATCAGATTTTGCCATCCAGGAGTTAGTCTCTGAAGTTCTGACCAACAAGTCTATGAGTTGATATAAGTCATCAAAACTTGAGTCAGATGCACCCCCCAAAAGTCGAAAATTTTCTGTGAATATTCGCTGGTATTGTTTCATTTTAGGGACAGCTTTAGTTATAACTCATGATTCAACTCAGGTCTCTTAGGGAAGATTTAAATTCTATAATTCCCTGCTCATGTGAGGGTTGGATCTTTAGAGGCAACTGATATTTTGGGGGATTTAGGAAAAGGTAAGGAGTCTAGAAAGGAGAAGAGGGAGTGGACAAGAAATATCAGGAAGAAGAGATATCAGAAAAATAAAAGGGAAGAGGAAAAGCTAGATATAAAGAAACAATTGGAGGACAAGGAGGGATAGGACTCACTAGGAAAATAAGGCTAGTTTGTTGTTGTTAAGATGCCCAAGTTGCTAACTTTGGACAAAGACTCGTTGAATGAAGCAAATTTTCATTCAGAATTCTATTTAATGTCCTCAGCATATTGATAAAAAATACTGCCCTTTGGGGCTAAGAAATATTCTTCCTTTTTTTTCCCCCCAAGGAGTCTGAAATGAACAATATTATTCAAATCAAATATTCCTCAGAGTTGCCAATGAAAGCCCAAATCATTTTTGGTGAGTTTATACCATTCAGGAAGAGGAACATAAGAATTAGGATTGTGGTGAGCATATATGTAAGGGATTTTTTGTTTTTGTTTTGTTTGTTTTGTTTTGTTTTATTTTCTGGAAGAGGAGAGGTTTTAGACTGAGATGGCTCCATGAGAGCTGGCAGTAGTCAATAGAAATATGATGCTTCTCAGTATCTCTAACATAGTTGCCCACCTCTGTATGCAGACCTGAATATCTGTGTCTTTTGGTAAATAGAAAACCAAAAAGAATGCTCTCACATAGAATGCTCTCTGTGGCTAAACGTTGAGCTCTCATGACACAAAGTCTAGATGAAGGAAAACCTTTCTGGTTTAATTGGTGGCTAATGTGAGTGGATGCTAGTCTGGTGAGAACTACAAACTCACTGGTTTATGAAGTCAGCTTGAATAATAAGGCTTGTATGGTCTATGCATGTGTTCTAGTTTACGATCTCCATCTTATGACAACCAACACTTTAGACTGGACAACACAAAACAGTAACACAAAGACCCCCCTGCGCCCCCAAAAAAAAGATGAAAAGGAAAGGCCTGATTCCACCAGAAATGACAAATGAATAGAAAGCAGTAGCAAAATCCAGATACCGAACTGAGAATAAATAGCCACGGAACTCAATGCAAAGAAAGCAGAGTTCAGACTCAGTATCACCTTGCAGTGTCAGCATGGACTTGATGCGCTTCAGGTAGCAAGGCACCTGGTCTCTGTGGGTACCGCACTTGGTCAAAGGCTGTAGTCTGATGCCACAGTGTCTCTCTTCATGTGCCCTCCAGGTAAAGGCTGGCAATAAATGAGACCACCCAAAAGAGAATGGTAAAGTCTATTTGTTCAGACCTTGCTGTAACAGGGGAATCAGCCATCAGTTACTGGAGGAGAGTCAGCCAGGAAAGTTGACGATTTGTGCAGTAAGAAAAAAAGTTTTTGGGTACTTTGTAGGTTTTGGCATTCAAAAGCTGGGGATGGGGTAACTAATAGCTGAAATCCTATATAATAAGTTAAGGAAACATATTTGGCTTTCTTTGGTTGGCCCTAAGTTGAAAGCAGAGGAAAAATTGGGGAAGTTGGTAGTTACCAATCAAGTACTGGCTATTCTGGATGGATTGCTATAAAGGTTGTGGTTTGGCTTCCTGGATAGTTCACTGCAGATGACGGGGTGGGGTTCTATTTTTATATCTGGTCTGGCCATTATTAGTTAGTGTATTCTCTTTCCCAAGTGCTTGCCAAGGACTGGTGGTGGGGAAGATGATTGACTACAAAGGGGCAGAAGCGAATTTTTCATATCTTTGTGGTGATATGGTTGCCACAAATATATGTACTTATTAAAGTCATAAAAAAAAGTACCCCTACATAGAATGAATTATATTTTATGTAAGTCAATAAACCTGACTCGGAAAAATAAAATTAGATGTATTTGTTCTATGATTTTCTCTAGTGAAGTTTAACTGCACTTAGGTAAGTGCAGAAGTGCCTAATGAGTTCCAATTAGTGCAAATAAGATGGAAAGAGAGACAGTCAAGGAATTAAAATAATTTGCAAAGGTGGGTATGATACAATACAAGATCAAGGCTGTTGAAAGAGGGGAGTAAATTCAGGAAGTGACGGATGGTATAAAGGTGTTGAGGTCAATGACCATCAGTGAAACTAATCAAGCCAATGAACTAGAAGGAAAGTCAGTAGGAATCAGGCCGAAGTTTGAAACTATGATTTCATAGATGGTGCAGCTTCCACTCATGGAAAATTCTAGGTTTGACTATTGAGTGGTTTAAGAAAAGTAATTGAAATTAGGAAGTCTGAGTAGCCGATCAATCATAGAGAAGGATAGATCATTCATGGGGATTGTAGGGACAGTGTGAATGACATAGTTGTTTCAGAGGCATGAGATCCTTTTGCTAAAGAGGAGAGGGTTTCCTCAAGGTTGTAATGGTCAGAAACAGATTCCTATGGAAATAGAATGAGAGAAGACAGTGGGATCAAATTGCCAAGCCTGAAAGTAAAGATGTTTTTCACCTTATTTTTAAAAAGAGAGGGGTAGAACTTAGGAATGGAAGTTACATTGATTGGAGTATGCACATGATAGTACATTCAATTTACTACATAAATGGCACATATATTACATATGAAGGAGAATGCAGAGACCATAGTCAATTTACTGTCCAATCCTGATATATCAAGAGTGGTTGAGAATCAACATCCTCCCCTGGAGAATACACCAGGGACATAGTCTCTTTAGGAGACAGTCAACTTTTAGTTGAGGCAAGAAGCTGTGGTCTGGGAAGATTGAGGGTGTGTAGGAATTATTGAAAGAGGGGACTTTACTGAGCTTCTCTTGTCTTTTGTGTATCATTCTTGGTGCTAGTTCTATGATTCTTCATGATGCTTTGTCTTCTGCCTGTCTAGAATCTATACTCCTCATCTGTTATCTCTGGCTGTCTTGGCTGTGTTTTTAGCTCATCTTCTTTTAATACACTCAACTCTTCCTCTCTCCTTCTGCCACCAAAGACATGGGTCTCACTGTTTAGTAAGAGAAAGAGGGATGAGAAGCAAAGGAAGTAGTGAGGAAAGTGCAGAATAAATGTTTTATCCCTCATTTTAGATTATCATGCTCTTTCCCCTTTCTTCTACTTGCCTTTTGTTCTGTAATTTTTTGACCAGGCAGTAGGAATATTGGTAATTTTCTTTTCTTTTCTTTTTAAAAAATGCGTTCATTTATTTTAGATGGGGACAGGGATAGAGGGAAAGACTCTCAAGCAGACTCCCAGCTGAGTGTGGAGCCCCATGCAGGGCTCGATCCAGGACCCTGACATCATGACCTGAGCTGAAATCAAGAGTTGGATGAGCCGCCCAGTCACCCCAGTAAGTTCTTCTGTTGTTGGTTATATAACATGTGCCAAAATCTACCAATAACACAGCATGAAATTTTAAATATGATACTTAATTATTTATTACTGTTCTAAAAAGATGAAAACATTGACATGGGGCCTGCATTTTTTATAATAAAATTATGAATTACCTTCCAAAAAATGTTTTTTTTTTCTCTTTCTCAATAGGTTTTAGAGATTTAGGCTTCTCTGTCAAATAACAGAAATGCTTCTGAGCCATTATTTGTGTCTTCTTCCCTCTCCCTCAAGTCCCAGACTGTTAATGCAAAAGTAAATTTTGAATAGGTAAAACAAGGATTAGAAAATATGAACAGAAGTTATATCTAACTGCTTACATGACTAGGGATATGATAGCAATTTGGGGCATACTAATTCTACATACATGACCTTTGCAATGCTACAGTAAAATTCTCAATATCACAGTAGCTTATTAGTACACTAATAAGCAGAGAGGTAGAAATCTTCTGATATGGATGAATGTGTATATTTTCAATATTCAGGGTATTAGGAGAGCTTTTCCTCTAGTCTCTGGAAACACAGCTTTCCATATCTTAAATTAATTATATTTCTAGCTTTACTGAGAGCAATGATAATTTTTAGCGACAAACAAAAGTTGCTTTAACTCGACTCAGCTACCCTGACAAAGAAAAGAGCAGTGAAACTCACAATGAAACCCATGTTCTCTGTTAACTTTCCGTGTGTCTGGGTCCATAATTGATTTCTGCAAAAATTATTGTTACAATGTTGTACCATGGCTTTGTTACTGATCATCACACCAAAAAGAAGAAAAGAAAGCAAGAAAAAAAAAATAAAAGGAATAAGAAAAGAAGGAAAGAAAACAGATGGGATGTGTAAGCAAGGATATTTTAATATTTTTTAATGATATTTCCATTCTGAAGCTTATCTGTGATGGACTGCCAAAGGGCCATCATGAAATCAAGTGACTAATAGTCAATTCGAACAATATAGTCTATGTTAGAAAGTACTTATCATGGCTGTTAAGGAGGGCACACATTGCATGGAGCACTGGGTATGGGGCATAAACAATGAATTATGGATCCCTGAAAAAAATAAAATAAAATAAAATTTTAAAAAGTACTTGTCAAGATCTAATTGATCATTGCTGGTTCAACACAGCTAAAGCAAAAGTAAAATATTAGTCCTATTGATTCTTTTTTTTTTTTAATAAAAACAAAAACACAAGCATGACCCTTATATAAACATAATCTCATGTGCATCCCTGGAAGTAATTTATTTGGGTGGTATCATATTTATCATCCTTAGGTACATTCCAAATATGATGACAAGGCAGCAAACTGAAGTGTACTTTATTATTCACACAAAATAATGATTAAAAATACAACTTGATAGAAAGAACCATTTGGGGTTATAATTTTTCTCCATGTTCTCCATGGCAATAGATTATTCTGACAGTAAAGGTCAGGAAAGTTATCTGGGGTGATAGTCTCTCTCTTTTTTTTTTTTAAACACTGTTCTTAAAAATAATTGATTCCAGGGACACCTGGGTAGCTCAGTCGGTAAAGCAGCTGTTTTGGCTCAGGTCATGATCCCAGGCGGGGGGTGGGGGAGGGGGTGGCGGGGGGTGGCAGGGGTGGTCCTTGCTCAGCAGGGAGTCTGCTTCTGTCTCTGCCTCTGCCTGCTTGTCCTGCTTGTGCTCTCTCTCTGACAAATAAGTGAATAAAATCTTTTACAAAAATTGGCTCCAGTATAACTTACATACAGTGTTCTATTAGTTTCAGGTGTGCAATATAGTGATTCAGCAGTTTTTTACCTTACTCAGTGCTCCCCCCAGTATGTGCACTTTCAATCCTCTAAACCTATTTTCCCTGTATCCCTGCCCAGCTTCTCACTGACGACAGTTTGTTCTTCACATTTAAGCGTCTGGGTTTTGTTTGTTTGTTTCTTTTTGTTTGTTCATTTGTTCTGTTTTTGAAATTCCACATATGAGTGAAACCACATGGTATCTGTCTTTCTCTGACTGATTTATCTCATGTCATTTCACCCTCTAGATCCATCCTTGTTATGGCAAGATTTCATTCTTTTTTATAAGTAATATTCTATTATATATATTATATATGCATTGTGTATAATATATAATTTATATTATCTTCTTTACCCATTAATCTTCCAATGGATACTTGGGCTGCACCCATCATGTGACTATTGTAAATAATGCTGCGATAGACATTGGGGTGCCTCTATCTTTTTGAATTATCGTTTTAGTATTCTTTAGGTAAGTACCCAGTAATGGAATTACTGGATCATATGGTAATTTTACTTTTAGCTTTTTGAAGAAAGTCCATACTGTTTTCCACAGTGACTGGGTCAGTTTGCATTCCCACCAACAGTGCAAGAGTTCCTTTTCGTCTACATTCTCACCAACACTTGTTTCTCCTGTTTTTGATTTTAGGCATTCTGACTGCTGTGAGGTGATATCTCATTGTGTCTTAAACCTGCAGTTTCCTGATGGTAAGTGATGTTGCACATCTTTTCATGTCTGTTGGCCTCCTGTATATCTTTGAAAAAATGTCTATTCATGTCCTTTGTCCAGTTTTAATTGCATTATTTGGGTGGGGTTTTTTTGTTTGTTTGTTTGTGTGTTGAGTTGTTTAAGTTCTTTATATATTTTGGACTAACTATTTATTGGCTATACTACTTGCAAATATCTTCTCCCATTCCATAGATTGTCTTTTACTTTTGTCAATTGTTTCTCTTGCTGTGCAGAAGCTTTTTATTTTGATATAATCTCAATAGTTTATTTTTGCTTTTTTCCCCTTGTCTTTGGAGACATCTAGAAAAATGTGATGGCTGATGTCAGAGAAATTATTGCCTGTGTTCTTTTCTAGGATTTTTATGGTTTTATGTCTCACGTTTAGGTCTTTAATCTGTTTGGAGTTGGTTTTTGTGTGTGGCATAAGAAAGTGATCCAGTGGGGTGCCTGGGTGGCTCAGTGGGTTGGGTCTCTGCCTTCGGCTCAGGTCATGGTCCCAGGGTCCTGGGATCAAGCCCCGCATCGGGCTCTCTGCTCAGCAGGGAGTCTGCTTCCTCCTCTCTCTCTGCCTGCCTCTCTGCCTACTTGTGATCTCTGTCTGTCAAATAAATAAATAAAATCTTAAAAAAAAAATAAAGCGATCCAATTTCACTCTTTCATACGTAGCTGTCCAGTTTTTCCAACACCATGTGTTGAAGAGATATTTCTTATAGCAATTAGAAAATTTAAGGTAGTTCTTAACAAAATATTTCTGTTCTCAGAAGAAAATAATAACTTTGTTATCTAGTATTGCTATTTTTCAGGTGACTGAAAGCTATAGTGAAGTGCTAGCATCCAATGAACAGTCTAATCTGGAAAGCAAGACCTTTAAAATAATAATTTCAAGGGCACCTGGGTGGCTTAGTTGGTTAAGCAGCTGCCTTCAGCTCCAGTCATGATCCCAGGGCCCTGGGATGGAGCCCTGCATTGGCCTCCTGCTCAGTGGGGAGTCCACTTCTTCCTCTCCTTCTGTCTGCTGCTCCCCTACTTTGCTCTCTCTCTGTCAAATAACTAACTAACTAAATAAATTCTTAAAAAATAATTTAAAAAATTATGCTTATACAATAAAAATACCACATTAATAAAAATCACAAAACTGTATTTAATGCAAAATGAATATTGTGTCCGTACTGTGACAGATGCTCAGTGTCAGCCCCTCAAAATATTAATGCCCTTTTAATTGAACTAGTTTAGATATATATATATACAATTTCTAAATTAATCTGGGTTTACTCTGCCTGGATTATTTGTTCATATGTCACTATCATTTCTCTAACAAAATAGAATATACTTTCCATAATTTTGCTCACATTACCCACCCAAGTTTCACAATGTTGATTGGAGTCTAATGTTAACAAATGCCTTAAAGAGAACCAACAATAACAATATTATTCTATTTTGTTGTCTGGCAATATCCATTCTCTCCTGTCTTCTCCATCCCTGAACTGCTAGTCCCAGGATTCTCCATGCCCCATCAAAGAACAGTCTTGTTCTCTACTGTGCTTCTCACTCTCTTCTCTTTTGTTTCAGTCTTGGGTGCTCCTTCTCCTCACTGGCCCTTCTCCCAATTGCCAACCTCCCCTCCAAACTCACTCCTTGTGTTCTATGAACTCACAATGAATTACAAAAAGAAAATGACTTCTTCACCTCCTTGTCTTGATTCCCAAACACCTGTCTAAAAGAAGTAATTGCATAGGGCACTGGGTGTTATATGCAAACAATGAATCATGGAATGCTACACCAAAGACTAATGATGTAGTGTATGGTGACTAACATAATACAATAAAAAAAAGCAGAATAAATAAGTAAATAAATAAATAAAAGAAGCAATACATTTTTCCTTGAATCTCACATACTCCTAGGGGATGGTTTGCCAGAATTAGCGTCCTCTTGGCTCTACTTTGCTACTAACTTTTCAGTTTCTCCTTTGTTGAAGCTGTTAAATGTAGTTGTGATGTTCTGTTTCCGTTCTCGTTTTCTACTAACCCACATTCACCGCTTGCTTTAACACCTGGTTTCCACCTTCCCTAAATTACTTTGAATGACATACCCACTTTAACAGTAATATCAACAACTTATTTAACCTTAAATTATTGAGCTAAAAGATCTTTCAGTCTTTATTCTAGAAGAAGGGTAGAGAAACAACAGTTCACAGGCCAAATCTGACCTCCTTCTTGCTTTTATAAATAAAGTTTTAATGAAATCTGCTCATGCTGACTTGGCTGCATATTGCTCTGTGGCTTACCCTTTGGGCCAAGTGAGAAGTTGCAATAGAGACCACAAAGTCAAATGCATTTACTATCTGCCCCTTATTGGAATTTGTTGATCCTGTTCTGGAGTTCCTCCAAATCTGGTGAGCGAACTGGCTTTAGATTTATCTTTCTGGATGAGACCTACTGATGGTCCTAATCTAACAATATCTTTTTTGGGGCATTTAAATAGCTTCCTGAGTGATATTCTTTTATCTCTCTTTAAAATCCATTTTTCTGGGACACCTGGCTGGCTCAGTGGGTTAATCCTCTGCCTCCGGGTCCTGAGATCAAGCCCGGCATTGGGCTCTCTGCTCAGCGGGGAGCCTGTTTCCTGCCCCCCCCTCCCCCCCGCCTGCTTGTGGTCTCTCTTTCTCTGTCAAATAAATAAATAAAAAATCTTAAAAAAAAATAAAATCCATTTTTCTGTATTGTATCTGTGGGACCCTTACACATTTTTTTTTTAAAGTCAGTTATGATTATCTAATCTCCCCCTTTAAAAAGAATTTTATGTTTTTTTTTCCATTAAATACAGAATAAATCAAACCTTAACCATGATGTTCAAGGTCATTTTCAACATATATTACCTTCTATTACCAGACACATACTCTGTATAGTCTTTCCTCTGTCAATTGTTTGCAACACTCTGGCCTTCCTATTTATCATTCTCTCAGTAAGCCATAGAACCTAATACCTCTGTGCCTCTGTTTATGTGACTCTCTGGAATATACTTCCTATGATGTATCTACCTGTTCAATTCAAATGTGACTTTCATTCTTTTTCCAATTTTGTTGTCTTTGCTCTGAAATCTAGCTCTCCTAAAATGATGGGAGGTTTCTGAGAGTAGTAACAAAATACTATTTTTTAACTTCAAATCTCCAAGCCAGTGCCTGGAAGTTAATAATTCCTCAGTTAATGTTTACTGAAGTGAATACATTTGAAGTGAAAATTTTAATGCTATTATATGCCTGTTTATATAACTTGGATGAAACTCATTGATAATGAAAGTTTTGATTGTATTTTTTCTTGGTATCTCCAGGACAGAGTAGTAGGTACTATAATTTCTGAGCTGTTTTTCTTTTATCAACTGGCCATTAAAAAGACTAATTTTTTCTTGCTGTTTCCAAATTCATGTTTTCAGTTGAATTCCTAAAACAAAAATCCCAATTTTCATTCTGAGATTCTCAATTTCACTGTATTAAGTAAATGCTCCCATTGAATGAGAATTTCACATGTAGACGAGGAATATGAAACACTGGAAAGTAATAGCAGAAAACAGATGTGATATTCTGGTTGTTTCATGGAAAGGTTTTAGAAATATTTCATGACTAAGAGATAAAAATGCCCTTGGTAATATTGCCTTTAAATGCAGAGTTGTCATCAGATCAAAGTTGACTACAAATGCATTCAGGGAGCAAAGGGATTTAATTACATTTAAGAATGATATACTGTTAGGATTTGTAATTGTAAATATATTATACATCATGTATAGGCAAAAAGAAAAAAAACACTGTAACTATAAAAATTAATTTATTAACATAGAATCCTTTTACATTTCTCTTTCTCTATTTGTCCTGTAATGTGGACAGATTTCCTTAAATCTATCATTTCTTGTCTTTTCCCTGTAATTGTCAATGACACATGTGAGCCAATTCAGTAGACTTAAAAAGGTGGTCTAATGTTATGAAAAAGGGGGAAACTAATTGGCAATGATGAGTACTGAGAATTTAGCCTAATATCTTATTTGTATCACACCTTGAGTATTCATCATCTATAACAGGTATTTTCCCATGTGATTCAGAACATTCGTATGTGATAAGAATTTCTGTAAAACATGGGGTGCCTGGCTGACTCAGTTGGGGCCTACTCTTGATTTCAGCTTTGGTCTCATTCTTAGGGCCATGAGCTCAAGCCCCACATTGGGCTTAACATTAGGTGTGGAGCCTATTTAAGAAAAGAAGAAAGAAAAGAAAGAAAGAAAGAAAGAAAGAAAGAAAGAAAGAAAGACAGAAAGAAAGAAAAAAGGCAGAAAGGATTTCTCTAAAAGTTAAGCTAAAAGCACATAACCATTTGATGTCAGAGTTAGAACTAAAATACTTTAACTTTCTTCTATCATTTTCTCCTAATCAGTAGAATTGAATAAAAATAAAAGCAATAATAAATATTGTAACGTAAAATACAGTAATATTTTGTTCTAAAAATTTTCAAAGATTTCTGTAATAATGAAGACAACATATACAATGTAGCAAAAAACAAAAATGTATCAGTGATAAGTTCAACCAATTATATTAATTACAAGATTTAGCTGCTTAGAAAAAAAATCCAAATTACCCCATGGAAACACATTTTTCTCAATTATTAGTAAGTTATTTTTCTATTTTACGTTTTTATTGTTTTATCTCATCACATTTGGTACCTTCAACCTGAATCTAAAATAAGGAAAGGAAACTTCTGGTCTGTTTGCAAATGCTAGTTGACAAACCACTAAGTATCAATCTTCTAAATATGGTATTAAATGGATCACGATGACTGAAACTGAGTTTTGCTTGTTATGTTTAAATGTCAGGGGAAGAGATTTGCCATCTCATTTGTCCAATGTCCCTTGGCTGTGATTGTCTAACCTCTGAATGCACTAGATTGTAATACCAAGGAAAACTTAATAATACTTAGAATGAGAGATGTATTTGCTATTGTAAGCCCCCAAATTAAAAACCCAGTTGTAGATTAAATGTTCAGCTTTCAGCTGTAGATATCATGATTGAAAATGTGAATACATTAATCTTTTAGAAACATTGTTATAAATAATTGTTCACCAAGCCTACCAAAAATTCATATTTAATCCCTATGAAAAATGGGAAAATATGCTATAATACTTGTATGCGTTTAAGGCAAATTGAATTACACATGTTAACTGGTTCTGATTCTCTGCCCAAGGGAAAGCAGACTTCTTGGTAAAGGAATGGAGAGCTAGCTGGATACTTTCTGGAACTTGTAAATCTGAATGTTTTAAGGAGCTTGGGAGATTTATGTCACTTGCTTTTAGAGTGTATAGTTTAATTTCCAAACATAAGCTTTTTTTCTCCCCAAAGATATTTCAATTTTTACTTATAAAACAATTAGCCATGACTTGAGAAAACGAAACAAAAATAAATAAATAAATCAGGGAATATAGGGAAGACAGGATCAATTTAAGGAAGAGAGGGATAGAAAAAGATATTACACAGAAGAAAGTGGTTGAATTTATTACAGTAAATGGACAAGAATTAGAAGAAAGGAAAAGGAGAAAGCCATTGACGGAATGAATATCTTCAAGCACATTTGTAAAATTGCCATTGGTGATGTTAACCAAACTTAATGGGTGAAACTCTGGACTCTTTGGTGACGTGGTATTGTAGATCTTCCTTATGGATGTTGTCTCTATGACTCAACACTGAGAAGTAGAAACAGTGGATTAGTTCTATCTGTGGTCATTCCCAGCACCCTGTATAAAGGAGATACGTGATACACGCTGCTGGTAATATAATAATAGTCAAAATGGTTCCTACTCTTTTTTTCAAAAGGGAAATATATTAACTTTAATTTATAGCATTGTCCTCATTAGAAAAGAGGCGAGCTACATGCAGGATATTAATCATGGTAATTGGATAAAATTAAAATATTAAAAAATGTTTATTGTCCTTAAGAATTAATAGGGAAACTTAGATAAAATACAAATAGGATTCATTGCTCTTGCCAGATAGCAAAAATGCCGCCCTGTGTTAATCTACATTGCAGTGTTACTTCGCAGCTCTTCCCCTCAAGAGCTGAAGTCTATTTTCCTATCCCGGGCAGTTTGGCTGGACTTCTGAAATGGCCCGTTGACCCTGCTCAGTCGCCATGTCAACAAGCCCAGATGAGCTTGCTGTAGAGTGAGAGACTGTGGAGAACAGAATCAGCACATTTGTCTCAGCCAAGGCCCCAGAGATATGAGAGAACCCAGCCAAGATCAGCAAACCTTTTTCCTAGCTCAAATGACAGCATATTCATGAGCAAGTAAAATCGGGACCTGCTGGGCTTGAACTAGAGAAGAGCTGCCAGTTGACCTACTTGGCCTTTTAAGCCACTAAACTTCGCAGTGATATTTAGTGCAGCACATGTTAATTGATAAAATTGTAGAGAGGGTGGCTGGGGCTGGGACTTCCCATCTTCCTTTTTTTCTAAATAGGTTTCTTGCTTAACTGGCCATAAAATTGAACTAAGGCTTTTGCAGTCAGAGATAAGGTCAGAAAGAGGGTTCTCTTTTCTCCACACCCTCACCAACACTTGGTATTTGTCTCTTGGTAACAGCCGTTCTAGCAGGTGAAACTCTGTGGGTTTTATTTCCCTTTCCCTGCTGGTTAGTGCTGTGAAGCATCTCTTCATGGTGATCTGTATGTCTTCTTCAGAAAAATGTCTATTGAGATTCTCTGCCCATTTTTAAAATTGGATTGCTTGATGTTTTGCTATTAAGTAATACGAGTTCTTTGTATTTTTTGGCTGTTAATCTCTTATCAGATATATGATTTACAAATATTTTCTCCTATTCAGCAGGTTGCCTTTTCATTTTGTTGATTGTTTCTTTTGCTGTGCAGAAGCTTTTCATCGAAGAGTTCTGTTTCAGTAACGTGATGCGTTTGCCACCACAAGGCTCTAACTGTAGTATTGTTCTAATATGAGTGCAGTTGATTATACAACTAAACTAAGGACATTATTGAATTAAATGTGCATATTTGTTCTAGCTTTTCCCATTAGTACAAACGGTACAATTCCATGCACAAATGTGAAATGGTTTAATAGGTGAATTCAAGGACAGTGACACTTTTAGTCTAGCAGAACTTTGAAAAATAAATCAGTGGCTTCTGGTTGTGGAATTTTTCTGACGTAGTGGCTGCCGTGGCTATCGACTTCTCATTCTATGCATCTATTTCTTTCCCTGGAGCTTCCCGTCCACTCCCGTGTAATAAGCAGAATCCTATCTATGAAACAACCGTCATGCATTTGTCATACTTATCCAGCCGCTTCAACTATACTGCTCCAGAAATGTGCAGTTCTGAATTATCAAGTATTCAAACCAAGTACTGGTTTAGTACACCATCATAGCAGATGATAAACATATACTTGAAAAGAGGCATCGAGTTTATTATCAAAAATTATTGGACTAGGATCTTGAATTTCTCATGTTCTGCAAACATGCCACATAACTTCTGTTCCCTTGCACTCCTTCTCATATTATTTATTCTTCATATGATGTTTCCGGTGCCTGTTCTTTCTTTGAAATTCTATTCTTGAATATGCAGATAATCCCTGACTCCAGGAACTTCTGCATTAAAATCAAAAGGGAAAGGACTTTGTGTGCCAAAATCTTTTATTATTTAAAATTTTAAGAATAAAGACTTGAATTTTACTTCCTCTAATAGTGATTAGCACATATATCTGAATTATCTTTTTAAGTTTCCAAAAAATGTATCTGAAAATTAATGATGAACTTTTTCAACTGAGAAGCAGCTTCAGCCCCAGCTGCTACAGCCAATGAGTGCAAAAGGCTCAGGAAATCTGTTTCTCTGAAGCCAAAAAGCTGGTAATGTCAGACTAGGAACTACTTTTCTTGACTTCTGACTCTAGACTTTACCAAACTGTCTTACACAGTAATTCCACATAATGAATGTTCAATAAACGGCTATTCAGCTACTTTTAAAGTTTTGAATAAGTCAAGACAATTCACAATTAGTTCTCACAAAATACTTCAGAATGCAGCTTTGCCTTCTATTAACACACCCGTGTCCAGTGTTCACATTTATCTTAAAACCGTGTTCATTTGGGGGCACATTAGATTTGTTTATTAGTTTTTTAATTTATTTTAATGTTTTACTCCTGTAACAACTGAAAGTGGATAACCCCAAGACTCACAAATGTATTGTATATCCTTAAAACAAAGAAAAAGAACAAGAATTAGGTAATGAATCAGAAAACAGTCTAAGACTAACTAGCAGTCTGAATGCAAATCAAAGCTTGGGGCCTCCTCGTATTTGAGGCATGTAAGAGAATATGCCATGCTATGTCACCTCATTATTAATTTATGGAAGTGGATTAGGAAAATACAATGCAATGTTTTCTAATAAAACTGCATGCTGTTTTATTTGATGAATTTTATATACAGGACATTAGACAATTTATTGGAAAGTAACATTAGACAATTTATTGGAAAGTAACTTCAGTAGAAATTTTAGAAAAGATAAGAACCATTTATATTGCTGTTTTGAAAGTATCCTCTTAATAAAAGGCAAAGGCATAACATTATATATATCCTTTTGTGAAGACAGTTCTAAGTGTAATAAATACATAAAATCCATGTAGCTTTCAGATTATTTTTTTCCAGTTTAAGTTTAAGAGGTTAAGGGTAGCTGTTGGAAAGTATAGGGAGCTATCGATTAGTATGTTTTTCTTTAATTGTCAATTGTATCATTATTTCCTTGGACAGAAACTAGAAGATAAATAATTCCAAATTATGGTTTGGTCCTGGAATACAAATAAAATTCTGTATTATTTATGGGAATATTTAAATATGAAGGATGCAGTTGGCATGCTTGACACTTTGTTTTAGAATTCAAAAAGAACCTGGCATAAATATATAGCCTTTGTTCTTCTCCACTGGAATAAGCTGTAAGAATTTCAACATGCAATCCCAGGTTTTTCTCAGGTAACGTCATTTAATCTGCTCAAATGCTTACACAGGCGATTTGCCCAGATTCTTCACTATCAAGCTTGAAAGCTATAAGCTTTTCGGGACTTTAAAAAATTAGAATTGTGTCATTCTAGATTTCAAGGGAAAGATTCAAGTTTCTCTAATGCCTACTCACTTGATAACCTGTCTTGGTACTGTTCATCCAGGGGTAGGGGCGGAGAAGAATGTAGGACTTGTCTCTATTCTATTCACCATAAATCCCTGTAGAGTTTCTGATTTTTCAGTTAAAAGAAGCCCCCCAAACTCCTCCTCTTTGAGAGCAGATAAAGGTTTTCTTTGTTGAGATTCTCTCCGTAGCGTCCAGCTTTATGTGATATTGTGATAAGAATCTGGAGGTATCATCAGAAGCACTTTTCTACATGTAGTTTTTGCCCATTGACTCAAAGGCCATTGACAGATCAAAAAATATTATGAGATGTCATAAGTTGTTCCTATCATCTCAATAAGTGAAAGGACAATGCGGCAATTATTACTAGAAATTAATATAATGAGACTAGAACCCTTCAAGGTTTTAGATTAGGAAGTCCATAATGGCAGTCACAGAGAAGGAAAAATAATAAAAATGACAATAATACCAAGTTATGAGGAGCTCTGTAAGAATAAAGCCCCGGGTCAAAGGAAAGATTTTAAGAATTGGGTAAAAATGTTCTTCACGGGCCACCTGGGTGGCTTAGTTATTTAAACAGCTGACTCTTGTTTTCGGCTCAGGTTATGACCTCAGGGTTCTGAGATGGAGCCCCGTGTAGGGCTCCGCACTCAGTGGAGAGTCTGCTTGAGATTCTCTCCCTCTCCCTCTCCCCTCACTTTCACGCAAGGGAGAGCTCTCTCTCTCTCTCAAAAAAAAAAAAAAAAAAAAAAAAAAAGTCTTAAAAGAAAAAGTCCTTTGCACTGAGCCATGAGATAAATGAGTTAAGTGGAACTGTGGTCTTCCAGCCACAGGAGCAAAACTTGAGGTGATATTATTTAGCCAATCATTGGTAGAAAATTGCACCTCTATAATTCCTCTTTTTAAATTTATGTCACACACAGCTTTGTCTCTAAATAACATTCATTTCTCTAACAAATGACAAATACAATGCCTCCTCTAAGACATTTTTGAACATGATATGGTGATTATAATTAACATATAATGCTCACCTTTTCAATGGCTTCTCGGGTGTTCTGTTTATTTTTGTTATTGTCAATGCTGTTTAATTTTTTGTTTTTGTTTTGTTTTGTTTTGTTTTGTTCCCCCCTTCCACACACAAGTACTCAGTTGACAATGAGAGATGTGATGAGAGGATTGGGAACTTCAGGCTCTCTCCTCTGTGAGTGTGCACTCATTACTCACATAGCTGTCATGGACCCTCCAACTATGATTCCGTTTCTGAGCTTCCCGGCTGATGACGAAACAAGAACAAAAATAAAACAAAGAAAAAGAAACGGGCTTCTCAAGGAAAGTGGGAACTGCTATGACAGACAAAACCTGGACTACCTTTTGAACATTTTTAAATTGCATAACAGTCTTTCCTGTAGAATTTCTAAACAGCATCAGGCTCGAACACCCTGTAGCCTGCTAACGGATAGCAGTGTCAGGAATGACTTAAAGCTATCCAGGGCTGATGTATTCTGCATTGTGCTGACTTACTACTTCCCTCGGTTCATTCCCTCATTCCATCCATACACATCTGAACACACACACCCTTGCAGCCACTGTGCTGGTAGATAATGTTAGAATAAACATGAATAAAACATACCCAGTTGGCCAGATCTTTCTATTCTCTGTTAGGGATAGCACAAACATCTAAAACTATTTGGTTAATTCCTGTTAAATACAGTACTGCAATCTCATTAGTTAGTGCCATTTAGGACCCACTCTAAATGTCAATTTTATTTCCATTAAGACACATAATTGAGGTGTCATTATGGCACATCTATAGGAGAATTCCGCAGTCCTGTCAGGATACAAGAGCTATGGCAATAGCTCCACAGAAAAGATCTCTGCTTTGATGGAGCTGCAGTTTAGGTGAATACCGTCTAACACACACCCCTACCCTTGTGCAAATGTCTTCATTTGAATATTGACTTGGTGTAGGGCAAACCTCTGAATAATAATTCACAGTGGGAATCCTACCATGTTTGAGTTTTATAGATTATAAAGAACATGGTAGGGGCGCCTGGGTGGCTCAGTGGGTTAAGCCGCTGCCTTCGGCTCAGGTCATGATCTCAGGGTCCTGGGATCGAGTCCCACATCGGGCTCTCTGCTCAGCAAGAAGCCTGCTTCCCTCTCTCTCTCTCTCTGCCTGCCTCTCCGTCTACTTGTGATCTCTCTCTGTCAAATAAATAAATAAAATCTTAAAAAAAATATATTAAAAAAAAAAGAACATGGTACACTTCTTTTTTTAGGAGATTATATTTTGTTGTTTTTCCAATAGAATAAAGTTTTCTAGAATATTAATCCCAAGAAGCAAATGGAAAATGTCATCAACTTGTCCTCATTCCCCTCTTTTATTTATTTATTTTTAAAGATTTTATTTACCTACTTGACAGATGGAGAGCATAAGTAGGTGGAGAGGCAGGCAGGGAGAGAGGCGGAAGCAGGCTCCCTGCTAAGCAGAGAGCTCGATGTGGAGCTCGATCCCAGGACTCTGGGATCATGACCTGAGCTGAAGGCAGAGGCTTAATCCACTGAGCCACCCAAGTGCCCCATCGCTACCCTCTTTTAAGCACAATTTTCCCTGTTTCATGAAAACAGGTAATATTGTGTTCCCTATTAATATTTCCCAGGATTTGTGATTTCTTATCTAATGTTGACTGTCTTCCAGAAAAAAACAAAAAACATAAAAAAAAAAAAACTGAGTCTTTTTTTTTTTTTTAAGATTTTATTTATTCATTTGACAGACAGAGATCACAAGTAGGCAGAGAGGCAGGCAAAGAGAGAGAGAGAGAGGAGGAAGCAGGCTCCGTGCTGAGCAGAGAGCCCAATGCGGGGCTCGATCCCAGGACTCTGGGATCATGACCTAGGCCGAAAGCCAAGGCTTTAACCCACTGAGCCACCCAGGCTCCCTGACCTGAATCTCTTGTATATCAGCAAAAATTCACAAGATAAGCACTGAACAAGAGAAATATGTAACATCTCAAAATTATCTTTTGCCCTCTTCTACACACACACACACACACACACACACACGCACGCGCGCGCGCACACTAATTAACTATGTTTACTTTGTAAACCCTAAAGGACTTAATGTTGCTACTTTAATTGAACCAAAACATCTTACAGTTATAAGAGTTGGATAGTTTTCAAATAGTATGCTATGCAAAATTTGTCAGAATAAATTCTTGGAACTCTCATGGTACACAATATAATCATTCCCAGACCACTTTTCATGTGTAGATTAGAAGCCAAGACTGTTTGCCATAAGGTTTTTTTTATATTGATACAGACGGTAAATTTTTACCAACATTTGATAAGCTGGATATTTAATGTAGAAGAATATTTTACATAAAAATCTACATTTCAGAATTCCCTTGGTGAATCAGAAGATCTGACTGCAATGGACACATATTTTTGTAATATATCTATTGCCTCTGTTCAGTAGGAAGGTTATTTTTCCAGTTTGTTTCCACATATCCCTGTTTTGTGGATTCCGAGTCAATTACCACATACCATTTTATATCTGGCTGGATTCATTCTTAACTCCTTTCTCTGATCTTTTAGACATTTGTGATATGGTCAACACCTAGGGAAAATCACAGGATGTCACCAAGATTTTATTTTGTTTTTCTTTTTTCCAAGGATTTAGATAATAGAATGTCTTCATATGTGAATTTTCCATATTCCAATGTTCTTTATTTTTAGTCAAAATGTTGATCTTCTCTCTTGAAGTTTTCTAGTTTATTTACATTCGTTCCCTTTAATTTGCACTTACATTTTTATTATACAGACAAGATTCAAACAGAATTTTGTGGAAGATTCTTCCCAATGCCCTGTGATTTCACATGTGGGTTTTAAACAATACCAGAAACTTAATGTTACTAAGAATCTCCTTTCACTGCCAAGAGTTCCAAATATATTATTCTGATTTCATTTATTTTCTTTACATATGATGAATAAAACCTTCTTTGTGAAGAATTGAGATTTAGTTACTGTTTTGCCAAAGGGTTTTGATGATGAAAAAGATTATTTAGGTTGCCTATTAATGTAAAAGTCACTACAAGAACAAAATCTGCTACATAAAGGTTTTACTCTGTTTTGCCTTCAGGATTTTGTTGCACAGCATATAAATATGTTGATACATTTTCTGATAAAATCAGTTTGCAATCATACAAATTAATTGAATAGATTTATTATTTTTTTCAAGTAGTAGAAGCAAGTGCCCTCCTGGGAAATAGGACTTATCTCTGAATTGAAGCAATTAAAATTATGCCACTGAACCACACAACCTTAGCCTTGTGAGGTTATTTAAAATTGCTTCTGGTCATATGAAATACATTTTTAATGAGATGCATAGAGAGATGGAAGTACTTAAGGATATAAAGCCTCGATGGTAAACATCATTTTGAATTCCTGTTAAAGTATGTATCACATCAAAAGTAATCTGATTACTCACTTCTGATAGGAAAGTTATACTTCTGCTATTGTCTAGGGCTCTCTAGAGTAGGATTTTATGGTTTGCTAAGGAAGGAACTCATTGTGTTTCATGACTTACTGTTGATATGAATTTCCATTATTTTATAATTATGTATGAATGAATTTTAATTTATTAATTTTAATTTTAATTTATGAGTTATATGTACAAGTTGTCTTTATACATTTTTTGTGCCTTTATACACTTTTAGGAGTGTGGCTATTGATAAACTTTATTTATTTATTTATTATTTATTATTATACTTATTATTTATTTATATTACTTTATTATTATATTGATAAACTTTAAGAAAACATTTTGTAACTTGTCCAACATCTAAGGATATTAATGATATCCCAATTCTCCTGTCAGTATTCTATACTGTAAAAATATTTCAATTAAGAAATATATGTTATTTAAACATTCTGAGATGGGTACACTGGATTGTATTTTCCATAAAGACACTAAAATCGTATATACACTTAATGATACCAATAAAAATGACACTTATAGGAATTTTACGTAAACATTTTACATCCATGGTAATATAAAATATTTTTGTGTCATAGGGAAAATAAGGAAATATAATGCTACTTGTACCCTATATTTGTATTGGTGTAGTATTAATTATTTTGGGAGCATAATATTATATCGTACTACATAATCTCAAAAACAGTCTTCTGGGGGTTAGAGTGAACAGATCTGAAAAACATGTTAACAAAGGAATAATCATACAGTACATGTGTATCTTACTCCTTGGATTCTTGCCAAGAGACCTTTGGGAAAGTGAGGTGTGATGGGTAGTTTCATGTGTCAGTTTTCTGAGTATTTGGCTAAACATCATTTCTGGGCGTGTGTATGATGGTATTTTCAGATGAAATTAGACTTAACAGCTAGACTGAATAAAACAATTTGCCCTCCCCAATGTGAGTGGGCATGATCCAATCTGTGGAGGGTCTGAGTAGAACAAAGAGGCAGAGAAAGGAAGACTCGACTCTTCCTGCTGGGTCGCTTGAGCTGGGGCATGGATATCGGCCTGCCTCCACGTTCCCATTCTCAGGACTTCAGACCCAGACTGAAATGTTCACCTCCATCTCCTCTGGTTCTCAGACCTTCAGATTTGAACTAACTTGTACCAATCGGCTTTCCTGGGTCTCAGTTTTCAGATGGCAGTTTGTAAGACATCTCGATTTCCATAACTGCATGAGCCAGTTCCCTATAATAAATCTCTTCCTATGTATAAATCCTATGGCCCCTGTTTTTCTGGAGAACGATGCCAAATATGTAAGATAAATACTCCCAATGGGTAAACGTATTCTTTCTCTGTTTCCTGGATTGATAGTATATGGTGAGAATTCGACATGAAAACATGAAATATATTTCACGAGGGTAATAAAAACATGAAAAATATTTCAAATAATTATGCCAATAGCTATAATTATTATCTGTTGTGTATATTTTGTATATATGTATATAATGACATACTTTAAGAAAATCCTGCTGCATATTATTATCACAAGTCAATGAGATGATTTTCACTTGAAAATGGAACTGTCTAATCTAATAATTATTTCAATATTTAACTTTAGGGTTTTTTTTTTTTTTTTATGTGTTTGCCTAAATAAGTTTCTAAAAATCTGAGAACGGCATTCCCTATGGGTACTTCCCTAAGAAGAATTACGTATCCTTTTATTTAAAAGCCATATTACTTTGTGGGGCCCCACTAATCTATATGTCTGGTTTTCTTCAGACTTCCTTCTTCTGTGCTATACCCCTTACTTGCACTCCTTCACATGTTGTCAGTTTATAATTTAAATATTTGGCAGACCTTCCAAGACAGACAATCACTCTTTTTCTCTTCTCTTTGGATTTTTGATATAATTGTGATCAGTTCCCATTAACTGGACATATTAAGATTAGTATCATAATTGTGAAAGTCAGAGTTACATTTAAATTATAAAGACCATCACTGCATTTTGGTCTTTTTGTGATGAAAATAGAAAGCAGTGCTCTGAATTGGTAATCCTATTGGGAAACCATGAATTAAAGATTTAAAACCTTTCCAGGGCCACAGTTTCAAATGATCTTAGCATGCAGAGTACTTCTGGTGTAAGCAAAGAAGTGTGCCAATTAAGGAATTCTCTTAGCTTCTTGTAAATTTGGAAAATAATATATGTTCAGAGAAGTCTCAAAAAGAATTCCACAGAAACACTAATGAAGGGTGTCCCTTAAATGGATAGGGGTGATAAAAGGAGGAAGAAAAGAGAAAGTTAGGGGCAAGGAGAGCTGAACAGATTATGGGTGATAAAAGGAGGAAGAAAAGAGAAAGTTAGGGGCAAGGAGAGCTGAACAGATTATAGTTTCTTATGACTTAGCCCTTTGCAATGTGATGGTCACCCTTCTGCCAAGAAGTGGGGTCTAACTCTTCTCTGAAGTCTGGATTCGATTATATGATTTCCTTTGCCTAATGAGGCATTTGTGCATATGACACATGCAGAGACAGGGGAAATGCTTGCTTAGTGGTACATGCTTTTCTTGCCGGTTTTGGAACACGGCCATTGGTGCACACCCTTTTTTGTTGCTTTTGGAACACGACTATGATGTGACTAAATCTACAGTAGCCAGTTAGAAGCTGTATACATGTGATGCAGTTGACCCAAAGACCTAGTCACCTGCCAGCTTACCCACCAGCAGACTGGAGCCACATGAGTGAGCCCAGGCATGAGCAGCACACGAATGCCAAGCTGAGCCCAGATCGAATTTCCCACGCTCAGCACCAATGACCTAATAAAGTTTTATTGCTCTAAGCCCGCAGTTCCGCGGTCGTTTACTATGCAGCAAACCTAAGTGATAGGGATGGAGCTTTTTTTCCCCTCTTTCTTTTATCTGTATTGAATTGAATTTAGTAAGAATCAGAGGACCAGTGGAGTTATTGGAAATTCATCCAGTATTTTTACTTTCCTTCAAAATTCCTTTACTCATAACCAGGCCTGATCAATTTGAATCTTATTTCTCTGCAATATTACTGAAAGAATCCTAGGAAAAATCACAATACACTTGGAAGAAAAATTTCCAATTGATTTAAAAAAGTAGCATATATCTGATTTTAAAAATTGTTTTCCACTCTAAGAGCAGAGGGACCAGGGAGGATAAGCAGAGACAGAAGCCTATGCTACTACTAAACTAAAAAATAAGCATCTAGGAAAAAAAGTACAGTTAACGTGATTAGACTTAGAGCAGAGATAAGATCATCATTTTGGAAACACAGATAAGTAGTAGACAGAAATACCTGGTGGGTAAAAATACCAAAAGAGACCTAAGCAAACATGGTAGACAATGCATTAGACTTTTACAGGCAATGAAAAACACTAAAAGCAATCCAACAAACAGAAAAACTATCCTGGACTCATTATATAAACATTTTCTCCTACTTGATTTTGATGTTGATTTCAAATGTGTATACAGGAACAGAAAAAGTGGAGGAAGTTATGAAAAGTTTTTAAAATATGACTGAGGAATTGAGGTACTAATTTTTGGAGAAGGATTAAAGGATATAAATGCAGTGATTGGTTAAAGGTAAGTGGATGGAAATAGGACAGCTGTCTCCTCATGAAAGACATAGGAATACTTTTTTAGAAAAGGCTTTCATATTTATTTCAGCACTCCAAACTCTTTGAAAACTTCAATCCATATTATATTAAAAATTAAGCATTTTTCTCCATATACAAGAAAGTATATTACATAGAAAAGAAAATTTGATGAAATATATTTATTGTTCCTAAAAGATGAACAGAAAGATCATATATTTGAAATTCCAAACTTGAGGTAGATGGTGTTGATAGTAGCAATTCCTTATTATTTTTGATCATAGCACAAAATAAGTTATACAAACGCTGCCATTTGATATTTTTATCAACACTGTTTGCTTCCCAAAATATTTGCAATTGCATTCGATAGCACACATATAAATTAAAACCAGATAAATTAGAAATAGAATATAAAATCATGACACATTAAAAATCTTAATTAATATAATTGTAATTAAGCATTAAATTTACCTCTGAGCTTCCTGTGATCCAAAGCAACACTTCTGAAGTGCCAGGTTATATGACATAATCAGATGAAGCAAGCCTACTCATCAGAAGAGATAAATAAAATAAT
The DNA here is from genome assembly GCF_902655055.1 of Lutra lutra. NCBI lineage: Eukaryota > Metazoa > Chordata > Mammalia > Carnivora > Mustelidae > Lutra > Lutra lutra. Next base: position 5,300,252 of record NC_062280.1, read on the forward strand.
GATGAAGTAAGAAAATCCAGAAAGTTCTCCGTGCTTCCTCTATATATCTGTTTAAGATTTTATTTGAGTTTTATTCTAACATCTAGGAAAACTACTTAACATTCTCGGCCTCATTTTCCTGGTCTGTACAATGACAGTTATTGGAGTTATTTTATCTCAGGCAGATGTTTTTGCGTAGTTCTTTGATGCCATAACATGAACTCCAATGAGAATAGTTCTAACCCAAGTTAATAAAATATCCTTATTTGCAATGTGTCCTGCAACATTTTTTATTATTTATTTTCCACAATAACAGCAGAGGGAACTTTCAAGCTCAAATACCACTGTGATAAATATTAAACCATATCAGTCTACTGGGGAAAAAGCAAAAAAAGCAAAATTTAGTGTGGAGAAATTAGAAATCCCCTTATAATTTAAGGTAGAGATGATGAATTAGATTTCATCTGAAAAGTACAAGAACCACATTAAGGCAATTAGAATACTCTGAAAATGTGAATTGTGTACTTAGAGACCAAAACAGATCAATTTGGAAAAAGTCTGGGAACAATAAGAGCCTTATTCATATTTCTCAATTTGCCATTACTGGCCACTTGCTGTTATGATGATTTATGATTGGTTTATGTTCTGACTTGACATTGGGGAATGTCACTCACAGCACTGACAAGCACTTCCACAGGGTCTATGCTGCCCAATCAAGGCAATGACATCATTCTTATACAATCAACTTGCTCATGGTTCCTTGCCAGTTTCCTTGCTGTCTTTTCATTGCCATGGTCATCATCATGAGTTATAAGCCTCTTACCAATAATTTGAATGACCTCAATTTCTTTCCACATTCTTCTTTAGTGCATGATATGTTCATTTTACTTTTTCACATCTTTCACATATTAGCAAAGTAGTCATTTAAAATGCATGCAGAGCTAGAAAGTAAATTACTAGGGTAAAGGGCATTTCAAGATGATTGAAAATATGCCTCACGAGCTGTTGCTTCTTCTGTTTCACAGAGTTACCAAAAAGGTGGTAGAAATGTGATTTCACAGGTAAATATATTGTGCCAAATACAGGTTTTTGATTTAATGTACCCTTCCTTAATGTTTTTACATTGTTTTTATTATAGTAAAGAATGAAAATAATATTACTATGACATAGCATTGCAGGATGTAAAGCCTTGGCAAACTTAAAATTCTCAAGCACTTAGTTGAAGTTTTATATGTAAGATTTTACTGAAAATTTGAGGCCGTTTTCAGGGTTTGCTCATATCTTTAATCTGTTGTTTACAGATGGTATCTAATTTCACATGTATCTTTCCATATGTTACCTGAATATATATATATATATATATATACATATATATATGTATATATATATGTATATATATATATATATATATATATATATATAAAATCCAGAGTTACTTGGAACAACTGGTACATTTGTTAGAATACAAAAAAAAAGTAGAAATTTAGATTTTGGAAAGCGAAGTTTACCCAGTCATGACCACAGTTATAATGGTGTAAAATTTATTAATGACTCTATATTGTTGATATTTTTATGTTGTTACTTCTCCTTTTCTTCTTTAAAAACTTTGTTCTGCAAACCTAATGCAATATGTTAAATGTGCTCCATTTTCTTGCACTTTCTGTAAGTTGAGGTTTTCCCAAAATATGATTTCCTCCTTTTCTCAAACAATGCAGTTTCAAGTGTTGTCAATGGATAGACCAAAAATAATTTGAACCTGAGAAAAAGTTCCCCAAATTAATATATTTTATTAAGATATTTCTATGACCATTTTATCCATTAGTTACTTAGACACAACCCTGGAACAATCTTTGGAAAAGTAGGCCAGACAGGGAGTAGTTTGAGGGACACTGACAACGGCCCTTACAGCAACACATCGGTATGGCTATTAGGTCTTCCTGAAGCTTCACCCCTTTGGTTTTAGGCTTCTGTTCAAAAGCAAATAATCCTGGAGGAGTTCTAATTCGGATGTTTTATTAACTGACAGTTTCTTCCAACTGAAACCTAATTCTAGCTCTGGGTATATGGGAGTCATTCTCTCCCTTATATTGTCTCCCTTTGTCTTCATAATAACCAGGCATTATTTTATGTTTTTGCAACACAGCAGGCTGATTCTCAAAGAGTTCAAAGAGTTGATGCAACATTTCCATGTTTATGCGGTCAGAAATTGATGGCATTGATGTCAGTGGGGTCCTTCAGAACAACACAGAAAGGTAATAACAAGAGGGATGGATAAGGCATGGGGTTGAGAAACACAGACAATAAATGCTGCGAGGGCTATGGGAGAGGAAGAGGGTTTCATAGATAAACTTTTAGATCTGCTCTAACGTGATAGGTGTCACCGGTGCAAGCTCTGTGAATTTGTTAGGTTCTATTTTTACCTCAGGGCATATAACAGAGAGTATTATACTGCTAGAATCCTGGGTTCAGAGGAGAAAATCAACAGTGGACATTAACCTGTCTGATTGGGCTGCATTAAAAATGACCATAACTGATTTCCAAACTATACTTTTTATCATGATACACTTAATAAAATCTCTGATGACTACAGTAGAGGAAGTAAATGTCTTATTCCCTATTAGCACACATTGTCAGATTGCCACACTGTACTTTAACAGAAGGAGAAAAGAAACATATGGTTCTCTGTGAAAAATTTATACGATTTCTGGGCAGCAGACCTTACACTAGCAATAGTGTTACCTTTGGAATAATATGCCAGTTAGCTTTATGCAAGTGAATTAAGGTAAAAAAAAGTGTATATCAGTTTGAAAGGAATCTGTCCATAAAAATGTGTCCTGTGGCAGTTTTGTGTCTAGACTCCCACTAAATTAAGGCAAATTATAGCAACTGTTAGCAACTGCAGTTTTATGATAAGTCTAAATATTTTCTCCCTCATAAAAGGTCTTAGGAGTTTGACATATTAACTCTCTGTTATATATCAACTAAAACATCAAAAAGTGCAGATTACAATGAATTTAGCTTTATGCGTCACAGCTCTGTCTTCAAAGGACTGGACTCATTCATCTTCCTTGATGAAGGTAAAAACACACCTTTACCTCATTTCAATAGAACAACTATTTTTAACGTACAGTCCATGGATGATCCGTGAATGCCCCGAAACTTTATGCAAAATTTTAGATACATTAGCCCACGTGAATTTCTCTGGGGAGAGAATCAAAAGTTGCCCATGATTTTTAAAAGGATTAGAACTAGTCTTTATATAAACTGTGTGGAAATAAAAATATAATTTTATTTGGCTTCTATTTCTTTCTTTAATCTGCACTTTCCCTTTCTTTTGGTATATATTAATTATTGTCACTTTATATAACAAAGAGTAGCTAAGATCCCAGATTCTAAGAACTATTAACAAGTTTTTTCTGAAAATACACTTAAAAAATCTGTATTTGTGATATCTCCTCTACAGATTAGAGAAATGGTAGGAACCAGATTTTACTCATATGAAGTAGACTTATTTCCAACAATTAATGCCATATACCAATCTAAGACTCATTGTTGCTTCAGAAGATGGCTTTCAGTTTCTTAAGTATGTCCTGAAATTCTGTGGAGTAGATTATACATTAGTGCCAGGGTAAGGGAAACGGGAGAGTCGAGTGAAATTTCAGCAGAGTAATCTGATTTTTTTTTCACTTTTTTGCATAAATTATAATTTTTTAAAGGCATCCTTGTATTAACTACTAACACCACTCTAAACCTTTTTATTTCTGATTTTAGTCCTGATTGGTGGTCATTGACTTTACATTTTAGAAAAAATCTAAATTACAGCTAGGTACAGATTTAATCTTTTTGTGGAGAAGCAATGCTTTATGTACACAATTACTTTGCAAGAAGTAATATTTAAAGTGATTCTTCTAGGACTATTCATCCTAATTGTCATATACGCCAAATTTAATTTTCTTAGTCTTTTTTTCTGTTCCTAACTTGGTTGACACTTTTACAAATAATTCCACTTCCCAAAGACTGACAAGTTGGGAATACGAAGAGCTGACTAGAATAAAAAGTATTTCCCTCTTTATATTTTAAGGGATTTTCTAGTCTAATAAGTTATCAGTTGAGACAGTGAGGATTAAAATTAAAGTTAAATAACATGATTTGTTACAACTTCCTATTTCCTAATTGACATTTCAAATAGCTAAGTGAACATCAGAATGTCATATTCTAAAAGTAACCACATGCAGAATACTTAAAATGTCAACAATAGAAATAAGGAAAATTTTCCCTCGCTCTCATCCATCACTTCTATTTGGTAACCCAAGAAGTTTTGAAATATATTTTGTTTTATTTATTTTTTTTTAAGATTTTATTTATTTGAGGGAGAATGAGTGAGAGAGAGCATGAGAGAGGAGAAGGTCAGAGGGAGAAGCAGACTTCCCAGGGGAGCTGGGAGCCCAATGTGGGACTCGATCCTAGAAGTCTGGGATCATGACCTGAGCCGAAGGTAGTCGCTCAACCAACTGAGCCACCCAGGAGCCTTTGAAATATATTTTAAAAGTTATGGCTCTTGGGCTTTGAAATAAAACAAACCATCTCATTAAATAAAAACAACAGCTTTCTTAAAAAAATATTTTATTTATTTATTTATTTATTTATTTATTTGACAGAGAGAGAGAAAGAGAGAGAGAGAGAGAGGGAACCCAAGCCGGGGAAGTGGCAGAGGGAGAAGCAGGCTTCCCGTCGAGCAGGGAGCCTAATGTGGGGCTCAATCCCAGGACCCTGGGATCATGACCTGAGCCAAACTGAAGGCAGACACTTAATGACTGAGCCACCCAGCCTCCCCAACACCAGCTGTGTTTTATTCTAGCACAGAAAGTGGCTTAACAAACTGTCCATAGAATTGACAATGTCATTCTTTCTCAGAGCCAGGGTACAAACAAGATTTGACAAAATTGTTTCTTTGAACTTTTAAGGGGCTATTAGAATCTTCTGTACTTTGCAAGGCAGAAATATGCATAAAAATGTTATGCAACATTTTCAATACTCCTTTAAAGGGAAAAAAGAAACAAAAGGAAAAAGAAATACATTTTAATATGTTTATAATAATGATGTATGAATTGAATGCTTTTATTAATTTTGATTTTAAAGAAAGAAAATTGATTCCTATAGGCATCAGCTAGTAAACTCAGAAGGTGGGATTTGAATCCAGGAAATTCAGCTGTAGACACCAGGTTCATAACCATTAGGTTCTAGCATCTCTCAATATGTAATTGTGTAGATATGACAAATGAGTTGTGTAAGGCTTTTATTTAACATTATTTTTACTAGAAGCATATTTATGAATTTATATTTATGAATTTATATTCATAAGATTATTGCTGACCAATTTTATAGCCACACACACAAAAAAAATCTTTTTAGCTGGGGCTCCTGGGTGGCTCAGTGAATTAAGCATCTGCCTTCAGCTCAGGTCAAGATCCCAGGGTCCTGGGATGGTGCCCCATGGGGGGCTTCCTCCTCAGTGGGGATCCTGCTTCTCTCTTTGTTCTGTTATAAAAACAAATAAAAATTCACAAATATTATAACCAGATCTCTCTAAAGATAATTATTTGACTAATATTCTAGGGAAACTAATGGAGTAGCAAAGAGAGAAAAGTTCTCTATGTTAGGAAAAAAAGAAATTTAAAATTTATAAATTCATAAACTGTTGGTTACCAGAGGGGTAGTGGGCAGGGGTATGAGTCAAATAGGTAATGGGGATTAAGGAGGGCACTTGTGATGAGCATGGGGTGTTGTATGGCAGTGCTGAATCCCCTTATTGTACACCCGAAACTAAGATAACATTGTATGTTGACTAACTGTAATTTAAATAAAAACTGAAAAAGATGATATATTCAGTTTGAGAGTAAGAGTGAGAGACAGGAAGAAGAAGAAGAAAGAAGAAAAAGGAGAAGGAAGAGAACAGGAAAAAGGAGATGGGGGAAGGAGGAGGGTTAAAATAAGGGAAGGGAGGAGAAGGGAAAAGAGGAAGACGAGGAAAGAGAAGGAACAGAAGCAAGATAGCTAAAAAGAGAAGAGAGGAAAAGGAAAGAAGGAAAAAAAGAACAATAGAATTACGCTAGTTACAGTAGAAATAGATCTGACATTGTATGCTTGTATCTCTCTAAAACACTAATGACATAATACTCAAGATGTAACTTACATACCTAGTTTTGTTATTGAAAAAGAAGGTAATTTATCATAATCTGCATAGCATAAAATTATGAGGTTTTATGGAAAATTGTTTTTATATATGTTTTTTGTGCCATATCATGTGATATATATATAGAGTTTAAAGGCTTTAGCTGAAGTGAGAAGGTATTTTAATATATCCCAAATGTGTAAATGCATTCTGTATACTTAGTATATAACTGTACTCTATTATATGACCCTTTTTGCTAAGTTTTCATGTATCAGTGCCCACTGTTTCAGCTCTTATTAAGAACACTGGGTGAGGGACACCTGGGTGGCTCAGTTGTTAAGCATCTGCCTTCAGCTCAGGTCAGGATCCCAGGGTCCTGGGATCGAGCCCTGAATCGGGCTCCCTGCTCAGTGGGAAGCCTGCTTCTCCCTCTCCCACTCCCCCTGCTTGTGTTCTCTCTCTCACTGTCTCTCTCTCTCTCTGTCGAAAAGATAAATAAAATCTTAAAAAAAACCAAAAAACACAAGGTGAATCTACACTACTCTATTCCATATTACTAATTAATCATGAAACCACATAAAAAACAATGATTTTATTTTATTTTATTTTATTTTTTAAAATAAATATTTTTATTTATTTATTTGACAGAGAGAGATCACAAGTAGGCAATGAGGCAGGCAGAGAGAGAGGAAGGGAAGCAGGCTCCCTGCTGAGCAGAGAGCCCAACGTGGGACTCGATCCCAGGACCCCAGGATCATGACCTGAGCCGAAGGCAGAGGCTTAACCCACTGAGCCACCCAGGCTCCCCAAAAAGCAATGATTTTAATGTTACATACTTTGAAATAAATGGAAATACATTTCAAATAATATATTTTTTCATATGGAAAAGATGATGTATATAGTATCTCAATTGTTAAATATTTTATATCTTTGAAGCTAGTACCTATATATTTACTCTTTTTACATGGCCATTTTATGTAAAAAAGAAAGAAGAAAAAGAAATGTTGACTCAGTGTTTTGCTTTACCAAGAATATTTACTTGTTGAAATGCCTGCCATTGCTCCACCTGGCCACCAGTTAGGCATCTGCCATCTGATTTTCTTTATACATGTATTCATCTAGGCATGCAGTTGTAAGCAACTGAACTCTGTCTTCAACTTTTTAGGCAAGATCAACTAACAACTATGAGCTCATATTACTTTCCAACTTCCCTTGCCCCCAATCTAGGTTACAATTTTGAAGAAATCAGAGGAGGTTTCTATTTGGCCTGGCATGTCTTGTATATGAACTTTCAAATAAATATGATAGAGGCCAGAAAGTTAAAAATTATGATTGACAAATTATGGATCATTTGTCTATACTTTAATCATTACTATAAAAGAATATCATTGACTGGAATTAAAATAGAAATTAAAAAGGTAAAGAAAGAAAGAAAAAGAAAAGAAAGAAAGAAAGGAAGAAAGGAGGAATGAAAGAAAGAATGTGGTTGAAGAAGTGGATCCCTAATTAACTGACAATTTGGTGATGATGATGATACCAGAAAAGATGTAGCTATAGAGGAAACAAAATAAAACAGAACAAAACAGATCTCCCAGTATGCTTACCTGTGGCTTAACAAAAATTCCTCCATTTCTTTCCAGCTCCACCAGGTGAAATAATTATAATTTTATAACTTACTTAACATATTTTTCTATAAAAAAAATAAACACTCCAAATTCAATGAAAGCTGGAAAAGTTGATTCTTTGGGTTCCTGGATCTAATTCCACACGTACGTTGTAGGGGTTTCCCACACAACACCAAGAATTCTGGACCCAGCAGGATGTAACTGAGCATTGAGTCAATTATGACAGCGTCTTCCTAGAGACAGCACCAGACTCCGCAGGCTGAGGGCTCATCCTACCAGAAGAAACTCCTCCACCACATCAGAGACCAGCTCCAAGTCCAGGTTGTTACCTGTACATCTGACCACGTAGCTGTAAATCAGATTCCCACAACCCTGTCCTTTCAGGGGAGGAAGTTTGCTAGAGTGGCTCTCAGAACTGAGAAACATTTCAACTACTAGTGCTCCAGTGTATTATAAAAGAATATAACTCAGGAGTAGTCAGAGGGAGACAGGCATGTAGGAGGATATGAGCAAAGGGCAGGGAGCTTCCATGCCCTCTCCCAGAGTGCCACTCTCCCAGTGCCTCCCTTTATTCACCAGCCCAGAAGCTCCGCACACCGACTTTCTCGGTTTTTAGGAAGGCTTCATTGCAAAGGCATGACTGATGCAATCATTGGCCATTGGTGATGAAACTTAATCTGCAGCCCCTCCCCCTTCCCTGACAGTCAGGGGTTGCTGAGCTGGAAGTTGCCCCTCTCTAAACACAGGGGTAAGCTTGGGGACCAGCTGCATCCTTAGGTGTTTTCCAAAAGTCCCCTCATTACAATAACAAATGACATCGTTAATGCTCTTACCACTTTGGAAACACCCAGCATTTTAGAAGCTCTGTGTCACCAAATACATATTCCGTATTACAAATTATAGTATTGCATGGACCAAGTGTATAAAACATAGAAGATAGTGAATAATGTTAAGGATAACCAACATATGGGGGAAAAAGTGATAAACCAGTGTAACTCTCACATTAAAGGATAATGTCCCCTTGTTCGGTCCACTGTGGGTGGTTTGTATCTTTGCCTCTAAAGTTTTGGCTATTTTTAATCAAGGCTCTTGTTTCCATTGTTCATAGCATCTCTAGCAGGAAAATGTAGCTTACTTGTACTATTTTACCTTTAAAAGTCCTGTTTTCTAGGAAGGAAAGAGATTTTGTTGATAAGAACATCTATCATAGTTTAAACAGAATTCCAGAAATGACAGGTACCTTATTTAGATAAGGTGACACATTACGGCTTCCTTTCCCCCTCCTTTTCCTTATACAATGAGATCTATATGGAGACAAAATTACTTTATCAGACCAAGTAAGTATCAAAGTCAGGCCTCATCTTCTGAGTTTTACATTTCATATCCCCTTGAATTCATCTTCTAGCTATTTGAAGGACACTTGAAGTGGATTTCTGGTTTCTGTTGGTTACATTGAGTGATAATGCTGACTGAAATTATTTTTTGGTGAAAGGTTATTGGCAGAAATTGTAGTGCTTCTGAAATGCTGCTACAGGCTGTTAAGAATCTGGATTAAAAAAGAATGAAGTAGCTCAGAATGTCAATGTTCACTATTTAAATCACTATTTTAATCTTTCTAAAGTTCTAATTCACAATGAATTTTATATATGACTTAGGGATATCCCATTCCTGGTGTTGTGTTCCCTGCATAGTGCCTTTACTTGCAGGAAAAAAAAAAAAAAAAAGAGAAAAAACAAAACAAAAAAACCCTCAGCATTTAATCAATTAATGAAATATGAAATTAGAGTATTTCTCCTCTCACTCTGAATTCAATTTTCCAATTTCCCAAATTGATGTGTTCATAAGAATTAAAAGTAACTTAGTCAGATAAATATTTAACCATTTTTGTGGTAAAAAATGAAAACAAAACTGATTCCTGAGAAAATTATAAAGGGAGTAAATATATAAATGCCCATAATAGAAGATTATTCAATGGTGCTGCATAAAGCACATGAGAGGTAAAACTCATCTTTGTGTTTAGATAGGGCATGACCTATGTAGTCCACGGTCAGGCTTACAAAAAGACATGCCAGCTCCAAATGATAGTCTCACTGGACTGCCTTATTGTTACTGAATAAAGTTATTTTCTAATTCCTCTTAAAATGTATGGATCCTACATGGGACACAGACTATGGATTTTAATAAAGTCACCAGACATTTGCAAAGAACAGTTTAAAAGAAGGGAGAACACACTACTGTTAAGTCTTTTCTTTTACATTACATCATTATCATCATCATCATTATTATTCAGATAGATACATAGCTTCAGGAATAAAGGAAAATAATCATCTATCTCCACTAGATGGACTTAGCCATTTCAATATAGTTCTACTATTTTTCATCTTTAGTCTTTGTGTTTTTTTGTTTGTTTGCTTTTTTTTTTTTTTTAGAGAGAGAGAGAGCAGGTGTGCATGGGGGGAGGGGCAGATGGAGAGGGAGATGGAGAACCTTAGGCAGGTTCCCCTTCCGGCAGGGAACTTGATGTAAGGTTCAATCTTGTCCCTTGAGATTATGATTTGAGCTGAAATCAAGAGTTGAACGTTTAACCAACTGAGCCAACCAGGAGCCCCCTCGCTTTTTAAAAATATACACTTAAATAACGAAGTTTTCAAAAAAGTTAGAAGAGTATATATATATATATATATATATATATATATATATATATTTTAAAGATTTTATTTATTTATTTGACACACAGAGAGAGAGATCACAAGGAGGCAGAGAGGCAGGCAGAGAGAGGGGGAAGCAGGCTCACCGCCAAGCAGAGAGCCCGATGCGGGGCTCGATCCCAAGACCCTGAGATCATGACCCGAGCCGAAGGCAGAGGCTTAACCCACTGAGCCACCCAGGCGCCCCTATATATATATATATATATTTTTTTTTTTAGAAGAGTATATTTAAACAAAAATACAAAGACTGCCTTTCAAACATGAGCATTACTAATACTAGATAAGCACATTTGCAGAAATCTTTCTCTATATAAGATGCATTCATTGTAGGATGCATTGTAGGATGCATGGAGAGAAAGAGAAAAATATAAATAGAGAAAATAGAGATGACACTAAAATAAAGTAAATATTGTGAAGGAGAGTTAGGTATCTCTCTGCAATGACATCTAAGGGCTTTTAAAACCCTCTCTTTTTCTCCTATAATGTTATCCTTAATTCTTTGCTCATTTGTTCTTTGGGTAATTATTTATATATTGTGTAAGTTTCTAATATTTGTATTTTATTTCTATAATTCTCATAGATGTTTAATATCCATATTATGTTTAAAACGATTTAGTAGTCACTGTTGGCCAGTTGCTTACTTTTCCATTTCTCATTCCTTTATTTTTCATCATCAGATAATATGTAGATTTAAAAATGTGTATTTAAAAATATGTCATCAGGTCAAGAGCTTTTATCAAACTAGTTCTTTCATGTTTGGAAATGTCTGTCTATTGCCTTCATATATGCCAACAAACTTGACATTTAGGTCAGGATTTTTCTATTAACTTTGAAGACTGTTCCACTGTCTTCTAGCATTAATAATGCTTTCTCTTTTTTAGCATTTTATTTATTTATTTTTTCTGAGAGAGAGAGTGCAAGCTAGGGAAAGAAAGGGGGGCAGGGAGAGAATCTCAAGCTCTGAGCATGACCTGAGCTCAAACCGAGAGTCAGCCACTTGACTGAACCCCAGGCACGCCAGCGTTAATAATACTCTTGATAAGTTTGTGGTTGTGTTTCCTTTTTCCCTATTAAGACATTGACTTTTTCTGTCATGATGATTGAAGAATTATGTCTTTTAAGTACGAAAGATTAACAAAATTATATAACTCACTGGAGAATTTTCTAAATCAAACATTTCTGAAATACCTATTTTTTTCCAGCTAGAAAAACTTCTAGAATTAAATTTATATCTTTCCAATTTTCTGGGTTTTATTGCCTTTTATTATTCTTAAATTCAGATACATCAAATTTTCATACACTATATGGCTTTTTATCACACATCTTAAGTATCTTTATAATTGCTTTCACCTCTATCTTAAACCAGCATATTGATTATGATTATCTAAATCATTTTTCTTTAAAAATAACTTGCTTCTTGATGATGCTTATTCTATTTCTTCCTGGTTTTAGTTAATTTATTAATGATACTTATTGATCTATTTAATTTTATCTTTAACCCCCCCTTTCATTTTCTATACTCTTGCATATTCCATTTAATATTTAATATTTATTAATTATTCCACATAAATAAATTATGAAAAATTCTTATTATCTCATATGATACAATTCTTTCTTTAAATTTTGAACTTTACCTTTTGCACACTGATTATAAATATGTGCTTAGTCTAGTTTCTGTTCATAGTTACATTACCAGTTCTTTTAATTTTGTTCATGTTCCAATGACTTTGTATTGACATTATATTTACTCTGATATGATGTAAAGGATTTAATCTTGTCTTACTGAATATGAAGTTAGTTTTTTCTTTTCCCTTCAGCCTAAAGAACTGAAAAACACACATTCTTTCCATTGTTTTGAATAATCTAAGCTAATAATAGATATAGAAGTAGAAAAAGAACGTGGGGAGGTTAACGGGCAAAATTTAGTAATAAATGTATATAATCTTTGTTATAAAATTTCATTTATATGTTCTTATGAGATATTATATGTATCACACCTGTAGTTCACCTACAAACTAAATATTGTGTGTAAATATATGTATAAATACTATTTTCACAATGGGCTGCCCTTGGGTTTTGAAACATCTTTCAGTTTAATGTGCAGAAACAGAGCCATCTTTTTTTCCCCCTACCTGGGTGAATCTTTACTGTTGTCAGTTTACTTCTCTTTTAGGTTTCTTTCCTATAGCAATTTTTACCACTACTAGATATGAGAAGGAAAATATAAGTAAATATAAAGATACCCCATTATATTTGTAGGTGATGCCAAAATGTTCTCCAAAGAGATTGTAGAATTTCCACCCCTACCTACAATACTTGAGAGAATTTATTTACATTATCCCAAATTCTAACATTTGACATTTTCAGAATTTTTATTTTGCAGATCTAACGAATGTACAATGATACTGAATTGTGGTATTAATTTGTACCTTGCTTGTTACTAATCAATTTGAACATTTTTTAAATCTTTTATTTAATTTTTTCCACTTTATTTTATTTCTTTTCAGTGTTCCAGAATTCATTGTTTAGGCACCACGCCCAGTACTCCATGCAATACGTGCCCTCCATCATACCCACCACCAGGCTCACCCATCCCCCCACCCCTTTCCCCTCCAAATCCTTCAGTTTGTTTCTTAGAGTCCACAGTCTCTCATGGTTTGTCTCTCCCCCTCCAATATCCCTTATTTTACTTGTCCTCTCCATCTCCCAATGTCCTCCATGTTATTCCTTATGCTCCACAAGTAAGTGAAACTGTATGATACTTCATTCTCTCTGCTTGAGTATTTCACTCAGCATAATCTCTTCCAGTCCCGTCCATGTTGAGATAAAACTTGGGTATTCATCCTTTCTGATGGAGGCATAACACTCCATTGTATATATGGACCATATCTTCATTATTCATTTGTCCGTTGAAGGGCATCTTGGTTCTTTCCACAGTTTGATGACTGTGACCACTTCTGCTATGAACATTGGGGTACAGGTAGCCCTTCTGTTCACTACATCTGTGTCTTTGGGGTAAATACCCAGTAGTGCAATTGCAGGGTCATAGGGTAGCTCTATTTTTAATTTCTTAAGGAATCGCCACACCATTTTCCAAAGTGGCTGCACCAACTTGCATTCCCACCAACAGAGTAAGGGGGATCCCCTTTCTACACATCCCCTCCAACACTTGTTGTTTACTGTCTTGTTAATTTTAGCCGTTCTAACTAGTGTAAGGTGGTATCTCAATGTGGTTTTGATTTGAATCTCCGTGATGGCTAATGATGATGAACATTTTTTCATCTGCTAGCCATTTGTATGTCTTCTTTGGAGAAGTGTCTGTTCATGTCTTCTGCCCGTTTTTTGTTTTTTTTTTTTTTTTTTTTTAAATGTGATTATTTGTGTTGTGTGTGTTGAGTTTGAGGAGTTCTTTATAGATCTTGGATATGAGCCCTTTGTATTGTCATTTGCAAATATCACCTCCCATTCCATGAGTTGCTCTTTGTTATAATGACTGTTTCCTTTGCTGTGCAGAAGCTTTTGATCTTGATGAAGTCCCAAAAGTTCATTTTCACTTTTGTTTTCTTTGCCTTTGGAGACATGTCTTGAAAGAAGTTGCTGTGGCTGATGTCGAAGAGGTTACTGCCTATGTTCTCCTCTAGGATTTTATTAGATTCCTGTCTCATTTTGAGGTCTTTGATCCATTTTGAGTTCATTTTTGGGTATGGTGTAAAAAATGGTCGAGTTTCATTCTTCTACAGATAGCTGTCCAATTTTCCTAGCACCATTTATTGAAAAGACTGTCTTTTTTCCACTGTATATTTTGTCCTGCTTTGTCAAAGATTACTTGACCATAGACTTGAGGGTCCCATATCTGGGCTCTCTACTCTGTTGCACTGGTCTATGTGTCTGTTTTTGTGCCAGTACCATGCTATCTTGGTGATCACAGCTTTGTAGTAAAGCTTGGAATCAGGCAACATGATGCCCCCAGTTTTGTTTTTCTTTTTCAACATTTCCTTAGCAATTCACGGTCTCTTCTGGTTCCATAAAAATTTTAGGATTATTTGTTCTAGCTCTTTGAAAAATGCTAGTGTAATTTTGATCAGGATGACATTGAAAGTATAGATTGCTCTAGGCAGTATAGACATTTTAACAATGTTTATTCTTCCTATCCATGAGCATGGAATGCTCTTTGATCCTTTTGTGTCTTCTTCAATTTCTTTCATGAGTGTTCTATAGTTCCTCACGTACAGATCCTTTACCTGTTTGGTTAGGTTTATTCCCAGATATCTTATGGTTCTTGGTTCTATATTAAATGGAATTGATTCTCTAATTTCCCTTTCTATATTTTCTATATATGTTAGTGTACAAGAAAGCAACTGATTTCTGTACATTGATTTTGTAACCTGCCACATTACTGAATTGCTGTATGAATTCTAGTAGTTTGGGGGTGGAGTCTTTTGGGTTTTCCATATAAAGTATCATGTCATCTGCAAAGAGATTTGTTGTCTAACTGCTGTTCTAGAACTTCCAGTACTATGTTGAACAACAGTAGCAAGAGTGGGCATCCTTGTCATGTTCCTGATCTAAAAGGGAAGGCTGTCAGCTTTTCCCCATTGAGATTGATATTCGCTGTGGGTTTTTCATAGATAGACTTTATGAAGTTGAGGAATGTTCCCTCTGTCCCTATACTTTGACTCATTTTAATCAGGAACGGATGCTGTATTTTGTCAAATGTTTTTTCTGCAATTGAGAGGACGATGTGGTTCTTTTCTCTTCTCTTTTTGATTTGTTCTATCACATGATTGGTTTGTGAATGTTGAACCACACTTGCATCCCATAGATAAATCCCACCTTGTCATGGTAGATAATCTTTTAAATGTACTGTTGGATCCTATTAGCTAGGATCTTGTTGAGAATCTTGGCATCCATATTCATCAGCGATATTGGTCTGAAATTCTCCTTTCTCATGGGGTCTTTGCCTGGTTTGGGGATCAGGGTAATGCTGGCTTCCTAAAAAGGGTCTGGAAGTTTTCTTTCTCTTTCTATTTTTTGAAACAGCTTCAGGAGAATAGGTATTATTTCTTCTTTGAATGTTTGGTAGAATTCTCCAGGGAATCTGTTAGGTCCTCAGCTCTTGTTTTTTGGGAGTTTTTTGATCACTGCTTCAATCTTGTTACTAGATATTGGTCTATTCAGGTTATCAATTTCTGGCTGATTCAGTTTTGGAAGTTTATAGGTTTCCAGGAATGCATCCATTTCACCTAGGTTGCTTAACTTATTGGCATATAACTGTTGATAATAATTTCTGATGATTGTTTTTATTTCCTTGGTGTTAGTTGTGGTCTCTCCCTTTTCACTAATAATTATATTAATTTGGGTCCTCTGTCTTTTCTTTCTTATTATTTTGGCCAACGGTTTTTCGATCTTATTGATTCTTCCCAAAAAACAGCTTATGGTTTTGTTGATGTATTCTATTGTATCACTAGTTTCTATCTTTTTGATCTCTGTTCTAATCTTGATTAATTCCTTTCTTGTGTGTGGGGTTGGCTTAATTTGTTGTCGATTCTCTAGTTCTTTAAGGTATAAAGAAAGCTGGTATATTCTGGATTTTTCAATTTTTTTGAGGGAGACTTGGATCGCTATGTACTTCTCCTTTAAGACTGCCTTTGCTGTATCCCATAGGTTTTGACCGATGTGTCTTCATTGTCATGTATATGGTCTACTTGTGCATGCTTCTCTTTCAGAAATCCATTATAAATTTTGTGTATTAATTTTTTAGTGGCTTAACTTTTTCCTAATGACGTGTTATATTTCTCAATATATTATGGATAAAAAGGTTAGCTTTTCACCATTTTATATTGCCCTTTAGTGAATATTAATATTAATTTAAATATACTCAAATTTGTTAATACTTTATTATTTCTTATTTTTATACCTTTTGAATATTGTTTAAGAAACCCTACCCTGATGTTTTAAATATATTCTCTTATAATCTAAAAGGTTTAAACTTTTTGTACTTAGGTAATTAATCCACTTGGAACATGGTGTGAGATAAGGGATTATTTTCTTTTTACATATGTAGTATAAAAGGTTGAATTGTGCTCCCCCAATCCCAAATATATATGCAAGTGCTAATCCCTGAAACCTATGAATGTGAACTTACTTAGAAAAAAAGTGTCTTTGCTCATGTAATTAAGATATGGGTGTTGAGATGAGAATATTCTGAATGAGTCTGATTCTTAAATTTAATGAGTGTTATTTTAAGAGAAGAGAAAGGAGAAGACACAAAGGGGAAGGCCATGCGAAGACAGATGGAGGCTGGGTTTGTGCTGCCATAGGCAAAGAACACCTGGAGCCAACAGACACTGGAGGAAAAAGGAAGGATCGTCTTCTAAGCCTTCAGAAGGAGGGTGGCCCTACCAACCCTTTCTGACTTAAGCTGTAAGTTTGTGGTAATTTATTATAGCAGCTATAGAAAACTCAGAGGTACCTAATGCCTCACCATCATTATCAAGAAGTCCACCTTTTCCTTACATTTATTGATATTTGTCAAATATCAAATGCCCTTATATGCATGAATCTGTTCCTTTTCTATCCAATACCTGTGTCTTCCTGCATAACGTGAAGTCTATGTACAAGATCAGAAAGAATTGACAAAAGACCTCCTAGAACTAATAAGACAATACAGCAAAGTCAGAGGAAGCAAGATTTGATAGAATAATGGTTGCTTAGTGATGTCTATGTCCTAGTTCCTGGTATCTATTATGTTACCTTAAAAGAAAAAAAAAGACATTGAAGAGGTAATTAAATTAAGGTTTTTAAAATAAGAAAATTATCCTGGATTATCTGTCTGGGCTCAATACAATCACAAAGGACCATATAAGAAAGAAGTAGGACGGTCAGTCTGAGAAATGAGATATGATGATGAAAGCAGAGGTTAGAGAGTGGAGAGAAATTTGAAATTGTGACACTGTTGACTTTTAACACAGTGAAAGGGGTACCTGGGTGGCTTAGTTAGATAAGCGTTCAGCTCTTGGTTTTGGCTTAAGTCACGATCTCAGGGTCGTGAAATCACACCCTGAATTTCTCTCTCTCTCAAGTAAATGAATGGACAAAATTAAAAAAAAAATACAGTGGAAGAAGCCCCCAAATATGAAAGAACAACTGGAATTAGAAATCTATACATATATAGACTGTGTATGAAAGCACTCACACAAAGACTGAAATCTAAAAAATAATGTGTATATGTGAGAAACTTAAAATTCTGATGGAAGGGAACAACAAACATTTGAATAAATAGAAGATTCAACACTGTTAAGAGGTCAATTATCTTAAACTTTATTTATAGATATTACACAGTTCCAACCAAAATGCTAGCAAGTGATTACGTAGATGTCAACAAACTGTTTCTAAAGTTTATGGGAGGAAAAAAGACCCAGAATAACCAACACATTTCTGAAGAAGGAGAATAAAATTGGAAGACTCCCTATGCAATTTTAAGTCTCGCTATGCAGCCGCCTAATCCAGAGAGAATGTTACTGGCAAAAATATAGACACATAGATCAAAGGAATATAATAGCTCAGAAACAGATCTACACAAAGATAATCAACTGGGTTTGTTTGTTTTTTTGACAAAGGAGCAAATATAATGGTGAAAAGATGGTGTTTTCAATAAATAGTGCTGAAACAATTAGATATACACATGCAAAAAAAAAAAAAAAACCCTAGAAACAGATATTACATCTTTCACCAAAATTAACTGAAATGGATGATAGATTTAAATATAAAATGCAAAATTATAAAACTTCCGGAAATAAACATAGAAGAATTTCCCATGATTTTGTTTATAATCTTTTAGTACAGGGCTAAAAACATGACTGATGAAAGAAATAGTTGATATATTGGACTTTATTAAACTTAAATCTATTCTTTAAAAGATTCTGATGAAAAAAGGAAGACAAGCCATGGACAGTAAAGAATATTTCAAAACACATAACTGAGAAAGGGCTGGAATCACCAAATATAAAAAGAACCCTTAAAACAAGTATAATGACACTGACAGCTCAAATTAAAAGTTGTATAAAAAAACAGACACGTCAGCCAGGAAGACACACAAATGGCAAATAAAAATATGAAAGTGTGCTGAATACAGTGCATCACTATGAAATAGAAGTTAAAACAATGAGATACAACCACACACCCTATCAGGATGGCTATCATCCCAAACGCGATATTACAAAATGTTGGCAAGGATGTAGCACAATAGGAACATTCATTCATTGCTGGTGGGCTTGCAAAATTTTATGGTCACTCTGGAAGGTAGTTTGACAGTTTTGTACAATGTTAAAGGTAATCTTACCATGTAATCCACCAATCCCACTTTTTGGTATTTACCCATTTGATTTGAAAACTTAAGTCCATGCAGATACCTGCACAGAAATATTTATAGCAGATTTATTAATAATGATGAAAAACTGAAAGTATCCAAGATGTCTTTCTTTTTAAGATTTTACTTATTTTTTTGAGAGAGAGAGAGCATGAGAGAGGGGGAGGAGAAGAAGGAGGAGAAGCTGACTCCCCATTGTGCAAGGAGCCAGACATGCAGGACTCGATCCCAGGACCCTGAGGTCATAATATGAGCTGAAGGCAGACTCTTAGCCGACTGAGCCATCCGGGTGCCCCCAAAGATGTCGTTCAATAGGTGAATGGATAAATATATTGTGATTCATCCACATAATAGAATTTTATTCAGTGATAAAAAGAAGTGATTAAGCTACAGAAAGATGTGGATGAGCCTAAATACATTGTGCTAAGTGAAATAAGAGTGAAAAATGATTAATGAGCCCAATAACATGACATTCTTAAAAGACAAAATTAATACAGATTATAAAAATACCAGTCATTGTCAGATGCTCATTGGAATGGGAGGGAGGGTAGACAGGTGAAACAGGACATATGTAAGATGGCAAAACAGTCCTCCAACGTATGTGACACACTTGTCAGAAATCATCGAACTCGACAGAACAAAGAGCAAAGTTGATGCATGCACGCATTTAAAACAATCATGTAGAGAGTTGGGTGAGTCCGACAATGGAATGCAGAATATACCAAGGCAGCCTGACCGTATCACAAATGTATGAAACGATCTCACTAAAGAAAATGGGGGGGGGGGCGTTGCTGATCAAAGTAGCTTTGAAAATGGGTGGAGTTTGTAAAATGAAAGACCAAAGAACAATGCACCTAAGCATTAGAATCTAGTTGATAAGGTTGCATCTGACAGAAATATGGGTTAAAAATTCTGATACTCTTATATGTATATGTACACTGACAATGAACGATTAAGTAATGGATGGCAGATGGTAGAAATCAGGTTTCCTTCTTTAAGTGGGAGTTTATAGATAATTAAGTAAAGGAGGCTAGAATGATCCATGTTTTATTTAAAAACAAAATGACATGTTTCCACCCTTATTTGTATATTAGTTACTATCATAGAGTAAGAATTACTTCTAAACTTAGTGGTTTAAAACAGTGATATCTATTATCTATTATCTAGGAATCTAGGTACAGCACCGTTGAAGCTTAGAGCTCAGAATCTTCCACAAGGTGTCAGCCAGGCTGAGATCATCTCAAGCTTCACTGGGGCAAAATCTGCTTCCAAGCTCACTAGTGTGGCTGCTAGCAGGATTCAGTTTCTTTAAGCCTTTGGACTAAGGATCTCAATCCCCTACTAGCTTTTGGCTGGAGGCTACCCTCAGTTCCTTGCCACACTGATGTCTTCACAAGGCAGCTCATAACATGGCAGCTTAAATATGTTAGATGTAACCTATGTACATGTACATGACTTGTGATTCACCTGTGTTTAAAAAAAAGTTATTATATATGTTGTTTTTAAACATAGAGGAGTGAATCTTATACACTGTCTATATAAATTTGCTTATGATTAAATGAGCCTATGAAAAATTGTTAAAAGATACACATCAAAGTGTAAATATTGATTAGATTGGGCTAATTCTCAACATTCTTCTTAATTGAAAGATGGATATTGCATATTAAAATTCTAGAATTCTTGAGATTCTCATAATGTTATTTTCTTCCAGAGGGATTTAATTTTCTTATTGTAGTCAGATAATTTATTCAGTCATAATCTTGATCTGGTAGAGGCTGGTCTACTTCTGGTTTGCTCTAACTTCTAAGAGGTAAATTTCTGGTGTCATCCTTGATTTGTACCAGGCCTTGCTTCATTCAAATGCATTTTATTTTTTTTTACACAACACACTTGAGAGTATCGCACTCTCCGCTTATGTTTTCATATTAGTTTTCTATTGTTGCATAAAAGTTTCCACAGATTCACAGCCTAAATAATACACAAGTATTCAATACTAAGAAATCAAATTACCCAACCAAATTATAGGCAAAAGATCTGAAAAGACCACCACACCAAAGAAAATATACAGACGGCAAATAAAAATAATGTCTACCCAAAGATGGTCCTTTCCTACTTCCCGAAATCTGTAAATATGTCTCCTCGTTTGGCAAAAGAGACTTGCAAATATGCATAAATTAAGGACTGTGGGGTGGGGAGGTTATTTTAGACCATCTGGGTGGGATAGATGTGATCACCAGTGTTCTCAGAGGAAGAAAGGCAGGGATGTCAGAGTCTGAGAAGGGGACGTGAGGAGGGACGTGACTGCTGACAGAGAGCTCTACCTAAGGAGTGTGGGTGGCTTCTACAAGCTGGAAAAGTCAGGGAAAGGGATTTTCCTCTAGAGCTCCCAGAAGGGAGGCAGCTTGGCCAAACCTTGATTTTAGCCACATAAGGCCCACTGTAGACTTATCTCCAGCACAGGAAGAAAACAAATTTATGTTGTTTTAAGTGACTGCATTTGTACTCATTTCTTACAACAGCAATAGGAAATGCATACACACTCTTTCTGGGATCTTGGAGCCTCAAGCCCAGCTTTTCTTCATATCTCTCAATCTCTGTCTATTCCTTTCTCTCCCTCTCTCTGTACTTCATGTAATTTTTTTACATTTCTCATCAGAAGGTTTGTCAAATACTACCTACTCCTTCATACCGGAAGTGGAAGTCTCAAACAGATTGAGTATCCACAAATCATTCATCACATAATCTTTGTAGTATAAGTTTTCCCATTCAGCTACCAAATGAGGATCATAATAAACAGTTTACTGCGTGATATTGTGGATTATAGGGGTTCAAGCATTAAACCGTTAACAAGCATCATCATAAGCGTATAAATATTGAGAGGCTAGTTTTGCAGTTAGGCTCCCCAGTGAAATCACTCACCTGTTTTGAAGCTTGGAAAGTTAACACACATACCTCTGTAAGATTAAAAAAAAAAAAATCTACTTACTCATTGTCCACAAAACATATTTATGAATAGGTGGAAACAAAACTAAGAATCTATAAAACTATACAATATTATGGAGCCTTCGGCATGAAAGACTGATAACATGATTTGATTCTTCAGGAATGTACAGGGTGCCATTGTGGCAAATCTCTTTGGAGAATGGGTCTTTTTCTACATTGAGAGCGTATACTTTTTGTACTTGCAATTTTTGCAAAATTCTATTTTGAATTTTATCATATAAAATCAATGCACTATATTTTTTGTGGAAAAAGATGGTAACTTTAAACATGCTAAATCATTGCATATATATTTGAAGGTTTTAATAAATGATGATTAAATTAGGTAAAACCACACAATTGAATACATATGAAAAGAAGTAATTTAACTTAGTACCATTTTAATAGTAAAATAATTTCTATAGTCTTGCAATTTGAAAATTAGTAGTCCTTGTATGATGTAGATTAGAACCAGAAAATTTAAGTAACGTGAATAAAACAGTTCCCTGCCAAGCTGGATAATGGAGAATTAACTATAATTGAGAGGAATAAGTTTATAGGTGCACATGGGGTGAAGACAGCTGCCTTTGGAATTGTGTGCATAGGAAAAGATGAGAGGCAGGATATGAACGAATTGGCATCTAGATAATAAAATATGTGTAAAGTATTTAAACATATCAAAAAATTCAAAAATATATAAATACATAGTGATGATAATATGATAAATATTTTAAATTTTTTCTCTGTTCTTAGAATCTTATTCAACATGTTATATTTGTATTTTTCTGGCCTACACTTAAGAACATGCTGATTTTCTCCTCTCAACTGACATACTTCCTTCTGCGGTTCTTTATGTAACAAAGGCATGCAATATTTTCTTATAACTAGAAATACACAAAGTAAACTAGTCAGAGTTTCCTCTGTTTTCATGCAAACATGCATATAGACACACACAGGGAGAGGGAGACAAAGAATAAGAAAAAGTTTCTTGTTTTAATTCTTTCTAGAGATCATTTAAAAATTATTATTTCATTATGTGGTATTTTGTAAAATATCCCCCATAACATATCATGTATTATACTCATGGCTGCCACTGCCCACCTATGAGGAAGTGATCGTCGGCTTCCTCTATATTTTATGCTGTATTTCACTTATCTGCACTCTGCTGTTCACACGACTGTACTCTGGCCAACTGCAAAATTCTATCAGAACATGCATTCCTACTCTTAAATCGTGACTGCAAGTCTGATCATTTTCTGTTAGGGTCACTACATCAATTTATCTATTAATTTCCTATTCAGGTAATGTATTATTTATATAATTTAAAAAATTCTTCCTGAAATCTCCCATTTTGTCCCTTGATACAGACGCATGCATATACGATTAATGTGATGGCTATCATTTTGAT
Source organism: Lutra lutra (assembly GCF_902655055.1). NCBI lineage: Eukaryota > Metazoa > Chordata > Mammalia > Carnivora > Mustelidae > Lutra > Lutra lutra. Next base: position 5,323,491 of record NC_062280.1, read on the forward strand.
TACAGATCTCTCTACCAAGGTAACTATCATTTTTAAAAAAATAAAAATCTATGCATTGATTCTTTCCTTTGAGATTATGACTAAAGTCATTTTACTTGTAATTCTACCTGTTCAAGTGGTAAAAATCCCGAGTCTTACTGTATTACCAACGAGGTTTAGTTTACGAACAAGGAATCTCTTTATATGAGCTGTTGTTGCCTGGCAACATCTGGAGAAAGCTATCTGTGGAGCTAGTAAAGGCACTGAGTGCAGCATTGTCTCGTAAGCCCCATTATATCCTATATTTTCTGAATAAGTTTGCAATACAGATGGGTTTCGTAACATAATTTCAAAATCTGGGCAATAAGATTTTGATTATAAAATTGCAATAGGGTTCGCTTCTTCACAATAAGATAGAGTGAGAGTTTGTATGTTCTTCAATTTTATTTAATTCCCTTAAATTCAGCAAAATAATGTGAACATTGGTTAAAAACATCTACTCTGTGGAAATGCCATTTGCATTGACATTTGGAAAGCTTAAAAACCTCACACAAGTTGTGTACATTTGTTGCAATAAAAAATAAAATGACACTTGGAAATACCTTTTCAGAAGCATTTAAATCATTAGAATTAGAAGGTCATAAGGGACCTTAAGAGATTGATTAACTCATCCTTTTGCCATCTGGTATGAATACAGATTCTGTTCTATAAAAAAATCCATAAAGAAAAAAAAATCCATAAAATCCTCTTGTTGTACAATCTCCTTTAACAACAAATTTAATGCAACATTTTCACTAGTAATATCCTGTAACAGCTAATTTCAAATTTAGAAATGAAAATTCGCTCCCACCTGTGGGTTGTGTATCATACATGACATCTACTTGGGGGGTGTAAGAGCTTCATAGAAGGGAAAATATTTGAAACGTTCCCAGAATTAAGTGTGGCAGAGAATATTTACTAAGACTTGTTTCTTCATCTTTCTATGCACATAGCCACGTTATACTGTCAGACTTCATTGAAATCAATTTTAAGCATTTAACTGAGTTGTTGACAATTGTAATGAGAGAAAAAAATGATAACGTACAACCCAGGTCTGGCCCATAAAACCCTCCACATTCCTTCCCTCTCCACTGACTTGATGCAGATGAGCCTGGTAACCTTGAAAGTCACGAATTAAAAATGGCAGAACCGCAGGACTGAAAGAGACTGGGTCTCTGAATGACCTCGTAGAGGAGAGCTGTCCAAGCGGGGGCACTTATTTGGAGCTTACCATGAACAAGAATGAACAATTGTGATAAACCACTGACATTTTAGAGCTTTTCGTACACAGCAGTTGCCTTAATGTGTCCTTATTTAACATCTGTAGGAAGGATCTGGACAGAAGACCCCTATGTGGGGAGAGGAGTCAAGACAAAAGCTGGGTTCAGCACAACATGACAAAGAGGCAGAAGCAGGAGAACGCGAGACATACGTGTGGAATATGAAGCAGTCTGGCTGTACTATTAGATAGTCCTAGGGAATGGAAGATGATAGAGTAAAGAATGTGTACTTGGGCTATATTTTGAAAGACTTTGCGTTTCACACTAAGGGCCTTGGCATAATTTGGGGAGTAATAGGGGGTCATGATAAAGGCTTATCATCAAAGGAAAATGCACAATTTGTAGTATATGCCTATTCATCTAGCAGCTAGAAATAACGTGATTTAGAAGAAGGGAGTAACAAAAAATTTTGCAATAATAATCACAAAATAAAGCCATGTAATGTGAACAGATGAAGCAAAGGAATATGGTGTTGTAGAGATAGGATTCCCAAGTTTACCAACTATTCAGATGTGAAAGTATAAGGAAAAATAGCAACATTAGTAACTGTATAAGCTGATGTTTCTATTTTTACTACTGACCGTTTTATATAGGTTATTTCTCCTCATCATCACAATAACCCTAAAAAATAAATAAATGTTCCCCCTATCATGAAGAAAGAATACAATTCAGAGAGGTTTAGCTCATAGTCAAAAGTCATATTAGTTGGAAATGGAATAACCAGGATTTGAAAGAATCTAGTGTTAGACCCTGGGCTCTTCACAAGTGTAATCGCAAATCCAGATTATAAGAAGTATGAAAAGCCACTTACTGATATGGAAGAGAAAGTGCTGCTCACTCAATTGGTATCTGCTTGTTTTAGTAAATTTTTATATTGCTGCCATTTTGAATTCATAGAAGAGTTGCAAGAGTAGTCCAAGGAACTTCAACACACCCATTCTCCAGATTCACCAGCTGCCTATACTACACACACAATATATGGAATTACTTTTGCCTTTTTTCCCATTTGTTAAAAGCAAAATGGCTAGCATATTTACATACTGACACCAGAAGCCAGCTGGAATTTCAATTCGTGATTGACCTTTCAGAAAGAGTTCCGAGAGATAATGGTATGGAATAAATTAGTATAGACAGCGATCGGTAAAATTGGTAAAAAATCTATCAGATGCCTGAGTGAGAGGGTAGAGGGAAACAAAAAACAAAACAAGACAAAACAAAAGGATAATTTACTAGAAATAGGATAACATTGTGTAATAAATGTCCAGAGAGGAAAAATTACAGACATGTAGTCATAAGGTTAAATTTAAGAAAGAGCAAGAAATCTACGAAAGGTTAGACTTAATATTCAGAGGGTCTTCAGTGACCTTCAATACAACATTTCAGGTAGCATACTGAAAAAGAAACTAAATTGCAAAGGTTAAGGGGAATAATCAGTGAGGAAAATGAAAGTAAACATAAGAAAAATGTGCGTGTGATAATAATTACAACTTTTAATTTTCTCTTCTATGATTTCACTCTTCATATTCTTTTCTTTTTTTCTTTTTTTTTTTAAAGATTTTATTCATTTATTTGACACAGAGAGAGAGAGAGAGATCACAAGTAGGCAGAGAGGCAGGCAGAGAGAGGGAGAAGCAGGCTCACTGCCGAGCAGAGAGCCCGATGCGGGGCTTGATCCCAGGACCCTGAGATCATGACCTGAGCTGAAGGCAGAGGCTTAACCCACTGAGCCACCCAGGTGCCCCCCTTCATATTCCTTTCTTTCCTCTAGTAGGCTTCTGGGTCAAAATTTTTCAAAAAACACTTTGTAGTGTCCAGACAGTTCGAGGTGGGATGGTAGCCTTCCTCAGGATCATCTCCTCGGTCTGCTAGGGGCCAGGCGGAGGCAAAGAGATGATTCATCTTTCCAGGAGCACAGCAAGTCTCTGGGTGACCCAGTAATGCCTGGTGAGGGTGGTGCAGAGGCTGGCGTTGGGCAATTTTTCTAAAGCAGATCCCCTTCTGCATAACTGAGCAGGATGGGGTTTGGCTCACATATTTTACTACCTGGGTACTAAACGAAGAGTGGAACTTTGAATGTGAACTACGTTGGTGATATTTGGTACGTAAATGTAAGCATATGTGTGGATATAATTTAAGAATAGAGTTACGTATATATGGGTAGGTATGCATACTTTACCTTGCATTGTGACATCAGTTGAGGGCACACTTTTATTTTCTACATATGAAGTCAGTGAATCCATCATGACTTAGATGAACAAATTCTGTTGCACTTAAGAAAAAATTTATAATTTCTGTTAAATAAGTTCAGTTTCCCTTGTAGGTTCACTTTGCCTGAATTGCTTTTATCACAACGATTATTTTAATGAGCTACTAAAAAAAAAAACAAAAAAAAACCTTGCAGGGGTGCCTGGGTGGCTCCGTGGGTTAAGACCTCTGCCTTCAGCTCAGGTCATGATCCCAGGGTCCTGGGATCGAGCCCCGCATCGGGCTCTCTGCTCAGCAGGGAGCCTGCTTTCTCCTCTCTCTCTGCCTGCCTCTCTGCCTACTTGTGATCTCTCTCTGTCAAATAAATAAATAAAATCTTAAAAAAAAAAAAACAACCTTGCAGATAACAGCTGAAAGACGTGAAGAGACTATTGCTTCTTATAAAAATATCACAGCAAGAAGCTGTGACTTATAATAATAACAATATTAATTATAAATTCGGTGGAACTTGAGATCTTTTCCTTCATCTGGTTATGTTTTTCCAAAAAAATACTTTATCCATATTGACTCCATAATTATTAGACTAAAGATACTTTCTAAATTATTTTTTGCTTCAGTTTCTTTACGTTTAAGTGGAGACAATATTTGCAGCTGGTTCTTAGTGTTATTGAAAGGTTAAATATCACATTTTGGAACAGTGTCTTCTGCCATCTTCAATTTATGATAATCTTCCCGAGCAGTAACAAAAACTCAAGAATAGGTTATCCTAGTATCATACTGGTAGCACTAGTAATCTTGTCTTAAAATTACATCTCATGAAGGCTAATCCATTTTGCAAAAAGGAACCAGGGTGAACTTTTACTTACATTTATTCATTTATTTATTTTAATATATATATATTTCTTTCCTTCAATGTGTATGCATATTTCTCCCTCCCTACCATAAAATGGAAAGCACACAAGTTGCACAAATGATTTCTTATTGTTATTTTATAATTTTGTACAGGTTATAATAGTGATATTGAAAGGATCTCATTTAAATTATCACCTCATCTGGTCTAAAAAACAAGGGCATCTGACCCACACTCCTGTGAACCCCAGAGAGGGAAGGAACTCAATGTATATGTTTAGTAAGCACTTCTCCCCCACGAAAACTCATTCTAAGAGCTCTCCTATTAGAATGAAAAAATGGTGGTAATGCCAAAAACAGTGTCGTTGGGAATCGTTTTAAAAGATCAGTTTTTATGATTGTGTCTGTTTACTTATTTAAAACTGTGGCTAGGGAAAGGGAATGCACCCCAGTCGACCAGGTTTTCTCTCAGGTTTTGTCTTTCTTCTCTCCCTTCACTTTTTCCTCCACTGCCTTTCTCTTTCCTCTTTATTTCTCCCTACTTCCTCCCCTGCCCCTTTTGTTTGAAGGTACCACCTTAGTCTAAGGACTGAAGCACTGGACATAAGTCACCTCTGTCCTATGCATTAGATAAGGGCAGATTTTTAGTCTTTCTTATTAATTCTGGTTCTGCACATTAAAGTATGGGCATGACTATTAAATACTGAAACCCTAAGAGATGAAATTTCATTGGAAAAAAGTTTTCTTTCATTCTCTATATTTAAAATGTATTTAACAAATATAAAAACTAATTCTCAACACTTGATAAAGATACAGAAAACTTCCCTGAGCATTAGTCAAAATTCTAATTTCAAATGCATTTTAAACTACAATAATTTGCAAATTGATTTTATTATTTGATACAACTTACAAATAAAAAGAATACTGGTAAATTAAAATGTTTTAATAAAATTTTTTATATAACAATAATATTATATATAATATTATATCTGAACCTGAATTATGAAAATATGTTAGATGTTATTGACCCCTTAATACATATTGGTTGCTCTCAGGGCATCAAACTATAGTTTGTTGAATTCTTTCCTATAGGCTTAAACCCCAAAAAGTCAGAATATTTATAGCATATTTATTGCAAAGTGACAAATTATCCTGATAGTACCATGTTGAAATTCTGCTAACATTCCTTTCATGCAGAGACTCTCATTGGGATTAACATATGTCACAATTCAAAAACCTAAACAGAATTCTATTTAAACCTACTGGTTCTGAAGGAGAAAGTATTCAGGTGTTTATTTGTAGCACTTCTGGGAGAAATGCCAAACCCCTAGAACATTAGTATTCCTGCAAGTCTACATTTTCTTTCTAGAAATTGTCCTTCTGGAAAATGTACAATAGTGTTAAAATGTTAGGTACCTAGACCACATACGTGGTCATATGTGTGATGATTTACTGAGAAATAAGAAAAAAGTAGAAGAACAGGTGAGCAGTAAACATTTAATATAAAAAGAAAATGTAATCTTACTCTGTTTTTTTAAATTAGTATATATATATATATTTCAGAATAATTTTGCTGCTCTTATGATTTAAATACCTAGATTAGTATTAATACTAACATTAATGATAAAAATACCAAATCTGACTATATGCCAGATATGTTATATCCCTTCCCTACTTGATGGCCATATAGTGGCTAGGAGGTAAATTAAACCCCTCTACCGCATGGTATAGATACTATCATCTTGAACAATAAGGCTCATCCAGAAGGATGAGGGGATTGAAGTTTCTACTCAGATTGAAGTTAAAGTGGATGGATATAAAGAATAAAATAATCTGGGGGAAATTATATGACTAAAAAGAGATGAGGAAGTGAGATGATTCAGTGAGCCTAAAGGCTGTTTTGGAAAGCAAGACAGGAATAATTTGAGGCTCTGGGAAATCAGTTGGCTTTGTGTGTGGATTACCAGGTGTATCTGTGGGTATAAAAGCACGGAGATAAAAAATATAATTGAACACATTTTATATTATGATCTCCTTATAAGTTATTTAACTTGCTTATGGTTTTTTTTATTTGGGTATAGCCAACACACAATAATTTGCTTATGTTTAAATGAACTGTGAGCTCATCTAATTCAGTCCCTGAGTTCTTTCAATTTCCTTTTATGTTTGCCAATGCCTGCCCAGTGCCTGACACTTACTAATTGATGTTTAACACTGTTTTGCAAAGTGAGATCGAACAAACCAAGAACCAAAGGACAATTTCAATGGTAATAAATGACACAGAAAGAAAAGACAGAATTTTGCGCTCAGAGGAATTACAGCTTTTAAGAATCATACAGGTAGAAATATTTTGTTTGAGAATGGGACATGGCCATACTGTTCAGCAATCGATGGGAACAAAATCTTGTCATTGAATTTTTAAATTCCTAAAGGAGTAAGAGGAGGCATGGTATTTACTGAGCATCTATTTTTAGAGAGGCACTTCACTTCATCTACTCGTCACATCAGCTAAACCAGCTAAGTATTAATAATTCTATTTATGTATAAGCAGAAAAGGCTGATAGACTTAAACAAGTTTCTAAATGCAATGTACCTAGTTTTTGTTGAAAATAGTGAACTTGAGGGGCGCCTGGGTGGCTGGTTAAGCCTCTGCCTTCGGCTCAGGTCATGATCTCAGGGTCCTGGGATCGAGCCCCGCATCGGGCTCTCTGCTCAGCAGGGAGCCTGCTTCCTCCTCTCTCTCTGCCTGCCTCTCTGCCTGCTTGTGATCTCTCTCTGTCAAATAAATAAATAAAATCTTTGGGACGCCTGGATGGCTCAGTTGGTTAAGCAGCTGCCTTCGGCTCAGGTCATGATCCCAACGTCCTGGGATCGAGTCCCGCATCGGGCTCCTTGCTTGGCGGGGAGCTTGCTTCTGCCTCTGCCTGCCATTCTGTCTGCCTGTGCTCGCTTGCTCTCCTCTCTCTCTGACAAATAAATAAAATCCTTAAAAAATAAATAAATAAATAAATAAATAAATAAATAAAATCTTTAAAAAAAAAAAAAGAAAATAGTGAACTTGAAGCAGTTTACCTACCTACAGTGTCTTGTACATATGTTCTTTCTATCTGTTTTTTTTTCTTGATAATATGTCAGGTTTTGACTTTGAGCATGAATATCCTTAAGTTCCTCAATTCAAATTTAGGTCCTCAAATGTTGTACTCCTAAAAATATTTTTTTTATTTAACATGTAACCACAGGTGTTCCAAGCCTAGTAATAGATTGAACATTTGAAACCAGTCTCATAATTACTCAAGGTGGAAAAAATCTCTTCAAACCTATATTATATTGAAATTGACTTGTCACTTCATCTTCTTTCCTTGCACTTGGAGAAAGCCCTAATGAATGCATTTTGGAAATGGATTTCCCACAAGAGATATTCTCATTCATTTGTCACAGGAAAAAAAAAAAAAAAAGCAAGAAAATATCCAACTTAAAACATCTGCTTTGTGTTGAAGATAAAATTCAGTCAAATAGACTTCACTTATTTTTCTTTTTTGCACCTTTGATCATTTCTAAATGGAGCCAGAGGAATTAAACTTAATTTCCAACCAGATCTAGCGTTTTTAACATTTTTCTCTTCATACTCTGAATTGGTTATAATTTCTAAACCATTGTGTATGTACACAAATCTTTCACTAATGGGTTATAGAAACTTTATATACTGTGAGTAGACTGATTTTTTTTTTATTTTTATGTCTTTGATTCAGTTCTTAATCATTAAAGGGCCCTTAAAACATTGCAATCACAGAATAATTATTTCCTGGCTGACAATTATGCTTGTAATCCTTTTGGTCAATGGTGGCTCAAGTTTTGTTCTTAATAGGCTCCTGTGCCCTCAAAGCAGGTTGATTCATTTTCATTTTTAACTCGCTTATTTTCTTCATTCTTCAAATACAGATTTAAAATGCAGTCAAAGAATTTTTCAAGGACCTTATGAAAGCACTCTAGAGACAGGCAAGTTTACTAGGCTTAATAAACTTTATTCAGTAAAGTTTCTAGGGAAATAAATCTTTGGGGGTACCAGATGGTTGATGAACTATTGTGAAAGCATTGGCACCTGCTTTCGTACTGTATGTAAGCATCCCTGCATTTGTGCTGCATTTGCCAAAGGCAAGAACAGTTTATACGTATCCTTAGGACTATTATCAAAAGTGGTTTAGTGCTCAGACATATTTTTGTCTTCCTTTCTATGAAGAAAACAACCCATGGTTATGTTATATAGAATATCCTTTAAGTTAATTTTTAACATATAGAAAACTTAGTTTACAACAGATACCTTTATTCCCTGGGATAAAATATTTACTCAGGGCCCGTAAAAATAGTGAGAGACAGACCCCTGCTATTTTAAGCAACTAGGAGGCTCTCTGACAATCAGGGCTCCCAGTTTTCCTGTCTTCTGAGGGGCCTGTGGGTAATAGGACTGCTGATATCTCCTGAGGGCTGGGTTCAGGAGAAACAACCCCTTTGTGCTGGAAAGTGCAGAGGCATTCTGGGCCCCTGGATCCCTGCTAGTGATCTGGTCTCTATTTAGACTGTCCAGACGTTGGGACCCGCTAAGGGCACTGGGGCTTAATGGGACCCTGTGCTGCCCTCCTGATGAGGTATCTGGAAAAGTCATGAGTCAGACCCCTTTTGGCCCTGCTGTCAGTACCAGACTCAACCTGTCTGGCAAACAGGGCTCCTAGTTGCATCTCTTCTGAGGAAGGCCCCCAGCCACGTGGTTTGTGGGTTTGTGATCCCATGAGTTGGGGCTTTGTTTTAAAGTGTGGTGGGCTGAGACGCAGGCCCTTTTATGCCTTTCTCTGTGACCCCTCCCTACTTGCTGCCCCTATAGCAGGTCCTCAGTTAACCACCCCCCACCACACTACAACGTGAAGCAGCAGAGTACGCCTAGAGGGCTCCAGTGGACCCTGGTCTGCTTTCTTTGGCAAGCACACAATCCACCCACTCTGACGAGAACCCAGCCCATGGGCTACTTTCCCTGTGTTCAAAAGTGAAGAGGAAACGTGATTAATCTTAACAATTACAACAAAACAAAACAAAACCTTCAGACATAGGCATATCAAATTCAAACTGTAAAATCAAAAAAGAAAAAGAGAAAATCTTGAAAGAAACAAGAAAAAAAAATTAACCTGTAAAGGAACAAGGATAAGAATCACAGTGATCTTATTATAAACGATCTAAGAGAAGACATAGCAGAATAAAATATTTAAGTATTAAAAGAAAAAAATTAATCTAAAATTTTATATCCAGTGGAATTATTCTTTGAAGAGGTAAAAGGATAGATATTGTCCCAGGCAAACAAAATCTAAGGCAGTTCATTGCCTGAGGACACGTCCTGCAAGAAATTTTTAAAAAAGTTTTTAGACAGAAGAAACATAGTAAGAAATTGGAATCTGTATAAAAAAGAATGTGTTGGAGAAGAAATAAATGAAGGTAAGATACAATCTTTTATTTTTCAGTCTTAATTAGTCTAAAAGATAACTATTTAGAGTACCAATAGCATCAATGTATTCAGTGATTATAGCATATGCATAAATTAAATGAAGAACCACCCAGTTGTAAGAGATGGGGCTGGGATGGAGTAATTGAGAAATATGTTTACTTATGAGGTTCCTGAACTATAGTAAAAGTGTTATAATGTTATTTGAAGCTGGACTTAGAATAGTTTAAAAATATACATAGTAAATTCAAGGAAACCACTCTAGTCTTTTTTAAAGATATTAATATAATGAGAAAGTATATAAAATGTAACAATGTAAAGTGTTCAATTAACCTGTGAAGGAAGGAAAAGAGAGAGTCTAAGAAGCAAAGAACAAATGCAACAAATAGAAGCTATTTGGAAACATAGTTGATACTAATCTAACTATGTTAATAATCATATTAAATCTGAATGGCCTAAATATACAAACTAAGAGACAAATATTTAGAGTCAATAAAAAAGAGAATAAAAATAAACAAGACCCAACCGTATGTCTTATGTAAGATATACACTTGAAGTATAAAGACTTAAATGTGTTAAAAGTAAAGAGATGAGAAACACATGTTGTGTTATCCTAAATGCATGTTGCTAAATGAAAGAAGACACTATGAAAAGGCTATGTATTATATAATTCCAATTATATTGCATTCTGAAAAGAGGGAAACCATAGAGAGGATACACAGATCAGTGGTTGCCAAAGTTTTATGGTGAGGTGGAGGGTTGAATAGATTGAGCATAGAAACTTTTTCAGGGCAGTGAAAACACTGTATGATACTGTAATGGCAAATATTTGACACTACGTATTTGCCCAAATCCGTAGAAATTCACAATAAAAAGTGATACCTAATGGAAACAAATTTTAAAAATATCCTGGGAGTCCAGAACCTCAGGATGGAATGGAGAATGTAAGAAAGGAATTAACTACATTACAAATATATGAAACAATTGCACTGAGAGGGTGGGAGAAAAGTGTGGACCTAGTAATTTGGAATTGAGTGGAGTCTGTAAGACTAAAGTCATAGGAGTTATGCCTAAGTTCTGTATCTTAATTGATGAAGTTTAATGAGTAGGTTGCAATTCAGATATGAAGACAGAGCTATGCTTTAAAGGATGTATTTATAAATGTAATTATATATATGCATGTATCTCTATGTATGTATAGTTTCTAGTAATATATATAGTATATAGTCATGTGTGTGTGTGTGTGTGTGTGTGTGTGTGTGTATTCCTTTCCATGAATTCATAAGTGGTAGTTGTTTAGTTAAAAAGAGATAGTCTCAAATTTATTCAAAATATCTACACATTTACACCATAAACTTAGTGGACATGAACTGAAAAGATCAATTTTGAGGAATCCACGTTTGTTGTCTGCTTCAGACATTATCACTGACCTATTATTTTCAGATATGTATTAGTATCCCCACATTCTCCTCTAAACTTCTTTCTATATCTGCTATTAGGTCTTCATGTTATCTACTTGTTAATTTGAAATACTTGAAATCTAGTAAGTATATTTCACAATTTTATCCTTTTATGAATGCATTCACAAAAGAACCAAATATTATAACTGCATCTATGAAGAAAAAACAATTGAAAGAAAATATTTCAAACATCCAGGTCAAATGGATTTTAATCTAACATTCCATTAAACTCATTCAAAATCTATACTACCAGGGCCATGTTTTTCCTAAGAAAATTATTTTCCCTACATTTTTAGCAAACTATTTTTTTTCCTTGTGAAAGAGATGTCAGATGACTGACTTCTACTGCTATTATTTAATCACAACAATTGTTAAGTATCCTAACTCGGTTCCATTGTTTTCTAGGTATATTTGTGCCTCCCATGATAAAAACATTATTTTATTATACATATTTATTTTCCTTTTGAACTTCTGAAGATCCCTTGGTTTTCTTTCTTGTATCTCTCTACATACTTCATTTTGCTAGATGGGATTCTCAAGTATTTTTATAAAAATAATGAATTGGACAAAAATAATTATGGAGGGTCAAATATATCTAAAAGTATTTTTTTTTCCTTTTGAACAATAATTTTGTTAATGGTAGAAGTTTTCTGAGTTGAAAATTGTTTCCTCTCAGATTTTTAAATGCATAATTCCATTTCTGTTTTTCTTATTCAGGCTTGCTGATGATAACACTAAAGATTATGTATTTCATAAAGATTATGTATCTCATATTTTCTTCCTCTTCTGAAGTTTTATGAGGTAAATATGGCTATCATTATTTTAATACTAGTAGTCCATACTTTTTTTTAAAGATTTGATTTATTTATTTCAGAGAGAGTAAATGAGAGAGAGAGAGAGAGAGAGAGAACGAGAGAGAGCGAGCATATGTGAACACAAGCAGGGGGAGGCAGAGGGGCAGAGGTATAGGGAGAAGCAGGCTCTCCACTGAGCAGGGAACCTGACATTCAGCTCGATCCCAGAACCCTGGGATTATGACCAGAGCCAAAGGTAGAAACTGACTGAGCCACCCAGGTGCCCCAGTAGTCCATATTATTGCCTCTCAATATGAAGACTTGTGTCTCTCTTCAGCTTCATTTCCCCCCGTTTTTTTCTATTTGTGTACCTACATTTTCTCTGTTCTATTTTCCTGAAATTCTTAAGAGATGGATATTAAATGTAAAAGTCTCGATAGATTCTTTATTTTCTCTTTAAAGCTGAATTAAGAGTTTGACTATTTTGGTGTATTGCATTAACTGGAAATGTTAGCCTTAGGGTACAGATAGAAAGAACAGGCAGACAGGACAGATCATTTTAGAAATTGCCAAAAGAAGCTGGTAGCTACATTGAAGCACATGGTCCCACCTACAGTGTATTAGTTTCACAAGCCTGCCATAACTAATTACTACAAACTTGATTGCTTTAAACGACAGACATTTATTCTCTTATAGTTCTAGGGTGAAAGTCTAAAATCAAGGTGTCAGCAAGGTCATGCTTCCTCCAAAGCCTTTAAAGGTTAACCTTTCCTTGTCTTATCCAGCTACTGGTGGCTCCATGGATTACTTGGTTAAGGTAGCATAATTCCAATCTTTGCCTCTGTCTTTACTTACCTGTGACTATATTGCAAATCTCCTTTTTTTTTTTTCTTATAAGGATAATAGTCATTGGATTTAGAGCCCAACTTAAATCCAAGATGATCTCACCTTAAGATGCTTAGTTTAATTACATCTGCAAAGATTCAATTCCCAAATAAAGTCACATTCATAGGTACTGGGGGTTAGGACTTAGACATATCTTTTTGAAGGACAGACTTCAACTGACTACACTTGGCATCCTGCCCCCATGCAGGCAGGTCTCAAATTCCTTAGACTATTCCTCCAGTTTTAGTCTGAATAAAAATAGTACTTCTTACTTTCTAACATGCTGGCTATAGATTGGAACCCCTCAAAAATTCATGCTTAACTATAGTCTTATGTTCTCTAAGACTTAGCTGTGGACATTTCTACTGTAGCTCTTCATAAACGTATTTGTGCTGGTTTCTGTTCTCCTAGAACTCAGTATCACCTTTGGTCCAAGGGTTCTGCTTTTCTGACAATAATAATGGTAGAATTGCTTGTTTCAAAGTAACCATAATGCTAGAAAACAACTAGAAAATTTAGAGGATAGAGGGAAAGAGAAAGAGAAAGAGAACAGGAAAATAGAGAATAAGACTAATCTCATTATTTATTTTTTTGACTTTTCAGAATTATTACCTAATGCCCAATTATGTAGAACTGCTATTTCATATTTTTATCTGAATTTTGAGTTGTTTAAATAAGAAGAATAAATACTGACTCTGTTAATCTTTCTTAGCTAGAAGTAAATTTTATAACTGTAAATACATAAGACAGGAATGAGATTTAAAAATCACTTATATAAAAAGCAAATTCGAGAATGTAAGGAAACTGTAACAAAACTAATATCAAAGTAGGAGGAAATAGTAAATTTATAAAAGAAGCTGATAAAACATTAGCAAGTACAATAACCAAAGACTGGGTAACAGAAATAAAAGTTGGTTCTTTGAAATATATGATAGAATATAATAAAATAATAATTGCTAACTTTGGCAGTGTAAATGAGACATCACTGTAGACCCTAAATATTAGAAAAGTAATAAAAAATAAAAGAAGATTATAAGTGACTCTATTCTAAGAATAATGGAACGTGTAGATAAATAAGATAAAAATATAGAAAAAGAAACTAATCAAAGCAAGCACAAAGATAAAGAAGATGTCTGAATTGCACTATATCTATTAGAGATATTGCATCTGCAGTTAAAATTCTTCCAAGATTTTAAGCACAGATGCCTCATTTGTAAATTATAACAAACAAACAAACAAACAAACAAAGGAATAAAAAAACACTTTCAGAAACTCTGCTGAGTTTAAAATGAGAGGCAATATTCTCTTAACTATTTTATGATATGAGCATAAACTTAATATAAAAGCTTGAGAAGGAAACTCTTATCCAATAGTGATATATAGCCTAAAGATATACAATAACATTAAAAAAAAAAAACCCTCAAGAAAGATAAATAGCAAGAAAACCAAAACTACAAGAGTTCTGGAAATTAGAGGAAAAAAAAATCTTAAACACAGTAAAGATAAAAAATTATATTTTCTTCAAAGGAGAAGAATTAACATGGTAGATGATATTACAAAGAAAGTATGATGCTAGATGACAATGGAAAGATGTATTTAGTATTTAAGGCAAAACTGTCAATCTAGAATTTTATAACCAGTGAACATAGTCTTCAAAACAAAAGCAAAACAAAGATATTTTCAGACAAAATAAAAAATTGGAAAATATATATTTCCAGCAGATATGCACTACAAATAAAAGAAAGGAAGCTTTTCAGGCAGAAAAAAATTATCCAAGAGAAAATTAAACATGAAAAATTATGGGAAAGGGTGAGGAATACCAGAAAGATAAAATATTTTATGGATATAAATGAAAATTAATTATTTGAAAGAACAATAATAGGGGTTCCTGGGTGGCTGAGTCAGTTAAGCATCTGCCTTCAGCTCAGGTCATGATCCCAGGGTCCTGGGATGAGCCTCCCCACATTGCATCATGCTTTCTGCTCAGTTGGGAGTTCTCTTCTCCCTCTCCCTCCACCCCTTTTCTTGCCCCACCTCTCACTTATGCTCTCTCTCTCAAATAAATAAATAAATTCTTTTAAAAAGAACAATAATAGTAATGTTTTAAGGGATTTATAATATTGGCAAATATATATGATGATGGTGGCACAAAATGTAGGACAGGTTCAATGGGTTAAATAGTTGTAAAATTTTTATGTTATTTCAGAAATGGTAAAAGCATTAAATGGAAGTGTTATTTAAATAAACCAAAGATGCAATTATGATCTCTAGGACAACCAGTGAAATAATTATAACAGAAGATATCATTAAACAGCTGATACTGTAAAAACAAAAAGAAATCATTTAAAATTTTTATTTAATCCAGAAGAAGGAAAAAATAAACATGATAGCAATGTTGCAGATATAATACCAACTATATTCATGAATATCCAAAATGTAATAAGCACTTTACTTTTTATTTTATTTTTTTAAGATTTTATTTATTTACTTGACAGAGATCACAAGTAGGCAGAGAGACAGGCAGAGAGTGAGGGGGGGGTGGGGAGCAGGCTTCCTACTGAGCAGAGAGCCCATGCGGGACTCGATTCCAGGACCCTGGGATCATGACCTGAGCCGAAGGCAGAGGCTTTAACCCACTGAGCCACTCAGGCACCCCATAAGCACTTTATTTTAAAGATTATAAAACTAAATTTAAAAAATAAACTATATTTCTAGTTTCTTGAAAATTTGGGTGTTTAAAAAAACAAACATGTAACTCTAGGTTACCTAGGTTTCAATGGTGAAATCACAGCAATTATGTTAGAATATGTATATAAGGCCTAACAAAAATTAAAATGTATCCATGTTAGTTTGTTCAGGCTGCTATCACAAAAGTCCCATAAACTGTATGGCTTCTAAATAACAGAAATTTATTTCTCACATTTCTGGAGACTGGGAAGTCCAAGATTACAGTACTAGCAGATTTGGTGTGTGGTGAGGACACTTCTTGGTTTATAGATAGCCATCTTCTTACTGAAATCTCATATGGCAGAAAGGGCAAAGGATCTCTCTGGACCCTCTTTTATAATGGCAATCTATTCATAAGGGCTATCCTGACCTAATCACCCCCCAAAGGTAGCATGTTGGGGGTTAGGATTGCAACAAATGAATTTGGGGAGGACACAAATATTCATACCATTGCAAGATAAAATTTTATAGAGTATAGCTAATTGTGCTTAGAAGGAAATTTGGAGCTTTAAATAACCTCCTCAAAAAATAAAAAGAAAAGCTGAAATTTAATTATTTAAGCTTTCAATTAGCCAAACTGGAAAAGAAGAAAGTAAATCAAATATAAATAATATCTTTTTAGTTCCTCTAGTATTTCATAGTAGGTGGTTTCCAAATTTCACAAAAAATATCAAGATAAGCCTTATGCGGGGTGCCTGGTTGGCTCAGTGGGTTAAAACCTCTGCCTTCAGCTCAGGTCATGATCCCAGGGTCCTGGGATCGAGCCCCGCATCGGGCTCTCTGCTCAGCAGGGAACCCGCTTCCCTCTCTTCCTCTCTCTCTGCCTGCTTCTCTGCCTGCTTATGATCTCTATCTGTCAAATAAATAAATAAAATCTTAAAAAAAAAAGATAAGCCTTCCGCTATACTTAAAACAAACTTTTTGGTTGTGATATTAGATGTGTAGGTACTGTTTAGCTCTAAATCTGTTATATTAAAAATGAGTCTGAAAGATTATGTTTATAAAATGATGAATATAAAATAATATATTTATTAACAGATAAATTGGAAGGCATATGATAACTGTTAAGTAACATACTGTTCTAAAAGATAGTGAATATAGTATAAATATAAATATTTGTTTATTTGCTCTACCTAGCTGTCTATATTTATATAAACCTGGATAGCTAGTAATAACTACTATGTGAATGGATAATTGGTATACTTTTACAAAAGTTTATTAATTTTATCTTTGGGTTATGTGATTACCGGTTTTGTAGACTTTTTCCCTGTACTATTCAGTATTTTTACAGTGACTGATAATATTTAATAAGAACTTTAAAATAACAATATATATTATTTACCAATCATTTGCATATAGTTCCCTAATCTCACAAAAACCATGAGCAGAGATACTCTTTATCCCTCTTTTGACAGGTGAACTAATGTTAGAATTTTCTGAAAATTGTCATGAGAGCAGCAGCTATACCATGGTCGAGAATGCAAGTCCATAACCAAGAAGTTAGGAGAAATGCCACTAAAACAGTGACATAGGAGCCTCCTGAATTTCCTTTCTCCCATGATGCACCAAATATATAGCTGTATACAGAGAATTCCCCCTGAGACAAATCCAGAAACCAGCTGGGTGAGTCCTCCATCTTGGTAAGTGGTAAAAGATCCCCAATGAATTGAGTGAGAAAGGCTGAGACGTACTCTTCCCATAAACCACCATATTCTTGGCACAGTGCTTACATCCATTGGGGGGGAACCAATTCCCAGCTTTTCCCTGAGGAGAGAAGGTTTAGACTGTGTATCTAGTATCTAGTATCCCAACTTTTAAGTAACCCAGAGAACTAGCTCCCAAATCACTTAGCCCTGAGAGCTGAGAGGCCTTGGCATTTATTATGAGAATTCCTGGTCCACACAAAACAAAGAGGCATTCTGTTTAGTCACACAAGCACTCCCAGCGATTATTCTCTCTGACTCAACACAGAATGAAGACAAATGCACCTAGCTCCTGGTTTCTCCTACATTAAAGCAGAATCCATACCTATGTCCTGACCATTCCAGCTGCTGCCTGAAACCTTCCAGTGTACCTGATTGGGAAGCTGAAGGGATAGGCAATTAGTAATCCTCTAGGAGCCTGAACAGGCATATGAGCATTTCCCATACCTTTGGGACACAGGCAGATCTTGGCACACCAATTGCTTGGAGCCACTAAGAACACACGCAATAACTTGAAAAATCACAAAGATTTCAGGACCAACCAGCTTAGGCCACACTGGTTGATGAGTTTCATCTCTTCCGTAAAACCAGTCTATTGAGGCTGGGAGAGGTAGCTCTTTTACCTAATGCAAAGAAACCAAGACATAGTCAAAGAACATGAAGAAACAGGGGAATATGTTCTAAACAAGACGAGATAAATTTTCAGTTATTGGTCTTAATGAAATGGAGATAAGTGATCTACCCAATAAAGAGTTCAGAATAATAGCCATAAAAATACTCAATGAGGGGCCTCCATACTGTTCTCACAGTGGCTACAGCAGCTTGCATTCCCACCAACAGTCCACCAGCATTCCTTTTTCTCGGTATCCTCTCCAACACTGGCTGTTTCTTGTGTTTTTGATTTTAGCCATTCTCATAGATGTAAGATGATATCTTATTATGGTTTTGATTTGCATTTCCCTGAAGATGAGTGATGTTGAGCATCTTTTTAATTTTTAATTTTTATAAAAATTAACATATAATGTATCATTTGTTTCAGGGGTATAGGTCTGTGATTTGTCAGTCTTACACAATTCATAGCACTCACTATAGCACATACCCACCCCAGTGTCCATCACCCAGCCACCCCATCCCTCCTACCACCCTCCTCTCCAGCAACCCTCAGTTTGTTTCCTGAGATTAAATCTCTTGGGGTTTGTCTCCCTCTCTGGTTTCATCTTATTTCATTTTCCCCTCCACTGCCCTAAGATTCTCTGTCTTGTTTCTCAAATACTTCATATCAGTGAGATCATATGATAATTGTCTTTTTCTGATTGACTTATTTCACTTAGCATGATACCCTCTAATCCACGAGAATGGAACGTTTTTCCATTTCTTTGTATCTTCCTGAACTTCCTCATGAGTACTCTATATACAGATTCTTTGCCTCTTTGGTTAGACTTATTCCTGGGTATCTTATGGTTTTGGGTGCAGGTGTAAAAGGGATCAACTCCTTAAATTCTCTTTCTTCTGTCTTGCTGTTGGTGTATAGAAATACAACTGATTTATGTGCATTGATTTTATATCCTGACACTTTACTGAATTCCTGCATGAGTTCTAGCAGTTTTGGAGTGGAGTCTTTGGGATTTCCACATAAAGTAGCATATCCTCTGCAAAGAGTGAGAGCTTGACTTCTTCTTTGCTGATTTTATGCCTTTAATTTCTCTTGTCTGATTGCTGAGTCTAAGACTTCTAACCCTATGTTGAATAGCAGTGGTGATAGTGGACATCCCTGGTGTGCTCCTGACCTTCCTTAGGGGAAAAACTCTCAGTTTTTCCCCAATGAGAATGATATTTACTGTGGGTTTCTCATAGATGACTTTTATGATACTGAGGTATGTACCCTCTATCCCTACACTGTGAAGAGTTTTGATCAAGAAAGGATGCTCTGCTTTGCAAATGCTTTATCTGCATGTATTAAGAGTATCATATGGTTCTTGTTCTTTGTTTCATTAATGTAATTAATACCTAATTAATTAATTTAATTAATTTTTCTTTGTTGTTCTTTCTCCAGTTCCTTTAGGCATAGGGTTAGCTTATGTACTTGAGACCTTTCTTGTTTCTTGAGAAAGGCTTGTATTGTCATGTACTCTCCTCTCAGGACCACCTTTTCTGTGTCCCAAAGATTTTGAACAGTTGTGTTTTCATTTTCATTTGTTTCCATGAATTTTTAAATTCTCCTTTCATTTCCTGGTTGACCCATTCATCCTTTAGTAGGATGCTCTTTAGTTTCCATGTATTTGAGATTTTTCCCAACTTTCTCCTTGTGATTGAGTTCTAGTTTCAGGGTACTCTGGTCTAAAAATATGCAAGGAATGATCCCAATCTTTTGGTACCATTTGAAACCTGATTTGTGATCCAGGATGTGATCTATTCTGGAGAATGCTCCATGTGCACTAGAAAAGAATGTGTATTCTGTTGCTTTGGGATGGAATATTCTGAATATGTCTCCGATGTCCATCTGGTCCAGTGTGTCATTTAAAGCCTTTATTTCCTTGTTGATCTTTTGCTTAGATGATCTGTCCATTTCAGTGAAGGGGCTGTTAATGTTCCCATCTATCACTGTATTATTGTTAATCTGTTTCTTTTGTTTTGTTATTAATTGGTTTATATAATTGGCTGCTCCCATGTTAGGGGCATAGATATTTAAAATTGTTAGATTTTCTTGTTGAACAGACCCTTTAAGTATGATAGAGTGTCCTTCCTCATCTCTTATTATAGTCTTTGTGTTAAAATCTAATTTATATGATATAAGGATTGCACCCCAGCTTTCTTTTGATGCCTGTTAAAATGGTAAGTTGTTTTCCACTCCCTCAGTTTAAATCTTTTAAATCTGAAGGGGTCTTTGGGTCTAAAATGAGTTTATTGCAGACAGAATATTGATGGGCCTTGGTTTTTTGTTTGTTTGTTTGTTTGTTTTATTAATCTAATACCCTGTGTCTTTTGATTGGGGCATTTAGCCCATTTACATTCAGGGTAAGTATTAAAATATATGAATTTAGTGCCATCGTATTGCCTGTAAAGTGACTGTTACTGTATATTGTCTCTGTTCCTTTCTGGTCTGTTACTTTTAGGTTCGCTCTTTGTTTAAAGGACCCTTTCCAATATTTCCTGTAGGGCTGGTTTGATGTTTGCAAATACTTTAGGTTTTTTTTTTTTTTTTTTTTTGTCCTGGAAGCTTTTTATCTCTCCTTCTATTTTCAATGACAACCTAGCTGGATATAGTATTCTTCACTGCATATTTTTCTTGTTTACTGCTCTGAATGTAACATGCCAGTCCTTTGTGGCCTGCCAGGTCTCTGTTGACAGGTCTGCTGCCAATCTAATATTTCTACTATTGTATGTTATGGAGCTCTTGTCCTGAGCTGCTTTCAGGATTTTCTCATTGTCTCTGAGACTTGTAAGTTTTACTATTAGATGATGGAGTGTGGACCTATTTTTACTGATTTTGAGGGCGATTTCTGTGTCTCCTGGATTTTGATGCTAGTTTCCTTCCCCAAATTAGGGAAGGGAAATTATAGGATTGCTATAATTTGCTCCAATATACATTCTGTCCCTCTCTCTTCCTCTGGGATCCCAATTATTCTAATATTCTTTCATCATATGGTATAACTTATCTCTCAGATTCTCTCTTTATGATCCAGTAGTTGTTTATCTCTCTTTTCTTCAGCTTCTTTATTCTCTATCATGTGGTCTTCTATGTAGCACTAATTCTCTCTTCTTCCTCATTTATCCTAGCAGTAAGAGCTTCCATTTTTTATTGTACCTCATTAATAGCTTTTTTTCTTTCAACTTGGTTAGATTTTAGTTCTCATTTCTCCAGAAAGGGCTTTTATATCTCCAGACAGGGATTCTCTAGTTTTTTCTATGCTTTTTTCAAGCCTGGCTAGCATCTTTATAATCATCATTCTGAACTTTAGTTCTGACATCTTACCAATGTCTATATTGATAAGGTCCCTAGCCATCAGTACTGCCTCTTGTTCTTTTTTGTTGAGGTTAGCTTTCCTGTCTCATCATTTTATCCAGAGAATAGATGAATGAGAGAACAAAATATTAAAAGGTTAGCAATAACCCCCCAAAAATGTACACTAACCAGATCAGAAAAGACCTGAAACTGGGGGAAGAAGAAGGAAGGGGGGAAATATATATATATATATATATATATATACACATTTTATATGATTAGACTGGTGAATAGAAAAGAGCTACACACTTGTTTTGGGGTGTATTTTGATCTGTTAGAAGAAACTGACTTCCAAAATTTTAAATAAAGAAAAACTTATATATACACATAAATAATGATAAACATGATGAAGGGATGGAATATGAATGTAAAGATAAAAATTAAAAAGATTTTTTAAAAAAGTATTGTTAAAATAGGCTAAAATAGGAAAGAGGAAAATATTTTTTTAAATAGAATAAGAAAGAAATAAAATTTTAAAAATTTAACTTTGAATGACTGACTAATCATGAGAAAAAACAAAACAAAACAAAACATGAATTCTATGTGTTGTATTCTCCTAGCTCTGGAGTTTTGCAGGTCTCCTTGATCCATGAGCTTGGTCTTGGCTGGATATTCTTCTGGGGAGGGGCCTGTTGCAGTGAATCTCAAATGTTTTGTCGAGGCAGAATTGCACCACCCTTGCCAGGGGCCTGGCTAAGTAATCTTCTCAGTTTTGCTCTCAGTAGCTTTTGTTTCCTGACAGTGCTCTCTACAGCTTTGGAGGATATTAATGAAGGTGGAAGCCTCAGAATCTCTGGTCCAGGAGGTGCTGAGAGCTCAGAGCTCCCCTTTTAGTGTGCCCTCAGAGAAAAGCAGTCAATCACACCTGTCTCCCTGGTCTCCGGCCACACTCTGAGCTCACACAGCCTGTGACCAAGTGTTTCTATCTCTGGCATTCTACCCCATTTGGATCTCCAAACGCAGCAGATTCCTGCATTGTGGTCCTGTGCCACATTTTCCGGTGGAGGAAGGAGGGTGTCTCCCTGGATCTCACACTTATGGGGGTCCCTGCTCAAATAGCAGTGACCCAACTGTGCTGGGGATCATGGCTTATGGCAACCCCAAGCCGAGAGCTCACTCCTCAGCTCTATCTTTGCAGCAGCTTCCCTGCTCTGATACCTGGGAGGTCTGGCACACTCAGGCACCCCCAGTCTTTTTGTGACCCCAAGCACCTGAGACCACACTGTCCTAGCAAGGGCTCCAGCTCCACTCCCCACTTAGCCTCTGGAGTGATGTCTCTCAGTGGAGCAGACTTCTAAAAGTTCCTATTTTGTGCTCTGCTACTCTATCATTTGCCGGGACCTGGCCCCTCCTCCCGTGGTTTATTGCCTTAGATTCACTGCTCCACATGTCCTACCTTCCAGAAAGTGGTCACTTTTCTGTTCATAGAATTTCCACTATTCTTTTCTTCTATCTTCTGCTGAGTTTATGGGTGTTCAGAGTGGTTTGATAACTATCTAGCTGAATTCCTGGGACCCAATGAAATTTAGGTCTCCTACTCATTTACCATCTTGCTCCTCCTCCCCTCTAATAGTTTATTTTTGCTTGTGTTTCCCTTGTCTAAGGAGATATATGTAGAAAAATATTTCTATGACTGATGTCAAAGAAATTACTGCTTATGTTTTCTAGGAGTTACAGGACTTCAGGTCCCACATTTAGATCTTTAATCCATTTTGAGCTTATTTTATGAAAGGTGTCGGAATGTGGTCCAGTTTCATTATTTTGCTTATAGCTGTCCAGTACAATTTGTCTTTTCCCTATTGTATATTCTTGCTTTCTTTGTTGTAGATTAGTTGAATTGATAGATAAATGGATAAAGAAAATGTGATATACACACACAGACACACAGACAAATACACACACACACACGGGAAATATTTACAGCCTTAAAAAAGAAAGGAATCCAACCACTTATGACAACATAGGTAAACCTGAAGGGTTTGATGCTGAGTGAAATAAGGTAGGCAGAGAAAGACACATATTACATAGTATCACTTACATGTGGAATCTACTTATCTTTTTTAAAAAGTCAAATTTATAGTGTTAGAGAGTATGTGGTAGTTGCCTAGGGTCTGTGGAGTGGGGGAAATAAGGACAGATTGGTACAAAAGTGTAAACTTTTAAGATGAGTAAAATCTGAGGATCTAGAATATGACATGGTGACTATAGTTGATCATCTATTATGTAATCTAAATTTGCTTAGAGAGTAGAACTTCAGGGGTGCCTTTAGAAAAAAAGTATGTGAGGTGATTGATGTATTAATTAACTCAATAGAGGAAATTTTTCACATGTGTTCAAATATCAAATTATCTGAATGTACACTTTAAATATATTACAATTTTATTTGCTGGTTATACCTCACTAAAGTTGAAAAAAGTCAGAATTTTTTATTGAAATTTTAAGGAATGTTGATTTAATTATTTAGTCACATTAAAGTAATCTTCCATTAGGTAGATTTTCTTTAATTTAGAGGTGACAAGTTAAAAGACAGTAGATGCAATTCAATCAGTTAAAATCTATGAAATTATTAAAACTTTTTAATGTTATAAATTCATTTTTGAGAAACAGTTTTAAAAGTCTATTGAATAAGGTAGGCTCCATTCAAATTTTCCTAATGGCCATTATCCAAACTTATTTTTAGTACAGTTACTTTATTTACTTTTAAATCAAATTAAATTAATTCAAATATAATACATTATTTGTTTCAGGGGTATGGGTCTGTGATTCATCAATCTTATATGATACCCAGTGCTCATTACAACACATACCCTCCCCAAGATACTTTAAACAAATAGGAAAACCATTGTGTATGTCTGTGTGTGTATAGCTATATGTATGTGTATGTGTGTATTATACACACACATATGTGTATGTGATATACAAATATAATATACAAATATACAAATGTAATATATAAATATTATATATACGGATAGTATTTATAATAGTATGTATAAACATGTGTATATGTAACATACATAAACTGCATAAATATATTTAAATATATTACATATGTATATACCCACTATTATATGATTACTTTATAAATGTAATAGGAAGATAAATGGAAATGCATCAGGAATAAAAACTATTTTTTTTTTGAATTTTAGATACTAAACTCTAATAAGGCTCTGGAAATGTATGTGATTTTGCATCACATTACAAAGAAAATGTAAAGATATATAAAACATTTTAGTCATCACTTAATCGTGCCCTAAATTTTACGAACCAAATATATTTGTTTAGGAATCTGCTTGCTGAGATATGTATGATTAAAATACATTTTAAGTAATTTTAATTATACCATCAATGATATAATAGATACTTGTAAAATATTTTTAGCTACCTGCACACAATTTGAAAAGTAGAATTACCCCTCCATATTGTCACATCCTACATTTGATAGAATTTTAAATGCTGTTATGCACATTCTTTTTTATATGATAGTATTACAAATCTGATTTTAGAGAACAAATTAAGATAATTTGACCAGCACAGCATTGAACATTATTATAATTTGGAATTAAACAGTTTCATTTTTTTCAACCTCAAATTTGAGCTGCAAAAAATTGAACAATTTGGAAACACTGTGATCATTATTTCTTTGTGTGTAATTCGTGTTACAAATACTTGTTAATGAGTTCAGGACCAAGTGCATATAATCACAGAGTATAGATTAAGACTTCTATTATCATTAATAGGAGTAAACACACAAATCAGGAGAAAATGGATCCTTATATTCTAAACCTTGAAGTTTATATGAGAAATAAATTAGCCATAAAATTAGAATGTAGGCAGCTTTCTAAAGAAACATTCTTAAAGGTATTCTAGAGTCCTTAAAAGGCAATATTTCCTTAGGAATTTAAACAGAGACACATAAGTTGAAGAAGGGAATTTGAAAAATTAGGCAAGATTTAGATTCTCATTAAAATTAACCTTTGCTTAAGTTTCCTGGAAAGTGAATTGGACTCACTGTAATTGCTGCTATGCTATAATTAAAGAACAGACAAATCCTCCATTTACTCCCTAGTCACCAAAAACCTAGATATACATTGGTATTCTTTCCAAAATGACTATAATCAGGATTACTTTCAGAGAGAGGGGTAAAAAAGGAATTATTTTAAAGACATTGGGAGTAATATAAAAGAAAGTAGATTAAAAATGTACACAAATGTGCACGTTTTAAAAATTTTAATTTTTTAATCAGAAGGGATTTTTTTATTATGCAGTCTTTAAAATTTTAATGTAGAGATAAATGCATATAGAAATGTGTAAAATTCAGATCAGGTGTTTCACAAAATATTTAGAAAAGAGGGATCACATAGAAGGATAGGATCCTAAGAATATGTGAACATTAATCCCTTCTGCAGTGACAATGTGAAAATGGAAATCTTAACATCAACAATGAAACATTCTCAAGATTTGATTGCAAAATGAATTAAAAGGCTGACTATATATATATATATATATATATAATAGTTGTAATTCATGGCTAAGCTAGACTCTTATCTCTATTAAAAGTCAAATATTTTAAGACCTTATTCTAATTTAAATTTCTTCTATATATCATTTTAATTTGGCCCAGAAAACTAAGGCATAATTTAGTTTCAAAACAGCTATGTTCAGGGTTTGCTAGATCACATTTGAACCACTCGGTTCAGCAATGTCCTAGGATAACCACTGAAATAATTATAACAGAAGAAAGAGTTGAACAGCTGATGTTGTGAAAACAAAAAGAAATCATTTAAAAATTATTTAATTGAGAAAAAGGAAAGAAGGAAAAAAAGATAAAAATGATAGCAATGTTGCAGGTATAAAACCAAAAATTTTACTTTTATCATAACAATTTTTAGAACCACTTAATTTTTAAATTTAAAATTTTTAAAGATTTTATTTATTTATTTGACAGAGGGAGGGGAAGCACAAGCAGAGGGAGCAGCAGGCAGAGGGAGAGGGAGAAGCAGGCTCCCTCCTGAGCGGAGAGCCCAACATGTGGTTAATCCCAGAACCCTGGATCACGACCTGAGCCACAGGTTAGACAGTTAACTGACTGAGCCACCAGGCACCCCAGATTTAAAATTTTTAAAAACAGATTTAGGTTAATAGCAAAATTGAGAAGGTCCAGAGATTTACCATATATCCCCTGCCCCATACATGCATAATGAGTCTCATTATTAACACCCCAAACAGAGCATTACATATTACCATTGATAAACCTGCCTTGACACCAAAGTCGATAAAACACATTATGGTTTACCCTTGGTGTTGTACATCCTGTGGGTTTACACTAATTCATAATGACATGTATCCACCTTTAGAGTTCCACACAGCATGTTTTCACTGCCCTAAAGATCCTCTGTGCTCCACCTCTTCATCCCTCCCCACACCCCAACTCCTGTTAACTCATTACTGACTTCATAGCTTCGTCTTTTCCAGAAGGCTGTATAGGTGGAATCACATAGTATGTAGCCTTCTCAGGTTGGCTTCTGTCCTTTAACAATGGGCACAATTGCTTCTCTCCCTTAGTAATTTGAGGTTTTCTTTACATCTTGTCATGACTTGATAGTCTTCCCTCCCTCGTGCTGAATAATACTCGGTTGTCCAGATGCACCACTGCTTGTTTACTCATTCATCTGCTGCAGGACGTCTGACTGCGTCCCAGTCTTAGCAAATGTAAATCAACCTGCTAGAAGCAATGGTGTGCAAGTCTTAATGTGGATAATATCAGGGAGAAAATTGCTGGATCATAGAGTGAAAGTACGGTTAGTTTTGTGGGAAATGACGCAAGGGCTTTCAAAATCAGTTTATCATGTTGTGTTTCCAGCAGCAATGAGTGAGCCCCTGTTGCTCCAGGTTCTTATCAGCATTTGTTACTGCAATTGTTCTGAATTTAGGCCATTCTAGTAGATATGGAATGGGAACTCATTTTTTTCTAATGTAACATATCATATGGAGCATCTTTTTATATGTTTATTTGTCATCTTTGGTCAAGTGCTTGCTAAGAATTTTGACCCAGTAATAACGGGATTGTTTTCTTATTATTAAATTTTAAGAGATTTTGAATATTCTGGATAAGGATGCTTTATCAGATGTGTCTTTGCAAATATTTTGTCCCAGTCAGTGGCTTATCTTCTCATTCTCTTGACATTGTCTTTTGCAGAGTTGGTATTTTCAGTTTTGCTGAAGTCCAGCTCATCACTCTTTCTTACACAGATTGCATCTTTGGTGCTGTATTTAAAAAGACATTACAATACCCAAGACCATCTTGGTTTTCTCCTGTGTTATCTTCCAGAAGTTGTATGAATTTATTTTTTACATTTAAGTCCATGATGCATTTTGAGTTATTTTTTTGTGAAGTGTGTAAGATCTGTGCCTGAATTATTTATTGATATTAATATTAATAGGATATCCAGTTCTTCCAGCACCATATATTGAAGAGAATATCTTTGCTCAATTGTACAGCCTTTGCTTTTTTGTCAAAGATTAGTTTACTATATTTAAAGGGGTCTATTTTGAGGTTTTCTTGCCATTCCATTTATCTAATTGCCTATTCTTTCGCCAATACCACAATAATTGTCTTCATAATTGTAGCTTTATAGTAAGAAACAAAGTCAGATAGTGTCAGTCTCCCAGCTTTGCTGTTCTCCTTTAATATTGAGTTGGATATTCTGAGGTTTTCTCTATTCATATAAACTTCAGAATCTGTTTGTTAATATCTAAAAAAAAACCCCCTACTTGCTGGAATTTTAATTGGATTGCACTGAATCTGTAGATCAAGCTGAGAAGAAATGACATCTTGACAATATTTTTCCACCCATGAATATTTTCATTTTAGTTTTTTTATTTAATTCAGACCTTTATAGTTTTCCACATATAAATTTCTACATATTTTATTAGACTTATACCTAAGTATTTGATGTCTACTACTCTATTAGAAATAATATAGCTACTCTTTTCATTTGATTAATGTTAGGATGGCATATTTTTCTCCTTCCATTTATTTTTAGTCTTCTTCTTTCTTTATATTTAAAATGGGTTTCTTATAGACATACATAGTCAGGTTGTGTTTTTTATCCACCCTGACAATCTCTTTTAATTGATGCATTTAA
Source organism: Lutra lutra (assembly GCF_902655055.1). Taxonomy (NCBI): domain Eukaryota; kingdom Metazoa; phylum Chordata; class Mammalia; order Carnivora; family Mustelidae; genus Lutra; species Lutra lutra. The sequence continues at coordinate 5,352,048 of NC_062280.1, forward strand.
ACCTTTGGGATTTAATGTGATTATTGATAGAGCTGGATTAATATACAACATATTTATTACTGTTTTCTGTTTTCTATGTTCCTATTTTTGTCTTCTAATCTTTTCCTGAATTTCTGGTTTTAGTTGACTCTTTATGATTCCATTTTCTCTCCTTTCCTAGTAAGTCAGTTATACTTTTATTTTTTAATTTTTATTTATTTATTTATTTTTTTACTTTCTTTGGTGGTTGCCTTAGAGTTTGCACTATACTTTTAAACTAATCTAAGCACACTTTTAAATAACATTATACTGCTACTGCTCATGGGTAGTATGAGAACACTATAAACACAATATAATCCTAATTCTTCCCCCATGTCCTTTGTATCATTGTTGTCATTCATTTTTTCATATATAAACATAATTAAACATATAAATATACATGCACACACATAAGGTACATACATAAGCATACATATTGGATATAGTATTGCTATTATTTTGAATAAACTCTTATCAGTAAAGTCAATTAAGAATAAGAAAAATTAAAGTTTTTGTTTTATCTTTACTTACTCCTTTTCAATACCCTTTTATTTTTCTCCTTATGTAAAAACTAGTTTCTGGCATTATTTTCCTTGTTTCTAAAGAACTCTTTAAAACGTCTCTTGAAAGGTAGGTCTACTGGCAATAAACTCTTTCAATGTTTGTTTGATAAAGTCTTTATTTCTCCATCACTTTTGAAAATAATTCCATATACAAAAATCTAGTTTTTTTTTTTTCTTTCAACATTTGATATATGTCATTCCACTCCTTGCTTGCATGGTTTCTAAGTAGAAGTAGAATATAATTTTTATCTTTGTTCCTTGGTATTATTTTCTTCTGGCTTCTTTCAGAATTTTTCTTTGTTTTTGATTTTCTGTAATTTGAAAATAATACAGCTAGGTGAAGTTATTTTTGCATTTATGATGCTTGGTATTCTCTGAGGTACCCAAGACTGCAGTTTGGTGTCTGATATTAATTTGGGGAAATTCTCAGTCATTATTATGTTAAATATTTCTTCTCTATTCTCTCTTTTACTTATGTTATAAAATATAATATAACAAAAATATATGTTATATTATACCTTTTGTAGTTGTCTCACAATCTTTGGGTATTCTGCTCTTCTTTGTTTTCTTTTTGTTTGTTTCTTTGTTTTTGCCTTTTGATATATCTTGTAATATTTTTCTTGCTAGTAGGACATGATGTACCAAGTAAAAAGAACTGTTACAAATAAGTCTTTAGTAATTTGATGTGAGATGTAGGGAGATAGGAAGCATTCTATAGATCCATAGTTAGATCTCAGTGTTTTCAAGAACCTAGGCTGGTGGCTTGTGAACTTCACAGGTGTTTCTCATCCATCCCCCAACCCCCTCTGCTTAGGTAGGACAGAATAGCCAGAGGGGGCTGGAGTTATTAATTAATAATTAATAATTAAATAATTAATTGACTAATTTCCTTACCCCCATGTCAGTTAACTTCTGATATACCTCAATAGGCTAGATTCTGATGAACTAGTTTCTCCTGAGCCTTATTAAGAATAGCTGCATTGGCATTCCAAAATGTGTGTGTGTGTGTGATAATTTATTTATTTATTTTAGAAAGAGAGAGAGTGCCCATGCACATGAGCTTGGGGAGGGGCAGAGGGAGAGAGAGAGAAAAAGAGAGAGAGAGAGAGAAGGAATATCCAGCAGACTCCTGGCTGAGCACAGATCCTGACTCGGGGCTCTATCCCATGACCCCGAGATCATGACCTAAGCTGAAATCAAGAGTCAGATGCTTAACTGACTGAGCCACCCATGTGTTCCTCTTTCACTATATATTTTTTATTAAATTTTTTAATGGTTGCTCTTGGGCTTCTTACCTTAAAAATTTTAGTTTTATATTAACACTAGTTAAATTTCAGTGGTTTCTAAAAATTTTTCACTGGTACACCTTCATTCTTTACCATTTACATCTTTATGTTATTATTTTAATACACATTATATCTTTATTATAAACCCATCAATATAGCTTTATAATTTTATTAAAACTGTCTTTCAAATCAGATAGGAGAACAAGAGTCACAAAAAATACAAGTGAAGTCTTTTATACTCACTATGTAGTTACCTTTATCAGTAGGGTTTTTTTTTTTAATTTCTTCAAAAATCTTGAGGTGCTGCTGTCTAAGGTCTTTTCATTTCATCTCAAAGGGCTCCCCCAGCCCTGCTTTTTTGTATGGTTACTCTGCTAGTGACAAATGACTCCATTTTTTTAAATTTGGGAATCTCTTAATTTCTCCTCATGTTTGAAGATAGTTTTTCTGGATATATAATATTTTTTTAAGATTTAATTTATTTACTTGAGAGAGAAATAGAGGGAAAATGAGCAAGAGGAGTGGCAAGCTGAGGGAGAAGTGGATTCCCTGCTGAGCAAGGAGCCCAACTGGGGCTGGATCCCAAGATCCTGGGATCATGACCCCAGCCAAAAGCGGATAGTTAACCAACTGAGCCTCTCAGGAATCCCTTGGATATAGAATTCTTAACTGACAGTACTTTTCTTTCAGCACTTTGGATGTGTCACTACACTGCTTTCTGGCCTTGTGATTTCTGACAAGAAGTCAGCTATAAATCTTATTAAGGAATCTTTTGTACTACAATAATATTTTTTTGCTTTTGAAATTTTTTGTTGTTTATATCTTTTAGTGGCTTGATTATGAAGTTTCTTGGCAGGGATCTCTGAATTTCTTCTATCTGGAATTCATTAAGCTTCCTAGATGTATAGATAAATTTTTAAAAATCAAATTTGGGATTAAAAAAAAAAGATTTTATTTATTTATTTGACAGAGAGAGAGAGAGAGAGATCACAAGCAGGCAGAGAGGCAGGCAGAGAGAGAGGGGGAAGCAGGCTTCCTGCTGAGCAGGGAGCCCGATGTGGGGCTCGATCCCAGGACTCTGAGATCATGACCTGAGCTAAAGGCAGAGGCTTAACCCACTGAGCAATCTAGGCACCCCAAATTTGGGATGGTTTTACACAAAAGTTCTTAAAATATTTTTTATTCCTCTTTTCCTTCTCTTCTCTCCTCTGGACCTTCCATTATGCATCTTTTGGTAAGTTTGATGGTTTACCTCAGATCTCTGATGATCTATTTATTTTTATCTATTCTTTTTTATTTCTTTTCTTCAGACTGGAAAAATCAAGCTATCTTTGAATTTACTAGTTGATCATACTCTCAAATCTGTTGTTGAGCTCTTCTAGTGAATTTTTTTTCAGTTATTGTTCTTACTGACTCCAGAATTCCTATTTGAGCAGTTTATTAATTTATCTCTTTCTTTTGTTTCTGCATTGTGCATTTGATGAGATATTATTTTCACACTTGCCATTAGTTTATTAGACATAATTTCTTTTAGTTGGAATATATTTAAGCTAGCTGATTTCAGACTTTTGTCTAATAAGTGACATTTTTACTTTGTCATGGATAGTTTCTGTTGACTGCTTTAACTTTTTTTTCTGTGCATGAGCTATTTATTACCATTCCTTTATATGTTTTTATTATGTTATTTTATTTATTATTTATTATGTTATTTTATGTATTATTTATTATGTCATTTATCATGTTATAACTGTTTTCATTGAAATCTAGAGATTTAAAATAACATAACACAGGAACTATTAAAATCAGTCCATTCTTTGGTTTGTTATTGCTGGTTATTGTTGTTATTGCTGTTTGTTTATTTCGTGACTTTCTTGGAGTACTTTTATAAAATCTATATTTTTTATCATATGTGACCACTGAAGTTCCTGCTCAGTTAGGTCAAAGGTCAGTTGTTGATTGTACAGAGATTTCCTTTAACACATTGTCCTATCCTCTGTTGAGTTCTGTTTGTACGTGGCACATCTTCACTGATCTGGCAGTTTTCAGCCTTTACTTCCTGCTTTCCTAGGATCTCAAAGTAAGCAGGAGGCAAAAGATTAGACATTTCTCATGATTTTCCTGAGTGTGCACCTTTACCTGTATATGTATATAATGTTCTAGATTCCCAGAAACATGTCAAGAGGTTTCTAAAGCCCAACATGGACATCTCACTTCCAATATTTTCTTCGTAAGATTTTTGGTGAGCCTCTTGTTTCCACAAGTGATATGGCTGCCTAGAATAGCTGCAGTGTAAACAACCTTTTTCTTTTTTTTCATAAATGTGCTATGGGGAATGGTTTTTCTCTCTATGTGAACTCTGAGTTAGGTTAAGTAAAGAAAAGCCTTGTGAATGAGGCTTTTAAGGAAGCTGCTAAACAGATCAAATAGTGACAAGTCTCTGAGGATAGGACCTTTACGGGAGCTTTGAGCCCATTTTTTTGCCCTCTTGTGGCCCTTAGGTTGCTGGTTTTCATACTTACCATTATTGTGAGGTTGCTGGTTTCAAGGGTACCAGACAGCTAAAGAGAGGGAGATGGAAATGGAACAAGAAAAATATCACAAGTCTCACTTTCTTTTAAAAACCAAGGTTCAGCCAATTTCTTATATAAGCCCTCCTTGAATTGTTGCAAGTCTTAGTTAAGATTCAGAATTGTATAATAAGTTGAGTTTTAGAATATTTGCCACTGTTCTCAGTGCTTTTATGGTTGAATAATTTATAGAAGTTCTTATTCTGCCATTCTTACTCAGTGATTCTTCTGTAAGAGATACTGGAAGAGCAAGGTTAATATCCTCTAAAACATGTGTTTGCATGTACTAAATCACCATTTAAAGCTTTATGAAAATAGCATGGTTGGTAGAATAGTTAATAGCAATAGCAACATTGCAAGAAAGGATTGTAAATAGTATGTCTAGAATAAAGAATAATGAAGAACAACCATACCCTACTTCCCTGAAATTATTAGATGGTGCTAAGTGATCATTGACTCTGTGGCTCTTACTGAAGAAGAATGAGATTAGAAAATGAGGTCAGAAGCATAAGAGGGGACAGGGCCCAGGAGGATACCTATCAAACAAAGAAATATTCTACCTAGAATGGCAGAGTTGGCTGCTGTTGTGTAAAAAGATCCTTGTAATAGAAGGGTGGAGGTTGAAGCTGAGCACTACTTCAAGAAACCTGTTAAATCATCTTGAAGAGACCTTGTATCTCACAGCTCTGCAAACTGTCACAGTAGATACTTCCTCTAGATAAGTCAGATTGAGGAAAAAGAAAGATCCTTGTTCCTTTTTCCTCTTCTTGTTTCTGCCCTCTAACACTGAAGAGCATAATGTAAGCCTTGAAAATAACAGAAGAAAAATCCTATTGCCAGACATATCCTCTTTCTTGTTTGTCCTCCCTCTCCCCACCCCCAACACACCTTAATAGGGCACTGACATAATTTCAGGCTTCTTTGCAAGAGGGAATTTGAAGCTCTTTCAGAAATATGAGAACAGTTTAAAATAAAGTGATTTCTGTTTTAATAATCAGATGTAACCACAGGTTTAAAAAACTGCTCAGATATTGCTTAGAACAGAGAAGGGTGAAGGTAGTGATTAGAGGAAAAGTAATAACACTTCATGTATTTGTTCTACAAAATTAAGAACTTTTACATAACACAGACATTGATATAAAGAAGAAAACCATTTTAGGAGTAACTTTTCTATCATTAATATTCTGTTTTCAATGATATCTTCCTATTTATACACATGAAAATTATTTAAACTCCATTCATATTGTATGATATTTATGGATTTAGACATATTGCAGTGTTTCTAATGTGCCACACTGTAAAATGTATGACAATAATTACTTATTTGCGTTTAAAGATGAAGATAAAAAATGATTAATGATTTTACTTATTTTTCTGTGAATTTGTTTTTAAACAAAAGGAAAAGTGTGACCATTTTGAATTGAAAAAAAGTAAATCAGTAGCTTTTATATATACATAGTAATTTTTAATTAATATAAGTGAATTCATTCATAAACAAAAACTATAAAATACTTTGAAATAAAAATGATAGAAGGGAAATATATGGAGAAAAGAATTAAGAAAAACCAGAGAACAAGCACAAAATCACATGTCTAGGTACGTATTCTATATTTTCTAATGAGATATCTCAATATGCTAAATGTCAAAAATTTCTTAAGATGTATCTGTAGATTAAGCGAAATCTCAATCAAACCCTAACAAGTGTTACTAGCGAATATGCTATAATGACTCAAATTTACATAAGTAATTCACTGCTTCTCATTATTGCATTTCTTTATCTCATTTATCTGAAACAGGTTAGTTCTCTCAATATGAGGGTAGAAGGCTTTTTTTTTTTTTAAAGATTTTGTTTATTTATTTGAGAGAGTGAGAATGAGTGAGAGAGAAACAGAGGTGAGCAGGGGGAGAGGACGGGATGAAGCAGATGCCCTACTGAGCAGGGAGCCAAATGTGGGACTTGATCCTGGGACTCCAGGATCATGACCTGAGCTGAAGGCAGACACCAAACTGACTGAGCCTCCCAGGTGGCCCTAGAAGCTGTTTAATTTGTAGGTTGCCCACAATATTCTTTAGTTGAAAGTTTTCTCATAATTCTTCTCAGATTGTGCATATTTGACAAGATTGCCACAAAAGTGATGCTCTGTGTTACTCTTTCTTTTAGTGGAAGCACATCAAAAGATATGACTGAAGACAAAAAAGAAAAGCATATATTCACACTTGTGCAATAGCCATAGACAGTGTGATAAAAGTACTGAATTTAGATAAAGAGGACTAGAAATAACTGATATCCCAATTTAAGTTCCAACTTAAAAAATAATGACCAAATTGAAGAGATGGAAAATGTTAGTACATAATTAGAATTTTAAAAATTGGTGATTTTTTTTTAACTAGGAAAATAATAACATTGGAAATTATGAAGTAAAAGATAAGCTTAAGAAAAGATCTGAGCTATCAGATCACAAGATGATTAAATGGAAGATAGATCAATAGAAAATATGTAAACTGAAATGTACATATAAAAAATAGAAAAAAAGAGCAGAAGAGACAGATCATGAGAAATTCTCACAACACATCTAGAGTCCCAGAAGTAGAGGTAAGAGAGTAGGGCAAAAGAAGTATTTGATAATATGATAACAAAGAATTTGCCAAAACTACTGCAATATATCAACTTGAAGAATCAAGAACATCTGAAAATACCAAATCAATCAATAAAAGGCATACCATTGTACAAGTCTTCTCAATGTTTAATTCTAGGACCTTCATCAGCAACAATGTCAGCAAATTTCTTTTGCTGAATACTGATTCTTACAGAAATAATACATTACATTATTTACAGACTATATATTACAATACAACATATTATATATTACATTATTATAATAAATAATACATTACATATAATACATAAATAAAAATAATATATTACACTATTTACAGAATATATTACAATATAATATACAATATAATACAATAATATAATACATCATTTACAGAAAAATACAGAAATACAGATTCTTGGACCTTGATTCAATCAGACTGAATCAGAAATTCTTGGGGAAGGAAGCAAGATGGCAGAGGAGTAGAAGACTGAAATATCATCAGGTCCCAGGAGTTCAGCTAGATAGTTATCAAATCATTCTGAAAACCTACAAACTTAACAGGAGATAGAAGAGAAGAATAGCAATTCTAGGAACAGAAAATTGACCACTTTCCTGAAGGTTGGACATGAGGAGAAGTGAATTCAAAGCCACGGGAGCATAGACCCCAGAGAGAGGGGTAAGCTCCTGGCAAGGGAGAGAGCAGCAGAGCACAAAATCAGAACTTTTAGAAGTCTGCTTCACTGAGGGACATTGATCCAGAAGCTAAGTGGGGGGTGGGTGGAGCCCTTGTGGGGACAGTGTGGTCTCAGGAACTGCTGGATCACAGAAAGACCAGGGGTGTCTGAATGTGGCAGAGCTCCCAGGTGTTGGAGCAGGGAAGCTGGGTACAGAGACAGAGCTGAGGAGTGCACTTTTAGCTCAGGGCTACCTTAAACCATGATGCAAAGCACAGTTGGGCTGCTGCTCTTTGAACAGTGACCCCACAAATGGCAGATCTGGAGAGACTCTCCTTCTTCCTCTTCTGGAGGAGTGGCACAGGAGGGTGTGGCAGGAATCTTCTGGATTTGGAGACTCCAAATGGGGCTGTGCATCAGAGATAGAAATGTACAATTACAGGCCAGGTGACCACAAAGTGCAGCTGGACACCAGGGAGATAGACGTGGTTGACTGCTTTTCTCTGAGGGTGCAATGAGGAGTGGGATCATGAGCTCTTGACTCCTATGGGCTGGAGATTGGGAGGCTGCCATCCTCATTTTTGTCCTCCAAAGCTGTATGGAAAGCATTCAGGGAACAAAAGATACCAAGAGCAAACCCGAGCAGATTACTTAAACTGGCCCCTGCCAAGGGTGGTGCAATTCAGCCCTGGGCAAAGATATTTGAGAATCACTGCAAGAGGCCCCTCCCCCAGAAGATCAGCAAGAATATCCAGCCAAGACCAAGTTCATTAAGCATTGAGAACTGAGGAACTCCAGAGCTAGGGGAATGCAGCACATAGAACTCATGGCTTTTCCCCCATGATCCTTTAGTCTTTAATACAGAAGTTATTCTTTCTTTAAAATTTTGGGATTTTGTTTCTTCTCGGACACCAGAATACACCCAACATCATGCAGTTGGCTCTGTTCTATTCACCAGTATAAAACATTTATTTTTTAATTTTTCCCCCTTTCTTCTCCCCCTCACAGCTTCAAGCCTCTTCTGATTTGGTTAGTGTCTATTTTCCTGGGCTCTTTGCCACCCTTTTAGTACTTTGTACTCTCATTCATCTATTCTTATCTGGATAAAATGACAACGTGGCAAAACTAACCACAAAAAACAAACAAACAAACAAACAAACAAAACCCAAGAGGCAGTACCAATGGCTAGGGACCTAATCAATACAGACATTAGTAATATGGCAGAACTAGAGTTCCGAATGATGATTATCAAGGTGCTAGCTGGGCTCAAAAAAAGCATGGAAGATATTAAATAATCCTTTTCTGGAGAAATAAAATCCCTTTTCGGAGAAATAAAAACTAAAATCTAACCAAGTTGAAATTTAAAAAGCTATTAATGGGGTGCAATAAAAAATGGAGGCTCTTACTGCAGGATAAATGATGCAGAAGAGAGAATTAGTGATAGAGAAGACCAAATGACAGAGAATAAGGAAGTTGAGCAAAAAGGAGACAAACAATTACTGGACACCAAGGGGAGAATTTGAGAGATAAGTGATACCACAAGATGAAACAATATTAGAATAATTGGGATCCTAGAAGAGGAAGAAAGGGGGGGAGTAGGTATATTAGAGCAAATTATATTAGAGAATTTCCTTCATATAGCAAAGGGAATAAGCATCAAAATCCAGGAGGCACAGAGAATCTCCCTCAAAATCAATAAAAATAGGTCCATACTCCATCATCTAATAGTAAAACTTACAAGTCTTAGTGACAAAGAGAAAATCCTGAAAGCAGCTTGGGACAAGAGGTCTGTAACATACAATGGTTGAAATATTAGATTGGCAGCAGACCTATCCACAGAGACCTGGCAGGCTAGAAATGACTGGCATGATATATTCAGAGCACTAAACAAGAGAAATATGCGGCCTAGAATACTATATCCAGCTAGGCTGTCATTGAAAATAAAAGGAAAGATAAAAAGCTTCCAGGATAAACAAAAACTAAAGAATTTGCAAACACCAAACCAGCCCTATAGGAAATATTGGAAGGGGTCCTCTAAGCAAAGAGAGAGCTTAAAAGTAACAGACCAGAAAGGAACAGAGACAATATACAGTAACAGTCACTTTACAGGCAATACGATGGCACTAAATTCATATATTTTAATACTTACCCTGAATGTAAATGGGCTAAATGCCCCAATCAAAAGACACAGGGTATTAGATTAATAAAACAAACAAACAAACAAACAAAAAACCAAGGCCCATCAATATTCTGTCTGCAATAAACTCATTTTAGACCCAAAGACCCCTTCAGATTTAAAAGATTTAAACTGAGGGAGTGGAAAACAACTTACCATTTTAACAGGCATCAAAAGAAAGCTGGGGTGCAATCCTTATATCATATAAATTAGATTTTAACACAAAGACTATAATAAGAGATGAGGAAGGACACTCTATCATACTTAAAGGGTCTGTTCAACAAGAAAATCTAACAATTTTAAATATCTATGCCCCTAACATGGGAGCAGCCAATTATATAAACCAATTAATAACAAAACAAAAGAAACAGATTAACAATAATACAGTGATAGATGGGAACATTAACACCCCCTTCACTGAAATGGACAGATCATCTAAGCAAAAGATCAACAAGGAAATAAAGGCTTTAAATGACACACTGGACCAGATGGACATCGGAGACATATTCAGAATATTCCATCCCAAAGCAACAGAATACACATTCTTTTCTAGTGCACATGGAGCATTCTCCAGAATAGATCACATCCTGGATCACAAATCAGGTTTCAAATGGTACCAAAAGATTGGGATCATTCCTTGCATATTTTTAGACCAGAGTACCCTGAAACTAGAACTCAATCACAAGGAGAAAGTTGGGAAAAATCTCAAATACATGGAAACTAAAGAGCATCCTACTAAAGGATGAATGGGTCAACCAGGAAATGAAAGAGGAGGAGAGATCACAAGCAATACCAAAGAAACACAAGCCATTATAAGAACCTATTATAACTATCTATTACCAGCAAATTTGACAATGTGGAAATAATGGATGGATTCCTAGAGACATGTAAACTACCACAATTGAACCAGGAAGAAACAGAAAACCTGAACAGACCCATAACCAATAAGGAGATTGAAGCAGTCATCAAAAATCTCCCAAAAAAAGAAGAGCTAAAGGCCAGACGGCTTCCCAGGGGAATTCTACCAAACATTTAGAGGAGAATTACTATGTATTCTCCTGAAACTGTTCCAAAAAGTAGAAATGGAAAAAAAACTTCCAAATTCATTTCGTGAGGCCAACATTACCTGGGTCCCAAAACCAAAGATCCCTTCAAAAAGGAGAATTACAGACCAATATCCCTGATGAATATGGATGCAAAAATTCTTATCTAAATACCAGCCAATAGGATCCAAGACTCCATTAAAAGGATTATTCACCATGACCAAGTAGGATTTATTCCTGGGCTGGAAGGTGCATTCAACATCTGCAAATCAATCAATGTGATGCAATACATTAATAAAAGAAAGAATAAGAACTTATGATACTCTTAATTGCTGCTGAAAAAAACATTTCACAAAGTACAGCATCCTTTCTTGATCAAAATTCTTCAAACTTTAGGGATAGTGGGTACATACTTCAATATCATAAAAGCCATCTATGAGAAACCCACAGTAAATATCATTCTCATTGGGGAAAAACTGAGAGCTTTTCCCCTAAGGTCAGAAACACAACAGGGATGTCCACTATCACCACTGCTATTCAACATAGTGTTAGAAGTACTAGTCTCAGCAATCAGACAATAAACAGAAATTAAAGGCATCCAAGTCAGCAAAGAAGAAGTCAAGCTCTCACTCTTTGCAGAGGATATGCTGCTTTATGTGGAAATCCCAAAAGACTCCACTCCAAAACTGCTAGAACTCATGCAGGAATTCAGTAAAGTGTCAGGATATAAAATCAATGTACATAAATCAATTGTATTTCTATACACCAACAGCAAGACAGAAGAAAGAAAATTTAAGGAGTTGATCCCATTTACAATTGCACCCAAAACCATAAGATACCCAGGAATAAGTCTAACCAAAGAGGCAAAGAATCTGTCCTCAGAAAAATACAGAGTACTCATGAGGAAGTTCAGGAAGACACAAAGAAATGGAAAAATGTTCCATTCTTGTGGATTGAAGAACAAATACTGTGAAAATGTCTAAGCTACCTAGAGCTATCTATACATTTAATGCAATCCTTATCAAAATACCATCAACTTTTTTCAATGAAATGGAACAAATAATCCTAAAATTTGTGTGGAACCAGCAAAGATCCCAAATAGCCAGAGAAATGATGAAAAAGAAAACCAAAGTTGGCAGCATCAAATTCCAGACTTCAAGCTCTATTACAAACCTGTAATCATCAAGACAGTGTGGTACTGGCACAAAAAACAGACACATAGATCAATGGAACAGGAAAGAGGGCCCAGAAATAGACCCTCAACTCTATGGTCAACTAATCTTCGTCAAAGCAGGAAAGAATGGAAAAAAGACAGTTTCTTCAATAAATGGTGTTGGGACCATTGGACAGCCACATGCAGAAGAATGAAAGTGGACCATTTCCTTTCACCACCCACAAAAATAGACTCAAAATGGATGAAAGACCTCAATGTGAAAAAGGAATCCATCAAAATCCTTGAGGAAAAAACAGTCAGCAACTTCTTTGACCTCAGCCACAGCAACTTCTTCCTAGAAGCATCATCAAAGGCAAGGGAAGCAATGGCAAGAATGAACTATTGGGACTTCATAAAGATCAGAAGCTTTTGCACAGCAAAGGAAGTAGTCAACAAAACCAAAAGACAACTGACAGGATGACAGGGAGGAAATATTTGCAAATGACATATCAGATAAAGGGCTAGTATTCAAAATCTATAAAGAACTTATCAAACTCAACACCCAAAGAACAAATAATCCAATCAAGAAATGGGCAGAGGACATGAACAGACAATTCTGCAAGGAAGATATCCAGCTGGCCAACAGACACATGAAAAAGTGCTCAACATCACTCAGAATCAGGGAAATACACATCAAAAGCACAGTGATATAGCATCTCACACCATTCAGAATGGCTAAAATTAACAAGTCAGGAAATGAAAAATGCTCTCAAGGATGTGGAGAAAGGGGAACCCTCCCTACACTGTTGGTAGGAATGCAAGCTGGTGCAGCTACTTTGGAAAACAGTATGGAGGTTCCTCAAAAAGTTGAAAATAGAGCTACCCTTCAACCCAGCAATCACACTACTGACTGTTTATGCTAAATATAAACATGTAGTGATCTGAAGGGGCACATGCACCTCAATGTTTATAACAGCAATGTCCATAGTAGCCAAAGTATGGGAAGAACCTAGATGTCTATCAACAGATGAATGGATAAAGAAGATGTGGTATATATTTACAATGGAATACTATGCAGTCATCAAGAGAAATGAAATCTTTCCATTTGCCACAATGTGGATGGAACTAGAGGGTATTATGCTGTGTGAAATGTCAATCAGAGAAAGACAATTATCACATGATCTCTCTGATGTGAAGAATCTAGAGGCAGTTGGGGTTGTGGCTGATAGGGATGGAAAAAAATGAAACAAGATGGGACCAGGGAGGGATACAAGCCATAAGAGACACTTAATCTTAAGAAACAAACTGAGGGTTGCTGTGAGGTGGGGGAGTAGGGATAGGGTGGCTGGGTTATGGACACTGGGGAGGGTATGTGCTATGGCGACTGCTGTGAAATGTGTAAACTTGATGATTCACAGACCTGTACCCCTGCGGCAAATAATACATTATATGTTAATAATAAAAGAAAAAGAAGAAAGAAAGAAAGAAAAAAGAAGGAAGGAAGGAAAGAAAGAAAGAAAGAAAAAGAAAGAAAGAAAGAAAGAAAGAAAGAAAGAAAGAAAGAAAGAAAGAAAGAAAGAAGAAAGAAAAGAAAGAAAGGAAGGAATCTCTAGAGGCAGGGCCCTGCAATCTATAAAAACAGTCCCTCCATTGGAAGGTTCCAGAACTACTGCTGTATTAAATCTAATGAAAATTAAAACATAGAAATCAAAATTGAACAACAGCCAAAGAACATAATACAAATATAATCACATATTTGTAAGTTAAAATAGATAAATATTTCCTCAAAAAATAGCAATTTGCATATGAATTGTTTTTTTCCCTAAATTCTATATATGCAAGTCATAGAGCAGATGACTACATATCTAACAAATGCATCAATGTTGTGGAAATGTCCATGCAGATTTAATATTACATATACAACTAATGTTAACTTCGATTTTATGGACTCTTACTTCAGAGAACAATGTTTTTACTTTTACGTATAGCCCTTTTTTAAACATTCTGGTAGGTCGTTTTGATTAAAAAAATTGGGAGTACCTCTGAAGAGAGAATGCCACTTAACATTTTTTTTTAAATTTTTAAATGAGCAATTTATCACTTTGAAAATATTTGTATGCACATTGGTCCTAATTTTCATAAAGCCTGAACCATTGGATATTACACTTCTGAATTTCAGCTTTTATATGCATGGAAAACTTAACTGAGTTCATACATGAATTATCAGGGATAAATCATTGGGAATTAACTTAAAACCTAAGCAAGTATTTACATTGTTTTATGATAATGTGAATATATATTATTGGAATTTCTAATTTATCATTTACAAGTAGAAAAATGTTGTTAAAGCTAAAATCTTTTTTTCAAATATGGCATTAAGATAAAAATCAATCCAAATTAGGCATTGAAACCTCAATTTTAGGGTAAGTTTATTAGGCAAAAACAATTCTCTTATTTGATTATGATTTATTTGTAAGTGGGAATTTAAACCATCTCAAGCAGTATTTGAATTGTCAATATTAATTGTGATTACCTATTGCTTTTGTCATAAATGGGGAAAAAAAGGTTGCTGTATTTGAATTGTCAACATTAATTGTGATTACCTATTGCTTTTGTCATAAATGGGGGGAAAAATAAAGGTTGCTGTGTTCTGTTTTAATCTGGCCATCACATGAAGTATTAAGGGTAGTTTACCTTTTACCAACTTCAGGTATTTCAAGCTATGGTTAAGAGCTGACCATCAAAAGAAAATAGATTTTGGTGGCATTTAACTTACCTAAATTCAATAGTGTTGTTCTTTAAAAATCTAGAATATTTTGTTCTAAGAAACATTTTGAAAGTTATTAGCTCTTCAAAACAGTGTTTGATTGTACACCCATTCCTGTGTATATGTGTTGTGGGGGGAGGCATAGTTGTGGAAAAGCTAAAGTAAAATAGAAATATGAAAAGGCCTGATTCTCAGGTATGCTAAATATTCTACTTTTTGGACAAGCATAGGAAGACTAATAGATTCCCTAAATCTGATAGAAAAAGAACAAGGGGGTATGTGTGTGTGTGTGTGTGTGTGTGTTTATCAATGTAAATATGTATATATTTGTTAGGCAGATTATGAATCCAATTGTGACCTGAGTTTTTAGAAAACATATTGCATGTATAGCATTTGGAATTTTTGATAACTCTGTTGTATAAAATTCTCCTTTCAAATGAAAGAGTTATATTTTAAAGATTGAAGGGGTTTGGTTATATTAGACCACCTAAGCCCAGTTATTTCACTACATAGAAAAATGGAAATTAAGTGACTCCAAATTTTTCACTGGAATCCAATGTGAAATGTTAGATGTTATTGTTAATATTTAATTATGATTATAATTATTAAATTTATTTGAGGCAAATTTCAAACATGGTCTCAGATTCCCTGACTCTCCTTCCATCAAGTGTTGAAGTCTATATATAAACACTCCCCTTGAATCTGAGTAGATTTGGTAGCACAGAGGTGGGTCCAGCAGTGTGTATATTAACAGACTTTCTAATTGGTTGCTTGAGAAACACTGCCATGATAGATTAGTGTTGACAGTGTAGGGTGAAATGATATCATTTGACTTCCAAGTTCAATTCATATAAATCTTTATATTTTCTAACGACTGTCTTGAAATGTTTGCTCTTTGGACAATTCCTTTGGGATTTCCCTCTTGCAATTCACTACCCTACCATTTTAAAATGCCACAGATAGACAGAGAGGTTACAGATAAGTGCTCTAGTTGGTATGCTGAGTTTTGCTTTCTAGTCATCCTAGCTCATGTATCAGCTGTGAATGGAGAAGGCGGTAGAGGATTCCATTCCCCAACTCTTCAAGCATTACCAAGATGCTCAAATCTTCTTAGTTGAGGCCCCAGATATTATGAAGCAGAAATCAGTCACCCTGCTATGTTCAAATTTCGGACTCAGCATCTGCATGGCATAATAAAATAGTTTTCCTTTATACCACTCATTTTGAGGATGGTTTGCTATATAGTGATAGATGGAATGTTAATCAAAAAAATATTAGTGGTCATAGTTTACATTTCTTAAGCATTTATTATATGTCACACTCTTGATAAAAAATATTTTATCATTATCACTGATAAAGATAAGGGAAAGACAAAGTAAAACATAAGAGTCTCAGAAGACGCATTATACTTCCTTTTACTTCTAAATGTGTATAGCAATCAGCCATACTTGTGGTCCAATTAGTAAGAGATGAATGAGGAAAAAATATGTGGATGTTTCCAATCTGGGGAGAAAAACAGATGATAGCATGGAGTTATAGAACTAATTAAGTAGAAATTTAGTTGATGATGTCAAAAGAGGTTGTACAGACATGACTCCATCAGTGATACATTTGTGTTAAGGAGAAATGAAATTTTTTTAAAGATTTTATTTATTTATTTATTTGACAGAGAGAGAGAGAGAGAGAGATCACAAGTAGGCAGAGAGGCAGGCAGAGAGAGAGGAGGAAGCAGGCTCCCTGCCGAGCAGAGAGCCCGATGCGGGGCTCGATCCCAGAATCCTGGGATCATGACCTGAGCCGAAGGCAGAGGCTTTAACCCACTGAGCCACCCAGGCGCCCCGAGAAATGAAATTTTTTAAAAGTAACAATCTTTTTCTAAGAGGAATAGAAGAGTAGAGGGGCTGTCAGAACCTCACATTTATAAAGAAAAAGGACCAAGAGGAAAGAGAGAAGTTTAAATTGAACAAAAAATATGTTTAATTAAATATGTTTTCCAATTATTAGGTGTAATAAGTGAAAAAAAATGCTAGAATGATTTATATATCTTCTAGGTTAATCTGGAATTAGGGTAGGAATAACTGAGGAACTGTCCCCCCCAACTTTCCTATTCAGTATGACACTGAACTGGTGAAAGCACCGGAAAATATAGGATATTATTTCATGCATTGAACCTGAGTGCCAGTATTACTAACTTTGGGGTCAATGCAGCTAAATTGTGAAAAATCTTACTTCAGTAGAATCAACCCATTGAAAAAATTTTAAAACACTGAAAATAAGTCAACTTGTAGATTTAATTGACAAAATGCTGATACTCACCTAGAATGACACGGAATTCAAAACATAAACAAACAAAAAAGGTTTTGAATAATAATGCTGGGAGATAGTAAAACTTGGAGTTTCCGTGAATGAGATTGGGGATTAGAATGTCTGGAGCAAAAGCTGTTCTGGGTTGCAGCATTAACCTCCTTTAAATAGGACTGATGACAGTATCTATATTTATAGGAATTTTTACAATTACAAAATGAGACGATAGGTATAAGTTATTTAGAATGCCATGAGGCATTTATTAACATGCAACACATAATAGCCATTATTGCTTTTTATGCTGGTTGAGCAGATATGTTATTTTCTGCTTTCTTCTCTATATACATTCCTTCATCATAATTTTCATAAAAATTCTATTAAAGAGATACTAATTTATCCCCACTTACTGACAAGGAAACAGTATAGTAAACTAAAATATATATCCCAAAGTTAAACAGCTGATAATTAATCACACAATTCAAATCGTTGTCCTTCAGTATTCTATAGGAGTGCTTTATGTATACTTCTCATTTTGTCACACAAGATGTGTCCTCACTAGTCAATACTCAATAAAATTAATATTTTTATTGCTTTAACAAGGACATTCTTAACTGAAAATGTTTTTTTTATTTTCTGTGAGTAGGTAAGAGTTTAAAAAAAATATAAAATGCCGTGCCTAATAGTACAAAGTGTGGTACTTCTTTCCTTTAGGTAATATATCAGCAGTTTTATCCACTTTGACTTCTTGGATATATTGTCAGAAGTGAAATTTCTGGATAATACAGTAATTTTATTTTTAATTTTTCAAATAACTGCAATGCTATTTTTCACAGTGACTATACCATTTGGATTCCCATCAGCAGTACACAAGTGTTCCCATTTCTTTACATCTATCCTAGAGAATGACCTATGTGCCCTTGAGAAGACTGTGTATTCTGTTTTTGGGCAGAGAGTTCTGTATATATCTATTAGATCTAGTTTGTTTATTGTATTTTTCAAGTCCTCTATTTCTTTACTTATGTCTGGTTTTCTATCCATTATTGAGAGTAGTGTATTAAAGTCTGTTATTATTATTATTGAATTGTCTACTTCTCCCTCCAGTCCTGTCTTTTTTTTCTTCATATATTTTGAAAGTCTGTTATTAGATACATAAATGTTTATAATTGTTACAGCTTTTTGCTGTACTGAAACTTTTAATATATAATATATAATTATTATGTAATAATAATTAATATATAATATATAATCTACTTCCTTGTCTCTTGTAATTTTTAAATTTAAAGTCTATTTTTCCTGATATTGCTATAACTTTTCTTGCTTTCTTTTGGTTACTATTTGCACTGAATATCTTTTTTCTCCCTTTTATTTTTAACCTTTTTGTATCCTTGCATCTGAAGTGAATATCTTGTAGAAAGCAGATAGTTGTGTTACATTTTAAAATCCATTCTTCCGGGGCGCCTGGGTGGCTCAGTGGGTTAAGCCGCTGCCTTCGGCTCAGGTCATGATCTCAGGGTCCTGGGATCGAGCCCCGCATCAGGCTCTCTGCTCAGCGGGGAGCCTGCTTCCTCCTCTCTCTCTACCTGCCTCTCTGCCTGCTTGTGATCTCTCTGTTAAATGAATAAATAAAATCTTTAAAAAAAAATAAAATAAAATCCATTCTTCCAATCTCTACCTTTTGATTGGAGAATTTAAACCATTTGTGTAGTTATTACTTATATATAATATAATAATTACTGATAAAGAGGGATCATTTACAATTTACTATTTCTGCTCTATATGCTTTATAGATTTTTTTGTCTCTTACTTCCTGTATTATTGTCTTAATTTTTGTTCAATGGAGTATTTCTAGCAGAATGTTTGCATTTTCTTCTCATTACCTTTGCACATATTCTATAGCTACTTTCCTTGTGGTTACTTAGGGATTACAGTTACTATCCTAAAGTTAAAACACAGTCATTTGAATTTATTCTAGCCTTACTTCAACAACTTAAACATTCTGATTCTATAGATCTCCATTCCCACCTCCATTTACTTATTGATATCACAAAATTTTATCTTTCTTTATGTCCAAAAACAGAGTAATAATTATTTTTTTTTCCTAAAAGCAAAGAGGAAAAAAATTTGAGTTGTAAACCAAAATTAAAATACTAGTTTTTTTTTATGGGGCGTCTGGGTGGCTCAGTGGGTTAAAGCCTCTGCCTTCAGTTCAGCTCATGATCCCAGGGTCCTGGGATTGAGCCCCGCATCAGGCTCTCTGCTCAGCGGGGAGCCTGCTTCCTCCTCTCTCTCTGCCTGTCTCTCTGCCTACTTGTGATCTCTATCTGTCAAATGAATAAATAAAAAAATCTTTAAAAAAATTAAAATAAAATAAAATACTAGTTTTTTTTTAAATTGTCTGATCACTTTCATCACAGATCTTTATATCTTCTCAAAATTTTAAGTTACTATTTATTATCCTTTCATTTCAACTTGAAGGACTCCCTTCAACATTTCTTGCATGGCAGATCTAGTGTTCATCTGAGCACTTGTTTATCTGAGAATATCTAATTTATCCTTAATATTTGAAGGGCAATTTACCAAATAGAGGGTTTTTGGTTGACAGTATTTTTTTTTCCCCCTTCAGCACTTTAAATATATCAAACCATTGCCTTCTGACATCCAAAGTTTTTGATGACAAATATGATAATCTCTTATGTGGGATCCTTTGTATGGGAAGGGATCCTTCTTTCTTTTAAAAATTATTTGTTAGTTATTGACTTTTCATGGTTGGATTATAATGTGTGTTGGTATGGGTTTCTTTGAGTTTAATTTGCTTAGGTTCCATTGAGCTTTTTCAATGTTTATATTTATGTCTTTTTTCAAATTTGGGAAGCTTGGGGCCCCTCTTTCTTTAGCTAGTCTTTCTGTCCCTTTCTCTCTCATTTCCTTTAGGACTCCCACAATACACGTTATTGGTCCATTTTATGGTATTATAAAAGTCCCTTAGGCTCTGTTCACATTCCTTCAGTCTTTTTTCTTATTTTTCAGACTTCATAATTTCAATTGTCCTATCTTTGAATTCACTAATTCTTTATTCTGCTTGTCCAAATCTAACTTTGAATTCCTCTAGTGAATTTTAAATTTCAGTAGCATATATTTCAGCTCCAGAATTTTTTTTTGATTCCCTTTTGTGTATTGTATCTCTTTATGTTATTTTCATTTTAGTCATACATTGTTCCTGATTCTGCATCTTCTTTCAGTTTTTTGAGTATTTTTAAATATGTGTATAGATAACTCATCATCTGGCATTTCTCAGTTTCTGTTTTGATTATTTTTTTCTTGTATGGGCACCACTTTCCTATTTCTTTGTATGTCTTGTGATTTGTTTGTTGAAACTGAACATTTGAATTTTAAAATATAATAATTCCAAAATCAGGTTCTTCCTTTTCCCAAGGTTTACTGCTTTTGTTTATTTATTTGTTTGTTTACACATTGTTTCTATGTCAGAGATAAGCCTGAGGTATATACTTTAAGGCCTACTCAGGTATTTTCTGAATTTACATGTTCATGATAATTATAACATTTTTCCTATATATGTAGTTGCTTTTAGATGTCCTGCTGTTAAATGTCTGGCTCCCAAAAGGAAGAAAGAGAAAAATGAATGGAAAAGATAAATTTAAATTCTCTGGAAGACGCTTCAGTCAACAAGATGCTTGCAGCAATGGCTTCCCACCTCTGTGCCTGTGTCTCCATGATCAGAAGCAGCAATAATTGATCAGAACAAAGATCCCTGATATTTGGGAGACAAGGTCCTTATTAGACATCCTGATTCCTGCAAGCTGTGTGCAACTACTTCAATAACTGAAATAATCAATCAGTAATTAAAAAATCTTGCAACAAAGAAAATCCGAGGACCAGATGGCTTCATGGGTGAATTTCAAAGAAAAATTAATACCAACTGTTCTATAAAATGGGAGAGAGAACATTCCTAAACTCATTTTATGATGCCAGCAACACCCTGATTCTAAAACCAGTCAATGATAACTTGTTTAAAAAAAAAAAGAAAAGAAAGAAAAGGAAAGAAAAGAAAATTACAGGCCATTATGCCTGATGAACATAGATGCAATAATCCTCAATAGAAATCCTAAGAAACCAAATTCAACAGCAGGTTAAAAGGATTATACACAAGAGCAAGGGGTATTATCCCTAGCATGCAAGAGTGGTTTAACACATGAAAAGTAATGTGATAAAGAACATTAACTGAATTAAGGGGGAAACCACATGATCATCTCAATAAAGAAGAAGCATTTGACAAAATTCAGTTCCTTTCATAATGAAAATATTACAACAAAATAGGTATGGAAGGAACTTCCCAACATGATAAAGGTCATTTATTAAAAAACACATGGCTGGATTCATAATCAGTGGGGAAAAGCTTTTCCTTTAAGATATGAACAAAATAAAGATGCCCACTTTTATTACTTCTATTTAGCATAGTATTGGAAGTCCTAGCCAGATAACTCAGGCAAGAAAAAGAAATAATATGTATCCAAATCTGAAGAGAAGAAATAAAATTATCTCTGATTACAGATGACATGATTATATATATATAGGAAATTCTAAAGATTTCACAAAATAATAGGATGTATTTAATGAGGAATTAGATAATCAATATACAAAATCAACATACAAAAATCAGTAACATTTCTATTTTAAGGAAATATATCAAGAGGGAAACTAAAAAAATAATCCTATGTACATTAGCAACAACAACAACAAAAAACCCAAAATACTTAGAAATTAACCAAAGAGATGAAAAACTTGTATTGTGAAAATTATAAAACATTGGTGAAAGACATTTAAAAATACAAACAAATTGAAAGATATTCTATATTCTGAATTGCAAAAGTTAATATTGTTAAAATGTTTACACTTCCCAAAGCAATTTACAGATTCAATTAAATTCCTATCAAAATCCCAATGACATTTTTTTTACTGAAAGAAAAAAATTTTCTTAAAATTTAAATGAAACCCTGAGACCCCAAAGTAGCCAAAAAATCTTGAGCGAGATGAGCAAAGTTTAGGCATTACATTTTCAAATTTCAAATTATATCACAAAGCTGTAGTAATCAAAACAATATGGTATTGGCATAAAAACGTATCTACAGGGGCACCTGGGTGGCTCAGTGGGTTAAAGCCTCTGCCTGCAGCTCAGGTCATGATCCTGGGGTCCTGGGATCGAGCCCCGCATCGGGCTCTCTGCTCCACGGGGTGCCTGCTTCCTCCTCTCTCTTTCTCTGCCTGCCTCTCTGCCTACTTGTGATCTCTGTCTGTCAAATAAATAAATAAAAATCTTTAAAAAAAAATGTATCTACAGACTGATGGAACAGAATAGAGAAACAGAAGTAAACCCACATATTTATGGCCAACTGATCTTTAACCAGGGTACCTAGCACACACCATGGGAGAAGAATAGTCTTTCTGATAAATGTATTGGGACAACAGGATATCCACATGCAAAAGAATGAAACTGGAACCCTATCACTGCTCTACTTCAAAATGGACTGAAGACTTAAACATGGAACCAGACGCTATAAAACTCCTAGGGGGGGGAAAGTCTGGATAAACTTTCTTCTTACTGGTCTTGGTAATAATACTTTTATATATGACATAAAAAACACAGGAAATACATGGAAAAATAGACAAATGAAACTAAAACAAACTAAAAAGCTTCCAGACAATAAAGGAGTTAGTTAATAACATGGAAAGGCAACCTGTGTCATGTGAAAAAATATTTGCAAATCATATATTTGATAAGGAGTAATCCAAAATATGTAACTCACACAACTCAATACAAAAAATACAAATGATTTAATTAAAAATACCTAACTAGACACTTCTCAAAAGAAGAAATGCAAACAGATATTAGGTACATGAGAAGGGACTCAACATCCTTTGTCAAGAAGGATACAAATCAAAATTACAAGAAGATAATTTTGTATCATCCTAACAGGTGTGAGGTGACCTCAGAGGTGACCTCACACCTGTTAGGATGACTATTATAAAAAAAAAGTGTTTGTGAAGATGTGAAAAAGAGTGCTTATACACTACTGGTAAGAATATGAGTCAGTACATATGATAAACAGCAAATATATGGAAACTCTTCAAAAAAATTAAAAATAGAATTATTATAAGACCCAACAATATCACTCACTATTAGATATATATCTAAACAAGTTGAACTCATGATAGCAAAACAATATCTGCACTTCCGCATTTATTGCGGTATTAGTCCCATTAGCTAAGATATGGAAATAACCTAAATGCCCTTCAGTGGATGAATGGATAAAGAATATTTGATCTTGTGTGTGTGTGGGTGTGTGTGTACTGTTAACAGAATGTTAACAGTACACAATGAAATATCATTCTTCTTTTAAAAAGAAGGAATCCTGCAATTTGCAACAACATGAATGAAACTGGAGCTAATTTTTTAAGCAAAATAAGCCAGACACAAAAAGAAATACTAAATAATCTTTATATATATGTGGAATCTGAAAAAGGGAAACTCATAAAAACATAGAGTAGAATGGTGGTTGTGAATGGAGGGGAAAATATGATGATGTTAATCAAAGGGTACACATTTTCAGTTATGCATGATGAATAATTTCTGGAGATCCAATGTACATCATGGTAATGATAGTTAAAAACACTGTATTATATACTTATAATTTGCTAACAGGATAGATTTCACACTCTTAGTGTACACACACACACACACACACACACCTCTTAATAACCATGTAGAAGCAGTGACTATGTTAACTAGCTTGATTATGGTGATCATTTGACAATGTATACATATATCAAAACATCAAATTGTATACCTTAAATATACAGAATGCTTATATGTCAATGATATCTAGATAAAACTGTTAAAAGAAAATAACAAAATATATGAAACATTTGGTAATATAATAGCAAAGTTTTTTTTAATACATTAAGTAACATTATGCAGTTTTATTTTTTAAAAGATCAGGAGATAAATGACAAGAGGTAGCATGAATATGTAGAAAAGTGGATTATTAAAGAGATAGGAGTTCTTAATGAGTGTTCAAAATAAGTGAAGAAAAATAAGCCTTAATTCACAGGTTTCTGACTTGGACAAATCGATAAAGCTTGAAATAAATTACATAGTTTTAAGTATTTTGGTTCAGTTTTGAACATGTTGAACATGATATTTCTCTGAAACCTCTTCTCTAAGAGAAGAGAAAAAGTAGGCAGCCTTGTGGGACCAGTATGGAGATGAAGATGTGTGAGTTCACAGCATGTAGCTGATAAGTAAAACCATAAACCCCTGTTGGCTTACATGATCCCACTTTATAGTGTAAGGAAAAAGAGACCCTAGCCCCTAGCATAAATATCAAGTAATACTCTTATTTTCATAACAATTAACATAAGAAGAACGTGCAAAGACAATTGAATATCAGTCAGTGGTGCTACGGAAACCAGGAAAAGAGGAAACTTTGGAAGGCAGAAATGATGGACTCAGGTGAAGTTCAAAAGTTAAGCCAGTGAAGGTCAAATGGAAGGGGCTGTTAATGCTGGAGGCGAAGTCCAGGTAGGAGTGGGTGAGCAAGCATGTTGTGACCTGGGATGTTGTGTCTAAGAAGACAATTGAATGGGAAGAGGGAAATATCCCAATTACTTGTTAATATAAGGCAGAAATTCATATTTCTGCTGAGGGGGGATAAGATTGAAGGCTAGGGTTGGGAACTCAAGGTCTGTAAAGAGCAGAGATGTAAAACTAGCATTGGCAACTTCTGACAGTATCGCCATGTTATTTACTGCATGACACAGTGCGGTGCATATGCAAATGCTATGTGGTCATTCCTAAATCTAGCAGAAGAGATTGCTGTGATTTTCAGTGTCATATTTAGCAGGTGCTACTAGAAACTAGTAGAACAATTATTATTATTATTTTTTTTGTATGTTTATTTTTCAGAGAGCCTCTTAAACTACAACAGTTTCATAATACAGAATATATGGGATAAGGGTAAATGTAGTCTAGAATACAAAGCCTCATCAATTAAAAAACAAAACAAAAACAAAAAACACAATTATTTGGACTTGTCAATGTCATTCTTTAAAACTCATAATTATTCCAGGAACTGCAGAGAATTAGTTTTAGCTAATCTCTCTCAACACTGATAATGTTGGTTAACTGTTCATGATGTTACAAAAAAATTGTGAGCAATCTTTATTTTGGAGGGAGGGCAGTTTGAAGACAAGGGATGTAAGGTTGGGATTTTAATTTACACTGGAATTTTTTTAATGGCTCATGAATCATCCCTTTTCAAAGATTTACAATATAGTATCACATTGCATAATGTACTGATGAAAGAGTAAAATAAATTGAATGAAGAAAAGAGACTTTAAAAGATTTAAATAATTTTAAATTATGAATGCCATAGATGTCTGAACTAGATAGAAAACTATGTAATAGGGGTGCCTGGGTGGCTCAGTGGGTTAAGCCTCTCCCTTCGGCTCGGGTCATGATCCCGGGGTCCTGGAATCGAGCCCCGCATCGGGCTCTCTGCTCAGCAGGGAGCCTGCTTCCCCCTCTCTTTCTGCCTGCCTCTCTGCCTACTTGTGATCTCTCTCAGTCAAATAAATGAATAAAAACTTAAAAAAAAAAAAACTATGTAATAGCATAAATTTTAGTATCATTTCTAAAGGTACTTGGTTAATGTCCCTCTTTTTCACCTAAATAAGATTTGGGCAATTTTTTAGGTGGCTACCTCAAATACAATGTATAGCCTTTCAATGATCATGGTAGAATTCAATTTATACTGTATTTTTTTCTCAATAAAAGACAGCCATGACTAAACCATTCTAACAATTTTTTAAAAGGTGTTTTGTGTGGTTAAATTTCAGTACATAAATTCCTTGCAGAACATAAAATTCTTATTTCCAAACCTATCTAAGTATATTTTCATGGATGACAAACACTGTCATGTTAATGTTGAAATAATGCTTTTGCCCAAAGAGCTAGGAGATAATGAGTACTTGTCATTCAAGAACATCGCCAGAACTGAGCACATATTTACAAAGATGTTCTGATTATCATCATGAGTCAAGAAGTAGAAAAATATCTCCATTTTGGTGCTTTTATACTCTATATAAGATGTTTTAAATGTTTTTCTAAAACAAAATACATCCTATTAATTCTGTCATCAGTATACAAATGCGCAGTCTTTATTCAAAGAGCTTGGGGAAACATGGATAAAGCTAAACCTACTGTTATAAACCAGTGCTTTTGCTTCCAGTATCTCATCGATAATGCGTTATTGTCACTGAGACTTTTTAATATTAAAAGAAATAACTTTTTAGTGCAGTCAAATTGCATTTATAATTGGATTACATTTCAGACTGGCTCAGGTCTAATAATAGGGAAAGAAAAGGATAAGAGTAAAAAAAATAGACTCAAGAATGAATCTAGAAGACAAAAAAATTCATTGATTTGTTTTAGAAGAATCTTTTAGATATTTGACAGATATTTCCCAAGATGAGACTAACCTCTGCACAAAAATAAAAATTACTAATTTAAATGTCCAAGCTTTGAGTGAAATCTGATAAACTGGATAATGATTACATTGAAAAACATGAAAAGTATTGTATTATCTAACAAAATACTCCTCATGTTCTTTCAGTAAACATACCTTTTGGGGGAATGTTACAAAGATATGTTTTGTTGAGAACCAATCATAATTTTTTAACATCAGTGAAACAATTTTTATTGAGGTAGTCACCCTAGGATGGGTCAGTGTGTTGTAAATTTCAACTAAAATATCTGCTTTAAAGACACTCTGAATTTTTGTGTAAAATAGATATGACTATAACACAAATATGTGTACTCATGATTGTTCATTACAACACTGTAATGGCAAGTTAGTGGAAATAATCTAAATAGCCATCAAAAAGATAAGGCTAAATAGAAATTTTTAAAATAGATTTTCATTTAATATTTTAATATTTTTAATAAATATAATATTTTAATAGATAATTTGGAGGGACTTTATATGCCAAGATAAAAAATTCTGAATAATATGTTATTATGAAAAGAAGCAAGATACAGAATAAACAGGACATAAAAAATAAGGGAAAGATTGTATGGGTACACACGTGCGTGTGTGTGTGTGTGTGTGTGTCTGCACTACTCGTATGTGTGCGTATGATAGAGTTTCCTAAGAGAATCATTATTAGAAGGCTGAATACCCGAAGCTGGTTTCGGGGACTTGTCTCCAAGTAAATCCCTGGGGGAAAGGGAGCAGGGACAGTTTCTAAATAGGTCCTTGCATCCCCCCCTTTTCTCTGGAGACTAGTCAAATCTTTGACTTTTTAGCCAGTTCTATGGCCCTTTTTTAACAGCTGCCAGACTGTTTTAATGATTCCAGAGTGGTTTACCCAGAAACAGCATTCCTCTCTGAGGGCTACTCGGAGCCCCTCCTTTTAGAAATAGTATATCAAGCCCTTATTGTCTGTATTTCCCACCTATATCTTAACAACAGGGCCCACAATGAATTTAATGAACTCATTGTTTTTTGAGTCTTATAGTCCACGATTGGCAGGGTCCATCGGCAGCAGCATCCACCTCTGGGGGGCGTTCTCATCCTCGGCTCCTTTGACGTGACCTGCGTGAATCCAGGCCCTGATGCCTTCTACTTTTATTGCCATGGGGTTGGTCAGGATGACCGTAAATGGTCCCTTCCAGCGAGGCTCCAAGTTCCCCACTTGGCGGCAGCGCATCCAAACTAAGTCCCTGGGTTGGCGAGGATGTGGCTCCACCTCCGATTCCGTCCCAGTGTAGGCAGTCCCCATCCCTGTATGGGCTCTTTTAAGACAGACTGTAATGCCTGCAGTGACTTGGGAGACAAGTCCCAGAAACCAGCTCCAGGTAACAAAGCCCAGATACGGAGGTGGGTCAGGCCAGGTAGAGACATCCGATCAGTGCGGGGGATGCATAATGTCTTCCTGGTTACCAAGGAGTATGGGCCCCACCCTTTGGGAGCCTTTTGGGCACCAATTCTGACCAAGGTGATAGGCTGGTTCAAATGTCTACTAGGGTCAATTGTAACTCAATTGGTCACCTAGCATCACTGTGGAGTTTCCTATGTGTGTTACAATGTCATTGGCCATCTGTGCGTCCCGACCGCATGGCCTTTGCCCTTAAAAGCTAGTCTGTGAAACAGAGAAGGGTCGCCCTCTCTTGTAAGAGGTGCGGCCCCAACATTCGGTTAGATTCTTGATGCTTGGAGCGAAATAAAGCTTTGCTTGACTTTCAAAAAAAAAAAAAAAAAAAAAAAAAAGAAGGCTGAATACCAGGAATTGGAGGAAGATTATATTCCATCTTCTTTTGAAAAATTTGAATCATATAAATGAATTAAATAAGAATATGTAAAATAAAAATGACAGAATGTTTTGGCTTATATGCATTTTGATTTCATATTATTCTTTACTCTTACAGAGAAGTCTGGTATATAGTCACACAGGACTTTCCTATCCTGATATTTTCTCACACAGCTAGCATGTGCCCTGAACAAAATCCAGAGTAACATACATATAAAAAAATTAGGAGTAGTAAAAATATTTTACTTGGGAAAATGAAAGATAAATATACCTGAATTTCTTCATTAGCATATCTTTTAAAGTATTAAAATTATTAATCAAGGAAGATAATTATTAATTGTCCCAAATATTATGAATAATAACCAATTACAAAACATGTACAAACTAAACAAAATATATTTGAAAATATGAATGTACTAATAACATTTTATGTCTACTGATTTTATGTCTACTGAAAACAACTTTGAGATTTATTTTATTTCATTAAAGTAATTTTATTGTTTTCTCTGATAATAAAATGATTTATATTTCTCATAAAGATTCAATAATACAAAAATATATAAGGGATAATATAAAAATACCATTATCTTTGTAAGCTATTAATATGCTAATTATGTAGTGAGCATTTTTCTAGATATTATTCTTTACATACACACTAGATAAATACTAATACATATGTAAACCTTCATGCAGTTTTGTTTACAATGAATTAGTAGTATGAACATTTGGCATCTTTCTTTCCTACCTATTGAGATAATGTCATAATTGTTTCATGTTACTAAATTTAGATTTAAAAAGCACTGTTTTTGTCTGTCAAATGAATAAATAAGATCTAAATAAAAAAAATTAAAAAAGCACTTTCTAATGATTACCTTATTATTGACCTTTTATTTTTTATTTTTTTTATTTTTATTATTATTATTATTGACCTTTTAAATGTTTATATATATAATGATCCATTCAAGAAGTCTCCAACTGTAGGATTTCTAGATTTTTTACATGTTTTTACTATTTTAAACTGTATAAACTATGTAAACTTTCATCCTGTAAATGTTGCCTTCTTTTCTGATATCATGTAGGACACATTGATAAAGAAATATAAAACAAGGCATGTCAAATTATAATTCTAATCCATAACTGTAGCATAGGTTTTTTGTTTTTTTGTTTTTTTTTTCCTTAAAGATTTTATTTATTTATTTGACAGAGAGAGATCACAAGCAGGCAGAGAGGCAGGCAGAGAGAGAGGAGGAAGCAGGCTCCCTGCTGAGCAGAGAGCCCGATGCGGGACTCGATCCCAGGACTCGAGATCATGACCTGAGCCGAAGGCAGCGGCTTAACCCACTGAGCCACCCAGGCGCCCTGTAGCATAGGTTTTGATATAAAACCTTATTCTTGTTTGTTTAACTTTTTGTTTTTTATTAGTTCATTGTGGCTTTTTATTGAAGTATAATTAACATGCAGTGTTATATTAGTTTCAGGTCTACAATATAATGGTTCAACAATTCTATACATTATTCAGTGCTCACTTGGATAAGTGTAACGATTATCTATCACCAAACAACATTTTAGAGTCTTATCAACTACATTTTTTATATTGTACTTTTCATGGCCGTGACTTATTTTTGTAACTGGAAGTTTGTACCCCTTAATCCCCTTCATTTACTTCACTCATCACCTTCCCTCTGCAAACCACCTGTTCATTTCTGTATTGAAGGGTTTAATTGTTTATCTTTTTTATTCATTTTGTATCTTATTTTTTTCAGCATTAGTATAAAACTTTTATTCTATCAAAGTTTAGTAAAGGTCAAAGGAGATTGCATTATTTCTGTTGCATTGTATCAGCAAAAACATGACTGAAAATAATTACTGTTTCTGTCTCATAACGTTTTCATGGGTGATTGATAAAAACAAGTAGGTTAAATAAATAAAAGGGCTCATGGCTTTCAAAATCTTTAGCAAACTGGAATTTTAAAATTGTGCTAAATTAAATGATAAACTTGATTTAATTCATAGGATATCTAAATCTTTTCAAATAAGATAGATCAGTAAAGCATTGGTTACTGAACATAAGTTTATCTGCTTTGACGGCGGCTTCTTCTTCTTCTTCTTCTTCCTTCTCCTCCTCCTCCCCCTCTTTCCTCCTCCTCCCCCTCCTTCCTCCTCCTCCTCTTCCTCCTCCTCCTCTTCCTCCTCCTCCTCTTCCTCCTCCTCCTTCTTCTTCTTTCTCCTCCTCCTTCTTCTTCTTTCTCCTCCTCCTTCTTCTTCTTTCTCCTCCTCCTTCTTCTTCTTTCTCCTCCTCCTTCTTCTTCTTTCTCCTCCTCCTTCTTCTTCTTTCTCCTCCTCCTTCTTCTTCTTTCTCCTCCTCCTCCTCTTTCTTCTTCTTCTTCTTCTTCTCCTTCTTCTTCTTCTTCTTCCTCTTCTTCTTCTTCCTCTTCTTCTTCTTCTTCTTCTTCTTCTTCTTCTTCTTCTTCTTCTTCTTCTTCTTCTTCCTCTTCCTCTTCCTCTTCCTCTTCTTTTCTCTTTCTCCTCCTCCTCCTCCTCCTCCTCCTCCTCCTTCTTCTTCTTCTTCTTCTTCTTCGTCTTCTTCGTCTTCTTTGTCTTCTTCATCTTTCTTTTAATTTGTTTCAGAGGTAGAACTTAGTGATTCATCACTCACATATAACATCCACTGATCATTACATCAATTGCCCTCCTTAATGCCCATCACTCAATTATCTCTTCCCCCAACCCACCTTCCTTCCAGATACCCTCAGTTTCCTCCCTAGGGTTCATTGTCTCTCATGGTTTTTCTCCCTCAATTTTCATTTCATTTTATTGTTCCTTCCCTTCCCCTATGTTCATCTGTTTTCTTTAATTCCACATATGAGTGAAATCATATGGTATTTCTCTTTCTCTAACTGACTTATTTTGGATAGCATAATACCATCTAGTTCCCTCCATGTCATTGCAAGTGGCAAGATTTCATTATTTTTGATGGCCAAGTAATATTTCATAGTATATACATGCCACATCTTCTTTGTCCATTCATCTGTCAGTGGACATCTAGGCTCTTCCATAGTTTGGCTATTGTGGACATTGCTTCTATAAACTTTGAGGTATGTGTGCCCCTTCAAATCACTATGTTTCTCTCCTTTGGATAAATACCCAGTAGTGAAATTACTGAGTCATAGTGTAGCTCTATTTTTAACTTTTTGAGGAACCTCCATACTGTTTTCCAGAGTGGCTGTACCAGTTTGCATTCCCACAACAGTGTAAGAGGGTTTCCCTTTCTCCACATCCTTGCCAACATCTGTTGTTTTCTGAGTTGTAAATTTTAGCCATTCTAACTGGTGTGAGGTGGTATCTCATTGTAATTTTTATTTGTATTTCCCTGATGTTCAGTGAGGTTGAACATTTTTTCCTGTGTCTTTGGTCACTTGTATGTCTTTTTTTGAGATATGTCTGTCCATGTCTTCTGCCCATTTCTGGAGTGGATTTTTTTGTTTTTTTGTGGGTGTTGAGTTTGATAAGATTTTTTTTTATATAGATTTTGAATTCCAGCCCTTTATCTGATAAGACATTGGCAAATATCATCTCCCATTCTGTAGGTTGCTGTGACTGTTTCTTTTGATATGCAAAAGCTTTTATCTTGATGAAGTCCCAATACTTCATTTTTTCTTTTGTTTCTCTTGCATCTGGAGATGTGTCTAGCAAGAAATTGCAGAGGCGGTCAAAGAAGTTGCTGCCTGTGTTCTCTAGAATTTTGATGGCTTCCTGTCTCACATTTAGGTCTTTCATCCATTTTGAGTTTATTTTTGTGTATGGTGTAAGAAAGTGGTCCACTTTCATTCTTCTGCATGTAGCTGTCCAATTTCCCAACACCATTTGTTGAAGATACTGCCTTTTTTCCATTGGATATTCTTTCATGTTTTGTCAAAGATTAGTTGACCATAAGTTGAGGGTCCATTTCTGAGTGTCTATTTTGTTCCATTGATCTGTGTGTCTGTTTTTGTGCCAGTACCATACTCTCTTGATGATTACAGCTTTTTCTAAAAGACTTTATTTATTTATTTGACAGAGAGAGAGAGAGAGAGAGAGAGATCCTAAGTAGGCAGAGAGGCAGACAGAGAGAGAGGGGAAAGTGGGCTCCCTGCTGAGCAGAAAGCCCAATGTGGAGCTTGATCCCAGCACCCTAAGATCATGGCCTGAGCTGAAGGCAGAGGCTTAACCCACTGGGCCATCCAGGCACCCCATGATTATAGCATTGTAATAGAGCTTGAAGTCCAGATTGTGATGACACCAGGTTTGTTTTTCCTTTTCAACCTTCCTCTGGCTATTTGGGTTCTCTTCTGGTTCCATATAAATTTTAGGATTGTTGTTCCAGCTCTGTGAAAAATGTTGATGGTATTTTAATAGGGGTAGGAGTAAATGTGTAGATTGCTTTGGATAGTATAGTCATTTTAGCAACATTTGTTCTTCCAATCCATGAGCATGGAATGCTTCTCCATTTCTTTTTGTCTTCCTCAATTTCTTTCATGAGTATTCTATAGTTTTCTGAGTACAGAATCTTTGCCTCTTTGATTAGGTTTATTCCTAGGTATCTTGTGGTTTTGATGCAATTGTAAATGGGATTGACTCCTTAATTTCTCTTTTGTCTTATTCTGAGTGTATAGAAATGCAACTGATTTCTGTGTATTGATTTTATATCCTGTCACTTTGCTGAATTCCTGTAAGCTCTAGCAATTTTTGGGTAGAATCTTATAGGTTTTCCACATAGAGTATTATGTCATATACAAAGAGTGAAAGTTTGACTTCTTCTTGCCAATTTGAATGACTTTTATTTCTTTTTGTTATCTGATCTCTGAGGCACGGACTTCTAGTACTATGTTGAATAACAGTGGTGACAGTGGACATCCCTGTTAGGTTCCTGACCTGAGGGGAAAAGCTCTCAGTTTTCACCATTGAGAAGGATATTCACTGTGAGTTTTTTGTAGATGGCTTTTATGATATTGAGATATGTTCTCTCTATCCCTACACTGTGAAGAGTTTTAATCGAGAAAGGATGCTATATTTTGTTAAATGCTATTTCTCCACTAATTGAGAGGATCTTATAGTTCTTGTCCTTTCTACTATTAATATGATGCATCACATTCACTGATTTGTGGATGTTGAACCACCCATGTAGCCCAGAAATAAATCCCATTTGATTGTGATGAATAATACTTTTAATATACTGCTGGATCCTATTGGCTAGTATCTTGGTGAGAATTTTTACATCCATGTTCATCAGGGATATTGGTCTGTAATTCTCCCTTTTGGTTTTTCTGGTTTGGGGATCAAGGTAATGCTAGCCTCATACAATGAGATTGGAAGTCTTACTTTCATTTCTATTTTTTGAAACAGCTTCAAAAGAATAAGTATTAATTTTTCTTTAAATGTTTGGTAGAATTCCCTGGGAAACCATCTGGCCCTGGGTTCTTGTTCATTGGAAAAATTTTGATTATTGCTTCAATATCCATGCTGGTTATGAGTCTGCTCAGGTTTTCTATTTGTTCCTGGTTCAGTTTTGGTAGTTTACACTTCTCTAGGAATGCATCCATGTCTTCCAGATTGCCTTATTTGCTGGTGTATATTTGCTCATACTGTGTTCTTATAATTATTTGTATTTCTGGGGTGTTGGTTGTGATCTCTTTCAATTATGATTTTATTTATTTGAGGTCTTTCTCTTTTCTTTTTGATAAGTCTGGCTAGGGTTTTATCACTCTTATTCTTTCAAAGAACCAACTCATATTTTCATTGATCTGTTCTTTTTTTTTTTTTAATTCTATATCATTGATTTTTGGCTCTAATCTTTAATATTTCTTTTCTCCTCCTGGATTTAGGCTTTATTTGCTGTTCTTTATCCAGATCCTTTAGATGTAAGACTAGGTTTTGTATACTATAAAACTATAAATGAATTGTGCTATATACATACAATGCAAAATTCTGAAGGCACACTTCCAAAAAGTGTTTGTTTTGTATAATTATGTATTTTTTAAAGATTTTATTTACTTATTTGACAGACAGAGATCACAAGTAGGCAGAGAGAGAGGGGGAAGCAGGATCCCCACTTGAGCAGGGAGCCCAATGTGGGGCTCGATCCCAGGACCCTGGAATCATGACCTGAGCAGAAGGCAAAGGCTTTAACCCACTGAGCCACCCAGGCGCCCCTGTAATTATATTTTTATCTAACTGTGAATCAAATAGAGAGCTGCACAAAGAGACACCCAAGGATATATGCAGAATATCACTCCTTCCCTGCTTCTGAGAATTTAACAATTAAACAGAGGATTGGTAAATGCATTTGTGTAAGGAAACTTCCTGGAGTAGGAAAAGAACCATCCGAAAGAATTAGAAGGAACAGTAATCATTGTCACACAAGGGTAAGAATGGTGCCTGTTTCCACTGAACAGACCAGAAAACCTAATAGTTCAATGAGGACACCGCATAAAGTACTCAAATGTGTATTCCTTTATTGTGTAGAGTAACAAACCATAGACTGAATACTTTTCTGGTTCCACCTAACACATTTTAAAAGCAAGACCAAAATTTATCAAAATATTTCAGTGACTTAACTGTGTCCAGACTAAAACTCAAGAATAATAGTAAAAAAAGAATAATAAAAAATCCCCCCAAAGTGTCATTCACAATGTCTGATATTCAAAGATTATCAGGCATGCAAAGGAGGAAATGTGACCTAAAGAAAAATCAGTCCAAAAGATCTCAGAGCTGATATGGACGTTAGAATTAGAGAAGAATGTTAAATGCATTTTAATAGTTCTATACCTTCTTTTCAAAAAATATAATATAAATATAATATATATAAAATATAATACATGGAAGACATTCTTTTTAAAGACCAAAATCAAACTAGTAGAGCTGAAAAGCTACAATGACTGAGATGGAAGTATCCTGAATTTACTTAGTAGCAGATTAGATATAGCAGATAAAAAGATTAGTAACCTTGATAAATGAATCAATCATTTCACCCTTAGATTTAAACCTCCTCCAAAATGTACATATGTTCACCAAAAAATGTACAATTATACTCATGGTAACAGTATCCTTAATAACCCCCACACCCAAATGCCCACAAATATTAAAGTGGATAAATAATTATTGTGCATTTATACAATGAATAACAGAGAAATGAAAATGAACAAACTTATTAATTTCTAATAGCATGAATTAATCTCACAATGTCATAAAAAGTATCCAGATACAAACAATGCATACAGTATGATACTTTTTATATGAAGTTGGAAACAGGCAAACTACTTTTTAATAGTAAAAATCAGAATAGGGAACATATTTGAGAAGTCATAAATGGAAGTCTAGTATGCTGGAAAATTTCTGTTTCTTGATATAATTGGTGGTTGCATGAGTGTGATTTTTGCGATGAAGCTGGATTCTAGGGTATTTCTGCAGATGGGTGAGAGGTAAAAAAGCCCATGTATAGCTAAAAAAGAGAAGTGAAAAAATATGAATATGTTAGTGCCAGGAATTGAAAAGCCTTTTTCACTTCTCACAGATCTTTTGTTGAGAAAATATGGAAGACACTCAATAAATACTTCTTGATTTTTTACTTGTCTTAAAAATCTTGTCAACCTACCGAAATATAAAATTTACTCCTTGTGTAAGGATATTGAAAGAATCTATAAAAATAAAGTTAGTGACATTTCTCTAAAGTTTTTATTTTACCAATAATATTTTTATTTTTGTGATATCTTTCCATACTATGCATCATTTTTGTCTTTGGATGCCTTCATATTTTACATAAAAAAATCAAATGCCATGCTTCATATAATTTCTACAGAAAAGTTAGTGTCATTCAAAATTGTTCAATGTCATATTGAGTTTGCTAGATTAAGAAAGATGATTGTTAACTTTTGACAGGCCAAAATTTTGGGGTAGAAATTGTCAGACTTTAAACTGCTAATTAAATTAAGTTCTACATCACTCTACATACCTTTTAAGAATGTGCTTATCAACAGTTCTACTTGCACTGCATTTGCCCAATTTATTATATTTTCCAATGTAATATGAAGTACAGTTTTGGAACTGACATTTCTACCTTGTTTCTAAGGCTTTTGTGATAATAATCGCAATGTTTAATCCTAAAATTTCAACACTGTATTTTTTATCTATATATGTTCAGATTCTTCTGGCTGAGTCACTTACTAACCTTTCCTTTCTGAAAAGGAAATTTTTGTATCATTTTCTTTACATAATTATCAGAAAGTATACTCTTTTCCAAAATAGAACATATTATTAACCATGTGAATAACACTGATTAATTAATTTCTCCAAAAATTGATTGGTATTATTTTTCAATGTACTATTATTAAAAAAATTCAGACTACAAGTTGTTATTAATGAATTTATATGTAATACATAATTTATATTTATACCTGCTACCACACTATATATACAGGTGCACATATGTGTCTGCACACACACACACACACTTTATGATAATACCAGTGTAAATCTGCATGAAAATATTTTAGGTTTCTCCATCAGATTAAATATACCTTAATATTTTCTTTAATGGGATGGTTTTGGAGAATATAATTTATGCTTTCCAATTCTGTTTAATTATGTAATTCTGAATGACAAAGAAATATTTTACTTTTTTGTATATATAATAAAAAATTATAGTGTGAAAGAATAGGAATTGAATTTTAATATATAACTCATGATCAACATCTATGTTATGCATTGTTATTTGGAGAGGTGCTTCTAGAATTCTGACACCAGCAACAGCCTTAAAGGTGAAAAACTTGTTGCTGGGTACTTTGTGTCCTATGGAATTATTATCTAAGTTGGTGTTGCTATCAAGGCTGCTTTTTTTTTTTTTCCTAGTGATATTCCCCCCTAAAAACTTGTATTTTGCAAGAACATTTTTTTTAGTGATGTACTAAACATCTACTTGACCTGAAAAGTGTGAGAACCATTCCATTTTCCACCCCATCCAGTGCTTGTTTTTCCATCAAAAACAATGGATGTTTGAGCTAACATCTCTGAGTACCTCATCTTCAGAACTTACCTATAAAATGGGGGCAATGTTTTCTTTGCTGGCTTTGTAACCTGCGTTTTACTACTTTTTTTATTTTTATGTTAAAGGAAGATAATTGAAATGAAAGTTTCTAAACTTGGCAGGTGTAATACACAGACAAATATTAATGAACTAATGGTGTCTGTATTCCAAAATATCAAATAATTGAGTCCTTTTCAAATATTGCTTCTATAACAATATTATTTCGTGTAATGGGGCAAGAGCACTGTTAGGTTCTATTTTTTATGGTATATCTAGGGGGTTACGCAGATACTGTACTTAAAAAAAAAAAAGGATCTAATCAGAAGCCCTTCAAAAATCAGCCAGAAAGTCTGTAGCCTAGTGATAATATTTCTGTACCCCTCCTACTGAGTACTTTTAGCACTTATAGGTTCAGGTAGCTATGTAGAATATTTTGTAATCCTTGGCTTTTCTCTGTTTTTGTTTTGTTTTGTTTTTTAATCTTCTACAGTACCTCAATCCCCCTTCCTCAGAGTTCTCTTCCAAGGAGGCCAAGTCCCCAAAGACCATCTTACCTGGTTACCTCCAAAGAAGGTGAGTGATTTTGCCTTTTGTTTTTTTTAAGACTAAGTTTAATACTCAAATTCTTCAGAAGGAATATCTGGAAGAAAAAAACCCTGCTTGTATTTATATCATTGTCTCACCAGAAAAAAACCCATGTGTTATTCAACAGAGCTCTTTCTTTGCCTAAACAAAGATAAAAAGGAAGAAAGAAGGGGGTAAAGGAGAAGGTGTGCAGAACACACTCATTAGTCAAATCTATTTGTGTTCTGGGTAACCTCCAAATCTCCACTAGCATGTACTAGGAGAGTTTCTCATCAGGAAAACACTTTCTGTGTCTGTTTGTCAGGTACTTATTAGCCAGTTTCTTTGAGTTATTCACTCAATACATCCAAAACCAAAATTTAAGATTGAGTCATTTGTCTTTATAGTACCATTATAAGCAGTGAAATAACAAAATTACTTTGACAGCCTTAAGTGGAATTTTGGGGGGAGTTATACTTTTAGTTTCTAAAAAAATTTATATGCATCATATTTGTCCTTGAATGTTCCACTCAAACGTTCCTTTATGGGTACGATACAAACGAGGATTCTGAGGAACATGAGCCCGAAACAAGGATTATATCCCAGAGACATCTAATTCTCATATAATGCATTAAAATGCACATTGTATTCGCTACCATCTCCCTCAAAGAACCTCCTGTACTATGTTAATATTTACATACTAACAAGTTCAATTTTCCTGGGTGACAGCCAGCCAGTTTTTGATGACTTGGCAAAACAACTGCTTTTGTCTTAGAAAATTGTATTTTCTGGAAAAGCTCTCTACCCTGTGGGTTTTTAATAAAATCTTTGTAAAAAGAAGTGGGATGAGATTGCAAAAGAAGGGTTAGAGAAGTTTAAAAGTTAAGCTAAACACCCGGAAGCAAAGCTTAAACTAGTGACTTATTCACAGACCAAGTTTTGATTCCTTCAATTACTAGTTGCAGGAACTTGGGCAAGTTATCTTCTCTGTATCTTTGCATTCCCATCTATAAAATGCTAATTGTACAAATACTCAGCGGATATTATGAAAGTTATATAAATTATTATTTCTAAGGTGCTTAGAAAAGAAAAGCATAGGTAAAATTTATATATGAGCTTGTTAAATAAACGTTATAGGCAAGTCATTGCTATCCTAAATCAACTGGTTTATGATGACTGTCTCAAATGGGAGGACATAGTGCTCAAAAAGTACCTTCTACATGTGAGTTTATTAATTCACTTTAAAGTATATTACAACCTAGATTCATATCTTAACTTAAAGTGGTTGCTGAAATTTAAATATGATAAAGGCATAGCAAGTATTTCTACATAATACTTTTAAAAGTAATGATACATAAAATGGAGAAAGGCTTTTTTTATTGTTTGTTTTTTGGTTCGGGGGGTTTTGGAGGAAAGAATTCTTTTTTTTTTTTTAAAGATTTTATTTATTTATTTGACAGAGAGATCACAAGCAGGCAGAGAGGCAGGCAGAGAGAGAGGAGGAAGCAGGCTCCCTGCTGAGCAGAGAGCCCGATGCGGGGCTGGATCCCAGGACTCTGAGATCATGACCTGAGCCGAAGGCAGCGGCTTAACCCACTGAGCCACCCAGGCGCCCCAAGGAGGAAAGAATTCTTATTAAAATAAGATAATCTCTTTCTAAATGTTAAGTACTTGTGATAAATTAATAAAACATTTATTCTACCTGGCTTTCCATCACTTAGATAAAATAAGGGCTTGATCTGACGATCTTTAGGGCTACCTTTCCTTCAAAAATTCTTCAAGTCTCTAATATAAGTATATACAGTTTGATATCTGAAATACTATTATTTTACCATAGATAATATTTTGGTAACTTAAAAATATTTTTAATTGGAAGGTTTATACCATGAAATATGTTTGATTTCACTGTAGAAGACTACCTACAGAACTCCTGAATTTTCTTTAATAAATTGAATAGAAAAATATTTAAAAGCACATATCCATACCTTGGTCAATTATTGTGTTAAAATTTATATCTCTAATTAAAAAACATGAGGAAAACTTGGTAGAAAAATTGGTAAGGTTGAGGAGAGAGAGAATATTATATGCCGCATTCTGAGTTAATACGTGGTAAAACTACATATTAAGTGCATTTTGGTCAATTTCTATGGCAAATGAATAAAGTAAAATATGTGCATGAACATAGTTGCCTGGGCCTGTTGACACCCCATACATATTCACTGAATCAAGTGAAGAAAAGTGAAAATAATCTACTGTTACATACAACTATAATAGATACCGTGCTCATAGACATCCACATATTCTTTCTCCTTTCTTACTTTTACATCTTCAGTCAGTCCCTTCCTTTCAGTTCAGTGGAAGTTTATTGAAACGCTACTATATGCTACAACAATGTACTCTCCTGAATAAATTTTCCCACCAACTACCACAAATATATAAATCTTCCTATTTTTGAAAAAAAATGATCTGTAAATTATAAAATGCACAAAGAATAGCACTATTATTACCATTGTGAATATTTTTCTCATTATCATTCTTATTCTATTGTTATTAACTGGTCTCTATCATTTTGAAATTATAACATCTGTAGAAAATCACTAAAAATATACTATATTGTGATACACAATGAATATTTTTCATATTTATTTAACATTTAATGTGCTTCTGCTGTGTTTTCTGAACTTTAGTACAAATTGTCTCAGTGAAGAAAACATGCTGTTCATGACACTCTATGGTACCAGTATTTAGCATGTGCCTTGTATACCTAATACAAGGTTAATAAATCTATATTTTATTTGCAACATAGTTTCTGTGATATATAATTTCATTTGAACTATGATTTTACTACCTCCAATACACACACGCACACACACACACACACTCCCACACAATTTTCCAAATAAGATAAATTAGTATTATGGCATCATGCATAAAGTAAATTTTAATGTATACTTATTAAATTATTGATGTATGAAAAGAGATTATAAAACTAATTTATGATATTATAAATTCTGACCTTCATATTCTTATTTTCTATTTTAATGGAGATATTCTATTCTATGGGGAAAGTGATTAAAAGCATGGATGCTGCACAAGTCTATCTGTATTAAAACCTGAGTTGTGCTACCTATCATAGGTAACATAGGTAACATAGTTACCTATGCTCTTGTTTCTTCATCTGTAAGTGGAGATATATAAGATGTTATTTTATCTTATTGTATTGTTAAAGAGATTAAAAGAATTAATATTTCTAAAGCATTTAGAACTGCAACTTAGTAGGTATCTCATAAGTGTGATTTATATAAAAGTAAATAAAAAGAGTATACATTTTAAATTCAGATATAAATACATTTAAATCTATTTTTTTCACTCAGCTCTGTTACCTAAGAATGATCAGTTAATCTTTCTGATCTTTTTATTTATAAAAGAATCCTATCTGTATGCTTCAATTTTCCCCAAAATATTAAATGATTTCTTTATTATAGAATTATGAGCTAGATAGTTTGGAACTTACATTGAATTTCGGGAAACATTTTCAGAACAGATAGCTTGAGAGTCTATGATAAAGATCATAGCTTTTTGGCTGCCTCATCAAGTACAGCAACAATGATTGGATGTTTTCCCTGTCAGAATATGAGCAAAATGGCTCCCCCTCATATCTGAATATCCTGGAAGCAGAAAAAGTACCGGCGGTTACTTTCAGGTCCCTGAAATTATGTTTTACTTTTGAAGAGGAAAATAACATCATTATTGGTCTGAAATTACTTCTACACTTATTACAAATAGAATGCCTGGCCAAAAAAAGAAAAAAAAAAAACCAACAACATTCAGGCTCATATAAAGGTAAGAGAACATGGAATAAAACTGGGGCGGTGGAGGGGGGAAGCTATCGAAATAGGTCCTTTGAGGAGCCATATGTTAAAATTAACAATTAGAACATTTAAAATATGCTTAATATGCATTAGCAAATTAAAGTTTGAATTGAAATATAAACAGTAGAAATGTAAAATGAACGAGTGAAAAGAAATAAATACAGTGAACAAGTGAAATTCCAAATTGGTTATATGACAAACAAGATTTTGAAGTCAAGAAAGATTTAAAATAAATTATATACAATTAAAAAGATAGAGAAAAGTAAGAGGTCAGAAGTTACCCAGAATTAAACATTAGAAGATATAGAAATAAAAATAAAGGAGTATACAAACAGAGAATATAATGACAAGGTGTAATGAATGTGTTAATGGGATCCTAGAAGGAAAAATGTGAGAAAATACATTAAAAAAAATTGAGCGGGGGAGCCTGGGTGGCTTAGTCATGGAGTGTCTGCCTTTGGCTCAGGTCATGATCGCAGGGTCCTGAGATTCAGCCCTGCATCAAGGCTTCCTGCTTGGTGGAGAGCCAACTTCTCCATCTCCCTCTGCTGCTCCCCCTGCTTGTGTTCTCTCTCTCTCTCGTTGTCCCTTTCTCTCTCAAATAAATAAGTAAATAAATAAATAAAATGTTGAAAAAAAAATTGAGCAAATAATACTGAGAACATTTCTAAACTAGTGGAAGATATGTTAGTGGAGTTCTCCAGGGAAGTAGAACCAAGAGGAAATAGGTGATAGATAGGTGACAGATGATAGATGATAGAGAGACAGATAGATAGATGATAGATAGATAGATAGATAATAGAAAAGGAATTGGTTCAAATGATTATGGAGACTGAGAAGTAAGCAAGCTGGAGATGTGAGAGAGCAGATGTAGAGTTCTGGTCTGACTGAAGGTCTGAGAAGCAAAAGAGCTGCTGGTGTCTCAGCTACTCATAGTCAGACAGGAAGAGTTCTTTCTTACTCAGGGTTTTAGTTCTACTTAGAATTGGATAAGGCCCGTATTAGGAGGGCAATCTGCTACTCAGCCTGTTGATTCAGATATCCATCTCATTGAGAAACACATTCACAGACACATCCAAAATAATGTTTGGCCAAATATTTGGGCATCCCATGACCCATTCAAGTTGACACATAAAATTAACCATTATAGACGTCAAGTCTCAGATTCAAGAAGCTTGACAAACTGAAGAATGATAACAAAAATTCAGAACTAGATACAGTTCAGTAAAGTTGCTAAAAATCAAAGACAAATAGAACATTATAAAAGCAACTAGACAAAAAAGACAGATTATACTCAAACAAATGGTAGTTGTAAACAGAAATGGTAGAAACTGGAAGACAATAGAATCATATCTTCAAAAGACTGCAAGGAAATAATTGCCAACCAGTAATTTTGATATTTGAAAAAATATTATTCAAGAATGACAATGGAAACTCTGAGAAGATGATGGTAGTGATATCATAGGTAGTGATATCATAGTGAATTGCCCTGTAAAACAGGGTAAACCATGTTAAAAAAAATAAAATTGACATGGTCTTTCTATAAGTCTAAATATATGACCTTTCTATTAATCTAAATATATGAAAAAACATCAACAGCTCTGTTGTGCATATGTTTTTTGTTGAATTAAAACCTGGATAATCCATAAATTTCTAGTTGATATATTTAGAAATCTCTGATAGATGATTGAGACTATCAGCAAAAGCTGGGAGGGAATTTGCTTCATTTAATTTGAGGGTGGGTACAGGGGTATCTTAGCTAAGAAATTCTGAGAGAATTGGAGCAGACTGGATGTCTAGAACCTGACATTTTCAAACTAGGGAAAAAAAAAAAGAAGAA
The DNA here is from genome assembly GCF_902655055.1 of Lutra lutra. Classification (NCBI taxonomy): domain Eukaryota; kingdom Metazoa; phylum Chordata; class Mammalia; order Carnivora; family Mustelidae; genus Lutra; species Lutra lutra. Next base: position 5,395,918 of record NC_062280.1, read on the forward strand.
GAATGAATGAATTTGGAGGGCATTATGCTAAGTAAAATAAGTCAAATAAAGAAACACTGCATGGTATCACTTACCTGTGGAAACTAAAACATTTTTTTTAAACTGATTTCATAGAAATTGAATAAAATGGTGATTGTCAGGGACTGGGTGCAGGGAAATAGATGGAGATCAAAGATGTAGGTACAAATTTTCAGTCATAAGAAGACTAAGTTCTGAGGATCCAATGTACAGCATGGTGACTATGGTTAATAGTATTGTATTGTATACTTGAAAATTGCTGAAAAGTAGATCTAAAGCATTCTCATCACACACACACACACACACACACACACACATGCACAGAGTAAATTATGTGAGTTGATAGATGTGTTAATTATCTTGATCCCACATTGTGTGTGTATGTGTATATATCTCAAATCATCACATTGTATACTTTAAATATATACTATTATATTTGTAAATTATTCCTCAATAAATTTGTGAAAAATGAATTAGAGATACATCATAGACCTAAATATAGAAACTAAAGGTACAAAAACTAAGACAGTATATTTATAATTTAGGATTTATAAAATATTTGTTGAGAGAACACATAAATCATTAAACATAAAAGGAAATACGGATTATTTGTACTTCATCAAAATTTAAAAAAAGTGATTATAAATTTATACCATTAAAAGATGGAAGACCATGGGGCACCTGGGTGACTCAGTGGGTTAAAGCCTCTGCCTTTAGCTCAGGTCATGATCCCAGGGTCCTGGGATCAAGCCCCACAGCGGGCTCTCTGCTCAGCAGGGAGCCTGCCTCCCCGCCTCTCTCTGTCTGCCTCTCTGCCTACTTCTGATCTCTATCAACTAAATAAATAAAAATCTAAAAAAAAAAAAAAAAAGATAAAAGACCAGGTATACATGGCTCAGTCCATTGAGTCCAACTGTTGGTCTCAATCTAGGTCTTGATCTTAGGGTCATGAGTTCAGGCCCCATGCTGGGATTCATTCTAGATGTAGAGCCTACTTAAAAAGAAAAGAAAAGAAAAGAACAGAACAAATCCCAGGTTGAGAGAAAATTGTCATCATATGGATGATTATAAAAGGTCTTGACTTTAGAGTATATGAAATGCACCTACAAATCTGTCATAAAGAAAAATATTCAATTTTTTTAAATGACTGAAAACTTGGACCATTCACAAAAGAAAAGACATAAATGGCTAATAAACTGTAGAAGGTGTTCAACATCATTACTTGTCAGAAGAATACAAATTAAAATTAACAAAAAATATGACTTTATACCCTCTAGAATGTCTAAGATTAAAAAGTGACATCAATAATTGTTGGCAAGAATGTAGATGGGCTGCAACTCTCATATTGTTAGAGGGACAGTAAAATGATACTGTCACTAAGAAAACATTTTTAGTTTTTTTTTTTTTTTAAAGATTTTATTTATTTATTTGACAGAGAGAGATCACAAGTAGACGGAGAGGCAGGCAGAGAGAGAGAGAGAGGGAAGCAGGCTCCCTGCTGAGCAGAGAGCCCGACGCGGGACTCAATCCCAGGACCCTGAGATCACGACCTGAGCCGAAGGCATCGGCTTAACCCACTGAGCCACCAGGCGCCCCACATTTTTAGTTTTTAATACAGGTAAATATTCATTGCATGACCCAGCATTCCTACTCACAGGTACTTGCCAAGAGGAAAAACAAACAAACAAAAGAGCATCTTTCCATGAAAAAACTTGCACCTGAATGTTCATAGCAACCTTAATTATATTGTCCCAAACTGAAACATGCCAAATATCCATCAATAGATGAAAAAGGTTAACAAATTGTGGTATATTTATAAAATAGAATTTTACTGAGCAGTAAAAAATAGAAAACTATTAGCATATACAACATGATAAATAATCTCATAAACACCATGGTGTTTAGTGAAAAAAGCCAGACACAAAAGAGAATGTATTGTAAAATTCCATCTGACATGCAAGTATAGGCTAAATTAATCTATGGTTACAGAAATCAGAAGAATGGTTGTCTGAGAGAGAGAGAGTTGGTGGTTGACAAAAATTAAAAACTTTCTTAGGTAATGCAAATATGCTGTACCTTAATTAAGCCAATAGTTTCAGTGATATATACCTGTATAAATATATATCATATCATACACTTAATAACAATTCATTTAATGTAAATTGTTCTTCCTTAATTAAAAGTCATTGTACTTAACCAAATTAATAACCTAAAGGAGAAAATCATATGATTACCTCAATGGTTAAAGAAAAAATATTTTAAATATATCAACTTAAAATAAACAATTATTAGTATACTAAGATTATAGTCACACTTTCATTGACTTAATGAAGAGGTTGGCAATAACGTAATGCTTAAAGTTTTGAAGAGTTTCCCATTGAACTCAAGAATGAGAAATTATCACCATTTTTATTTTATACTGCACCATAGTGTCTAGCCAGTATGGTCTCGCAAAGAAAAAATTTGAAGAGTAAAGAATAAACTCGATTGGGGACAATATGATGACGTATATAGAAAACTAAAAAAAGCTATTCCAAGCTAATGTCTTTATTGATAAGTCAGGTTAGCACACTGAGGAGCCCAATGTCAATATAAAAAGTTATTTTTATATTCTTGAGAGTCCTGGCTATGCTACTTATAAAATTTATTATGAAGTGATAGTCATTATGATATAATGGATTTGGCCAAGTTTAAAAAATAAACAAGAGGAAGAGAGGTTCCCTACTGGGGACAATTTTGATCCCCTAGAAGACATTTTGCAATACGTGGAAACACCTTGAATGTCTGAGGAAAAGGGAGTGTGAGAAGTAAGGATATAGTAGATAGAGGTCAAAGGTGTTGGTAAACATCCTAAAATTTACACATGATTTTCCCTGCATATGAAGAATTTTCTAGTCCAAAATGGCAATAGTACCATTATTGAGAAATGTGAAGTAAAGTATTCAAAAGGAGAACCATACATATTAGGATTACTAGCTAACAAAGATGGAAATGAATAACACTTAAAAAAGTACCTCTTCAGTAAGTAGTATTGGAACAATAGGAAATTCAAATCAATGACTTGACACTGACTCATACCTTATGCCCAAATTAAATCAAGATGTCTTGAAGAATTATGAAATAATAATAGAGATTTTAAAAAATAAACTATGAGGTAATCTTTATGAAGACTTTATATATAGGTTACAAATATCTTAATATAGATGAAAAGACAGTAAATATGGCTACATAAGAAATTTTTGTTCATTCATATGATGTGATTTATTGAAAAGTATATTGACGCAACCACTCTAGGGGAAAAAGAAGAACGGCAATGCTGGGGGCAGAGGTACATCAACTGCAGATGTTCCAGTATAAAAGCATGCTTGGTAGATGTGATGATCAGTAAAAATGTTTGATGAAGCAGATGTATGAAGCCAATAGTAGGGGGAAAAGAAAATGAAATTAGAAAATATACAGTGAGCAGATCAAGGAAGCCAATTTTAGGCTTTTGTAAGGATTTTATTCTGAAAGGGGGTGCTGAAACTTTACCATTGGATTTGGCACCCCCTAAGTCATGGAAGTGTTAGAGATGTCTTAGCACAGTGGTGGTAGGAGTGGTGGTAGGAGGAGTCTACCTATGTTGGGGAGGGGAGACTAGGGTTGTTGCAAAAACCTCTTTGGAAATTCAAAAAGGAATGTAAGAAACTAGGACAGTGACTATAGATGACTCTTCTAAGAATGTTTCATATAAGAGACGTAGATAAATAAGGTCCTAGTTTAAGCTGGGAGGGGAAGGATTTTTTTTTTTTTTTTTCGTTTTTTAATGGGGAAATAATAGGCCAGTCAGCATAGCTTTGGTCTTCTCTGTCCACATTCAGGGGCAAATGTAAATAAGTTGGGGAAATAAGGTTAGAATTAATAACAAGTTTCTTTTAGCCAACTACTTAAAATAAACAAAGAAAGGTGTAGTATTTTAGGTTATATATAAAACAACTGAACAGTCTTTAAGGACATTGAAAAAGCAGTTAATGGACTATGGGTTCTGATGAGGCCAAGATATTCTTCCTATTGGAGGTATGGATGGTATTGACTGAAAAAAAAATGTGGTTTGAAATGCTTGAAATTGAGATTTCATTGGTGTCATAGTTACTAGTAACATCAAAATGTTTCATATTACAATAGAGAATGGATGTAAGAGACATGTGTGAAGAAAAGATCATTGCAAGAGGGGAACGATTACCCTCTATCATTTCATGATAGGGTCATTTATGAGAATATTGACATGATTAAAACTGATGGCAGTAGTAGTCTGAGGTGGTAACAATGAATCAGGAACTGAAATCTGCCAGAAGCTCAAAGTGGATCACAGACAGAGTAAAACTCAACAGTATAAAACTCCTGGAAGATAACATGTGAGAAAACTAGATGACATTGGGTGTGACGATGACTTTTTAGATACACCAAAGGCATGATCCATGAAAGAAATAATTAATGAGCTGGACTTCATTAAAATTAAAAACTTCTGCCCTATAAAAAACACTGTAAAGAAAATGAGAGGCCAAGCACAGATTGAGAGAAAATATTTGTGAAAGACACATCTGATAAAAGGCTGTATTTCAAAATATACAGAGAATATTTAAAATTCAGTAAACTAAGAATAGAGGAGCATCTCTCAACTTGAAAAAGACTTATTCACATATACTCTTGTTTTCACAATATTAAACACTATGCAATTATTTTTCAAAAGTACGACTTTAGTGGTGAAATTAAAATGCTGGGAATGGTTACTATTTACTACTTCTATCTTATGTGAATTAAACCATAAAGGAATCATAACACAAATGATATAACACAAATCCTGAAGCTAAAGAAAGCATGAATAAGAGATATAGAAATCACTTAGATGGTTAAGATGATTAAGGTTCGCACCCTTTGTATGTATTACAAACTCTGTCTAGTGACCTATGTTTGAGTACACAGTAATGTAATGAATCAATCAGATCTTACGTTTCAGCTCAGCTGGTGGAAGGATAATAATAAAATTTGTGGAACAGAATAGTTCTATTGATCTCTCCTAAATCTAATCTCCCTTGTAGTACCAACCAATCTCTAGATTTCTACCCCTGCAGGACTCTTGCCCAAAAGCAATGACAGCTGGGGTTGCTATTATGTCGAAAATGCTCTCATTAAGCCCTGCCATCCATTATCTGAATACACTCATCAAAAACATGACAGTAAGCACTTCTAATGAGTTTGAACCATTCTGTAAGAATAACATCATAGGGGCCAAGGACAGCCTGGCCCAAAATGTGCCACTTTGGTATATTGATTATTTTAAATGAAAGTTACTTAAGAGAGAACCTGAGCAGGAAGGACACTCAGACCCTCCTCTGTCCCACTGGAAGTAGGAAATAAATCTCCCATGTGAAAGTTACCCTCCCTATACCTGGAGGTAAAAAGACATCCTTACCACTAGAGATGGGAAATGGAAAGTCCAGAAGGCTGTGGAAATAGCCCTCATTACTTTTTACTAATTTATTATCCTGGCTCAAATTCTGTTTAGAATTCTTTACTAATTGAAGCTTCCAAATTTAGTTTATGGTGAGTTGTTGTTGTTTTGTCCTGTAAGTTCCTCACAGGTTTGTTATCTTTTTTTTTTTTTTAACAAAGTATAAAAACTGCCTGCCTTGATAATTTCTTTAGGTCTCAATCTTATTATTTATTGGGTCTCCATGTACACATAATAAAACTTTTTTTCTCCTCTTAATCTGTCTCATGTAAATTTTATCCTTTGTCCATCCAGAAGACCTTGAGGGTAGAGAATACTTTTTCTTTCTCTTCAATGTAAATGAATACACATGCAAACACACAGACATACAAATGCATATATATTTCCTAGTCTACATTTATTAAAAGGAAAAGAGATTGGAGGCTGAATTAGGTAAGAAAAAAAGTCTTAATTCTCCCTTTCTCTATCAATCAAATTAGAATAGCAGGAGTCAGAACTTAGAAATGCAGGTGATTTCTTTCTCTCTAGTTAAAAACAAAACAAAACAAAACAAAACAAAACAAAAGCTGTATTCAAGTCATTGATTGTCATTTTTAAAAGGAAGTAGAAGCTCATTTCAGTGACAGTATGACCTTCAATAATGTCCAAACTCCTGCTGCCTGTAAAATGGCTTTTATGTTTCAGGGAGATTTTTTCTTTCTTTAGCTGAGATTTAAAAATGCTAGAGGTGAGGTCAGGTGTCTTGTGGAAAGATAGATTCAGAGAAGACAGATCCATGTAGGAATAATAATTTCAGATAGTAATTTGGTAAATAAAAACTAAATAATGGGCGCCTGGGTGGCTCAGTGGGTTAAGCCGCTGCCTTCGGCTCAGGTCATGATCTCAGGGTCCTGGGATCGAGTCCCGCATCAGGCTCTCTGCTCAGCAGGGAGCCTGCTTCCCTTCCTCTCTCTCTGCCTGCCTCTCTGCCTACTTGTGATCTCTGTCTGTCAAATAAATAAATAAAATCTTAAAAAAAAAAAAGATTAAAAAAAAAAACAATAAATTATTTGTTTGTTAAATTAGTATAGAAATATAGTTTCTATATTGTTTTTAATAAAAGGAACAAGTAATCTGAATTGGTGAAAGTAAAGCTGGTTACTTAATTATATATGTATATATCATTTATAATAAATATGGATAAAATTGATAATGTGGTATATTCTCTGTTGATGATCACCTACCATTTTAATGAGAAAAATTCCAATACTTGGGTGGAATGTGATATGAAGAATCTTAGTTAAATATATTAGTATTGCTGAAATCTTTGAAAATATAAAAAATATTTAAAAACATTTCCTTACCACTTTTGCCTAGCTATAAAATGTGCAATAAATATATTGAAAGGGGCTAATGACATTCAGGCACTTAACATCATCATTTTCAAGACATTTATGCACTATAGTCAGATAATTACTATTAATTAGTATGTTAGGGTAGCAGAATTATCAAGGTTAGCAATATGTTGAATGCATGGCATTCATCCAGAGATCAATGGGGCTGACATTTTCTTTGCTCTTTTTTGTTAACATTGGATAAAGAAATTCTCTTGGTCTTTATTAACTCAAAATGTGACTTTGCTTACAATTTCCACTAGTTTCTGTTTTTACTATTTATATTTGGATCTTTTACATATTATTCTTTCCTACACATTAAGGAAGTTTAACATATTATGAAAGTTTTTCTTTACTCTTAAATAATGAATTTTTTTCAAATAACTTCTTGTAAGATAATCATTATTAAAATCACAAAGGCTTTCTAAGGATATGAGCATTACTTTGATGCTGTATCTCAAATGTAAAGGCAGCTTGGCTTATGTGGGAAAGGTAGAATGAAATAAATAGGTCTATCAAGAGACAGCAATGGATAATAAAGATGAGGAAAGATATATGCCAATAATATTAAACTGTTAAATAAGGAAATTAAAATCTTAGGCAGTCTGACTGTTACATATTCTTTTTAACATATAATGCTAGTTAGATCATTTGAAAGTAGATAAGTAATAGAAATGAAAAAACTCTTATGGGCCCTGACTTATAGTTACATGGGTAGAATATTGCTCTAAGAAAAGGAAAGTAAATATGAATGTGTCTATTATAAGATATTCGAAGACATTTACTTTCTTAAAAAAGAACAATATGAAGTCCCTAAAGGCAGTATTAACAATTGCTAGATATTATCTGCCATCTCAGCTTTAATATTAAACATTAGAATTTCTCTGGAAAACTTCATTTCATTTAATTCTGGTTCACACTGAACCATGTACCTTACCCCATTCCACACACACACACACACACACACACACACACACTTACACACACTTTTCAGAACTAATAGACTAGGATTTTGAGATACAGTTTGTGCATGTCGCTCAATACCCAAGAGCAATTCTTTATTCCAATGTTAAAAGACTCATTTTAGACCAACATTAGTGTTACTACTGTATTCTCTAAAATGTCACATGTGTTCTGCTTTAGGATTATTCTAATAGATCTTTCTTCCTCACTACATATTCATAGCCATTGACACCAATATAAATGTGGTGTCTAACAGCATGACACTAAACCCAAGAAATCATTACTTGTACCATCTTTCATTCATTCACTCATTCATTCAATCAATGGATGATGTATATTTTTATGATTCACTTCACCCTAGGTCATTAAGGTTAACTATAATTTAAAAAATAAGTGATTTTACTCTATTAATCCAAATCTAATCCAAATAGCTACATAGCTATTAGATTCAAATTATTCTTTTGGGATCTATGTCCATTTGTCTAGAAGAGCACTCTCTCTCTCTCTCTCTCTATTCCCCTGGCCTTGCAACACCTGTGGATCCTTTCCCACCCACCCTTAAAACATGTGTTAGGAACCCACTTCACTAAACAAAGAACTCCCCAGACTGAAGCCCAGATATCTGTATATTTTTTTAAAATCCAAAATATTTGTCTTCTCCTTTAATCCAAAAATGCTTATTTTATTCTTGCCAAAACGTAATTTATTTTTGCTACAATGGTAAAAAGACAAGGGAAAAGGGAGAATTTATAAAGTAAGGTTCCCAAGAGAATTCCCCCAATCTCCAGCTCCATAGATTACAAATCTTAACAATTTGTCATGCATCTTCCAAGACTGTTCTACACATTTACAGAGTAAAAGGTAGATTTGCATATCTCAACATACACATGCATATATGGGTACACATAAAAATATACACATATAATTGCATATTTATATATATTTATATATTTATTCATACAGACTTTTAAAAACATATTGGATTATTATATATATTATTATTATATAGATATAATATATATAAATATATTTTCTTTTTCTCCCCAATATCTTCATCTCTTTCTTTTCTTATAAAAGTAAAAATATATTTAAGTCCCCTGCACTCAGGGAGTAAATTAATAAATAACAATCTTCCTATCTGCTTTTAGATACCAGTTTATATCTTCCCCTCCTCAGCTGAGATCCTTGAAAGGCTGCAAATTCCTGGTCTTCAACACCCCCAGGACCAGTCACTTTTTTCTCATTGCAATATGCCTTGATAACATCACTCTACAGAAATTCCTCTAAAAAGACACTGATAATCTCTTCATGGATAAATCTAATAAACACTTTGTTTTTCTTTACCTTGGTATAAATCTAAACTTTATTGCCTAATGGGTGGCTTATTCTGCTGAACTTTTGTTTTGTTTTGCTTTCTTATCTTTCTTGACATTTCCCCCCCACTAATATTCATTCTTAAACTTTTTCTTGAATTTCTTATTTTGCTCCAATAACCTTTAGTGTCTTCCATAAATCTTAGCACTTTTCTTCTTTAGATATACTGTCTTTGGATGATCTTATCCCCTCTCAGAGGTTACACTATCATTTTGCTAATTGACCCAAACCTAAACTTTTATGGCCTGGCTTATTCTGGAGTTAAAGATGATGCATCCAACTGTCCATTAGTCATATGTCTTAGGGATTCTTCAAATCTGCCTACCTCATACCAAGTTCGCCATCTCTCTCTCTCTGCCCCTACTACACCCTCCTCAACCCTGTGCTTTTCTTTGTATTTCATATCATTGTCAGTTAATAGCATTACTAATTAGTTAGAAACCTAGAAGTTATCCCAAACTCTTATATTTTCCAATAAAGTACTAGTTCCTGACAATTTTGCTTCCTACATATTTTTTTCAAATATTTTATTTCTTTTTATTACCATCAAAACAAACTTTGAGTTTTGAGGGGAAAAAAAGAGGCCACTTCTAACTACATGCAAAGTGTCTGTAATAGTTTAATTCTATAATGAAATAAGGCCTTGTGGGATTAAAAAAAAAATGCGAAGGTAGTCTTAAAATGTTGAGGGGTCCGGTCTGACAAGGGAGTGAATATAGGCAGGAGAGAAGTACCAGTTATCATTGATAAGGTTTTTTTTTTTTTAAGATTTTATTTATTTATTTGACAGACAGAGATCACAAGTAGGCAGAGAGACAGGCAGAGAGAGAGGGGGAATCAGGCTCCCCGCTGAGCAGAGAGCCCCATGTGGGACTCGATCCCAGGACTCTGAGATCATGACCTGAGCTGAAGGCACAGGCTTTAACCCACTGAGCCACCCAGGTGCCCTGATAAGGTGGTTTGAGACCAAACAGGCTTATGAATGAATGCCAAGCTATGGAATTGGAATTTTATTAAAATATGCTAGTCATTGAAGGATTATTAGTAGAAGTATGGATTAGAACCATGTTTTAAGGTTATTAATCTGGCCACATGCATTGCTTAAATTGGAGGACCAAAAAAAAAAAAATTGGAGGTGGGAAAATCAGGTAGGAGAATTTTGAATAACAAATCAAGTAATAAAGTGATGAATTCGATGTTAAATAGAATCACAAGAAAAGTAATATACTGAATGAAGTATTTTATAATGGTTCTAATTTAAAATGAAGAAGACTTTACCAAGAATAAAGTGCCAATTCCTTTCATTAATTATTTAGACATTTTTTCTCATTATGTAGAATTGATTTAAAATAAGGAAGGATTAAGTAAAAGAGTAAAATTTATATCTTTTAAAATCATCGCTTCAATCATTTTGCTGAATTCTTTATTTGACAAAGGTATATGAAAGAAAACAGAGAAATTTCAGGTGCATTAGGAAAGCAGATGGAAGTGTCAGTTACCTGCATGTACCATTACATTCTCACCTAGAGTGGACAATGAACAAACTGACATCAATCACCTTTGTTTGTCTTGTAAGATACACACCCAAGGTGTCCAAGCAAATTGGCTTCATTGCTGTAAGTGCTGTTTAATAAAATTGTTATTTCACTTGCCATCCCTGCTGTGTTCTGACAGTAAATGTTGCTCTCCACTTGGTAAAATCAATGACATTAAAAAGATTAGCAAGTGTTTTAGGGAATGGACACAAATCTTATGAGTGAATTCAGGAATGCATTTTAACACCAATTTGTCATTTTGCTCATTTAAGTTTTTCTTCTTGATCTTCTTTTAATTAAAAGGCCAGAGTGTAATAGCTTGAATATGGAGAGGTTTCCAAAATATAACACTTTGGTAAGGGCATTTTATAGACTTTCTAATTTACAATCACCCTTCCTCATACTTTAGCTTTAGAAAATTGTTGTTCAAAAAAACCTCAGGAAACAGTTTTGGGGCTGAAATATTTTGCAGCAGATTATCTCTATAAAAATGTCTCCACATTAGATTTTGGAGTATCTAGAGTAATAATTAAGCCTGGCATTTTGCATTTCTGTGACTGTTGATTGTAAGGACATATTTTACATTTTTATATTTTAGCCAGAGGCTTCCATTGAGGTTAAACAATAACCTTGTTGTTTAACCCTTAAACTGTCCCTGCTCCCCTTCCCCTAGGGGACTTACTTAAAAACAAGTCCCAGAAACCAGCACCAGGTAACAAAGCCCAGATACAAGGGTGGGTCAGGCCAAGTGGAGACATCCGATCAGTGGGGGGTATGCATTCTGTCTCCCTAGTTACCAAGGAGTATGGGCCCCGCCCTTTGGCACCTTTTGGGCGCCAATTCTGACCAAGGTGATAGGCTGGTTCAAATGTCTACTAGGGTAAATTGTAATTCAATTGGTCACCTAGCATGACTGTGCAGCTTTCTCTGTGTGTTACAATCTCATTGGCCACCTGTGCGTGGCCAGGCCCAACCACATGGCCTTTGCCCTTAAAAGCTAGTCTGGGAAACAGAGAAAGGTCGCCCTCTCTGTAAGAGGTGCAGCCCCGGCCAGTCAGTTTGATTCTTGATACTTGGCACAAAATAAAGCTTTGCTTGACCTTCACTTTATATCAGTCTTGCTCCTTTAATCATGGACCCATTATTGGGGCATAACATTGATAGATAATTTTTTCATCCTTTATGTAATTTGTTGTTTCTCTGAGAGATATAAGTCTTAAAAGTGGGATAGTTCCCTCTTATATCCTTCATCATAATTCTATAACCATTATGGACATCCGGAATTGAACACAACACTTATGTCCAGAAATGGAAAAAGAAAAGCATACTGATGTCTTTAATTACATGAAATATCTAGCAAGAAAAGCATACTACTCCAAATTAGATCATCAGAATTCAATTCAGATTCTTCCATTTACTGGTTATGTTATCTCAGCAGGTGGTCTAATGTCTCTGAATCTTATTTTCCTCATGTATAAAATATTCATAGAATTTGGGAATTAAATAGTGCATAGCACATCAGCTGGCCTACTTCAAACATGTGATTCAAAAGTTTAGTGCATAGCAAATATAGTTCATATTCACTTAATCATTCTTTAGGTCACTAATAACCAAGGAATTTAGCAAAAATCATATATTTTTATTGATTTCACAAATATCAATTGACTTTCTACTGTGCTTCATGTACTTTTCTAGGCACTAAGGATAAAAAAGTAAACAAAATTCCTAGCTTTTGTGGAGCTTCTGTTCTGATAAATATAAACCAACAGTAAGGTAATAAACTAATAAATATATACTATTTCAGAAGAAAGGTTGAATAAGTTTAGGAGATAGAAGGACACAAACCAGAGACAGGTAATGTTTTAGATAGAGTTAAAGGAAAGAAACATAGATTTGCAACAATTAAAGCAAATTCCTGAGTGAAGCAAGAATTGAGATTTTGGAATTCATTCCCCAACAAAGGAAATAAGCATAACTATAGCCCTGAGGTGGGAAAAGCCTTAGCATTCTCATCCCCAACAGAATTTTATTAGGTACTACATTAAGGTGTTAATTAAAAGGTAAGTATATATGATTTTGAGGTCAGAAAAACATTAAGAATGTAATCATGTAGAAATTTGCTATAAAAGGGGCTGAAACACAGGAAGAAAAGTCTATATATATATTATATTATATATATATATGATATATATATGTATATATATATATGGTATATAAATATATACCATATATTTAAGTGATAAGTAAAGTGCATTTGATTACATTTAAGAACTTAAATAATGAAACACTATAGAATCTTAGATATGATGTTGAAAGAATTATTAAACTTGAAACTAATTATACAATTATTAAATGTGTATTTAAAATCCATCCGCTTTGCAGTTCAACTTTTTTACTCACTGTCTTCCTTACTGATATTTGGAATACTGACCTCCTCTTTTTGCTGCATTTTCCTTTATTGATACCACTTTATTGATATTCACTGATACCAAGCTTTTTGCGTATTGGAAATTTTTAGCAACCCTGTATCAAGTTTATCAGTGCCATTTTCCAACAGCATTTTCGTACTTTGTGTCTGTTTCACATTTTGGTAATCCTTACTGTTATGCCCCAATAATGGGTCTGTGATTAAAGGAGCAAGACTGATATAAAGTGAAGGTCAAGCAAAGCTTTATTTTGTGCCAAGCATCAAGAATCTAACCGAATGTTTGAGGACGCACGTCTTACAAGAGAGGACGACCCCTCTCTGTTTCACAGTCTAGTTTTTAAGGGCAAAGGCCTTGCAGTCGGGCCTGGCCACGCACAGGTGAGCAATGAGATAGTAACACACACAGGAAACTCCACAGTGATGCTAAGTGACCAACTGAGTTACAATTTACCCTAGTAGACATTTGACCCAGCCTATCACCTTGTTTGGGATTGGCGCCGGAAAGACTCCCAAAGGGCGGGGCCCATACTCCTTGGTAACTAGGGAGACAGTATGCATCCCCCCCTGATCGGATGTCTCCACCTGGCCTGACCCACCCTTGTATCTGGGCTTTGTTACCTGGAGCCGGTTTCTGGGACTTGTTTTTAAGTGAATCCCCTGGGGGACAGGGAGCAGGGACAGTTTAACTTTAATGAACGCCTCTTGCTAAGTCCGTACACTTAAAATATTTTAAGCTTTATTATTATTGTGATAGTGATCTGAAATGTACCATTTTAATTGTTTTGGGTGCCATGAGCTATGCGCATGTAAGAGGGCAAACTTAATTGATAGATGTTTTGAGTTTTCTCTTTGTACTGTTTTGTGTGGTCCTTCCCCCATTTCCTTCCTTTCTTCAGGCTTAACTATTTTCTAAGACAGAACAATATCGAAATGAGGCCAGTTAATAACCCTACAATGGCCTTTAAGTGTTCAAGGTAAAGAAGAATTGTATATCTTTTACATATCTAAAAATGATTAAACTTAATGAGGAAGGCATGTTGAAAGCAGAGATGGGCCAAAAGGTAGGCCTCTTGCACCAGTTAGACAACTTGTAAGTGCAAAGAAAAAAGAAATTCTTGAAGAAAATTCAAAGTGCTACTCCAGTGACCACATGAATAAGAAAATGAAACAGCCTCTTTGCTTAATATGGAGAGAGTTTTAGTGGTCTGGATAGAAGATTAAATCAGAGACTAATCCAGAGCAAAGCCCTAACTCTCTTCAATTCTGTGAAGACTGAGAGAGGAGAAGAAGCTGCAGAAGAAAAGTTTGAAGCTAGCAGAGGCTGGTTCATGGGATTTAAGGAAAGAAGCCATCTTCATAGCATTAAGTACAAGATGAAACAGCAAACGCTGATGTAGAAGCTGAAACAAATTATCCAGAAGATCCAGCTAAGATAATTAATGAAAGTGGCTGCACAAAACAACAGATTTTCAGTGTAGATAAAATAGCCTTCTATTGGAAGAAGATACCATCTAGCTAGAAAGAGAAATCAATGTCTGGCTTCAAAGTTTCAGAGGAGAGGCTGACTCTCTTATTAGGGGCTAAGACGGTTGATGACTTTAATTTAAAGCCAGTGCTTATTGGCAATTCTGTGCTCTTAGGAATTATGCTAAACCTGTTCTGCCTGTGCTCTACAAATGGAAAAACAAAGCCTGGGTGACAACACATCCATTTTGGTTTACTGAATATTTTAAACCCACTATTGAGACTTATTGCTCAGAAAAAAAAATCCTTTCAAAATATTAGTTTTTATTGACAATGTACTTAGTCACCCAAGTGCTTTTGATAAAAGCATACAACGAGATTAATGTTTTCTGGCCTGCTAACACAATATCCATTTTGCAGCCCATGGATCAAGGAGTAATTTTGAATTCCAAGTCTTATAATTTAAGAAATATATTTTGTAAAGGGATAACTGTCATAGATAGTAACTTCTTCTGATGGATTTGGGCAAGATAAATGGAAAACTTTCTGTAAAGGATTTCACCATTCTAGATGTCATTGATTTATTTATGACTCCTGGGAAGAGGTAAAAATATCAAAATTAACAGGAATTTGGAAGGTGATTCCAACTCTCGTGGATGACTTTGAGGGGTTACTTCCATGTAGGAAGTAACTGCAGATGTGGTGAAAACAGCAAAAGAACTAGAGTTAGAGGTAGAGCCTGAAGATGTCATTGAATTGCTGTAATTTCATGATAAAACTTGAATGGACGAGGAGTTGCTTCTTATAGATGAACAGAGAAAATTGTTTATTGAAATGGAATATACTCTTGGTAAAGATACTAAGATTGTTAAAATGACAACAAAGAATTTAGAATTTTACATAAAACTGGTTGATAAAGTTGAAGCAGGATTTGACAGGATTGACTTCAATTTTGAAAGATGTTCTACTGGGGCACCTGGGTGGCTCAGTGGGTTAAAGCCTCTGCCTGGGGCTCAGGTCATGATCCCAGGGTCCGGGGATCAAGCCCCGCATCGGGCTCTCTGCTCAGCAGGGAGCCTTCTTCCCTTTCTCTCTCTCTGCCTGCCTCTCTGCCTACTTCTGATCTCTGTCTGTCAAATAAATAAATAAAATCTTTAAAAAAAAAAGAAAGAAAGAAATTGCCATAGGCACTCCAAACTTTAGCAATCATCACTCCAGTCTGCCAGCAGCCTTCAGCATTGAGTCAAGGCCTTCCACCAGCAAAAAGATTATAGTTTGTGGAAACCTTACATAATGGTTAAGATTTTTTAGTTAAAAAAAAAAAGTATTTTTCAATTAAGATATATGCATTGTTTTTAGTATACTTTACTTTGACATGCACTAGGAAACCAGAAAACCCATTTGACTGGCTTTATTGTGATATTGCAGTGATCTGAAATGGAACCTGCAATATCTCTGACATATGCTTCTATTTACCTTTTTTTTTTCTTTTAGTTATTGTTAGATTTTTTGTTTTGTTTTGTTTTTAAGTAGTGGAGATGTAATGACCTAGAAGATGAATTTGAAAAAACAATAACAACAACATATGTACATATATAATTTGTTAGAAGTAAACAATACCTTCTCAGATTCCCAAATTTTAAAAGCTGTTTCAATGTGTGTGTGTGTGTGTATGAAGATTCTTTCTTAGAGAATTTATTACTTCTGATCACATTTTCCCTAATTTGCAGATGTTTATGTAATGTAGACAAAACACTTAGAATTAGGTCCTACTCAGTTAATACACAGCTGTGTGCTTAAAATCTTTATTTTTTCTTTATGTCTTTTTTTAAATATAAGATCTCCATCTGGTTTTGAAAACACATTAATCACAATTTTTGACTCTATAGGAATTAGGAATATAGAAATAGTGCTTGCATTTTTGTTTTTTTCAAATCTATATTGTAGTCTATGTACCTTCCAAATTTGAGGTTTTATAGGAGACACTCATAATCTATTTTAGGAAGATATAGTAAATTTGTAGGAAGAGCTCTGGTCTTAAAATCAGGGATTGATTTGTATTCTCATGGTTGATGTTAACTAACTTGGTCATCTTGGGCAAGTAATAGCTTTCTGGATTTTAGTTTTCCCATCTAAAATATGAAGTTGATTGAAATGGTTTGTAGAATGTTTCTATATCCTAACCATATTGATTGTATAATATTTAAAAAATACTCCTAGTTCTTAGATGTTGTATGGAATTCCATTGTTTCAACCACTACTTATTTCAAATATTTTCAGAAACCCAAACATAGTATTGAATATAATTTATAGTTTGGCATTTTCAGTTTCATATTAAAAAAAAAAGTGAATGGTTTAAGCTTTTCCAACCTATTGACTCACAAATGGAAATTTAGTGTCCCCATATCTTATAATCTATTTTATTAGTTTTAACTCTTTCATTTTTAGTTGTTATATTTTTTCTATACATTTATTTTTCCCTACTAGATTGTAAACTTTATAAATATAAAGAACATATCATTTTGTTATGTTCTGTGATTTTTAGCACAATGTGCAAAGCAGTCAAATATAAGTATATTGACAGATGCTTTCTTAATCATGGACTATGGATATCAAGAATGATTCTTAAATTAGCCTTCCTAGGATGTTGATTTATTATTGTCATCAAGTAAAAGGGCCATATATAGAAATCTAACCACAAAAACTAGTGAGAGATTTCCTTAGGATATCTTACATTTAAATTCAAATGTGTCCTTTTAAATTAAGGGGAAATAAGTCATGGCATGTAAATGTTTGATCTCACCATTATTTCCATAGCAACTTGATTTAATGTAAATATCATTGTGCAATACAACTGGATTAAATAAAATAAAAATGGTATTGGAGAGAGAAAAAGGACTTTTATCTAAAACTTATTCTGAAATCTCCTCTTTCATGTTTCCTTCAGAGTAAAAGTACCATTTGAAAGGTGATATGGCATGAGAATACATGTCCTTTGTTAGAGTAAGATTAATTTTACTCATTTAATTGTTTGTTTTTCTGTCACATTCCATTTAAACTCTATAGTAAAAGGAAACAAAATTCTCTGTTTTTCTAATATACATTGTTTTAGAAAATCTGTACTAGAAGCAGAAGATAAATTCATATTAATCTTGACGTTTACATTTTAAATCTTTAAGAAATAAATTTGCAAAAATTATTAAAACTAAGAAGGAAGTAACTCTGTTCCTTTTTTTTTAATACCCATAACTGTTTGGAAGTTTAAACTCATTTTACTTATTGTTTTCTGCATTGCCATTGCAGTAAATACTTCAGAGACTTTAGGATACGCTTTTGACCACTTTCAATTTATGAAGCCAGAAACAACTTTAAAAATTTTTTTTTTTTAGATTTTACTTATTTATTTGACAGACATCACAAGTAGGCAGAGAGGCAGGCAGAGAGAGAGAGGGGGAAGCAGGCTCCCCGCTAAGCAGGGAACCCATTGAGGAACTCCATCCAGGACACTGGGATCATGACCCCAGCCGAAGGCAGAGGCTTTAACCCACTGAGCCACCCAGGTGTCCCAGAAACAGCTTTTAGTATACATTCAAACTACTATGGATAATTTAACATAAACAATAAAGCAAAAAGTTAAAATTTAATCATTCTTTTTATACAAATGGGATAGAGAATCTCTTGCAGATTATTTTTAGTGGAGCATTAGTCAGATGCATTCACATGGTTTAAACAAGTATCAGAAATAAGTATGCATATTCTTTTCCTGGTACATAAAACTGATCCATCCTGTGGTTTAAAGTTTAGCATACATGAATTACTCATCTTTTGAACTGGTTGAGTGTCTGTTGTAATGTGTGTTGATCTTCTTAGTACATGATTTTATTTAAAGGTTATTCATAGTAACTATTAATAGTACTAATACATTGCCTTAAATTAGATGGATAATCAAAAAAGGTTGATTTAACATACACTAATTACATTTTTATATTTGGGATGCTATTGTTGTTTAATTATTAATTTAGCTGATCATTCTATAAATCAAGTGAATGTATAAATAAGTCATAAATTATGTACTACAAATAACATGATTAAAAAACACTTTGAAAAAGTGATTATAAATAAAATTAAGACTAGAATAAAAGTACAGTTAGATGTAGTAATGTGAAAGCCCATTTCACTGTTTAATAAATACTTTGTAAATCTTATTATCAGAATACAGAATAGTTTGAAAGTTAATTGAATTAGCAAAACTGTCCAACTTGATAAGTATGCTTTCTAATATATTTATCTCCTGTTCTTTCCCAGTTCCTCCAACCTCCCACTTTTTCTACCATAATTTATTAGTGGCAGAGTATGCAACAATGAACTAAGAATAGAGAAAAAAATGAGATATATAGAATATGTGAGTCCCTGGAAGTTATGTGAATACTTTTGGGGGTATTTTAACTCATTCCATTAAGATTTTATCCTCCGAGTTATCCTCCAAAATATAGCTACTTGGTCTTATAATTTTCTTCACAAAAATGATAATATAAATACTTTTTCAGAGAGTAATTATAGGAATTAGATAATTCATGAGAAACTCTAGAAATTGTTCTTTGTTATTTTTCTTTTATTTATTAATGCTTCTTATTAAGTCTTCTGGCATCTCCCTTCTCTCAACCTCCAAATTTTGTCCATTAATATTTTGACTTTCAGTGCATGTCTTAGTGTAAATAGCCTGAAGTGGTTGCTATTTCCAAAGCAGCAACCATATGAATTATTGTGACTTAGAGAAATTTCTTATAGTTGGGGCATTTATTTCAATAAATAACTATGTAATGCTTTGAGAAGTAAATGTGTAAAAAACCCAAAATTCTGATATGGCATAACTAAAATATCCAACAATTTTAAAAAATTGAGTTAATAAAAGTTATTTAAGTTTATTAAGTTAGGACAAACTTTATTATTTATTTATTTATTTATTTATTTATTTATTTATTTATTAAGTTAAGACAAACTTAAAAATCAATTTGTTTTAATAAACTAACTTTTGGAGATAATAATTTTTGTTTTGTATTTCAAAAGTTTTGAGTTTAGAAATCACTTGTGTGTTAAGCCTTCTTATGTTCGTATTTTCCCATTTACTTTCATTTATTTATTTTTAATTTTAATTCCAGAATTATTAAGATACAGTGTGATATTAGTTCCAGGTGTAAAATATGGTGATTCAACAATTTTATACATTACTCTGTCCTCATAATGGTGTACTCTTAATTACCCTCACCTGTTTCATTCATTCACACACTCACCTTCCTGCTGGTTTGTTCTCTATTTTAGGAGTCTGTTTTGTTGTTATTGTTGTTTATCTCTTTTTCCTTTGCTTCTTTGCTTCTTAAATTCTAAATGAGTGAATTCTAAATTCTAAATGAGTGAAATCATATGGTATTTGTCTATCTCTGACTTATTTCACTTAGAATTATACCTTTTACATCCATCCAAGTTATTGCACATGACAAGGTTTCTTTCTTCTTCTTTTTTTTTTTATGGCTGAGTAATATCCCATTGTATATATATACACCTCACTTTCTTTATCCATTCATCTATTGACGGATACTTGGGTTGCTTCCATAATTTGGCTATTGTATATAATGCTGCAATAAACATAGGGTTACAGATATATTTTTGAATTTTTTTTTCTATTCATTGGGTAGATATCCAGTAGTGGAATTATAGGATCATGTGGTAATTCTGGGGTTTTTTTTGAGGAAATTCTAATTTTTTGAGGAAACTCCATAATGTTTTCCAAGGGCTGAACTGGCTTGCTTTCCCACCAAAGGTGTATGAGAGTTCCTTTTTCTCCACATCTTTGTCAACACCTATTTTTCCTTATATTTTTTATTTTGGCCATTCTGACAGATGTGAAGTGATATTATGGTTTTGATTTGAAGTTCCCTGTTGATGAATGATAGTTGAGCATCTTTTCATGTGTCTGTTGACCATCTATATTTCTTTTTTGGAGAAATGTCTGTTTGTTGCTTTTGCCCATTTTTAAATTGGATTTTTTTTTTCTTTCTGGTGTTGAGTTGTATCACTTCCTTACATAGTTTGGATACTAACCCTTTAGCAGATATGTCATTTGCAGGTATCTTCTCTCATTCCATAGGTTGTATTTTAGCTTTGATTGTTTCCTTTGCTGTGCAGAAGCTTTTCATTTTGATGTAATCCCAATACTTTATTTTTGCTTTTGTTTCCCTTGCCTGAGGAGATTTATCTAGAAAAAAATGTTGCTATGGCTCAAGTCAGAGAAATTACTACGTGAGCTCTTTTTTAGAACTTTTTTTTATGGTTTCACATCACACTATTATTCTGTAATCCATTTTGAGTTTATTTTTGTGACTGGGATAAGAAAGTGGCCCAGTTTCATTATTTTACATGTAGCTTTCCAGTTTTCCCAACACCATCTGTTGGAGAGAATTGTTTTTCCCTTTGAATATTCTTTCTT
This sequence comes from Lutra lutra, assembly GCF_902655055.1. Classification (NCBI taxonomy): domain Eukaryota; kingdom Metazoa; phylum Chordata; class Mammalia; order Carnivora; family Mustelidae; genus Lutra; species Lutra lutra. The sequence goes on from NC_062280.1 coordinate 5,417,048, forward strand.
CCTTTGTTGGAAATTAATTGACCATATAATCATGGGTTTATTTGTGCATTTTCTATTCTTTCCTATTGATCTACATGTCAGTTTGGGTGCCAGCACCATAGTGTTTTCAATTATTACAACTTAGTAGTATATCATAATATCTGGGATTGTAAAAACTCCAATTTTGTTCTTTTTCAAGATTGTTTTGGCTATTTGGGGTCATTTGTGGTTCCATACCAATTGTTCTAGTGCTGTGAAAAATTCTGTTGGTATTTTGATAGGATTGCACTATATCTGTGGATTGGTTTGAGTAGTATGGACATTTTAACAATATCTGTTCTTCCAATCCATGAGCATGGAATATCTTTACATTTGTTTGTGCCATCTTCAATTTCTATTATCAGTGTTTTGTACTTTTCAAAGTACAGGACTTTCACCTCCTTTCTAGGCTTTTTGTTTGTTTGTCTGCTTTTGTTCGGTTTTGGTGCAATTATAATTGAGATTGTTTTCTTAATTTCTCCTGCTGCTGCTTCATTGCTTGTATATAGAAATGAAATGTCTTTCTGTATACAGAGTTTGTATCCTGTAACCTTACTGAATTCGTTTATCAGTTCTAGTTTTGTTTTTTTTTTTTTGTTTTTTTTTTGTGAAGCCTCTAGGGTTTTCTATAAGTAGTGTCATGTCATAGGCAAATAGTGAAAATTTTCCTTCTTACTGATTTGGATCTTTTTATTTCTTTGTCTTATCTGATTGCTATAACTAGGACTTCCAATATGTTAAGTAGAAGTGGTGAGAGTGGACATCCATGGTCTACCACTGATCTTAGAGGGAAGCCCCTCAGTTCTTAACCCTTGCATATGTTAGCTGTGGGATTTTAATATAGGGCCTTTATATTTTGAAGAATGTTCTCCCTAAACCTACTGTGTTGAGGGTTTTTATGATGAATGGATACTGTCCTTTGTCAATGCTTTTTATTCATCTATTGAAATGATCATATGTTTTTATCTTTTCTCTATTGATGTGAAGGGTCATGTTGATTGATTTGTGATATTAAACAACCTTTGTACCACAGGATTAAATCCCATGTAATCTTTTTTTTTTTAAATTTTAATTAACATGTTATATATTATTTGTTTCAGGGGTACAGGTATATGATTCATCAGTCTTACACAATTCACAGCACTCACCATAGCACATACCCTCCCCAATGTCCATCACTCCACCAACCTATGCCTCCCACCCTCCTCCACTCCAGTAACCCTCAGTGTGTTTCCTGAGATTAAGAGTCTCTTATTGTTTGTCTCAATCTCTGGTTTTGTCTTGTTCCATTTTTCCCTCCCTTCCCCTATGATCCTCCCTCTTGTTTCTCAAATTCCTCACATCTGTGAGATCATTTAATAATTGTCTTTCTATGTTGACTCATTTTGCTTAGCATAATACCTTCTAGTTCTATCTCCATCATTGCAAATGGTGAGATGGTGAGATTTCATTTTTTGATGGCTCTATAGTATTCCATTGTATATATACACCACAACTTCTTTATCTGTTTATCTATGGATGAACATCTAGGCTCTTTCCATAGTTTGGTTATTGTGAACAATGCTGTTATGAACATTGGGGTGCATGTGCCCCTTCAGATCACTACATTTCTATCTATGGTGTAAATACCCAGTAGTACAATTGCTGGGTCATATTTTCAACTTTTTAAGGAACCTCCATACTGTTTTCCAGAGTGGCCATGCCAGCTTGAATTCCCACCAATAGTTCCCCTTTCTCCACATCCTCGCCAGTATCTGTCATTTCCTGACTTGTTAATTTTAGCCATTCTGACTGGTGTGAGGTGATACCTCGTTGAGATTTTGATTTGTATTTCCCTGATGCCAGGTGATGTTGAACACTTTTTTCATGTGTCTGTTGGCTATTTGGATGTCTTTGCAGAAATGTCTGTTCATGTCTTCTGCCCATTTCTTGATTGGATTATGTGTTCTTTGGGTGTTGAGTTTGTTAAGTTCTTTATAGATTTTTGGATACTAGCACTTTATCTGATATGTCATTTGCAAATATCTTTTCCCATTCTGTCAGTTGTCTTTTGATTTTGTTAACTGTTTCCTTTGCTGTGCAAAAGCTTTTGATCTTGATGAAGTCCCAATAGTTCATTTTTGCCCTTGCTTCCTTTGCCTTTGGTGATGTTTCTATGAAGAAGTTGCTGTGGCTGAGATCAAAGAGGTTGCTGCCTGTGTTTTCCTCAAGGATTTTGATGGATTCCTGTCTCACATTGAGGTCTTTCATCCATTTTGAGTCTATTTTCGTGTGTGGTGTAAGGAAATGGTCCAGTTTCCACAGCATGTGGCTGTACAATCTTCCCAACACCAGTTTTTGAAAAGACTTGCATGAGACATTCTTTCTTGCTTTGTTGAAAATTAATTGACCTTAGAGTTGAGGGTCCATTTCTGGGCTCTCTATTCTGCTCCATTGATCTATGTGTCTGTTTTTCTGCCAGTGCCATACTGTCTTGATGATTACAGCTTTGTAATAGAGGTTGAAGTCCAGAACTGTGATACTACCAGCTTTGATTTTGTTTTTCAACATTCGTCTGGCAATTCAGAGTCTTTTCTAGTTCCACACAAATCTTAGGACTATTTCTTCCATTTCTTTGAAAAAAGTTGATGGTATTTTGATAGGAATTTCATTAAATGTGTAGATTGCTCTAGGTAGCATAGAAATTTTCATAGTATTTATTCTTGCAAGCCGTGAACATGGAATGTTTTTCCATTTCTTTATGTCTTCCTCAATTTCTTTCACGAGTATTCTATAGTTTTTTGAGTACAAATTCTTTGCCTCTTTGGTTAGATTTATTCCTAGGTATCCTATGTTTTTAGGTGCAAGTGTAAATGAGATTGACTCTGTAATTTCTTTTTCTTCTGCCTTGTTGTTGGTGTATAGAAATTCAACTGATTTTTGTGCATTGATTTTTATATCCTGACACTTTACTGAATTCCTGTATGAGTTCTAGCAGTTTTGCTGTGGAGTCTATTGGGTTTTCCACATAAAGTATCATATCATTGGCAAAGAGTGAGGGTTTAACTTCTGCTTTGCCAATTCCAATGCCCTTTATTTCTTTTTGTTTTCTGATTGTTGAGGCTACGACTTCTAGTACTATGTTGAATAGCAGTCATGATAGTGGACATCTCTGCTGTGTTCCTGATGTTAGGAAAAAACTTTTAGTTTTTCCCCATGAGAAAGATATTTGCTCTGTTTTTTTTTTTTAATAGATAAATTTTACAATATTGAGGTATGTAACTTCTATCCCAACACCGTGAAGAGTGTTAATCAAGAAAGGATGCTCTGCTTTGTATATGCTTTTTCTGCATGTATTGAGAGTATCATATGGATCATGTCCTTTCTTTTATTAATGTATTGATTCACATTGATTGATTTGTGGATGTTGAACCAATTTTGCATCCCAGGAATAAATCTCACTTGGTCGTGGTGAATTATCATTTTAATGGGCTGTTGGATCCTCCTGGCTAGTATTTGAGTGAGAATTTTTGCATCTATATTCATCAGGAATATTGGTCTGTAATTCTCCTTTTTTAAAAATTTAAATTAATTTTATTTTTTTCAGTTTCCCAGAATTTATTGTTTATGCACCACATCCCACTCCATGCAATATGTGCCCTCCATAATTCCCAACGCGGGGCTCACCTTACCTCTCAATCCCCTCTCCTCCACATCCCCCGGTTTGTTTCTCAGAGTCCACAGTCTCTCATGGTTTGTCTCCCCCTCCAATTTCCCTCAACTCACTTCTCTACTTCATCTGCCAATGTCTTCCGTGCTATTCCTTATACTCCATAAGTAAGTGAAACCATGTGATAATTGACTCTCTCTGCTTGACTTATTTCACTCAGCATAATCTCTTCGTCCCATCCATGTGATACAGCAGTTGGGTATTCATCCTTTCTGATGGAGGCATAATACTCCATTGTGTATATGGACCATATATTCTTTATCTATTCATCCATCGAAAGGCATCTTGGGGGCACCTGGGTGGCTCAGAGGGTTCAAGCCTCTGCCTTTGGCTCAGGTCATGATCCCAGGGTCCTGGGATCCAGTCCCGCATTGGGCTCTCTGCTCAGCAGAGAACCTGCTTCCCTTCCTTTCCCTCTGCCTGCCTCTCTGCCTACTTGTGATCTCTGTCTGTCAAATAAATAAGTAAAATCTTAAAAAAAAAAAAACAAAAAAAGAAAGAAAGGCATCTTGTTTCTTTCCACAGCTTGGCAACTGTGGCCATTGCTGCTATGAACATTGGGGTACAGGGGGCCCTTCTTTTCACTACATCTGTATTTTTGGGATAAATACCCAGTAGTGGAATTGCAGGGTTATAGGGTAGCTCTATTTTTAATTTCTTAAGGAATCTCCACACCATTTTCCAAAGTGGCTGCACCACCTTGCATTCCCACCAACAGTGTAAGAGGGTTCCCCTTTCTCCACATCCTCTTCAGCACTTGTTGTTTACTGTCTTGTTGATTTTGGCTATTCTAACTGGTGTAAGGTGGTATCTCAATGTGGTTTTGATTTGAATCTCCCTGATGGCTAATGATGATGAACATTTTTTAATGTGCCTGTTAGCCATTTGTATGTCTTCTTTGGAGAAGTGTCTGTTCATGTCTTCTGCCCATTTTTTGGAAGTGATTACCTGTTTTATGTGTGTTGAGTTTGAGGAGTTCTTTATAGATCTTGGATGTCAGCCCTTTGTCTGTAGTGTCATTTGCAAATATCTTCTCCCATTCCGTGGGTTGCCTCTTTGTTTTATTGACTGTTTCCTTTGCTGTGCAGAAGCTTTTGATCTTGATGAAGTCCCAAAAGTTCATTTTCACTTTTGTTTCCTTTGTCTTTGGAGACATGTCTTGAAAGAAGTTGCTGTGGCTGATGTCAAAGAGATTACTACCTATGTTCTCCTCTAGGATTTTGATAGATTCCTGCCTCATGCTGAGCTCTTTGATCAATTTCAAGTTTATCTTTGTGTATGGTGTAAGAGAATGGTCAAGTTTCATTCTTCTATACATAGCTGTCCAATTTTTCCAGTACCATTTATTGAAAAGAGTGTTTTATTTTTTTCCCACTGTATATTTTTTCATGCTTTGTCAAAGGTTATTTGACCACAGAGTTGAGGGTCCATATCTGGGCTCTCTACTCTGTTCCACTGGTCTATGTGTCTGTTTTTGTGCAAGTTTTTGTCTTGGTTATCACAGCTTTGTAGTAAAGCTTGAAATCAGGCAACGTGATGCCCCTAGTTTTGTTTTTCTTTTTCAACATTTCCTTAACAATTCGGGGTCTCTTTTTTTTTTTTTAATTTTTTTTTTAAGATTTTATTTATTTATTTGACAGAGAGAGATCACAAGCAGGCAGAGAGGCAGGCAGAGAGAGAGGAGGAAGCAGGCTCCCTGCTGAGCAGAGAGCCCGATGCGGGGCTCGATCCCAGGAGCCTGAGATCATGACCTGAGCCGAAGGCAGCGGCTTAACCCACTGAGCCACCCAGGCGCCCCAATTCGGGGTCTCTTTAAGACTATTTGTTCTAGCTCTCTGAAAAATGCCAGTGGAATTTTGATCGGGATGGCATTGAAGTATAGATTGCTCTAGGCAGTATAGACATTTTAACCATGTTTATTCTTCTGGTCCATGAACATGTAATGCTCTTCCATCTTTTTGTGTCTCCTTTAATTTCTTTCATAAGTGTTCTGTAGTTCTTTGACTACAGATCCTTTACATCTTTGGTTAGTTTTATTCCCAGGTACCTAGTGGTTCTTGGTGCTATAGTAAATTGAATCAATTCTCTAATTTTAGTTTCTATTTTTTCATTGTTTGTGTATAAGAAAGCAACTGATTTCTGTACATTGACTTTGTATCCTGCCACATTACTGAATTGCTGTATGAGTTCTAGTAGTTTGGGGGAGGAGTCTTTTGGGTTTTCCATATAAAACATCATGTCATCTGTGAAGAGAGAGAATTTGACTTCTTCTCTGTCAATTTGAATACCTTTTGTTTCATTTGGTTGTCTGGCTGCTGTTGCTAAGACTTCTAGTACTCTGTTGAACAAGAGTGGCAAGTGTGGGCATCCTTGTTGTGTTCCTGATCTCAAAGGGAAGGCTGTCAGCTTTCCCCCATTGAGAATGATATTTGCTGTGGGTTTTTCATAGATAGATTTTATGAAGTTAAGGAATGTTCTTTCTATCCCTATACTTTAAAGTGTTTTAATAAGGAATGGATGCTGTATCTTGTCAAATGCTTTTTCTGCATCAATTAAGAGGGCCATGTGGTTCTTCTCTCTTCTCTTATTGATTTGTTTTATCACATTGATTTGTGAATGTTGAACCACCCTTGCATCCCAGGGATAAATCCCACCTGGTTATGGTGGATAATCTTTTTAACGTACTGTTTTATCCTGTTAGCTAGGATCTTGTTGAGAGTCTTAGCGTCCATATTCATCAGGGATATTGGTCTGAAATTCTCCTTTTTGGTGGGGTTTTTGCCTGGTTTGGGGATCAGAGTAATGCTAGCTTCATAGAAAGAGTCTGGAAATTTTCCTTCTGTTTCTATTTTAGGTATTATTTCTTCTTTGAATGTTAGGAAGAATTCCCCAGGGACTCCATCAGATCCTTGGCTCTTATTTTTTGGGAGGTTTTTAGTTTGAGGCTTTTCTTAGTTTGGGAAAAAGCTTTTATTTTGTAGGGATATATTTCAGAGATTATTATGAGAGAGGCACACGTTTCAAATGTGTGCATGGGATGCCACTATCTTTAAGGCCAGAGAAACTTAAAAACTGATGATATTGTACCTCTATAAACCAGTACTCATTTCAAAAGTAAGGAAAGGCACCCTCTGATGTTCTCGTTCAATATTTAAAAATTTTAAATCCAAGAGAATCCTGGATACAAAAGAAAGATTTGCCTAGCTTTATTTTTTTTTTCCACCACCAATATAAAAGTCACAGTGCAAGTTTTAACCTTCAAAATTCTATTTATACGTATAGGAATCTATTCAGTTACAAGAGATTCCAAGATAATTTTCTGGAAAAAGAAAAGACTATTTATGAACATCAAATGTAAGCATATCTAAATTTATTTTAGATGAGTCACTTGAGTCAAACCTAAGCAAATGAAATACATATTTTCTACCCTGTGGAATAATATTCTCAATCCAGAAGTTGGAGACTGAGGCACTTCTTTTGAAAAATATTGGGCCAGATTGAATGATGCATTATGGTCAGTTCCAGTCTAGAACTTTATGTAACCAGAATCATGCAGTTTGTACTCTTTTGTGCCTGGCTTCTTTGATTCAGCATAATAATGTTAGATTTGTATTTTGTTGTATAAGTAGATTATTCTTTTTTATCACTGAGTGGAATTCCAGTGTTGCCACAATTTATGCAATCCCCTATTGATGGACATCTATGATATTTCAGTTCTTTGCTATCATGAATAAAACTGCTATGAACAATCTTGTCTTTTTATGTGTTTTCATTTACCTTGACTAAATTATTAAAAATAATATTGCGAGGTCACTAGGTAGATATTTGTTTATTTTGATAAGAAACTGCCTTTCTAAAATGGCGTGTTGTTTTTACATTCCTGCAAAGAATTTACGAGAACTCTAACTTACCCACATCTTTCTACATTGCTATCATCAGTTTGTTTTGTTTGTTTTTAGCTATTCTGGTGGGTATGTAGTGATAATTGTGTTTTAATTATACTTCCCAAACCTATGGCTGAATATAGAATCAAAAATCAAGCTTAATATAGCTTGTAATCATTATACTTTAGCTATATATGTAATAAAATTTAATCTATATTTGTTAAAATATAACTTCTAAAAATAGGTAAAACATCATGACCTACATATAAATATGTGATAAACATATATCACATATTTTGTTGATTAATGAACCAGTAAGATGTTGCAACTATTCAAAGGAAAATTTAAAAACTAGGACATATATAGGCCAGAAATTTACATTTAGATGTAACTACTAGATTTCTCCAAGGGTGGGGTAGAGGGGATCAAGTGTTTATTAGACAACATATATTTTTGTAACTATAAATAGGAATTATTTTTATTGCTTTAAGTTATCTACAGGGTTGTAAGTAACTTGAAAAAAAAAGATACAAAGGCAAAACCACATAGAATCAGATAACCTTAAAGGATGTGCTGTAAACAATGCATAATTTTCCTTTGAAGATATTAGTAATTTTGTTCTATTTCAGAACCTTTCACAATTTCACTTTATTATACTTGATATTAAAATATTTACTGACAAACTTTTAAAAATAGCACAAAGAATTTCAGATGTTTACATTTAAGTGAAATAATACTGTAATATGTATATGTATGTATGTGTGTGTGTGTGTGTATATATATATGTGTGTGTGTGTGTATATATATATATATATATATCTTCTCATAGAATATTGCTCTTATTCTGTAGTAATTAGTTATGGAAATACTTAGACCTCCTTTTTTTGAAGTTGAAATAAAGGTTTATAATAATAAAAAATAAAATAGTGCTTGTAATTCCAAGAAATCAAAATGCTTAATGATCAATTCTGTGTTTGTGTGTGCATGTGCATTATATCAGGAGGTCTACCTACTATCCTTTCACATCTGAGATCATCCTAAACCTTGTTAAAGTTAGGCACTAAATTAGGTACCACATGAACTTTATTTTTTCTGATATTTTGAGATAAAGAAAGGTGCTTACTTTATTTATTTATTTATTTTTTAAAAAGATTTTATTTATTTATTTGACAGAGAGATAGATCACAAGTAGGCAGAGAGGCAGTCAGAGAGAGAGGAGGAAGCAGGCTCCCCACTGAGCAGAGAGCCCGATGCGGGCCTCGATCCCAGGACCCTGGGATCATGACCTGAGCCGAAGGCAGAGGCTTTAACCCACTGAGCCACCCAGGCGCCCGAAAGGTGCTTACTTTTAAAAAAATGTATTATATATACAGGAGACACACATATTCCCTTAACAGAATTAGGATGACTGTTGAAATTTTAATATGGAATGACTATAATTTTATCTATTTAGAAAAGTGATTACATCCATGGGAACTATTTATCTAACCTTAACCATGGACAGTTATAGAAAGTTTCTTTAACTGCAAGTAGCTCAGCTGTTATATGCTGACTAGATCAGTTTTAAGTCAGAAGGTGTTTTTTTTTTTGTTTTGTTTTCTAAATGTAGCGTGGTCCCTTTAGAACCTAAAGTTGTATTCTATCCTGAGTTATCTATATGGATTTGCCCTCCAAATTAGCATGAGATGAAGTGAATCTTCTAAAATGTACCAACTGTGCAGACAAAAGGAGGAATTAACTGATGAATATATTAAACAAATAAGGATCCGAATGGAGGGGAAGGGAATAGGATATTCGGTTAGTTGATTGTTTTTTTGTTTAACCCCTAATGAATTCATCAATTTAATCTTACTGCTGGTTGCAATACTGGGTTGACAACCTATAATTTGTTCAATCATTCATTATAATTTCATTGTGATTTTGCTAAATGTTAGTCACTGTTCTAGATATTTGGGATACAGAATATAGTCTTACTGAAAACAGCCTGTCAGAGGAGATGGACAAGTTAAATTTTTTTGATAAATTGCAGTATGTGTTAAGATAGAAATTATTTTCTCAGACGATGGTGTCAATTTTAAATGAAGTATAAAAAATGTGCTAATTTCTCTTTGAAAAGCCTGTGGTTTAACTTTGAAAGGAAATCCTAATTTTAAATTGAATTACTTAAATTTTTTTTTTAAGATTTTATTTATTTATTTGACAGACAGAGATCAGAAGTAGGCAGAGAGGCAGGCAGAGAGAGAGGAAGGGAAGCAGGCTCCCTGCTGAGCAGAGAGCCCGATGCGGGCCTCGATCCCAGGACCCTGAGATCATGACCTGAGCCAAAGGCAGCGGCTTAACCCACTGAGCCATCCAGGCGCCCGAATTACTTAAATTTATTTGATCTAGTTAAATGCCTTATTTGGTATACTAAAATAAATTGATTTTTTATTCCACATTTTTTTTAAAATCAGAATTGGAAAGTATTTTGAGAAAATTGTGGATACAGATTTAGCTATAAGAAGAGAGAATCTATATACCCCTACTTAGTTCCCCCAGTGATAACATCTTGCAAAACTGTGGTACAATAATGTTACAACAAGGATGTTGACATTGATATAGTTTAGACAGTAAAAAACCCGTCATTGCAAGGGTACTTCTTATTGTCCTTTAAAAGCCATTCCAGGGGCACCTGGGTGGCTCAGTGGGTTAAGCCGCTGCCTTCGGCTCAGGTCATGATCCCAGGTCCTGGGTTCGAGCCCCGCATCGGGCTCTCTGCTCAGCGGGGAGCCTGCTTCCTCCTCTCTCTCTGCCTGCCTCTCTGCCTGCTTGGGATCTCTCTCTGTCAAATAAATAAATAAAATCTTTAAAAAAAAATAAATAAAAGCCATTCCAATTTCCTCCTCAATTCTTGTTCCTGACATCTGGCAACCACTACCACGTTCTCTATTTCCAGAAGTGTGTTATTTCAAAACATCATATAACTGCAATTATGTAGCATGTGAACATTTAAGATTGTCTTTTTCAATCTACATTGTTCCCTAGAAATTTATCAAGTTTACCGTGTTCATCAATAATGAACTCATTTTTAGTGAACAGCATCACATGCTATAGCTGTACTATAGTTTGTTTACTCATTCATCTTTGAAGGACATCTGTGTTATTTCTGATTTTTGACTATTATGAATAGGGCTCCCATGCATTCATACCTGCATTTGTAAAAAGCACATTTTTATCTTTGTGGAGAAAATATGCAAGAGTACATTTTGCTTTATTGTATGGTAGTTGCATGTTTAGTTTTATAAGAAACTTCCAAATTGTTTCCAGAAAGGCCTCACCATTTTACATTTCTACCAGCAATGTATGTATGAGTGATTCAGTTTCTTTATATCTTTGTAGAATTTGGTGTTGTTCCTATATTTTTTTATTTTAGCCATTTTGACAGGATTGAAATGATACCATGATTTTAATTTGTATTTTCCTGATAGCTATTGATGTTAAGTGCCTTTTATGTGATTTTCCATCTGTGTATCTTTTTCTGTGAAATGTTTATTCATGTCTTTTGCCCATTTCTAGTTGGAATTTCTTTTTCATTTTATTGTTGAGTTTTAAGGGTTCTTTCTGTATTTTTGTTATGAATCCTTCATCAGATACGTGATTTGCAAATTTTTTCTTTAAGTGGGTAAGTTGTCATTTTATCATTAGTAGGATATTTTTCAGAGCAAATTTTTAAAATTTTGAAGAGAACCTATGTATATATATATGTATATTTTTTTACACATATACATATGTGTATATATACATATATATATATATATATATATTTTTTTTTTTTTTTTTGGTATGGATAATGCTTTTGTGTCAAGTCTGAGAACTCTTTGCCTAGGCTGAGATCCAGAAGATCTTCTCAAGTTTAAATTATGTATTTTTTAAGAGTTTATTTATTTACTTGAAAGAAAGATAACACAAATTGGGGGGTGGGCAGAGGGAGAGGAATAGGAATAAACAGACTCCCTGCGGATTGTAGAGCCTGATGTGGAGCTCAGTCCCAGGCCCCTGAGATCATAACCTGGAGATCTGACCTTAAGTCAGACACAACCTTAAGTCAGCTACCCAGGTACACCTCCACGCTTACTCTTAAACATAAATGACTTAAAAAAAAAAAAAAAAAAAAAGCTATTACTCTGGGATCTGTGTTCTGTCCTTTCTAATTTTGCAATGTCCCAGAAAATATTAGGAATATCAAATTTGTATTGAAAATGAATTTTGGTCACCAAAAGCCTACTCTCTTTTTTTCTTCCTTTCTCCCTTCCTTTCCTTCCTTCCTTTCCATCCATCCCTTCCTTACTTCCTTCCTTCCTCCCTCCCTCCTTTCCTCCCTTCCTCTTTCTTCTTTCTTTCTTTCTTCCTTTCTTTCTTTCTTTCTTTCTTTCTTTCTTTCTTTCTCCACTTTCCTTTCTTACTTTCTTCCTTTCCTTTCCTTTCTTTTCCTTTCCTTTCCCTTCCCTTCCCTTCCCTACCTTTCCTTTCTTTTCCTTCCCTTCCCTTTCCTTTCCTTTCCTTTCCTTTCCTTTCCTTTCCTTTCCTTTCCTTTCCTTTCCTTCCTTCTTTCTGTATTTCTTTCTTTACTTCATCTTAAATTTGAATGTATATATTGACAGTCCTTGTGAAAAATAAAAAAATTCTATGGGTAGGGAGACACAAGTTACTAGATATACTGAATTAGTTGAGCAAATTCTTGTTAGAGTTCTAAGAAAATGGACCAAGAACAAATGTGTTGATAATTTGGTAATATAAAGCAGATAGATGGAAAAAGCATAGAGCTTGTGAAGATAAAGTATGATATTGGTCTTTTAGAAGAAGGGCATAGAGTAATATCAAAATCAAAATTTCTTACATTTTTCCAGACCTTATCTTATCTATGTTGTACTTATTTTTTCTCAGAAATCTATAAAAAATATTCATCTCTAATGGCAAGGAGTATGGTATTGATAATGCATGTACATTTTTATTCTTATTAAAATAAGGCCCAAAAGTTCACTTTAGAACATTTCAAGTCCTGCAGATAAAGTTAATCTATGAAATTTTATTAATTGAATTTAATAACACATCAGTCTATTAAATAAAATTATACTTTATTGTGTCATTTATAATGCTTATAATGGGAATTTTCCAGTTTCCTCATTAACTATTATGCTTATTTTTTATTTGAAACAAAATTTTTAAACAATTCATTCTATAATGGCACAACTTAAAACTCAAGAATGGATACAGGATGTCATCAAATATAACTTTGGCATATAACACTCAATTTTTTTCCATGTATGTCTTCTTTTATTATGACATTTCCCAAAACTATGATGATTTTTGTGATTCCTGAAGTAATCCGTTTTGACGTGGAACATAATTATTTTAATATATTGCTACAGATTATTTGCTGAAAGTTTATGGTTATTCCTTCTATATGTAATAAGTGCAATATTATTTGACATTTCCTTTTTCTGTATAACTATTTTATAATTTCTGCTGTGTTTTATTGTAGCCTTATGAAATTACTGTAATATGTACTTAATTTAATTTTGAAAAACAATTAAATAGGGTAAATTTTTTTTTCTCTCTTTAAAGCCCCAAAACAACTTCTTATTATGAAGATATATTTTCTTGAGATAATTATTTGAAAATATTCTCATTTGTCTTACAATTACTGATTTATTCAGATACATGCAAATTCTACATTAATATTTGGTACTTTTTTGAAAACTTAACTATGTCTTAGCACTGTAGGCAGCCACGGACCCAGCTAGAGGTGAGGGATCAAACCAGGCCCTGACTCGTGCCTCCTGAATATTAGTTGAGCTGCGCTTGAGAAAGAGCCTGAGCTATGACCCTAAGACTCACTGACGTGACTGCCTGCATGCATTAAGAGGCAAAACTGGGTTGTACATTTAACTGTTACAAGATTTCCCTGTACTTGCATGGGTTATATTATAAATTGCACCATTGTAAGCTCATGAATTGCTAGTTAAAGATTAGCTAAGTAGACAAAAGTTACTGGCGTCGCAAGATCCGCTACCAGCGCTTGGGAAATGGGTTTCGTACATGCTTAAGGGGTTTCATGTGAATATTACATGTGTATGAGCAATCAACCGAAAATAAATACTTCCTTATAATTGTTTCTGTTAACTATATAATGCCTCACAGCCTTGAATAAAATTGGCACTGCTTGGACATCATCCACTGTGTCCCTCCTGTCCTCATTTCTTTACAAGTCTTATTCTCTCTCCATTCTCTTACCCTCTCGACCCTGCTCGTGTCCTTGCACCGGCTGCGACATAGCACAAAATTTTATATTTTATATCTTATTTTATTTTGATTATTAACATAATTTCAAAAAACTCTAAATTTATTTTATCTTCAACCTAGGTGTTTTAATTTTGCAAGTGGACTTTATATTCAGCATTTTATTATCACTATACAGTTTATCACATTGCCGAGACCCTTGCCATGGTCATTTATAACATATTTAGATTTGGATGTGCCTAGTGCATGAATGATTGATTATTTTAAGATTTTATTTATTTGAGAGAGAGAAAGAGAAAGAGAGTGAGAGAGGTGAGCATGAGCAGGGGGGATGGGCAGAAGGAGAGGGACAAGCAGAATCCCTGAGCAGGGAATCGGATGCAGAACTCTGTCTCATCATGACCTGAGCCAAAGGCAGATGCTTAACAGATTGAGCCACCCAGGTGCCCCATGATTTATTTTTTAATGTCTTTTTAATATACAAAAAATATAAATAAATTTACAAAGTTCTGAATTCAATGCACTTTAATTAAATGAAGAAAATCAATTATATATTTAATTATTAAATAAACTTTTAGTCTTCTTTTGAATCAAAATTGTATTAATTCTTACCATTTTAATAATTCATCTATTCTACTGGTTTGGAGATCACACATTTAAAAAAAATTTTTCAACCTTAATCAGATTCTGAATTTTAATTAATATGTCAATAATGTCAAAATTTTTTATTATGTTAGTCACTGTACAGTACATCATTAGTTTTTGATATAGTGTTCCATGACTCGTTGTTTGCATATAACACTCAGTGCTCGATGCAATACGTCAATTAAAAAGAAAAAATTCCCTCTAGGAATATTATAAGGATGATGTGGTAGTTATCCCCAGTTGCTCTTCAATATCCATACATCCTTTCTTTCATCTAAGAATAAAGGAAGTTTTAATAGATATGCATACTTTGTATATTTTCTCCTTCTTCCTGTCTGGATCTTGGTTGTTATATATGAGAAAGGAATAGCCATTTTGCAACCATGAGGACTGCAATAGTTTCTGTGGGTCAGGAATTTGGGTCATAGCTTAGCTGGGTGCCTATGCCCAATGTTTCTCATGTGATTAACTCAGAAATTTAGCCTGCACTGCATTCTCACCTGAAGGCTCATCTGAGAGAGGGTCCACTTCCAGAATTAATATGTGATTCTTGAAGGAATTCACCTCCTCGATTGTTGGTATAAAGCCCTCAGTTTCTCAGTAGTTTTTCCTCATCATGTAATTATCTCCAAAGGGAAGCTCACAACATGGCAACTGGCTTAACTCAGAGTGAGTGAGAGAGAATTTCTAGATAAAAGCCAGCCTTTTTCCAACCTTATTTCAGAAGTGATATTTAATCACCTCAGTGGCATTCTATTTGCTGTGAGTCAATAAGCCCAACCTACACTCTAGAAAAGGGAGGCGATTACGCAAGGTTGTAAAGGCCAGGAAGCAGGGATGCTTGGGTCCCATCTCAGAGTGTCTACCTTAAGAATTGACACCACAAGTTTAGAATGTTAGAGTTTATTCCTTTACTCATGAGAAAAGGACATTTAAAAAGTTATTATCAATTTCTTTATGTTTTCTCATAGCTACCGTTAAGAAGTTTAGAATCACTCTAAATATTTATATAGGTCTCTTCGGATACTTCAAGAATGTTTGAAGGCTTATTAAGTTAGTCCCTGACAGTACCATTGAGCAGCTACATTACTCTTGAAATGCTACTTATGGAATTCTTTTTTTTTTTTTTAAGATTTTATTTATTTGACAGACAGAGATCACAAGTAGGCAGAGAGGCAGGCAGAGAGAGAAGGGAAAGCAGGCTCCCTGCTGAGCAGAGAGCCCGATGAGGGGCTCGATCCCAGGACCCTGGGATCATGACCTGAGCTGAAGGCAGAGGCTTAACCTACTGAGTCACCCAGGCGCCCCTACTTATGGAATTCTTGTGATGTGACCCCTACTCATACAATCCTCCCTACCAAAAAATCAGAGCTGAAAATAAAAATTAAAAGGTTTGCTAAGCTACTGTATATAGCCTGAGTGCATCCTAAAATGATACAGGTAGTATATCCTCTGAGTTCCTCTATGTCAGATGGCATGTGGCTGTCTTCTTGCTGTGTTCTTACAGGATAGGTTCTCTGTGTGCACACATTCCTGGTGTCCCTCTCTATGTGTTTAAAGTTCCTCTTCTTATAAGGATATCAATCAGTAGGCATCTGGGTTGTTCAGTGGGTTAAAGCTTCTGGGTCCTAGGTCCTGGGACCAAGCCCTGCACTGGGCTCTCTTCTCAGCAGGGAGCCCGCTTCCCCCTCTCTCTCTGCCTGCTTCTCTGCCTACTTGTGACCTCTTTGTCAAATGAATAAAATCTTACAAAAAAAGGATACCAATCAGATGGATTATCATCTATCCCAACAGCCTTATTTTAACTTAGTCACCTCTCTAAAGGCCCTATCTCCAAATACAGTCACATTTTGAGGTATTGGGGTTACCTCATGAAGTTCATAAGAGACACTGACTGTCAACATACATATGAAATAGAGGTGCACAATTTAGCTCATAATTTTATATACACACACACCTATAATCGTTTTTGTCACTATCCATTATTGTGTATGCATATATATGGTCTGAACCATTCCAGACCTCTGCCTGATTTTGCCTTCTGTTCATGAAAGTTCACATATCTGAGCTGAAACTAGAAGTGGTAAGTAGTAAGTAAGTGTTCAATGTTTTAAGTTGAACTCAATAACAAACAGTTTACCTTAAACTGAGTAAATAAATCAATTAAAAACTTAGTGAGGGGCGTCTGGGTAGCTCAGTGGGTTAAAGCCTCTGCCTTCGGCTCGGGTCATGATCCCAGGGTCCTGGGATCGAGCCCCGCATCGGGCTCTCTGCTCAGCGGGGAGCCTGCTTCCTCCTCTCTCTCCGCCTGCCTCTCTGCCTACTTGTGATCTCTGTCTGTCAAACAAATAAATAAAATCTTAAAAAAAAAACAACAAAAACTTAGTGAATAATTATTGTCATTCTTTTGTGATGTAAATTGTAATTTATCCTTCATTCAACAAATTTGGTATTATTTATGTATTGTGTATTATTTTTGTATTATGTATTATGTATGTATTGTAGATTTAAAATATTTAAATTAATGATCATAAGACCTACATAAATATTAGAGCAATTCTAAAAACCTTCTGGGAGTATCTAAAAGAAATCAGAGAAATAGGGATGCCTGGGTAGCTCAGTTGGTTAAGCACCTGTCTTTGGCTCATGTCATGATCCCAGGGTCCTGAGATTGAGTTCTGCATCAGGCTCCCTGCTCAGCGGGGAGCTTGCTTCTCCCTCTGTCTGTTGCTCCCCTGCTTGTGTGCTCTCTCTCTCTCTCTCTCTCTGACAAATAAATAAATAAAATCTTTAAAAAAGAGAAATTAAGGAAATAGAGAACACGTACTTTCAGTATTTTTCCAAATAACAACTGTATACAAAATCAGAAAGCAAGGAAGCATTTGGTGTTTTCATTCCAGTTTTGCATGCACTCTTAGCTTTGTAGCCTCTTTAAATTCCTCAGATGACCAGTGAACTCATGTTTGTTGATCCTCATTTTGTGAAGAAATTCCTGAAAAAAATATTGATAAGAACATTTGTGCTTAATGTCCACAATAGCCAAAATATGGAAAGAACCCAGATGTCCATCAGAAGATACATGGATAAATAAGATGTGGTATATGCATACAATGGAATATTATTCATCCATCAAAAAGAATGAAATCTTGCCATTTGCAGTGACATGGATGGAGCTGGAGGGTGTTATGCTAAGCAAAGTGAGTCAGTCAGAGAAAGAAAAATACCATATAATTTCATTTGTATGTGGAGTTTGAGAGACAAAACAGATGAACATAGGGGAAGGGAAGGAAAAATAAAATAAGATGAAAACAGACAGGGAGGCAAATCATAAGGGACTCTTAGCTATGGGAAACAGACTGATTGCTGGAGAGGAGGTTGGTAGAGGGATGGGGTGGTTGGGTGATGGACATTAAGGTGGTCATTTGAAGTTATGAGCACCAGTTGTTATATTCATTGATGAATCACTGGACTCTACCTATAAAACCAACGTTATGACATTTGTTAATTCAATTTTTTTTAAAAAAAGAACATTTGGACTCAAGGCTAAGAATTGCTAGTAACAATATGTTAATTCTCTTATTTTAATAGGAAACTATGGTTTAAACCAAAAGAATATTGGAGAGAAGTAGGATTTTTTCCTTTCATTCTATGGCAGGAGTTGGTGAAGAGATGCAGAAATATACATATTAATTTAGTATCTTCTCTGTTTAGTCACAATGCTAGGTCTTTCGTCATATTATCTTATATGAATTGAACTATATCTTCCACAAATTCATGTCTGTCCCAAATACGTGAATATAACGCTACTTAGAAATAAAGTCTTTGGGGCACATGAGTGGATCAGTAAGTTAAACATTTGCCTTCAGCTCAGGGCATGAACCCGGAGTCCCAAGAATGAGACCCACATTGGGCTTCCTGCTCAGCAGAGAGCCTGCTTTTCCCTCTGCCCCTCACCTCACTTGTGACTCTCATGACTCTCACTCTCTCCTTCCATCAAATAAATAAATAAATAAAATCTTTTAAAAATAAGAAAGAAGTTCTTTGCAACTGTTTAATAAAATTAAAGTGAGGTCACACTTTAGAATAGGCCCTAAATTCAAGATGACTGTTGTCATTATAGGAAGAAGGAAATTTGAACACAGAGACATGGGCAAACAGGAGAATGTCATGTGAACATGGAGACAGAAATTGGAGTTATGCTACCTCAAGCCAAGAAATAGTAAAAGTTGCCAACAACCATCAAAAGCTATAAGAAGCATACATCTTAGAATTCCAAACAAAAAAGTTTTAGAAATGGGAAACAATTTTTAGAAATTAAATGGTTTGTTTTAAGCTATATAGGTTTGTAAGGACAGAAACATTGTTTCTGAACAAAGCTTATGCAACCACTATTATGCTAGCTGGTTGATATTTTTAAAATATCTAAATTTATCACATAGAGGGAGAAAAATTTATTCCTACAACTTCCCTGAATGAAATTCACTGATATGTATGCACATATGCGCATACACACACACTTTCAAACATGTCATTTCATACCTAATATAAGATTATTTATTTATTTATTTACTTGACAGGCAGAGATCACGAGTAGGCAGAGAAGCAGGCAGAGAGAGAGAGAGAGAGGAGGAAGCAGGCTCCCTGCTGAGCGGAGAGCCCGATGTGGGGCTCGATCCCAGGACCCTGGGATCATGACCTGAGCCGAAGGCAGGAGCTTTAACCCACTGAGCCATCCAGGCACCCCTCATACCTAATAAACATGAATTGTTTCATAGCCCTATTAAAGGACTAGGTTTTATAACCACAAGACAAATCATTAGGAGAAATTCCAACATCATCAGACTATAAGAATAAAGCAGTTGATATGCATAATAGATTTTTGGGTAAAGTGGGTGTTTAGAACTATGAGAAAATAAAATCAATACCAAAATTAAGTCATAACACAAGGGAACAGCCAGAGTTAATCAATATCTCTGATTCATGTTTATTATTATTTATTTTTTTATTTATAATGATTCATATTTATTATGATTATGATTATTAATCTCAGGATATGGTGGATTGGATGACATTCCTGCTCTCTCAACATAGCAACTTTCTTAATAAGATGCAGGAAAGAGAGAGAGAGAGAGAGAGAAGAGAATAAGAACAGAGTGAAACTACAATTGTAGGGGTAGCAAGTACTCTTGGTAGAATCTGATCATTATCTTAGAATAATGCTTGGCATATGTTAGGTGCTCAATAAGATTGTGTTGTGTAATGAATGAAGGGCTTGGTTCTTTATTTTTATTTTTATTTTTTGGTTTTAATTTAATTTCCAGTTAGTGTAGTACAACTTTCAGGTATAGAATTTAGCGACTCAACACTTCCATACAATACCCAGTGCTCATCACAACAGGTTGACTCCTTAATCCTAAAGGGCTTGGTTCCTAAGGAGTATGCTACTCTAAATTAAAAGCTACAAGCTTTTCTGGACTTTATTATGTTATAAGCTGAAAATTAATACACAGTAAGGCTTCCCCAGCTATCTGATATTTGATTCAATATGCTGTCTGGTATTTGATCCAATTCTCAGGATGTACTATGAGTTATGTAAGATTGATCATCTGTAAGACCCTCTGGGTTAATAATACTTGGGCATCAGCAGAACAAATGGGGCCTGACATCCCCTTGTCTACTTCATGATTAACCAATCAGCACTAAACAAAAACTAAGGCATGCTGTTTATTGAATTTGTGCATATAATGGTTGTGAGAAATCACAGATAAACAAATTACAAGTCTTCCATAGGCACAAGGATTCCTAAGGATTTCTAGCCAGGACAGGTTGCTGCTCTACTACTCCTCCCTTTTTTTTTAAACATGACCAGGGCCTGCTTGCATCTCCGTAGACCAGGTTTCCTGAGAATATACGTGTCTTATAGTCTAGGACAACGACTCTTAGCCTCAGGTTTGTTGATTGTTTTTACATTCAGTACTACATATGCAATAAGAAAATCATGCAATCGATTCACAACACTGCTTAAAATGTGCAGTTTTTAAAAATATCATATTGGGCAGTTTAAAAAAAAAATGTTTTGTGTCACCAATAGCCTGTCTTTGGAACTGCACTAATATTATTCCATACTTTTTTCACGTTTTGCTCATCAAGTGTTGAAACAAATTATGGACTGTAGGGTCTGCCTAGAAAAGTGAATGACGGTTGTTTCAGAAAACAAAATAAAATAAATGAAATTTGAACTCCTTAAAAAGTAAAAACTCAAGATTTACATTACTAGTAGAAGGTGAGTTAATATCTACAAGTAAAGAGACTTTATAGTTTATACAAATAAAGTATAAAGGTGAGTGACAAAAAATTGATGCAGAGGGTGAAGTTGATACAAATAGAGGTGATGAGGGGAAGAAAACTGATATTGACTAAAGTGCTATTATTTACATGTTATTTTCAGAGACAGTACTTCTTATAAATATGAGAATGATTCTGTGGTTGAGCAAATATAACTGTTATAGAGATGCATTATAGAGATGAGAGATATGAAGCAAGTGGTAGAGAGGAATTGTGATTTAAGCACAGGTTCCTCTAATACCAAAACACATAGTGGCAACTGAATGAGGGAAAAAAAATGTTGGCGTAGATGAGGAAATAAAAGGGCTCAGTGCTTGAAGCTCTCAGAAAGGCAAAGCTTTTCCAGAATAGATGGAATTAGGGATTTAAGAACATGAACTACATGCGCCACAGCTATTTGAGACTCCCATCAGTAAAATCTAGAAGTGGTATGCATCAACAAAATTATTTTTTAGGGTAAAGAAGAGCACAAAAGTAGGAATATTTAGAGTTTCTGAAGAGAAATGCAAATTTTAAAAAAAGTTAATGAATATTGTGAGTTTGTGTTTGAAAGGTGGGTCGGAAGTCTCATAGGCAAGTTGTAGAACTATAATAATGTTGAATTTATTTTAGCAGAATCTGTGAATGAGCAAACAATGATTTGGGTAGTTAGGTAAGGGATACATAGAAAAGCTCTCAATAAACTTAATTCTAGAATAATCTTGGCTAAAAAATACATTGTGGTTATAAAACATTAGTACAAATATCTACTTAAAAAGGTAAGATTTATTCAACTAGTTTATGCTGATTGGAGGAGTTTTATATTTAAACATGTCTAAATTAGTTTTATAATGAAGATTTAGCACTCATTAGAAATAAAATTTAGAGAAAGTTTAAACTGGAAGGTGGTATCTACCATTTAGATAGTTTCAGAAATTATGCATTGATATAAAAATCTGCTCGCCTGTTACTTAGGTTTTTGTTTGGTTGGTTAGTTGATTTTATATTACTTTTGATCAATGGGTAGCTTAGTACATAGATCAGAGACCTCTTTGAGGTCTGGAATTTTACTTGTTCTTATCACCTAAGCCTAGATATGTCACAGAGTAAATATATTTGTTTATTTTTTACTTTCCACATCCATTCATTTTTTTTCCTCCAAAAATTATAGACCAATTTACCTCTGGATGTTAATGTCCTTCTCTCAAGTATTTCTTATGGAATTGGTTCTGTTCCTAATCTTGAGCATATGCAGGAGGAAGGATGAACACACAAACTTGCAAAACGAAGCTGTAATCGCAATATTTTTTTAAACATAATCAGAGCCAATGGGATGCAAAAAGATGTTGCTATGATTTTGGGGGGAAAAATAACCTCACTCTTTCCCTCTAGAATTAAAATGGAACCCAAGGGTACATAAAATATGGAGCTACCCAACCTACCTTTTATGACAATTGGAGAGTTTGTGTAAAAATGGAGTTCTACCTAAGAGGAAACAGAAAAGAATTCTTATATGGAGAGAAAAAAACAAAACTGAAACAAACAAACAAAACTGCCACAATATTGTGAGAGGACTGGGGGACACCTGGGTAGCTCAGTCAATTTAATATTTAGAGGTCTCGCATCTGATTGTGCCTAAAGTGAACCTTAGGCTTGGACTTTCTGGTTATATTACCTTCTTCTTCTTCTTTTTTTGTAATGTAAGTAAATCTGAGTTGGAGTTTCTACCCTGAGAGCCCTAACTGATACAAAGGCAAGCCATATGGCTTTGCTGAATGAGTGTTGAGTCATCCGAAAGAATTGTCATGGCAGCTCAATAGCTGTATCCTGAAGTTATTAGGTTCCAGGACATGAATGTTTAACCTTGTGTCCGTGGCTCTGCATATACTTCTAATGGTCTATAGCATGCCCCCCTGGCCCCCCTCACCAATTATATGCAGGATTTTACAGGGCATGCTTATTTGCATTTCCTTGTGATGAGGGACATTTTCATCATAGTCTCAAAGAAGTTTGACCTGTAATTTTGAAAGGAAAACTAAACTCAGAAAGCATGCAATTAAAATAGATCAGCATTTTGCATGTTACCTATTTATAGCTATAGGATTATTGAAAGACAATTTTAAAAAATTATTAAATTTGAATTTTAGGAGATATATAAGATACCATTGCCCCATTTTAAACCTGAAATCATAATGAGACTTTTCAAAATATGTTTTTAAATTTTTAATTCTATTTATATATATTTGATTTGATTTGATTTAAGATATTCAAGCTTGACTTCAGATCATTACAATATCAGTTATACCCTTAGATGAAGATAGCATTGCCACTTGTTATAACAGACTTTGACAGAGACATAAGCATTTTTTGAGATAACAACAAGTTAGAAATCGAGCTGAGAAATTTGATATGTGATAATCTTTTCAGGGACAAATTGAAGCTTCCACTAAAATTATTTTGTAAAGATATAAAATACAGTTTTCATGATTATTGTTACTCTCTCTTATTTTCTACCTAAATAATTTAAGCCACAACAATTTACACATTACAAATGAGCAAACTGTTCTGGACATTTTTGTGCTCATGGGACTCCTTTGGATGGGTTCAAGTCACTGATGAGCTGATTAACTTAAGGTTTTGTTTGATGCATAAATCTATTTGTATGTTTACATTAGAATTCTTTTCTTCATTGTTATTTCACAATATCTAATCTTACCATAGGAAAAGCAATTTTAACCAAAGAATTCAGTTTTATGCATATTACTGGGAAAAATGCAATTTGAAGGACAAAAATAAAAGCAACGCTAGTAACAGTTTGTCCTTCAGTCTTATAATTTGAACCTAAATCCAAATAAAAAATAATTAAATATTTTCTTTGGTTCTAATATAGTTTCTCATAGTTTTTAGAGAATACAGTTATACCTGTAGTATGGTATTTTTAATGCAGTATAAGAGGCAACTATCCCAGATTGATTACATTGTGTGAGTAGTGTAGACTGCAGGCATATTTTTCTGTTGACCTTATTAATCAGGCAAAGATGACTCAACACTGGTGGGAGTTAAGAAGTGAAAGTGACTAGAAAGCTTCTATAGTTTATTAATTAAAACTTTACTAGAACAATGGGAACTTCCAGGAACTGGTGATAGATTTTAGAGGTTCATCTAAACCAAGTAAAGAAATTTATACTTATATTAGAGGAGAACAGAGAAGATTCTAAGTAGTAATCACAAGTAGTGATTAGGTTAACAGTACAGGTATGCCTTGCTTTTTGGAAGTTGGTGTTATACCACATCACTTGTATGATAATTAGAAGATAATTTGATAATTAGAAGAAATCTGAAAAGATTTTCACTTTTATGAAAACAGACAAACAGCAAAACATAGACTCCAGCATTTGTTTTGTGGTGAACCTTTACAGGCAGCTCACATCCAGAACAGTAAGAGTGGCACTGCCTAGTTCCTTCCCCAGGAACTACACTCAGCATTTCAACATTAAGCTGTCATGGTATTGAACTCTTGTGAGCATCTGTGCTTTATGTCTGTTTCATTTGTTGTTGTTGTTGTTGTTTTGTGCATCCATTAACAAGATGTGTCTTAAGGTATCAAAAAGGCCTAAGGGACATTATTTTGGGGACCTGGAAAGGCTCAAAGATTTTCCCACATAAATTAATGGTAATTGCTTCTTTGCTTTATTCCATCTCAGCCTATGAAAGCTTTCATAGGAGCACTCTACTTTTGGATAGTGGAGGAAAGCTGGATTGCATAGGTGGTTTTGACCCTTGGCAAATATGAGATGGGCTATGGCTCTGCAAGTATGAAATTGCCTCCCAAACTAATGCAATGAATTCTTCATAACTTAATATGATTCTAAGGAATTTGTGGGAAACATATTCTTCAATCATAAGTGTATGCATCAAGAAGGATACTATTTATTTACTGGATTCTCTTTCTCAGGAATTGGGATTAGATCAACACAGAACTGATTAGCTGGTTAGACAGAAGACTTGAGGCAAAGGGAGAAATATTGTGGGCATGTTAGTTTTGAAAAAAAACAGTTACTAGAATAGAAATCTAAATTTAGTTTACTAAGAAAGGGGTCAAGGAAATAAATCAGGTGTTAACAGCTGAGATTCCATTTTCCTGTTATTTTCCAGCTTCCAGAAGTACCATCTGTCCTAGGTTTCCATGAAGTTAGAATTTCAATTTCAGATATAGGCAATATATCGCTGATTTAATAGGTATTCTGATTGTCTCTCTCCCTCTAAGTTAAGTAAACACACATAACATTCATGGGCACATTCTACCACATTTTATGGAGTATTCCATTTAACTCTGATCTCCTTGAGCAAACATTGTACTGCATTCAAGTTCAGAACTTGGTACATTGTAGGTGCTCAACACATATTTGTAAAATTAATGTTAGAAATGATCATATACAGGATATGAAAGTGTGAAAAGGAAATAGAAAAACTGAGGGTAAATAAATTTAAAAAATAATAGTCATAGTAGTAAACATAATATAGTGTTAGGCTGATTTTGGATAATAGACCTGCATTGAGGGTTTTTTGTTTTGTTTTGTTTTTTTAAAGATTTTATTTTATTTATTTGACACAGAGAGAGAGATGACAAGCAGGCACAGAAGCAGGCAGAGAGAAAGGGGGAAGCAGGCTCCCCGCTGAGCAGAGAGCCCGATGAGGGGCTCTATCCCAGGACCCTGAGACCATGACCTGAGCTGTAGGCAGAGGATTAACCCACTGAGCCACCCAGGCGCCCCTGTTTTTTTTTGTTGTTGTTGTTGTTTTTTAAAGATTTTGTTTATTTATTTTAGAGAGAGAGAGAGGGCATCCGGGGAGGATTTGGGGGTGGGGGTTGGGCAGGAAGACTCCTCATTGAGTGCAGAGCCTGATGTAAAGCTTGATCTCAAGACTTGGAGATATATTCTGAGCCAAAATCAGGAGTCAGATGCTTAAGTGACTTAGCCATGTGGACATCCCAGAGGTTTTGTTTTGTTTTGTTTTAATGAACATTTGTAGATCTCTGGTTCTATTAAATAGTAAAAGAAAATTCTGCACTGAATTAAAAATATTTAGAAATTCCTAAAGAATTGCATATCGAGGGCCCTAGAGTTAAAGAAAAGAATAATGAAATTCATATTTTTCCTCTTTTTCCATTGATTTTTTTTCCTCAATTGCTTTATTGGTATCTAGGAATAAAAAAGAGAGATGTGTTTAAAGAATCTGATGTTACAATACTTGTGAGTATTCCATTTAACCTATAAGCATAATTTACTGCAGCAAATAAAATACTGTGTACTTTGACTGTTGAGATTGTAAAATATGGAGGTTGTTAGGGTAGTCTGGAAAAATGAACATACTTTTTTAGAATAAAGGGACCAGTATTCTTCCAGATGTTCTTAAAGTTTCATATGAATAAAGAAAACACTTATTCTTTAATTCTGAGTATGATTTTCAACTAGAAATCTATTTTGTGCCAAGTCTGGATATGCACTACAATTTTGAAAGCTATTTATTTTTCATGAGTACTTTTGGTAATATTAGATAACATTCTTTGTACCACCTTCAGCAATGATATTTTAAATACCAATATTGTTGATAGGATTTGTTTCTGTGTGTAGGCTGAGAATTTATCATCAGCCAAAAGGTGATATTCCTAGGATCCTAATTATTATTTTTTTCTTTTTCTTTTTATTTGAGACTTCAGGCATAAAAATATGTTTGAGAATTAATTCTTTTCTATGTGTTTGGTTTATAATTGTTATAATACGATGCAAATTGCTTGCTGTTAACATTCATTATTTTATTTCCTTTAATTTATAAAACTAAATTAAATGTTCTTCTTTATTGAATGCATTGATCATGGAGTTAGTACCAATGACTTCTAAAGTTTAAAGAAATGGATTGCATGGCTTGAAGCCATTACTGCATCTTTACATTACCTTGTCTCTTTAATTTTAGAAAATTAATTGTTATTGTATATATATGCATATAGTCATTCATCCCCTATGTCTTATAATGGATTAAAAACAATGTGACAGTTTATAATCTGAGTTATGCCAGATATTGCACAACTTCTAGGTATGGTGCCTTAGATATCATGTCAACATCTCTGAATCTAATTGTCTTATTCTAAAAAAATACATAACAGTGTTGAAAAGGGGGATAATTTCAGTGTTCATGCATATTGAGACTATATGCATACTTTTACCTTGATTTAAATGAGATATGCTGTGGAAATCTGGCTCAAGAGGAGAGTTTGAGAATACTTCTTTTCTGTCCTCCTATCCCACTCCACCTCTCAGCTCCTGCTGAAATAATTTAAATTATATTTAAATTAGAACAAAGATTCCTGGAAAACAAGACCAGATGCCAGATATCTGGAAGATTTTCTTTGCAATAGAAAGTAAATAAAATTAAATTGACTGAGATTTCCATAGCAAAAAATACCAGCTGTAGAACAAATTGGTTGTTAACTCTAAAAAGACCAGTTTAGAGCCAATAAATATAAAGTATAGGGACAAATTATGGGAAAGTCATCAGGGTCATTAATACTACGCTGGAAACTGCCGGACTGTTGATACCCTATGATACGGTCTGAATGTTCGTTCCTCCCTTCCCCCCATTCATATATTGAAACGCTGACCTCCAATGTGATGCTATTCAAAGGTGGGGTCTTTGAGAGATGATTAGATTTTGAGGATTGAACCATAATGAATGGGATTATTCCTTAATAAAAGTAACCTTTTGTACCATGTGAAGACACAAAAGCCAACAGTATCTGACCTGAAATAGAGCCCTCACCTGACAATGTTGGCACCCTGACCTTGGACTTCCAGTCTCTAGAAGTGTGAGAGATAAATCTCTATACTTTATAAACTACCCACTTCTGTTATTTTTATAACAGCCCAAACAGGCTAAAATACTATATTTCCTTATTATATTTAGTTCTGTTAGCAACAGCTTCCTCTCTCTAATGTGAGACACTTAAACTTCTCTTTCTAAAATAAGTAGATAATCTACCCAGGTATTTTATTTTAATGTGGGATTTGTTAGATGATTTGAACACACTTTAAGGTAATCCTTTATCCTCACAATAGAAAGGGAGCAGGAAAAGGGGGGTGGGGTAAGGCATCTTGTTTAATATGGAAATATACTAAGCAGATCCATTTCCAAATTAAAGATTTCTTTACTTTGGACATTACAAGGGTTCCCAGACTGCCTACTGGTTTCCTGCTTACTCTCCCCAGAGTAAAAATTGACATTAATCTTCCACTTTAGAGAAAGTGCTTAGAAAACAAGCCTGCTGAACAATAGAGAAAAAGATAAGTTGACTCCTTATATTAATAAAACTAGTTCATCATTAAAAAATAATATATAAGAAAGAATAAGGATTACTAGTACCAAAGAGGACAAGATAAACCAACCCAAATCTCAACAAAAGAATCATGAATGATTCAGTAAAAAGGAAAAATTTAAAATAAAGCTTTGCTGCTGTTATTATTTGAGAGAATATTTTAAGCTAAAGTAAGAAAGTGATGCAAAGCAAAAGGTAGAATTAAAGAAAACGATCTTTGACAGTTAAATATTATTTGCTAAATATAACTAAGTATTATGATAAAAATATTGTCAATATGGAGACCTAGAAGATCAAGGCAAAGGAATTATGAGCAAAGACTAAAGATATGTGTTTCAATATGTAGCATAAATTTTGGAGTTCCAACATCTTAATAATATTGTAATTTCAGAGTAGAAGAAGAAACAATGGAAAGGAAACAGACACAAATAGAATTTTTTATATATTATATCAGGATATAAAGAATATCTCAAAATCTTCCAGAGAAACTAACATAAAGAGGAATAAGAATCGTGTTTGAAACAACTTGTTCTGAGCAATACCGAACATTCATAGTCCCTATGGCAAGTGCTTTTGAACATGGCACTGATGTCTTATCCACCGAGTGTGAAAGTAAGGAAAGAAATGCAGAGACGTTCATATATCCAGGACCTTTACCAATGCTCTCAGCCCTACTTCGTGAAATATGGCACAATCCTATTTAAGTATATACACACACACTCACACACATGCAAATATACACATATGTGCACGCACACACACATATGAATACTTTAAGGTGATAAAGCAAAGGAAAGGCTTAAGTGTATTATTTAGACTTATAAAAGTAATGAACTCATAAAAAATAAATTGTTTATAGTTGTTATTTCTGGAAAGGCATACAGATTTATTGGATATATTTCCATTTCATTTAACGCTATTTCATTACATTTGATTTTTTAAATTCATGAATATCTATAATGATGACATCGATAACAAAGACTCAAAATTATTAAACATGATATGTCTTTGGTTTATTACATTTATTCAATACATATTTACTGAGTGCCTAATTTGGGCTAGGCTTTGTGCTTAGTGTGAGGTGGTGACACAACACTCATTTTTCACTGCACTCATAACACTAGCATAGTGGGTAAGAATGCAAACTTTAAAGTCAGATTGCGTGGGTGTTTATTTCTATTCTAATATATATTCATTGTGTGATTTTAAAGTTTATTAATATCTTTGTTACTCAGTTTCTTCCTCTGGAAAAGAGTAACAATGGCACCTACTTCCTTAAGGTTGTTGGGAGGATTAAATTAGTTAATGTATTTTTTAAAATTAGAAGACTGCTTGTCACATGGAAAATACATAAAAATGCAAAATATTATTCCTATCATTACATTTTAATGGGAAGAACATACGATTCTACAAATCCATACAATAAAATAAGATGAGCCTATTACTTTGATATATTGTATGTCATGGGAACATATATCTGTCTAATGGAAACATATGCCTTTATTTTTAAAGTGTTGTTTCTAAGAGAGAAATAATAGCTGCTCTTTTAAAAACTAAACACTTAGGTGATGAAGAATGCTGTAAAATTACACTCATCTTGAAAGCTCAGAAACCTAGACTCCAGGCACCATGCACATTCTATGTAGTCATTTACATAAACCATCTGGAATCTGGCATCTGTATTCCAGATTTATGATTTAGAGCCTTAGGAGCTTTTCAAAAACCATTAAACCTTCCCTTTCTTTTTCACTAAAGTCAACTTATTTCAGGATGTTACCTTCTGCAATATAATTATATATCCTCGTTTTCATATATTTTTTTCTTGAGTAAATTAAATGTTTTCTTTTTTATGACATAATTATTTTTTAAGATTGTCTTTTGTTCTATAGCTCCTCACAAACATTAAGAATTGTAGTGATTGTTTCATAATTTATACTTGAATACTCAATAGATGGGCTCTTTTTTGTGATGATTTCTATATGAACTTGGCACCAAGGAACTGATGTCTTTTTTCCCCCAAATCCTTCAGTTCAAACATTTCCATACTTCCAGAGTAGGGTTGAGTCAGAAGAGTTTGTCTTAAAAGGGTAGCAGTAAAACAAAAGTAAAATAGTCACAATGGTAGAGGAAAGGCATTACTAGGGAGGGAAACTAGAATATTAAGAAGAGCCTAGTTTGTAGTTTTAAGTAGGGCATCAGATCTGAATTACTAGATGAAGATAAAATGGAAATAATGAACAATAGGGTCATAAACAAGAGTGAAGAGGTAGAGAAAAGTAGATGAACAAAATGTTCCAAAGTGAATGGTTCAGTTTTAAAACAGTGAATTCCAAATACATAATAAGCAAATGTTGAGATGATGGATTCTGAGACTTCACACAAAACTAGAAAAGCCATTTTTATTTTTATTTTTATTTTTTAAAGGTTTTATTTATTTATTTGACAGAGAGAGATCACAAGTAGACAGAGAGGCAGGCAGAGAGAGAGAGAGAGAGAGGGAAGCAGGCTCCCTGCTGAGCAGAGAGCCCGATGCGGGACTCGATCCCAGGACCCTGAGATCATGACCTGAGCCGAAGGCAGCGGCTTAACCCACTGAGCCACCCAGGTGCCCAAGAAAAGCCATTTTTAAACAGAAATTCCCTTACCTTGCTCTTAATACCAATTTCTTTTGTTTTTAAAGATTTTTATTTATTTATTTGACAGAGAGAGACACTGTGAGAGAGGGAACACAAGCAGGGGGAATGGGAGAGGGAGAAGCAGACACCCAAATGAGCTGGGAGTCCGATGTGGGGCTCGACCTCAGGACCCTGGGATCATGACCTGAGCTGAAGGCAGATGCTTAACGCCTGAGACATCCAGGCACCCCAATGCCAATTTCTTAATATCAGCTTCTTCCCTACCTGTTCTTCACGTTGCTAATGAATCAATATTGATTAAACATCACTTTCATGCTGAAGGACAAATAACATGAAGCCTAATCTACTCTGCTCCTTAACTTTATTATACTTAATATATGCAAATTTATTCCTATTTAGTAGCTACATTCTATACTATTTAGTACAGAAGTCCATCTGCCTTCTTCCCCCAGTTTTATACTCACTTTATTTCTGAAGTTTTGCTTCTGCTCATTTTCTTAGTTGGTATGCCCTCCATTATACTTGTTATATAACCAGCGGCTATGCATCTCAACTTTAACTCTTAAATATTCTATAAAAACTACTCTAACTCCACTGAACTCTATTTTTCAAATATCTATTTATATATAATAAAATTTATTTCTTAATTAGATTTTTTCTGTTGAATCCAAATTTTTTTCTCTCCTGTGTTTCTTGGTAATTCTTCAACACAGGGTAAGATATGCTATCCCCTGGCAATACATAAATATAAATTAATTTCATTTGCCTTTTTGCTTCCCTTTATCTTTGTTTCAACAATCAAGCAACATTTTTGACAATTTTTTAAAAGTTATTTATTTGAGAGAGAGAGAGGGAACAGAACTGGTGGGGAGGCAGAGGGAGAGAGAGAAAGAGACAGACTGACAGAAGTAGATTCCCCACTGAACGGGAACCCCAACACAGGGCTGGATCCCAGGAACCAAAGATCATGACCTGAGCCTAAGGCAGATGCTTAAGAGACAGAGACACCCAGGTGTTCCTACAGACAACCTTTTTTTTTTTTTTTTAATGTTTTATTGTAATGGCCAAGACCTCACCAAGTAATAATGATAGTTGACCTCTTTGTCTTTTGACTTTAAAGGGAAACCCCCTACATTCACTATTAATATGATTTGCTTTAAAGAAATAGATACCTGCAATGTTTGTTTATATATTAAAATTTTCTCTGAACTAAAATGTTACACTTTTCTGTAGCAGATATTGTTTACTAAATTTTTCAGTGTAGATTTTATAGCTTAATGCAGGTGGCTCTTCATTTCCATATGGGAAAACTAGAAAAATCACTACAGAAAAAAATAGAAGATAAGACCTCTAATTTAGGAAAAGTTAAGTGCCATTGAATTTAATGAGAATTTACTTTCTAAGTTTTGATATTCCTGTATTCTTCCTCTTCAGGCTTATATAAGACATTATCAACCAGACTTAAATCCTTCAGGCAGGAGAGTAGAAGCATTTTTCTAGGAAATCTGAATAGCTCAGGATGATGCCTGCATATATTTAAATTGATATGTCTTTAATGACAAAGCTTAGCCATATCATCCTATGCTAAACCCCATATTTGGTAAGTCTTACTCGTGGCCATAGAAACTTGAACCCACTGTTCAGTGTCTTTTCCTTAAAACATGAGCTCATGGTAAAGTATCACCATATATCTGTGGAAGCAACCAGAAAGGCTCTTGGAAGAAACACAAATTATGTAGATAAATGAAATCTTTCATATCTTTTAGAGATAAAAGACTTTACTGCATTCCTGAATAAGAATAGGTTTCTATTGAAGAAGAATATCTGAAACATAAAAGTAAGCGTTCCAAAATTATAATTAAAATGATATAAATTAAAAACTCAAAACGTTTTGAGAATAAATTGAGAAAATCTCCTAGGAAGAAGAATATGGAAAATAGGAAATAAAAGGTATAATAATTAATTCTCTATCAATGTCCAAAGAGTATGAGTTATAGAGAGAAAACAAAGAAAAATAGAAAGGAGGAAATCATTAATAACAAATCTGTAGTAATCAAAACAATGTAGTCCTGGCACAAAAATAAGCACATAAATCAATGAAACAGAATAGAGACCCAAGAAATAAACACACATTTATATGGTCAATTCATCTATGATCAAGGGAGGGAAGAATATACAATGGGGAAAAGACAGTCTTTACAATAAATGATGCTGGGAAAACTGGACAGCTACATGAAATAGAATGAAACTGAACCACTTTTCAACACCATGCACAAAAATAAACTCAAAACTGATAAAGACCTGAACATGAGACCTGAAACCATAAAAATCCTAGAAAAGAGCACAGGCAGATTTTCTCTGACATCAGCTATAGCAACGTTTTTTCTAGCTATGTCTCCTCAGGTAATGGAAACAAAAACAAAAATAAACTTGAAATAAAAAGCTTCTATACAGCAAAGAAAACCGTTAAGAAAATTAAAAGAGAACCTACTGAATGGGAGAAGGTATTTACAAATAATATATCCAATAAGAGGCTAATATCCAAAATATAAAAAGAACTTATACAAGTAGGGTCACCTGGGTGGCTGTCAATTGAGTGTCTGACTTGATTTTGGCTCAGGTTGTGATCTTGGAGTGGTAGAATTGTGCCCCATGTCTGACTCCATGCTCAGTGGGGAGTCTGCTGGAAATTCTATCTCTCCTCCCCTCATTTTCCCTCCCTTCTGCTCATGCTCTCTCTCTTTCTTTAAAATAAACGAATAAATCTTTTTTTAAAGACTTTATTTATTTATTTGACAGATAGAGATCACAAGTAGGCAGAGAGGCAGGCAGAGAGAGAGGAGGAAGCAGGCCCCCTGCTGAGCAGAGAGCCCAATGTGGGACTCAATCCCAGGACCCTGGGATCATGACCCAGGCCAAAGGCAGAGGCTTTAACCCACTGAGCCACCCAGGCGCCCCAAAATAAATGAATAAATCTTAAAAAAATAAAAACAACTTACACAACTCAACACCTAAAAGCCAAACAATTCAATTAAAAATGGGCAGAGCATCTGAACAGACATTTTTCCAAGGAAGACATACAGATGGCCAACAGACACATGAAAAGATGCTCAATATCACTCCTAATCAAGAAAATGCACATCAAATCCACAATAAGATATTACCTCATACCTGTTTGGATGGATAAATCAAGGAAAAAACAACAAGTTTTGATGAAGATATGGAGAAAAAAGAACCTTCATGCACTATTGGTAGCAATGTAACTTGGAATAGCCATTTTGTAAAACAACATGGAGTTTCCTCAGAAAGTTAAAAACAGAAATACCATATGATCCAATAATTCCATTATTAGGTATTTACCCAGGAAAGTGAAAACACTAACTCAAAAAGAGATATGCACCCCTATGTTTATTGCAGCATTATTTAAAATAGACAAGACATGGAAACAACCAAAGTGTCCATCAGTAGACAAATGGATAAAAAATGTGGTATATATACATTATAAAATATTATACAGCCACTAAAAAGTATATGATTGTGTCATTTTTGACAACATGGGTGAACCTAGAGGGTATTACACTAAGTGAAATAAGTCAGACTGAGAAAGAAAGATATCATATGATTCCACTCACACATGAAATCTAAAAATAATGAATAAAAAAACAAAAAGCAGAATCAGAACTGCAAATGCAGATTTCAGACTGATGGTTGTCAGAGGTGGGGCATAGGGTGAAAGGGAGGGTGGAAACAGCCTCCAATTATGGAATGAGTGAGTCACAGGAATACAGATAATGATATTATAGTGATATGAGACAGATGGTAGCTATACTTGTGAATACTGCAAGATGTATAAACTTGTCAAATCACTAAGTTGCGTACCTGAAACTAATGTAATATTATATATATATGTATAATAATATATAAAAATATAGACACAAATTAAAATTAAAAAGTCCAATTTGTATTTTTAAATATATATGTGTATATATATAGTGAGTATTCATGCAGCTGGACTTTTCAGAAAAACAATAACAAAATCTGCATTTTCCGTAATCAGGTACCTATCCTTTCAATGTATCTGCAAATATATGTTGACCAAGAATTTTAGAATTGTCTGCATAGTATTTATCTCATTAAGTAGAACCTTTTTGCTTCACTCTTGGATACTGGAAAAATTCACTTAAATATTTTATTTGTTTATTTATTTATTTATTCATTCATTCACTCATTCATTCAAAGTTCTGGTTAATGTGAAAATGTATCTTCCCAAGGACTTAGTTCTAGATAACCTTCGTCTATTTCTTATAACTTCAATTACCCTGCCCATTTACTCAGGAATAAAGGATCTATTCTTTTCTTATGGTATTATGAAAAAACCAAGTTCTAAGTATGAATATTTTTTCAATTTAGCATTTCACATATTCCTTCTTAAATACTCAATCAAGTGAAAGTTAAATAGGACTAGATTATTCTCTCTCCAAAGAACATTAGGAAATGATACATATTCTTCTTTCACATTTTAACTTTGCTCAATTCTCAGTTCTATACGAGTGATTAATCTTGCATTTTACATTGCTAAAACTATTTTTATGTCCTATATAAATTCTAGTCTACTGGGCCCTTCTCTTTTTCCCAAGAGGAAAGAATGACAAATTTGAATTATTAAATTAATAATAATAAAAATATAAATATCTTTAATTTTTTG
Source organism: Lutra lutra (assembly GCF_902655055.1). Lineage (NCBI taxonomy): Eukaryota > Metazoa > Chordata > Mammalia > Carnivora > Mustelidae > Lutra > Lutra lutra. Next base: position 5,452,620 of record NC_062280.1, read on the forward strand.
CTAATGTAAGAACAACTCACATCTCATCTTGGAGTAAGATTTATTTGTTAATGAAGAGAATATGTTATCCAGTTCCTTGAAAGCCTCTCCTATGTGGATTTATTTTTTATTTAAAAAAAACTATTCATGGATGTATTGAAAAATACATCAACACAGATTAGTAGTTACAGTTTATGACTTTATGTAGTTACAGTTTTTGAGTTCAAAATATTTAAAAAATTTAGTAGAAAAAGTATAAAATTGAAAAATATTTTAAAGTATGTTGTCTAAGTGTGTTTCTATATCATATAATGTTATGTAATATTTTATTGTATATCCTCATTGTGTTCAACATTGAACACAACGTATTTTTTTAAAGATTCTTATTTATTTATTTGAGAGAGGATGAGAGAGAGAGCATGGGGGGGCGCCATGAAAGGGAGAAGCAGACTTCCCACCAAGCAGGGAGCCCGATGTGGGACTCGATTCCGGGACTCCAGGATCATCACCTGAGTCGAAGGCAGCTGCTTAACCGACTGAGTCACCCAGGTTCCCTGAACATATTTTTATTGCCATTTTATAAGTGATGATTCTAGATCCACAGATCTTCAGTGAATTGTAAAAATTCACATAATTAGGAACACATCCAATGCAGTACTGGGAAGATTATCCTGTTTGCCCTTTCCAGATTCAGTCACAATATCCCTTGTTTGAAATATATATTATCTTCTCCCTCTCACTGTGTCAGTCCTTAACTCGTCAATTATAGAATTTGTGATCTACAGATAGAGGGGCAGAAAGGAAAAGTAGTCATAAATGTGCAGATGTTATGACTAAGAATTGCCATACATTCAGTGAATGCTTAATTTTACAGAAAAGCCTACAAACAGGATAAATGACAATTGCTTTTTAGCATGAATAGAATTTTTTTCCACTTTTCATTATATTTTGCAGTTCAATCTGTTTCATGCATCCCCTATCTGAAGTAAATTCATCATAATATTTGAAGAATAAAAAAATTGTCTCTGACCTCTAAAAGCTCATAATTCTTGATGGAGGTAAGGGAAGATAGCTCAAATAGGCCCCAAATAGGTCCTTTCTACTGTCTTATTATCTTAAACATTTCTATATTGTTCCACGCTCATTTCTTATTGTTAGTATTTTCCCTTCCCAGTCAATAAGGTATCCTAACATTATTTACTTTTTCTTATTATTTGTTAACATAGGAAAACTATTACATTTGTTATTCTGGATCAGGCAAAAATGAAATCCTTTTTTAAAAATCCTTTTAAAAAAGGATCAAACAACGTTTCTAGTCCCAGACATAAACCTCAATGGTTATGAGAAGAACAGGTAGATTGATGAGAGACTTAGTCCTTGGAAAATGCACAGGTAAAATAAAGTTGTCTTTCTCCACAGTACCTTCATAAAACTAAAAATGTCTTTCATTGGTGTAAAAGAACATTTTGAATACCAGCTATTAATCTAAGTTCATCAATGTCATTTTGATCAGTTTAGTGTGAAACTAGAATAAATTTTCAGTCAAGTAAATTTATTACATTATCAAAAGCCAACATATGTGTATGGCTAAGTAAATTTAATTGGTCACCTGACATATGAAAATGAAATTGCATATAAGATAGAGCTAGTATAAACAATAATGATAAAAATTCTTGTGGTAGATATTACAAACTAGTTATAGGGATGTTCAAGACCTAATGCTGAATATTGTCAACTAAAATAGTCAAAATTGCTAACACAGTAATTTTGGTGGTAGTATATTTTCTAACACAGGTAATATTTCTATCATCTCTCTATCATATATCTACCTACCTATCTCTTTTTGTCATATATCATCTATCGTCCATCCATCTACCTATAATCTACATATCTGTCCCAAAATAAATGAAATTAATGGAAGAAGTATATCTATATATTTTATCAAAAGGAACTCCATATCATAAATTTATTATTCATTCTTACTGTATTATAGTGCTATAAAACATCAAATTATGCATAGGTAGATAATAGTAAATGGCAGAAATCAGTATTTGACAACCACTACCATCATGAAAACACCTGTACTAGAACAGTATTGGGCTCTTAATTCCTTCCAACAAGGGAAGATGCCACATTAGATATCCAATAAAAGAATATTATAGAGATTGGGATTATGCTATCAGATTTTGAGCAAGATTCAAGGAAGCAAGGTTCTGCTTTCACTGGATGACATTAAGAAATAAAGGGCAATTTTATTATTGATTTTTATTTTATTTTTTATTTTTTTGTCTGGAAAGTGATAAGAATTGAGCAAGTCTTAAGTGACACTTTGTAAACCAACAGTAATTTGCCTTAGCTGAGAAAGGAGGTGTTTGAATGTTCCTGTGGTTTGCACAATGCATTGCTTATGCTTGTGCTCATATTTGATTATAAAGTGGTCTTATTTTTGTCTTGCTCCATCATATAAGAGAATAATCTTGTCTAGTGGTGTTTTGTGAAATTGTTTATGTTCAACAGGAAAACATCCTGGTGTAGTTGGAAATGCCAGGTCAATTTGCAGCAAAAATACTCATAGCTATTTGTTAGCTTCTGACCATGAAAGGCTGCTCTCCTCTTTTTCACAGATTTTTCTCAAATATTAGTAAAGCTAATATCTCACTCTCTTATATCTTGTTAAAAATTTCACACAATGAATGACTCAAATAACTGATATAAAATGTATCAACATACCGATCACTAATATCTCTCCAAAACAGAACTTTTCTGGGAGGATTGTGACAATTCAATATCAGAAAAGTAAAATAAGGTTAAAATATAATGCTAAATCCCATCTTGTTTTAAATCACTAAGTTTGTGGTAAGTTATTATGACAGCAATAGGTAAGTAATGCAATGGACTTTGTCCAACATGTGAAATTGATTAACATTCAAGTGTTACAAAGAGGTGTTTGTTTGTTTGTTTGTTTGTTTTTAAGGAGGAATAGTATTATACAAATTGTAATGGTCATCTTTTTAAAAATAGGTTATGCATTTTTTTGAGAAAAAAAAAGGCATATAGTACACAAAACCTAATATAATATATTCAACTAGGGAGAAACTAAATTTATATTAATTGACTGAAGGAAAAGAGACAGAAGTGTAATTATTTGATATGGCCTATATCTAATACATTTAAGAGAGTGTGAGGTAAGAAGTTTTGAGATCTCATTTAGGAAACAATAAAATCTATTTGAAGCATATCTATTCTGATCTCCTGATTGGGTCAATGTAGCAAACCAGACAAAGTTTATGTCACAATGTTAGTGAGACTTATATATGTATTTTAAGTGTTAGAGGAAATAGAATTTTGAAAAAAAAAAAGTCTCTACTAATTTTAGCATAATTAACTAACTCTGAGTTCAAACATTAAATACATTTGTACATTTAGATATGTACAGAAGAAGAAATAAGTGACACTTTGGATTCATAATGAATAACTTGGTCAATGTTCCAGAAAAAGCACCAGATTCATTGATAGAAACTCTTTTCATTTTAAGATGAGAAGAAAATCAAAGTCTATGGAGAATAAAGAAGTGCTATGTGGCCAATGATTTTTGATTCACATTTCAAAGAAAATTAGAGGCAAACACAAGAGAATAAGCAAAAGAAAGGATTTATTGTTGCAAAAATCCAGATGGTCTGACAATCTGAAAAACATACACTTGTTTCCAGACACCTCTGCCTCCCTTTCTTTTACATTCATCTGTGTGAAAGGGCTACTTTTTGCTCAGAGAATATGGGAGTCAAGTATTATTCTAACAAAAGTTACTTGACTGATAAAATACAGATTTAGTTGAAAGAGTTAAATTTTGAAATTTTATCTTTGCTCTATGTTAACACTACCAAAATAAGGTTTTGAAAATGTTATCACTCTATAAAATGTATGCTTATTTCATTTCTCTTTATTTAAAATTAGCATATAATGTATTATTAGTTTCAGGGGTACAGGTCTATGATTTATCAATCTTACACAATTCACAGCAGTCACCATAACCCATACCCTACAAAATGTCAATCATTGCTCTTTCTAACTAAAGGAATCTGACTAATTACTATCTGAATTAATTTACATTGTAAGCCTTCAAGTGGGTGTAATTATCTCATTCTTCAAATTTGTTTATGGGCAAAGCTAACTTCTCTAAAGCTCATGAAGACCTAGCAATGTCTATGTGGTTTCAATACATTTTTTTTCAGTAATACTTCTGCTAGCACACAAAAATGTTGTACAAGGTGAAGGAATAATCTTGGTATGCCTATTTCTCAAAGATAAAGGGAAGACAGTGCTCAAAAGGGTTATCATTTGAAATTTGTATCAATTATTGTAAGACCTGTGTCATTTATCTTATCCTCATCTATAATGATCAAATCAGATAAAACTGGTAATAATGATTATAAAATAATTAAAATTAATTTAATTGTAGCTAAATGATTTTTTCTTAGAAATAAAAAAGGATGAATTTCACTTCAGTAAGATTCAATAAGATTCACACCAGCAAAGTGAATTCTGGGTAAACTGTTTTCTCTGGATTATGTGGGAAATAGATATATCCCATGAGTGGGACTTCAGTCATGATCACTCCAGGCCATGGGCTTACCTTTAGATAGACTGAAAAATACAGGGTCTTTAGTGAAGCTGATAGTGAAAAGGTAGCTCTTGGTACTTTCTGACCCCATATATACAGTTTTTACTGCATCTAATACAAGTAGTTATTTACTTTTCTGTTCTCTGCCAAGCCCTCTTTTTCTTTCCCTGTGAAAGCTTAATATTTGACAAGGAATTTTTCTATGAGAAAGACTTGGGGTTGAAAAAGTGCTCTGTCACTGCTAACTGTGAAAATTTGGTAAGTGTCTAAGTTTCACTCTGTTAGTAAACTGGAGAGAACTTCTGAGCCATTGGCTAGTGAAATAAAAAATAAGAAAAATATGTTAAGTGCTTAGCAAAATGTGTGCTCTCCAGGAAGTAATTAATAAAAGAGAAGGGCCACAGTTATTACAACTGTGCCCAGCTGATTCCCTGGTTCACTATCAAGATGATTTGGAATTCTCACATCAGTCCTTCTAAGGTGGCATTATCCTGAATTTCAATTCATGATCAATTCTTTGAAAAATTGTTCATGTCATCTGCCTTCTACTCTTTGGCAGTTTCTTGAGTATATGATACCAGAATGATAGAAGAATTGAGATCTTTTCCTCATAAAATGGAAAAAATAGAGCACTTGATGATGTGTTGCATTGGATAATCAATATTATAAGATAAATCCATAAAATTAAAACACTGCAGTTAGTAACTAATGGTAGCCTCCTGATATGACCTCCCCTCCTCCCTGTAACTCTCCTTATTATGTGTCTGGCATGGACAAACCTCTGTCTACCCTATCCCTTTAGGTCCTTATTTCTGGGTTCCAAATATAAAGGGTCCATCAGGATCTACTGCCAACTAATTCCTAGGTTTTAAAGCTTATTATAAAATTAGTATATTTCAGTTTGTCCTGTTATATCTGTAGGTATTTCTTTCATATAGTTAATATTTTACTGTTTTGTTATGAGTTTTATTGAGATACACATACCATACAATATTTACTTAAAGTGCCCAATTAGGTGAGTTTTAGTATATTCACAGAATTGTGTTTCCGTTACTAGAATCAATTCTAGAACATTTTTATTATCCCGAAAAGGAATCATGCACCCTTAGTCATCATCTTCCAATTTCCTTATTCCCCCTAGCTCTAGGCTACCACTAATCTGTTTTGTTTCTTTACAGATTTTCCTATCCTAGGCATTTCATACATAAATGGAATCATTCAGTAGGTGTTCCTTGGCTTCTTTCACTTAGCAAAATATTTTTAAGTTTCATTCATGTTGTAGTATGTGTCAATACTTCATTTCTGGGGCACTTGGGTGGCTCAATTGATTTAAGTGTTTACCTTCAGCTCAGGTCATGATCCCAGGGTCCTGCAATAGACCCCCACATCACGCTCCCTGCTTGGTGGGGAGTCTGTTTCTCTCTTTCCCTCTCTTGCCACTCCCCCTGCTTGTGGTCTCTCTCTCTCTCTTATGAATAAACAAAATCTTTTAAAAAATACTTCCCTTCTTTTTATTGGCAAATAATACTGCATTGTATGGTTATACTGTATTTTATTTATCTATTTATCATTTGCTCATTTTTGCATTGTTTTTGTTATGAATAATGCTTCTATAAACATTTGTGTATGAGCATTTTTTTGTGCATTTTTATTCCCTTGGGTATGGACTCAGGAGTAGAATCAATGGCAATTATGTTCATATTTTTAAGGAACTGCCAGATGATCTTCCAAGGTAGCTGTACCATTTTATATTACCAGCAACAGTGTATAAAAATTCTAATTTCTTTACACCCTTCCCAACACTTTACTAAGTCTCTATCTGATTATAGCTATCCTCATGAGTGTTAAGTGGTGTTTAATTTTTTTTTATTACATTTCCTGCTGGCTAATGATGCTGGGTATGTTTTTAGGTCTTAATCATATATCTTCTTTGGAGAAATGTCTATTTAGAAAATTGGGCTATTTGACCACTGCGAGTTGTAATCATTCATCATATACTATAGATGCAAGCCCCTTGCCAGATACATGATTTGGAAAAATGTTCCCCAATTTAGTGGATTGTCTTTTCACTTTTTTAATGGTGGTCTTTTTAAGCACAGAAGGTGTTAATTTTGATGATACCCAGTTTATTTTGTTTCTTGTGACTCTCTTGTGCTTTGATGTAGTTGTTTACTTTTTAATAAAAAGTCATATGTAATCAGTGTGAAATATTTGGAAATAACAGAAAATTTGAAATAAAAAACACAACTCTTAACCACCATTCAAAAGCAACCATTATTAATATTTTAATATCTTCTTTAGTTTTTCCATTCACTTTACACAGTTGATATTGTTGTATATACCTCTTTTATTGTGCCTGTTTTTTAAATTAATATTATAGTCAAGGTATTTTCCAATCCTTATATCTCTTTTAAGCAATGTCTTTTAAAATATTCAATTGCATTTATTGATCATAGTTTAATGTAGACATTCCTCCAAGGTTGTACTGGGCATTTAGATGTTGTCATTATTTTATTACTTTCATATCTTAAATCATTTCATAAATCAAGATACCCAACAAAGCAGATTAATATATAGAAAAGTTAAGAATATGTTTAAATCCTTTGGCATAGATCGGCAAATGGCTTTTCAGTAGAGGTATACCAATTACACTCGGATTGGTGATAACTGTGCCCTGTCAGGTCTTTCTGTTTCCAGGTATATTTATCCGCTTTAAGACTTTTTTTTTAAGGATTTTATTCATTATTTGACAGAGAGAGACACAGCAAGAGAGGGAACACAAGCCGGGGGAGTGGGAGAGGGAGAAGCTGGCTTCCCACCAAGCTGAGAGCCTTATGCGGGCCCGATCCCAGGACTCTAGGATCATGACCTGAGCCAAAGGCTTAATGACTGAGCCACCCAGGTGCCCCCCTGCTTTAAGTCTTAGTAGATGAAAGGGTTTTGTATTTAACATGTGGTTTTAGTTTCTCACTTTTTATCTCATATCATCGATTTTTATAAGAAAAAATATATTATTTCACAAAAGTAAATAAACGTGCTTTCAGAAGTTGAGGTTGGGCTACTTGAAAATCTGTATCTTTTTTCTATATTTTTAATATTAGACTCTACTTATTAATTTCTCAAATGAAGTTTTTTCCTTCATCTGCTAGTTTTTTGTTTTTTATAGCAGTGTACCAGAGTAGGTGTACCTTGACAGAAAGAAAAAAAATACTGTTTATCTTCTATAATGTTTCTAATGTTCTCATTAACACTTTGTACAAAAGAGTAATGGCTTAGTACATTGAATGGAGAAAAATCCAGTGGAATATATCATTATAGTACAATATAAAGTAAGTTGAAGGAGTGATATGTAGTTCCAAAATATGAAATCTATATAAGGAGACTAAATGACAAAAGGGAAAGGCAAGATGCTCTAGATAACTTGATACTAAAAGTCACTCCCGGAATTTGCTTCAATTTCTTATAACCTACTGACAAGAATGATATATTACTTATTATTTTAAAAGATTCCTCAATAAACCAGAAAAACTAAGATATGCTCTTTTGACCCTAGACCCAAAATAATTATAATTATCTACACTATTTAGCTTGAAAAGAATGAGGCACTGTTCATGGTCTGTTACTTCTACTATGATATTTGATAATCCATATATACAAGTCATTGAAGGTTGCTCAACCTTAGAATGCTTCAAATGGGCTTACTTAGTCTTAAATGAATAGACAAGTATATGTGCTACTTTTCTACTACCCATCTGTCTTAAAACTACTTACATATGAATTTTTGAATCATGAACACTTTGAATTATCTGCCATTGATAAAGTTTAAAAAACTCATTTATTTTGGACTTGTAAATATACTTTATTGAATAGAATACTAGAATGGAAAATATATAGATATTTCACATTGTAGATGTTTGCTATCAAATGAAGCTAGGATCATAATTTATAATTAAATGCAATGTGTTCTGTTACTTGTTTTGGCAAGCAATATACAATGGTGGTGAAAATAATAGAAATTTTCCTGTGGTTTCCACAGCACTAATGTCGATGTTAAATATGTGAAAACAGACCATTTTGAAATGTATAAGCATATGCTTACACATGGATTTGCAAAAACTGTATAATATAACTATTAAGAAAGTTATAAAATAACAGCTTTACCTATTCAACTCACAATTATCTTTAGTTCTGTGGAATCTGTTTCCCTGTTATTATCTATAATTCATCCAGTTCCTCACTACCAACAAAAACATGAAGGTTAAAAACTGCATCTCCAGATTCTGAGGTTACTATAGGATTTTACACTACATTTATTACATTTCAGTATATCAGATCTTTATTTCATTTCTTTTTTTTTTTTTTTAAGATTTTATTTATTTATTTCACAGAGATCACAAGTAGGCAGAGTCAGGCAGAGAGAGGGAGGGAGAAGTAGGCTCCCCACTGAGCAGAGAGCCCAATGTAGGGCTCGATCCCAGTTTCCTGGGATCATGACCTGAGTCAAAGGCAGAGGCTTTAACCCACTGAGCCACCCAGGCACCCCCTTTATTTCATTTCTAATTGAGGGAGAACTAATGGTAAATTTTCCATTGTGGACACATTTTATTTTATATTATATTTTAATATGGACAATTTTTTCTCCCAAGATTTTACTTAAATTCAAGTTAGTTAACATATAGTGTAGTATTGGTTTCAGGAGTAGAATTCAGTAATTCATCACTTACATACGACACCCAGTGCTCATCACAGCAATGCCCTCCTTAATGCCCATCACCCATTTAGCCTGTCTTCCCACTCAGCTCTCCTCCAGCAGCCCTCAGTTTGTTTTCTATAGTTGAGAGTCTCTTATGGTTTGCCTTCCTCTCTGTTTTTATCTTATTGTAGTTTTGTCCCCTTCCTATACGTTCACCTGTTTTATTTCTTAAATTCCACATGTGAGTGAAATCAAATGGTATCGGTCTTTTTCTGACTGACTTATTTTGCTTAGGATCCAACCACATTGTTGCAAATGACAAGATTTCATTCTTTTTGATGGCTGAGTAATATTCGTATAAGAATATTACATATATATAAATGTATATTATAGATATATATATATCTCACACTTTATCCATTCATCACATTGTTGACACATTTTAATTGATACTAGTAGAAAGAGGTGGTGATGAGTGTGGTATATGCATGTTTTAAATATCAGGTACAAATGAAACAACCATTTGCCTATTATCATATATCTAGGTTCAGGTAATTGTGTCTTATAACATTCTACAAATGAATAGAATGAAGCAAAACCACTACACATCAGGATATTCAAACCTAAGGACCAAAGTGATCTCCTGTGATCTATTTTCATTTATTAACATATGAACAATGAGTTGGATCATTTCCCAATTCTTAGTTACCAAGTGGGATGTAATTTAATCAATAGGTTGTGGATAAGAAAACTGGTTTTAAGACCAAAGAGAGATTGTGCTTTAACCTCCAGCTGGATGCAATATATGGTCAATGAGGAAGCTCTTGACCATCACTGTGATTAGATATATGTGTAAAATACATAAAATGTGCCTGGCACATAATAAACTCCCATGCATGTTAGTCATTATCCAAATATGAGTTAATTGTGGGTTTGGTGTTTTCACTGAGATAACATTGAGAGTCCCAGATATAATATAAAATTAGAGATAAGCTTATTAATAAAACTGAAGATTTTCTTAATAAGAGGCAAGACTAGCGAGAAAAAAGTATTGAGTCACTCAAGAGCTTTTTAACCTCCTGAGCAACCAAGGCACCCCACTCAAGAGCCTTTTAAGACTGAGAATTTGTATATATATATGATCCATTGAACTTTTCAAGGTAAGGTTTTCCAACTAGTAATGCTTTTTGGTGATGAACTTCCAAGTTAATGATCTATGTACCTCTTGCAAGGAAAATGAAATAAAATTTTATGTCCTCATTTTGAGACTGGGTGGAGATTGGGAAGACAGAAAATTTAATATGTGAGGGGCGCCTGGGTGGCTCAGTGGATTAAAGCCTCTGCCTTCGGCTCAGGTCATGATCTCAGGGTCCTGGGATCGAGCCCCGTATCGGGCTCTCTGCTCAGCAGGGAGTCTGCTTCCTCCTCTCTCTGTCTCTGCCTGCCTCTCTGCCTACTTGTCTGTCGAATAAATAAATAAAATCTTTAAAAAAAATTAATATGTGACATTTGCAATATTATGCTAAAGCAGAATTACAATGGTAGAGAATACTATGCCCAAAACAAAAATTTATAGTAGTTAAGGTAAACATATATGTCTGACAGTTGACTCATAGATGAGTCAGTAGTCTTTAGGTACAGCAAGAATTTTAGATCAACCAAAACTTATATTTTTATGCCATTAGAAAATAACATGACAAATGGCATTAAAAAATCAATGAAATTATAAATTATTTTAAAATGGAAGAAAATATCTTTCTTTTTAAGTTTCTTAAACTCAAAAATATATTAAAAATTCCACATACTCTGGGGAAAAACAAAAACTAATGTATTCATTTGAACTGAAGATTTAAGATGGCTATTTTATGTAGTTAAATCAAAATAAATCGATAAACAATTATTTTTATACAACCTCATCCTCCTTTGAATACTACTATTAATCTTGAATTAATTTTCTCATACAATTGTTATAACAAGTAACAACATTATTGGTTTTTATATCCCAAATCCTATTTTAAAAAAATATAAAGGGCAAGGAGGAATATATTCTCTACAAATCAATATTAAAGAAACAGATTAAAGCTATATTTCATTTATACAACCAAGTAACAAGATTGACTATTCCCTGTTAGAGTACAAACAAATCTTCTATAAAGGGTAACATAAAAATAGTAAATTTTGCTTTTACTCATTCTTGCATCTATAACTCCTTTTATAATATGTTTAATCATTAGCTTTCATTACCAAAAATTGCTTATGTGTACTTTGAAGTCTAAATCCAAGGAGACTATTATCCTACAAAGGTTTCTGGTCAATACATGCATTTTCCTAAGACTTCACTACTGCATAATATACATCCTTCTGTCGGCCCCTAACTATACACTAGATCCCAGGTTCTCTAAACTAATTTCTTTTATGACTTTATCTTGCCTTATTTCATCTATTAGTTTTCTGTTGCTACATCTCAGCTATAAGCTACAAGTCCTTATCTTCAGTCCAGTGAGAAAATGACAGGTCATCCCACTAGCAGGCCTTACTGTAAGTTCAATTTGCATCTGTTCAAAATGAACCTTATGTTCTTCATTCTAGTGTGACATTAACCCTTACCTGAGACCACAGGCACCATCTACCCAGTACATCTCTTGGTAGTTTCCTATTTCTGTAGAAATACTTAGGGAACTTACTTTTTGAAAATAGAGGGTTTTTATTGTTTTGTTTTGTTTTTCCTTTTGGCTAGAGTTTTATTTCTTGCTTCTGATAATTTGCTATTTCCCATTCACTGGCACTCATTTTCATCATAATTGAGCTTAATATTAAGGTTAAAAAGATAATAATCTATTCTTACTCCACCAAAGCATGGGGCAAAGTTTTGTTAAGTAGAAATGAAATATGTGTGAAAAGAAAAACAGTGTGTACCATGAGGGAGAATGTTTCAAGTGAGCCAAGATTATTGAGCTAAACATTTATAATGCCTTTAACTTGGTCACTACAAGCTACCTCTTCTAGCATGGAAAGCCATTTATGTACTTGACATTGAACCACAGTTTGGAAAGTCCTGTAAAATATGAATCTGAACAAAGGAAATTAATCTTGAGCTCCCCCTAGACAGTGGGCCATGTAACTATCTCATATTGTTGGTGACATAATTGTTGAAGAAATAATTCTAGGTGACTGGATGTTATTTACCTCTCTTCCATATGTCTACTCTTCGATTATATAGGAACCATTTTACATAGTTTAAAATATTTGTGTTTCATACTGTTTTCATGAAGAGGGTTTAATATTTGTAGACATCCAGAAATAAAATTTGACCTACTTTATATTCCTTCTACTTAAATAAATTATTTGATAAATATTTTTGCTCAGAAGTTTGAATTTCCTTTATGCTTTATTTTTCTTGTTTACTTAAGTATCAATAGACATCATTTAAGTTTATTTGTATGAAATTAATAATACTTACCAATGTGATCTCATTAAATCCACTTTTTTTAAAACTTAACACATATTACTGATTTCAAAAAATTTAGGTGTTTCTCTGAATTCTCAATAATCACCTTATGTTTCACATACTCTTTTGAGATTGGAGCCCCTGTGTAATTTGCCTTCCTAGAAAGAGCATGGCAAGTGAGAAATGAGGCAAGACAGTAATTAAGACAGACTTTCATTTTGCTATCATTGGCAGTTAAATGTGACAGTTACAGTGAATATTTCATAACAAGAGCCATTCCCTGGGCGACAAAACTGACATTTGTAAACAGTTTAAAGATAGTGAGTAGAGATCTCATGATTGGATGACTGATAAAATAGCAGTAAAACTTATCCTAATGATACGCTTGTGCCCTCAATGTTATCCACAGGGGCACTACTCCTGATTCTGATTGAAAAAGGCCAGTGAAGTTCACATGATACACTGAGTACGCTATAGTCTACAGAACTTCTGTGTTTGTTCTTAGTATTTTATAATTGTCTAAGAATGAAAGTCAACTCAACTACTATATATAGTTTCTAATATTCAGAGAATAATAGGATTTCCTTACTTTTAGTTTTCATTTCCTTACCCATAGTTGGTTTTCTTCTCTTATGCCACTGCATACTAGCATGATTTAATCAAAACTCAGAAATCGTAATGACAAAGAAGAATATTACATAGGAAAAGTAAAAAGCTTCAAACCTAATTTGCCTGGGCCAGGGGATGGTGGGAAGGAGGAAGACAGAAATTGAAGGGGGGCATAATTTGTAATCAAGAGTAGTGGATAAGGAAGATGTGGTCCATATACACTATGGAGTATTATGCCTCCATCAGAAAGGATGAATACCCAACTTTTGTAGCAACATGGACAGGACTGGAGGAGATTATGCTGAGTGAAATAAGTCAAGCAGAGAGAGTCAATTATCATATGGTTTCACTTATTTGTGGAGCATAACAAATAGCATGGAGGACATGGGGAGTTAGAGGGAATTGGAAGGGGAGGTGAACCATGAGAGACTATGGACTCTGAAAAACAATCTGAGGGGTTTGAAGCAGCAGGGGATGGGAGGTTGGGGGAACCAGGTGGTGGGTATTGGAGAGGGCACGGATTGAATGGAGCACTGGGTGTGCTGCAAATACAAGGAATACTGTTACGCTGAAAAGAAATAATAAAATTAAAATAAAATTGAAAAAAAAAAAAAGAGTAGTGAGGAGGGGAACAAAAGCTCTGGAGAATTTACCATAGGAGGTAGAGTTACTTGAAGGGACTTTTTATTTTTATTTTTATTTTTTTTATTATTATTATTTTTTTTAGAGAGAATCTTTTTTTTTTTTAAAGATTTTATTTATTTATTTGACAGACAGAGATCACAAGTAGGCAGAGAGGCAGACAGAGAGAGAGGAGGAAGCAGGCTCCCTGCTGAGCAGAGAGCCCGACGCGGGGCTCGATCCCAGGACTCTGAGATCATGACCTGAGCCGAAGGCAGCGGCTTAACCCACTGAGCCACCCAGGCGCCCCATTGAAGGGACTTTTTAAATTATTAAATTGAAATGAGTTAGCATATCAGTTCATTCAGTGTATTAAGAATCTGCTCTGTGTCAGGTACTGTTTAGGTAGGTGTTAGGATATAGCACTGGTTAAACAGACTAACTCTGCCTTAGTGGGGCCTATAATGCAGTGTGTGAAGATAGCCAATCAACAAATTCAGAAACATAGAGTATTTTCAGATAGTTATAGAGACTCTATAGAATCATAAATTTTGTTACAATAAGGAAATGATGGTCTCTGAGGAAGAGATAGAGAACATGTTCCACATAAAACCACACTGTGGGAGCCAGTCCCATTGAGAGAGAGAGAGAGAGAGTGTGTGTGTGTGTGTGTGTGTGTGTGTGTGTATGTGTGAGCATTGCATGAAGATCATGATAATATGTGAGACCCCACTTCAGTTCTTCCTAGGGTAGATTGAAGCATTAGAAGATGTGGTCCTGTCAGAAGCTCCATACCTGACTCTGTTTTTTTTTTTTTTAAGATTTTATTTATTTATTTGACAAATAGGTCACAAGTAGACGGAGAGGCAGGCAGAGAGAGAGGGGGGGGAAGCAGGCTCCCGGCTGAGCAGAGAGCCCGATGCCAGGCTCAATCCCAGGACCCTGAGATCATGACCTGAGCCGAAGGCAGAGGCTTAACCCATTGGGCCACCAGGTGCCCCCCTGACTTAGTTTTGATACCATTGACTATAGCTTTGAGACAAGGAAACAGCCATCTTGCTAGAAATACCAGTTTCTCTGTGTCCAGCCTCCCTGCACACACACACAGACACACACACACACACACACACACACACACACACACACAGACACACACACACACACACACTCTCTCTTCTCAGGACAGTTTCCATACTTGGGGAGAGGAACACTCACCAGGTACACAATGGGAAAATAAGCAGTGTTAGGAAGAAGAAGTCAGACTGTGACACAAATATGACAATGTCTCGGCACCGTTGAAGTTTGGAGCATATCAGGCCTGTCAGAATTCTTCTGTGGTAGGCCAAAATGGATAAACATTTATTTCCCACATGGAGAAGATCATGGCTTTCCGCTGATACCTCAGCAGCATAGACAAACCCCACAAGAGTTTATAGCTTGGACAACAGGTCCTTCTTTGTAGGAGAATCTATGTGATACATCTCTGTATCCACCATACCAGAAAGTCATAAAATTATATTTTCTTAGCAAATTTGAGTAGAATCTATCTAAAGACTTCCCCCAATATTAAAATTAAAATAGTTGGAGTTTGTTACAAGGTTTAGACTGCTATTAGAATTAGTATTGAGTTTTCACTTTATTGAGTAGATATTATTATCTAATTTTTTTTGTTATAGGTCTTATTATTCATTGTTTTAGATTGGAAATAAAGATCTTTTCCTAATTACAAATAAAAATGCCATTCATGACATAATTTGGAAAATATAATAAAGTATAAAACAGAAAATTAAAACTAATCATAACCTATCACCTAGATACTTAATGCTATTGATATATTGATGCATTTTCTTCTAATATTAATTAAAGAGAACATATTCACTATTTTCAAATAAGATCATACTCTCTATATAATTGTTTTCTGTCTTCCCTCTTTATTTTAATGGAATGTGACCTCATTTGTATTTTCTTATGGTCTGCTAGAATGTAAACTTTGTAAGGGTAGGCATATACATTTTTTTCCCCTGATAAATATCTTATACTAGAATAGTACACAGTAGGTATTTAAAATATATTTTTGAATATATGGAATATCTAAACTATTTTAAAACATGATTTTAATAAAAGAATTTTTAGAGATAACATCAGATCCTTAATGCCCCAACAAGGCTTGTTCTTTTGAATAAGAGGAGAGAATTTTCATACAAGAAAAGCTTATTGGATTCTCCTGAAATAATCTAGTCCTACCAATTACAGATGCCAGGGAAGCTGAACATTTCTAGTTGGTGATCTAACTTCCAATTCTTGAACCATAATTGTTTCTGTTGGTGACAATAGTTGTCTGTCGGGCAATATTATTTCTAAATAAACAAACAAAACCCCTTATAGTTTATTTGTGAAGATAAGAATTAAACTAGTTAGTAGTGGGCCATTAGGTAAACATTGGAAAAATGCCACCTCAAATTCCACCTTTTAATTCCTAGACCCACAAAATATTGCCTTATAATAAGTAATGTCAGGGGTGCCTGGGTAGCTCAGTAGGTCAGGGCTTCTGCTTTCCGCTCAAGTCATGGTCCCGGGGTCCTGGGATTGAGCCCCACATCAGGCTCTTTGCTCAATAGGGAGCGTGTTTCCCCCCTGCCTCCCCCACCTGCCTCTCTGCCTACTTGTGATCTCTGTCTGTCAAATAAATAAACAAAATCTTTAAAAAAAAATAAGTAACGTCATACAGTAGTTGCTGCTTAGGAATGTTTATCAGGGATGTGGAACTCCCCAACAACTTAAAGGTTTAATTAACTAGATATTCAGTTTAAAATTCTCTTGTTCGGGCGCCTGGGTGGCTCAGTGGGTTAAGCCGCTGCCTTCGGCTCAGGTCATGATCTCAGGGTCCTGGGATCGAGTCCCACATCGGGCTCTCTGCTCAGCAAGAAGCCTGCTTCCCTCTCTCTCTCTCTCTGCCTGCCTCTCCGTCTACTTGTGATCTCTCTCTGTCAAATAAATAAATAAAATCTTAAAAAAAAATAAAAAAAAATAAAATTCTCTTGTTCTCTAAAACATCATATTCCTGAATGATGTGTGTCAAAACTAGAAAATTCCATAAACATCAGCCCCATTGTCCTTTCTATCTGTAAATTTGTTTCTCAGAGGAAATGTATTAAGAAGCCGAAAGTAAAAGTCATTCAATGACTAAGTTGAAGATGTTGTAACTGGAGGCATGGTGGGTAAGAGATAACTTAGATGAGGACAAATCACTACCTTCTCCATAACATAAATATTTAACTTAAACCAACTCTATTATTACTGGTGTTAAGAATTCTATGACTACACTGATACTCTCTTAGCTTTTGCTATCATGGACACATTCTTAATTTTTCTTTTTGGTTTGAGTGTGGCTGACATACAGTGTTACATTTATTTTAGTTGTATATTCAGCTTCTATAGATTTTATTTTATGCTGTCCACAAGTGTAGCTACCATCTGTCATCATATAATGCTGCTTAATGATTATTGACTATATTCCCTATGCTTTGTCTTTTTGTCTTTTTTTCTGTGACTTACTCATTCCATAACTAGAAGCCTGTATCTCCCACTCTTCTACATCTATTTTGCCCATCTCCAATCCCTCTTCCTTCTGATAACCATCAGTTTATTGTCTGTATAAGTCTCATTCTTCTTTTTGTATGTTTATTCATTTGTTTTGTTTTTTAGATCCACATATGAGTGAAATCATATGGTATTTATCTTTCTCTATTTGGCTTATTTCACTTAGCATAATACTATCTACGTCTATCCATGTTGTTATGAATGACACATTCTCACCCTTTTTGATGGCTGCATAATATTCCATTGGATTAAAAATATACACCATATCTTCTTTACCCATTTGTCTGACAGTGGGCACATAGCTTCCTTGCATATCTTGGCTATCACAAATAAAGCTGCAATATATGTACATATATCTTTCCAAGTCAATGTTTTTATTTTCTCTGGATAAATACCCAGTATTGGAATTATTGATCATATGGTATTTCTATTTTTAAGTTTTAGAGGGACTTCCATATTATTTTCCACAGGGGCTACACCAATTTACAGTCCCACCAACCGTGTATGAGGGTTCTCTTTTCTTCACATACATGTGAAAACTTACTATTTCTTGTGTTACTGATTCTGGCCATTCAGATTGAGGTATGGTGATATATCATTGTGGTTTTGATTTGCATTTCCCTGATAATTAGTGATGTTGACCACCTTTTCCTGTGTCTTTGATCATTTCCATGTCTTTTTTTTTTTTTAAGAAAAAATGTCTATTTGGTTACTCTGTCCATTTTTTTTATTTTTTTGTTTTTTTGGTGTTGAGTTGCATAAGTACAGTATGTATTTTGCATATTAAGCCCATATCAGATATACCATTTGCAAATATCTTCTCTTATTCAGTAGATTGCCTTTTTTTGGTTGTTGTTGATGATTTCTTTCACTGTGGAAAAGCTTTTCATTTTGATGTAGTTCCAGTAGTTTAGTTTTGCTTTTATTACCCTTGTCTTAGGAGACAATCCAGGAAAATGTTGCCATGAAGGATGTTAGAAAAATTATTGCTTAGGTTCTTTCTAGAATTTTTTATGGTTTCAGATTTCACATTTAGGTATTTGAACCATTTTGAGTTTTTTTTTTTTTTAATATGGTATTTATAAGTGGTCCAGTTTCATTTTTTTTTTTGCATGTAACTATCCAGTCTTTCCAGAAACATTTATTGAAGAGATCGTTTTCTTCTCATTGTATATTTTGCCTCCTTTGTCATATATTGATTGACTATATGAGAGTGGAATTATATCTTGGCTTTCTATTCTGTTCTATTGACCTACGTTTCTATTTTTGTGCCACTGCTATCTGTTTTGATTACTATAGCTGTAGAGTGTGTCTCAAAATCTAGGATTGTGGTATCTTCATCTTTGTTCTTCTTTTTCAAGATTACTTTGGCTATTTAGGGTTTTTTATGGTTTCCTACAAATGTTAGGATGATTTGATCTAGTTCTGTGAAATATGCTGTTTGTATTCTAATAAGGAGTGTGTTGAATCTGTAGACTGCTTTGGGTAGTAGTATGGACATTTTGACAACATTAATGTTTCAACTTCATGAACATGGAATACCTTTCCATTTGTTTGTGTCCTTTTCCATGTCTTTCATCAATGCATTATGGTTTTCAGAGTATAGGTCTTTCCCACCCCCTCCTTCATTAAGTTTATTCCTAAGTATTTTATTCTTTTTGGTGCAAGTGTAAATGGAATTCTTTTCTTGATTTCTTTTTCTGCTACTTTGTTATTACTGTATAAAAATGATGCTAATTTGAGGGTATTAATTTTGTGTCCTGCTACTTTGCTGACTTGTCACTTCTGATACTTTGGGGGTGGGGGGTCTTCAGGGTTTTCTGTGTGTTGTATCATCCCATCTGCTGATAGCAACACTTTAATTTCTTCCTTATGAAGTGAATGACTCTTATTCCTTTTTCTTGTCTGATTGTTGTGGCTAAGACCTCCAGGACTATGTTGAATAAAAGTGGTGAGAGTGGACATCTTGTCTTATTCCTTGTCTTAAGGGAAAAGATCTCAGGTTTCCCCATTGTATATGTTACTGGTGTGTATTTCCTAGATAGCTATTATTGTCACAGTATGTTTTCTCTAAACCCACTTTGTTGAGAATTTTTGTCAAGAATGGATGTTGAATTTTGTTAAATGTTTTTTGTGCATCTCTATTGAGATGATCATATGATTTTTTATCCTTTGTCTTATTGATGTGAAGTATCGTGTTGATTTGCAAACATTGAAACCATCCTTGCACCCCCGGAATAAATCTCACTAATTTGTGGTGAGTAATTTTTTAATATATTGTTGAATGTGGTTTACTAATATTTTGAGGGGATTTTTGCATCTGTATTCATCAGGAATATTGGTCAATATTTTCCTTTCTTTGTGGTGTCCTTGTCTGGTTTTGGTCTCAGAGTAATTCTGGCCTTGCAGAATGTATTTGGAAGCTTTTTCTTCCTCTTCAGTTTTTTGTTTGTTAGTTTGTTTGTTTTGTTTTTGTTTTTGTTGTTTTGGTAGGATGTTAAGGAGAATAGGTGTTAAATCTTCTTTAAATTCTTGGTAGAATTCACCTGTGAATCCACCTGGACCTGGGCTTTTAATGTTTGGCAGATTTTTTTTTTTTTTAAAGATTTTATTTATTTATCAGAGAGAGAGAGGAAGAGAGAGCGAGCACAGGCATACAGAGTGGCAGGCAGAGACAGAGGGAGAAGCAGGCTCCCTGCCGAGCAAGGAGCCCGATGTGGGACTCGATCCCAGGACTCTGGGATCATGACCTGAGCCGAAGGCAGCTGCTTAACCAACTGAGCCACCCAGGCGTCCCAGATTTTTTTTTTTTTAATGATAGCTTCAATGTCATTATTAGTTATTGGTCTATTCCAATATTCTGTTTCTTTCTGATCATTTGTGGAAATCTACACCTTCTAGGAATTTATCCATTTCTGCTAGGTTGTCCAGTTTATTGCCATGTAATTTTTTTAAAGCATGTTCTTATAATTTTTTGTATTTCTATAGTATCAGTTTTTATGTCTCCTCTTTTATTTCTGGTTTTATATATGCAGGTAGTTCTCTCTCTCTTTCTCCCTCTTTCTCTCTCTGTCTCAGCTGAGCCTGGCTAAAGATTTATAAATTTTGTTTATCATTTCATAGAATGAACTCTTGATTTCATTAATTTTTTCTATTACTTTTTAATCTCTATGTCATTTATTTCCTCTGTGATTTTATTACTTCATTTTAGTACTCCATTACTGACCTTGGACTTTGTTCTTCTTTTTCTAGTCTGTTAGATATAAATTTAGATTGTTTATGTGGGCTTTTCTTCTTTCTTGAGGTAAGCCTGTATTGCTATATATTTCCCTCTTTGGAACTATTTTCATCACATCTCCAAGATTTTGGCCTATTGGATTTTCTCTTTCATTTATTTCCTTTTTTTTTTTTTTTTGAAATTTCTTCTCTGATTTTTTTTTGACCTATTTGTTGTTTAATATCATATTGTTTAGCCTCCACGTGTTAGCATTTTTTCCTTTTTCTTATGACTGATTTCTAGTTTCATTCTCTTGTGGTCAGAAAATATTCATGCTATGAATTCAATCTTCTTGAATTTATTGGGACTAATTTTGTGGCCTATCATGTGATATATTCTGGAGAATGTTCCATGTCCACTTGAAAAGAATGTTCATTCTGTTGTTTTTGAATGAAATGTTCTATATATATCTGTTAAGTCTATCTGGTCTAATGTGTTGTTCAAAGACATGGTTCCTCATTGATTTCCTGTCAGGATGATCTATCCATTGATATTAGTTGGGTGTTAAAGTCCCCTACTATTATTGTAATAACATCATATTTTCTTTATATGTCTCTTAAACTTTGCTTTATGTATTTAGTTGCTCCAGTGTTGGGTGTATAGAAATTTATAATTGTTAATGTCATTCTGTTGGATTGATCCCATTATCATCATGTAGTGCCCTTCTTTGTCTCTTGTTACACTCTCTTTTTAAGTCTATTTAAAGTCTATATAAGTATTGCTATCCTGTTTTAACTTTTTTTTTTTTTTCCCTAATTCCGTTGCATGGTAAATGTTTTTCTATCCCTTCACTTTTGGTCTGTACGTGTCTGTAGGTCAGAGGAGAATCTCCTGTAGGCAGCATATAGATAGATCTTCTTTTTTTATCCATTCTCTTTCATTGGAGCATTTAGGCCATTTACATTTGAAGTAATTATGCATAGGTATGTACTTATTGCCATTTTTTGACCAGTTTTCTCCTTGTTTTTCTGTAGTTCTTCTCTGTTTCTTTTTTTTTTTCTTTCTTTCTTTCTTTTTTTTTTTTTGTGAATGATGAGTCACTGCAGTATTATTTTTAGCTTTCTTTCTCTTTATTTTTTGTGCAGGTATGAGTTTGTGGTTATCATGAGGTTAATATATAAATTCCTAAATGTGTAGGAGTCTACTAGGTTGATGGTCATTTAAGTTTAAATTAAAAAAAAAATAACAGTAATAACAAAACAAAACAAAACAAAAAACCCTTTTTTTTTACTCTCCTCCATGTTTTATGTATATGCTGGCATATTTTACATCTTTTTACTCATAATTTTCTTACATCTAATTACTACGGTTTCTTTTCTACTTAAAGAAGTTCCTTTAAAGTTTCTTATAAACTTGGTTTAGTGGTAATAAACTCCTTTAACTTTGCTTGTCTGGAAAAATCTATCTTGCCTTCAATTCTGAATGATAACTTTGTTGGGTACAATGTTCTTGATTTTAGAGTTTTATTTTTTATGTTTTCCTTTCAGGACTTTGAATGCATCATGGCGTTCTCTTCTGGCCTGCAAAATATCTGGTGAAAAATCAGCTGATAGGCTTATGGGGTTTTCCTTGCATGCAACTTAGTGTTTCTCTATTGCTGCTCTTAAAATTCTCTTTATCTTTAACCTTTGACATTTTAATGACTATGTGTCATGGTGCCGACCTTCATGGGTTCATCTTATTTAGAACCCTTTGTGCTTCTTGAACTTCAATATCTACTTTCTTCTCTAGGTTATGGAAGATTGGAGTTATTATTTTTTTCTTTTCTTTTTTAATGTTTTATTTATTGATTTGACAGAGAGCGAGCACATGAGCACAAGCAGGGGGCACAGCAGGGTGTCCCATGTACAGGTGTGCCCTGTCCAGGCATCTGGAGCTGAAGTTGGTGTGGGTGGGGATGTTCTGGGTTGCTCCTTGTAGGGAGCACTCTGGAAGGGTGGCTTGATCTGAAGCAGACTCTGTGGGAAGATATCAGAATGATCTATCTGTACCAAGGATGCCCTAGCAGCCTATATGAAAGCAAAGTAATATGGGTCTGTTGTATTCTGTGGTGCTTTGTACTTGTGTCACCCTGTCCCAAAGGCTGAAACAATAGTGAGTGCTAACCAGTGGTGTCCTGGTGTGTCCTTCCTTGTGGTCACTTTACTGGATGACAGGCTAATGTGGGCTGGGGACCGGGGGCTTGCATAAGTGGCAAGCCAAGCTATGGTATCCAGACCCTGCTCTAGTCTATACTTTCAAGGTGGAATGGAAGCAAAACCATATTTTTCTTTACTCTCTCTGACCCAGAGAGAGTTCCAGTAGCTCCTCTGCCATCTTGCAAATTTTTTTTTTTTTAAAGATTTTATTTATTTATTTGACAGAGAGAGATCACAAGTAGACGGAGAGGCAGGCAGAGAGAGAGAGAGAGAGAGAGAGGGAAGCAGGCTTCTCGCTGAGCAGAGAGCCCGATGTGGGACTCGATCCCAGGACCCTGAGATCATGACCCGAGCCGAAGGCAGTGGCTTAACCCACTGAGCCACCCAGGCGCCCCGACATCTTGCAAATTTCTAGGGCTGGATCTCTTATTAACTAATTGTGCTTTTAAACCACTGCTTTATCTCTGGGCCCAAGGACAGACAGATCTACTCCTTATTTCTTAGTACTATGACAGCATCGGGGATAGGGATTCCCTTCATCACCATGTCTCTATCTCTCTTCCTATTCTCTTGTCATTCTCTGTTTTATTGAGCAGAAGTTGTACAATTGGCCCTCAGTTCTTCTTCAGAAGAAACTTCTCTAAAAATAGGTGTACTTTGATGTATCTGTGGAGGAGGTCAGTTCAGGGTCTTCTTATGTTGCCACTGTGGACTGTAATTCCCCATAGCCCCATTCCTTAGAGTCCTTTGAGCAAACACTGACTAGTTGGTGAAGGAGGATGACTCCTTCTATGGAGTAAGTTTTCTCAACCTTATGTTTAAAAAAAAATTATTTGTCCAATTTAAGAAGCCTGCTCATAAATCCTGTTCTTGTTTATTTCCCAAGTTCCTGTCTTAGACTATTAGTTTCTCCCAGGGAATCAGTGTAAACCTTGCCATCAGGTCATCCTTTTCTCCAAAATGAATAAAGTACCCTACTCCAATCCTGCCTGCTTTGAGGATTCCCATCTTTTACCCTCTTTCAGGATCAAACCTGAGAAAGATTATACAACTAAAACTCTCCACCTAAGACTTTCCTATACTTCACAATAGCATCTAAAATCAGGTCTGGGTTTTTTAGCTTTAGCTTTAGCTCGGGCCAAGAGTGAAATTTAACACTAGAGGTTGAGCTGTTGAAAAAATGTAATTATGTGATTAAATGGATGAGATGGACTAGTTATGGAGGTGAAATAGGTTGTGTGGTCACTTGATCACCAATTGTCATTTTGTCTTCATTAGAGCCTAGTGGTAAACTGATACAATTTATTAAAGGGAGAAAGATTATTTGCTGGGCTGACATGTCTGCTAGCTCTGCATCAAAAATCCAGAGGCCTCTTATTCTATTAAAATGTGCTACAGTAACTTCAAATTTCATTGGTTTCTCTTTGTCATAATGGCCATTGTCAGAGGTACTTGTGCCATGAGCTGAACTTGTTAGAGACGCTTATTATTTTATATCTCACTAACATATTGCAGCTTTGGTGTTACCTGGTAAATAGAACAGATCGCAACAGCCAGGTATAGAAAGTGTGCCTCCCGAGTAAAGTGGCCCATCTGATAGCTTTCCTTCTTAATGGCAGGGGATGCAGGGTGCAGCATGGTGTCTATTATTATGGTCATATTCAGGCTTCTAAAATATACATATTTTACTGTATATTATTCTCTGTCATACATCTATCTTATTAAAACATGTAAAAAGTAATTGCTACTACCTCCTTTCCAGGTGTTTTGAGCTAATAGCCATAAATTTAGTAGACTACTATATCCTTTTTAACAATGAGACAATCAAATTCCATGTGGGATGGAGACAAAGGATGAGCTATCCACAAAATAGAAGGACAAGGATATTGGTGTTTCACCAAGAAAAAAATAAATGTTTCTGTTAGTTCTTATGCTTCAGATGGTTGAAAAATGCCTTTGGATGATAAGTACATTACAAATATTGGAACTTCTAAATTTTCTCCAGCAAAGAGAGTATAAATGAAACAAAAAAGTCCCTATGAGATTTTCCACTTGATTAAATTTAAGTAAGCACTTCTAATATCTTGAAGTTTTTGTTATTTGTTAAAAATGAAAAATTGAATGAAATGAAGATATCATACTTGCATATGTTAAATGTTCAATACTAGCATTAATCTCTGTAGTTTCTTCAAGAGGGTAATGCATTTTATTTTTTAATTTGGTAGTAATTGAGATTTAGAACATTTTTAACTTATTGTAATAGACCTAATTCCTTAAATATGGAATGAAATAGGGTTAAGGAAAGACAGTGTTTAGGGAAACTCAGGGGAACTAATGGACATTCTGTCTGCATTTCTCTTGTGAAATAATTCACCTCCAACAAATAGTTCTTTCTCTGTGCATCTCCTTTTTAATTTTAAAATTCCCAAAGTAGATAATCTCATTGATCCGAATTTGGTCAGTTTTTGTCTACTTGGATCGATGAGTCATGGCCAAGGGGCAAGAGGAATAAGAATGAGAAATGCCAGATAAGAGTCATTGTTAGTCTGGCAGCCAAACAAATTTAAACCCAAATT